>NC_057934.1:5508418-6108418 GCF_018555375.3 Anguilla rostrata | reverse complement strand
ATGATGACAAGTATTTTTTGCACAATCAACTGTGACCTAGTCTTAACCCCAGGCATTTAATCTCTAGAGAGGGACAGTTTCACAGTTGGTGAGAAATGTTTCCCGCCATCGGATAAGGAAGATAAATTAGTGTGATTTTGGGAGTGGGAGTATATGACCTAAGGGCACAATGGGAAATTTATTGGAAAAAAAAAATCCAAAAAGAAGAAGAAAAAAAACCAGTGCCAGAAGAATGACGACTGTTGACGATTGTTGTCCTTTTTTGGGATATGTATATATTACCCCTAAAAAGCTATCCTAGTGGAAAAAAAAAAAAAAAAAAAAAGAATGAAAGAGGCCTTTTTCATTGCTGAGGCTTAGCTTAGAGGCAGAAGCAATAAAAGTGATTGTAATGTTGCTGCTGTTTTTTTTTTTTTTTAAGTTGTGTAAAGCAAAAGCTTAGAAAATTTTGTGACTGCTTTTATGAAAATAAGGAATCTCCCACACTCAAAGGCACAGTAATGTTAAAAAAGCACTTAGAATCCGTGAAAAACACACTGTAAATAAAATAAAATGCCACACTACTTTGAAAAACACGAGTAATAATGTATAAAATACGAATAAAAGGCATGCTGATAATAACCAATACACCGCAATGGATCATTGGTATTTGAATAACTTTGTGTAATAAACGGACTTCCTTTTTATTGGGGGGGTTATTAAACAAGAAAGTATCTAATGGTCATTTGTACTGCCTTTTGAATTTCATCTTTCAGTAACAACTACGCACGGCTTCATGCAGCTCTTGGATTTACAGTTCTTGAATACTTAAATGCCATTAGCATCAGAATTGCATTAAATCAAGTAATTAACATTTAATGCAGCATTAATATGTCATGTCGTTTGATTTTTGAGGTCAGAAGGATTAAAATGCAAAGCCGCAGCAAAGTCAGGCACAGTTGCGCTGAAAAAGCCTGTTTCCAAAAGCCCAAAGATTTAATAAGAAGAAGAAATTCTCTTAAGGGGAGGCACAGAAATTATTTGGGGTGCCACAAAGCATATTAGCTTACATTTTTCTTTCTTCGGCAATCACCGAAATGAACTTTGTTTGAACTCTTTGTAAGGAAAAAAATAAAATAAAATTTTGCCAGTAATGTATGTACCTGTGAAACCAAGGTAAATAGGTTTGCGATAAGGGGCACCATTCCATTATATATATGACAAAGGTTTGTGTTATTGCATATTAGTTCAGGCTCTGGTACAGTCCTTTCCCAAAATACTGTTTTTCTCACCTGTGTAATTATATTATTATTCACATAATCCCAGTCCAAAATTCCACGCATAATGTCATGATGAGTAGTCGCGCATTAATATTTATAAATATCATCTCAGACCTGGAATAATTTCCCTTCAGTGATAAATATGCATGATTTTATAGAAAGACCTCTGTAGTTACAGTATTTGAGTACCGTTTTTTTTTTTTTTGCTTCTTTCTTTCACATAATAAATGCCAGACGGCACAGAACTTTGTTTGTGTGATGCCACAATGCAAATGTACTGTTTCAAGCTGGTGTGGTACAAGAGAGCACCTGCATTTAACAATCTTTTTTTCTTTATTTTCTTTATTTTTTGACTGACAGTTCCACAGCTAATTGTTCCAAATCCCGCGTTAATGCTAAAATTAGAGTCGGAAAAGTAACAATCTCTGTTGTGTTGGGGAATACACTGATGGGGGATATAGAGCTTGCCTCACCATGATGTTTTCTCTTTGTCACGAATTTCTGCATTGTAATCTGTGCAACTAATGAGCCACCAGCAGGAACAAAAGCATTTCATGTATGACATCACTTCCCTTAAGGATCTCTTGGTTGACATTTGATTAGGACTTAATTCCAGTCATTATCTGTTGTGGTGAAACTAGTTGTGAATTTGTCATGAATCAGATTAGCTGTGGAGGGAAATACTGTAAAGACTACAGTAATAGAGTTAAGGACTCTAATATTCACTGACAGGCACTCATGTTTTTTAATAATAACATATACTGTTTGCCAGTCTCTTACATTCTTTATCTGAATAAATTTATGAACGTGTTTTTTTTTTCCACACTAAGGTGTGACTCTCCTAGGTATACACACGTTGCTTTGACTCAGGGAACGCTTGTCCTTCTCACACCACTGCTGATCATGTCTTTAAAGCCGAGATCTCACTTCAGCAACTGGTAGTTTTTTTTTTTTTTTCCCTCTTCTTCATTTTTTTTTCTTCTGTAGTGTAAAAGAAGCAGATGACACACACACACACATACTAGCTCCTGCAGCCAATGCTAAAATCACCTCCAGGAGCAGCGTGGGACGTGCTCACACCACAGCTGTGAAGCCGCTTGTGAGAGATCCGGTGCAGGTGAGATTCCATATCGCACGCACACGCTGCACGCGCTCCGGCTCACCTGTTAGCGTGTCATATTCTGAGCATGAAAGCATCCGCGGCGGACGCACACGCGGTATCTATAAAGGGCGAAGCGCGTAGCTCTGCGCGCCCAAGCGAACGTGCGACGGTATCTAGCTTTCCCGTTTCCTGTCGCAACTTCAAGGGCAGGGACATTTAAGCCACCTCCGACTCCGACATCCGGTTCCCTATCGCCCCTGCAGATAACCTGCGGTTATTAGCGTTTCGTGCGATGGCTTTCGATTGGAGACGATACGAAAATTCAGACGGCCGTGTGCGAGCTTGAATTGGCATCGCGTGTTTTTTTTGGGGGTGGGGAGCACGCGCTTGCTTGTGTGCTCCAGAATCACGACGGGAGGATCCAGTAATACCCCTGATGCACGACTGAGAATTTCGAGATTTCGGGAGAAAAAGGGAGGGAAAGGCAGAACAGAGGCAAGAATATTATTTCATACAAATAAAGACCATTTCAGGATCAGTCTAGGATCCTGATTCTGAGCGAGCAATGCCCAAAGGGGGAGAGGGAAAGTGAGGGGGGGTGTGGGTGAGGGTGGGGGTGTCAAGACTGAGCAATTTAAAATGAAGACTTTACTGGTTATAGGAAAGTATGAGAAATGAGAAAGGGATAACAGCTAAGACTGAAGCTCCAAAGGGTCATTCACTGAACGCCGTCTTAACTGTCGGAAAATCAAAAAAGAGCAGAAATGGTCAGAACTGAACATTTGTGTGGGTGCAATCCGCTCCTCTATCCTTCCATTTAAACGCCGGAGTGTACAGACCAACTCTGCGTTGAAGTGTCATCTCGTTAAAAGAAGGGGGGGGCGACTCAGAAAGTTTTCAGGGCTCAAAACATAAACCACAAACATAAAAATAACCTCCCTGACCCACACAGCAATGGGCAATGCAGTGAATGAGAGTTAGAGGAGGTTCAGAGGCTTGATTGGACATTAACAGTTCTATTTCATAGGAGAAAAAAAAAGAGAGAGAGATTGGAACAGATGCTGCTGCAAACCAGCGGGGATGCTTTAAAAGGTCTGAAGGCGATTTGAAATGTTGTTCCGGGCACTGATATGTCTTCATTGCCTGAGTCTTTGGCAGTGTTGCTGTATCAGATCCATCCAAACACTCCCAATGGTGGTAGAAAGGGGGAGGTAGGAGGGAGGGGGGGGGGAGTGAGTGAGAAATTACACCCTGTCACTGTATATCATACTCCATAAATTAGAAATGAATGAAGCGATGTTAAAAGGTGGATCAGCATTCATAATTTAACTGCTTGACGGATGCCCTAAACCACAGTGTCCACTTTACACAAATATGTAAGAAATACATGCATAAATGAATGAGGAAAAAAAAAAAAATCAATTTTCCCTCAGTAGCTAGAGGAATTGGTGAGCAGCACATGACACTGGGACTAACCAAAGGCTTACAGAAAAAAGTTTAGCTACGTTTACACCACAGGTCTTGGTGCCCTATATCCTGTTTTTCTGACAGCCTGTTTACATCTACTTTTAAAAGTGACCCATATCCGATACCCGAGCTCACAAGGTTTATACTTTGAACAACTCGCGTACACAAGCATTTGGTTACCGATGCCACAGCCATATCACCATCTACAATAGACACAAAATAATAATTCAGAAAGAATGATTTAAGCTATTGCTTTTCAAAGCATCTTAGGTCCACAACAAGCATCCCCTGTATTTTGGTCTATACCGACTTTTTGCCCCACATACTTGAAAGGCATGTAACCTTGGCATTCACCACTGGACTGAGCCTTCGTCTTTCATTTAAGTTATTCTAACATTTACCATTTCCAGCAGAGAACGGTTGTGCATGTGATATACATTACGCATAATTCCAATGCAAAAAATAAAAAAATTAGAATACCACATTTTTATCATGCAAATCGCAATGACTTTAATACAAAGACCAGATGGAATCATATAATGATAAAATCTCCATGTCCGATGCGCTATTATAATTATTCAACAATAAATCATAATTAGTGATTCATACCTTGCATATCATTACAGATACTGTACATGTAATCCAAGTTAGGAAGATTTATAGTCACTGCCATTATTACTGGTAATTATTATTGCTAATGAGTTCATTTATTTATTTATTTATTTATTTGTTCACGAACCTTAAAGTAATTAAATTGCAATACAGTTTTAACCTTTAATAAAAAGGACATATAAGTTTAAGTATTTCAGAAGATGTTGCTCATTAATTCATACTGGTTTGAACTAGGTGAAGAACACTGCAAGAGTGAGAGATTTAATGAATTGACAATGCAATGTCAAAACACTGGGAAATCACAAGGTTAGCATATCATTTTGTTTTCTTGCAGTTGTTACCATATGCTGCAGACAATACAATTTCCTGATGATGTTCAGACCTCCAGTATCTATTTCAGGGAGCTGAACACCAGGATCGTTAACACCATAGGAAGGGAAGCACTTTGAAATTCTGTTCACGTTATGGAATCAGCTGACGGTGAGCTTACTCATCTGTGCCATTATATCTTTGTTCAAAGCAAAGGCTGTTCACTGTTACAGGTCCTTATGGTCCGTGTGTAAAGATGTCATTAGGAGTGTTAGAAAAATGGTAAAAGCAGAAAATATATGCTATATGAGGAATGTAACATCACTGCATAAGTTCTCATCTAAACAGCCACTTGGTACAAACAGATATTTATTTATTTAGTTAGTTAGTTTCTTTGTGGTGACTTTCTGTCTGAATTTTCTGAAACTAATTCTTAGTTTCTCTTATTTATACTGAATTATGCTAATTGTGTGTGTGTGTGTGTTTAGGTCCGTGTGTGTGTGCGTGTAAAAAAAATAAAAAATAATAATACATTTTTGACTCTACATTACAAGCCGAAGCAGTGCCTCTCATCTGGGACGCTGCAAACTTAAACAGGAGGGGTTCTTAATGGACTGCATTAATGGATTTATGAACCTGTCCTGAAAGCACGCGGAGAGGGACGCAGTTAGGCAGCCCAGCCCCACCGGCGCTTCCTCGGGGCAATCCCTCATCCTTTCTGAATGAAAATGGCTTCGCCGCCGAAAAAAATTTCCATTTTCATTACCGACAGCCCGCCCGGATAAATAGCAACGGCTCTCCGGCTGCCGGCCCCTGGTACGAGCCCCAACGCTAAACGCGAGAACGCGGCGGTTTTTTTTATTTATTTATTTATTTATTTATTTATTTATTTTTTTTCGGAGAGGGAAAACCGAAGCGGGAATAAGAAGGCGAATGGGAACGCGAGAGAGGTGACCCATCATTTTTATGGGTTTATTGCAGGCTCCCGCTCGCGTAATGAGAAGTGGCAGGAGAATACGCGCAGAATGCGCGGGATCGTATACCCGTCGCTGCGCCTTATAGACCTTTTTATTTTATCATTTTTTTTTTTGGAGATGTTTTTCCATTTTACCATGAGCATTCCATTACCACGAAACGACTGGCTGAAAAATGCATATAACCGTCTATTTTATGCCTCTCGGAGAGGGTTTGTATAGCTGCCTTTTGAAATTCGCATTAAAAGTTTCCCGAAGTTTGTTGACGCAATCAACAACTTAAAATGAGGCTCGCTGAAAGTTATAATTATATGTTTAGGGTCCATTTAAATTGATTTCTAGCGCAGGGTGCAGAGTGAAGTCTACGTTTAACTCTTCAAGTGAGACAGGGTTATGAATGTGATCAAAAAGAACTGGCTCTCTCTACACCCGGCTATATAACTGCATGCTAATTTGCTTTGTGATACACAATACGCACAATTGTTGATTTGGTTGCTGTTCTGTATCATACAGACAACAGGAAGTGAACAAAAATATACCCCAGGCAACACCTGGACAACTATAGGTACATGAAAAGTACATGCAAACAGAGGCCGCCACACGGTGTGTGACTTATCCATTAATTAAACAGATGACATCCCAGCATGCACTGGGGCACATATGAAATTGCTGGGCAGGCCTGCTTGGTTATAATTATGGCTGACATGGACGGTGGAGGAGACCTGTTTGACTTTGACAAGAGGGGGTGATTGCTGGGGTACGCACTTGGCAAGCACTTCAGTGTCAGAGATGGCTCGGCTTGCTGATGTTTATCATGCAGCAGTGTCTAAGGTGATGTAAGCTTGGAACTCGGAGGAAATTACATCACAAATCACATCAACAAAGGGAAGTGGTACGCAGTGGTGCATAGAAACACGCACGCTAGTTCCCTGGATGTCCGTGCACCCATTTTGAAGTGCCAAAGCAAATTTAAAGGCAAATGATGCTAAATGCCGTTTAAATGTTTGTATGAATAATGCAAAGAAAACTATAGAATAGATTTCAAACACTCAGCCTTGCTGTCCAATGTCCAGTATACAAAGCAAACTTTATTATACATTCTAAATAATTAAAAAAAAAATAATAATAAAATAAATAAGCATACAGGAATTGGTATTGTGGTGTGATCTTACAAGAATGTTCAAAGAACGCCACTTTTTTTTGGTTTATATGTTGTCACATGGTTGTTGGATCTGTTTGATGACTGAATGTCATCCTAGCTCCCCAGTGGTGGAACGAACTCCCCGTCCCTCTCCGAACCTCCCCCTCACTATCCATCTTCCGCCGTGGCCTGAAGACTCATCTCTTCAGACTATACCTAGAATAACCACCACCACGCTGTGTATATATATATATATTTAAAAAAAAAAAAAAAAAAAAAAACCCTTTTTCCTGTCACTTGTTACATGTTGCCCCATCCCTGCACTTCTTGGTAAATTGTATTTGTCCTAATACTCTAGCTTATTCTTCTGCCTAGTTTGGCTTTGCAGATGTTAGACCAGGATAGTGTTCTTTGTTCTCGGCTAGAAATAGCTTTACAAAATAAGTAATTGTACCTTACTGAACCCGTGTTCAGCAGTTGTCTACGATCATGAAAATGCACTTTTGTACGTCGCTTTGGATAAAAGCGTCTGCTAAATGAATGTAATGTAATGTAATGTAATGAATGTTCTCCAGACCATTAAATATGATTGACAGATCTGTACTTCTGAAAGACAGAATCCTTCCTCCAGCTGTTTCCTTTTGCACTAAAAAGGAAAGAAAGAACTGTAAAAGCCAATCTTACTTTACAGCAGATTCCATTCAGCTAAGAATGAATATATCCTTCAATGGCATGACATTTTATCACAAACCTATAATGTTTCAATGACGGAGTTATTCTTGAAAGGGGGAAATATTATGTTCAGCTGTTGATGCACACACTGCATTTGGAAAGAGGATTTTAAGAGGAAATACAAATTCAGCCAGGTCTACTGTTGTCAAAGTTACAATGTTATGATGGTATGACTCGGTTCTGGAAGCCCTCCCGCCCGTACAAGCATGTATGGATAAGGCAGAGAGGGCAGCATCTTAATCAAAGTGGATGACACGAATTTAATGGACAGCCACAACTGCACAGGATATTGCTGAGCAGTACCAATATGGACATATTGTTTCATAATCCATATTTAATAAACTGGTACTCTGTAGGACCACAGTCAATACACGTTTGGAAGGCAAGTTCCCACAATGAGTTTTCACAGAAGCTAGCGCTTACTGTGTTTATACAGCCTAAACAAGTTCTAAAATGGGCACATATATACTGAATGTCACCTCGGTTAGGTCAATCAATTTGTCATTGTGGCTTCTGCTTCATGTTCTCCACAACTCTCTCAGATCAATCGCAATAATTAGAAGGCTAAAAGCAGTGAATTTTCTGCCTATTCGCGCGCACATTTAGACAAAAACCCGGCCAATAATCCAAACGGTTACATTTAGAAATGAGGCCACGTCGGGTTGTCCCACGTCGACTATTTCCTCAGGTATTTTTTTTTTTTCTTTAATGGTTTATCAGAGACCTGCAGGACAGCTCAAAGGGAATCCTGCCGTTTTCACTCTGATTGATAACTTCCTCGTGGCAGAGTGTCAGCCTTCTAACGATTGATAATTTGGATATCTATCCGTCTGACATCTAGACAAAGAAGCCCCATCGATCAATGCATCCCGCCTCGAACACAGGGAAATGAAATTCTGTTGATGTAGGCCTACAAGCTTTAAGCTTTGAGAAGCGCACATAAATTCATGGACATAAAAGGAATATAAATATTTAAATAGAATGCTGGGATAAATAAACTATGGAAGGGCTTTTTTTATGTGATATATATATATATATATATATATATATATATATATATATATATATATATATATATATATATATATATATATACAATATATATATATTAAATTGGATTATTTTAGGAAAAGTGTACTTATTTTTTTTGGGGAACAAGACAAATATTGACTTAAATTCAGAAAAACAAATATGACACCAGATAAAAAAAAAATCATTATTCTATTGTCTCAGAACAAGCATTGCACAAATATTGCATAGACTGTGTCAGCATTAAGAGGATTGGTCAGCCTAAGACCAATACACATAAGGGTGTCTTTCAAAAGTGCATTTTTTTCTCTCATTTTTCTGTGCTCGCATTATTCACTCACATTTGTCAACAGCAGCAAGTACCGAGCAAAACAGAAGCAGATTGGCATAACTGTAATTTCTATATGCCAAGAAAAAAGCATGAGCGACTTTATAATCTGTATAATAAATTGATCCATCAACGTAATCGTCCGTGTGGAATTTCATCTCGCCCAAATACTGAAAAGATCAGTAGGCTACAGCTGCTGAATGAGATTCCAGTGAGCACTCACCATACAATTTAGCAAGTAACCTGTGTGGAAATACACCCCCCATAAATGACCACATTTAAAAGTGTTATTCCTGGCATTACTTCAAGGTCCAAAACATCCCATTTTTTTACACTTCAGTAAGATGACAGGTTCTGTATCTCTTCTCGTCTTTGTGTGTAATGAGCTAAAATAAATATAGGCTAATTCAGCTCATTTCGGCTAAAAAAATAAAAAAAACAATAAAAACGTATCATTGTTTGAAATTGCTGTGTTGCCTTAACTATTCTACCAAATACATATTCTCAGTAATCCTATAAGATGTATGTATATATATATATATATATATATATATATATATATATATATATATATATATATATATATATAGTTAGCAAAATAAGAAATGTGTATTCAGAAAGATAAATACTATTTTGTATTTTATACTATGTTTTATTTTATAAAATCTGGAAACTTAAATGGGATCTCAAAGTTTATAATGGTAGATAGACACAGTGACCCAAAATAGTACAATAGTACAAAATGAATAGTACAAAATGAGAAACATGTTCAGTATCCTATGTCCCTAAATAAAAATAAAAATAAAAATTTCTTTACAACTGTCTTTCTATTTTTTTTTTAATTTCTTATTGCATTGTATTCACCTCACTGCTAATCTCAAATGTCTGTAATCCCCCTAGCCACACAGCAAAATAAATCTTTTGTGTGTGTGTGTGTGTGTGCAACGCCAGTACCAATTTTTCACCCCTTGAAAATATTGTTGGTGGTTTGTTAATGCCTGACAATTTAGCGACATTTGGCAAAACGGTTTTCCGCAGAAAGAGGCAGACAATTATTCCGTAAGTGCAAGCACCAAACAAACTGAAGAGCTCCTCCGAGAGATTTTTTTTTCTTTGGAGGAAAGAGTGTTACATGTAGCAGCAGTTTCCTTTTTTTTTTTTTTTTTTGAGAGCCTGGAAGGTTACCCCATCTTTCCTGAGAATGACGGTGCTCTGGGCTTCAGTTAGGTACCGTGTGATATGCCACAGTCCCAAAAGGCAGCCGCAAATTTTAAATGCTGCTCGAGGCCAGCGGTATTAATGTCTAATATAAATACCCTTCAATACGGAAAATAATGGAACCACTGGAACCAGAAGACCGAATGAAAAAAGAAAGAAAAAATGAAAGAAGATATAGAAGCCAAATATCTTGAGATTGACAAGTGCATTAACAGCAATTACACAAATTATTACATATACGACTGTATTTCATAATTGTAGATTTGGAATCAAAAAAGTCACATATGTTTTATACATTTTGGTTCTACCATGTAGAAATTACAGCCCTCTTTATAATTAGCCCCCCCCCCCCCATTTCAGGGCACCATAATGTTTGGAACAAACAATGTCACAGGTGTTTCTGATTAGTCAGGTGTGTTCAGTTGCTTTCTTAGTTCAGATATAAGAGAGCTTTCAGTACCCAGTTTGGATTCTAGCCTTTTGATTGCCCTTGGAGTTTGTTATTGGCATTTGTCAACATGGGGATCAAAGTTGTGCCGATGAAGTGGAGCATATTTCCATCCGTATCTGGCCATCTGTTGAGAAATTAGTTATTTTTATGTGTAGTCCCCCTACATGCATGCATATATGTAGTTGGAAAACATGCAGTTAGTTGACAATCATATTAATACCAAAAGACACTAAGGCAACACAAGCCAGACAGAAATCCCAGTCCAATATTTCTCTCAGGTTATGGAAATTGATATTTTGAAGGGAGCAAAAAATAGACACCGCTTCATTTCTTATTTCATGGAGTGTCATAAATATGTATGAATTCAGAGGAGTGTTTGTTTTTGCCCTCTCAGGTCGTGGACATGCTTTCTTTGATGTTGTTCATATTTGGTCCTGAAGTAAACAGAGCTTCACGACGTGTGTGACCGGTTTGTGAAAGACCAACGGTGGATTTGACCATCTCTCACGTCCGCTGCAGAAGCACAGACGGAGGTGTTTATGCAGCTCGGGGTGAGACTGGATCAGTGTAATTACTGTTAATGCACCTGTCAATCTCCAGATATGTGGCTTCCACATCAAAACAATTGCCATCCTGAACAGGGCAAAGTCACATTTATATACTGCATATATAATATGCAGGGATGTATTATGCATAAATAAATAAATAAATAACAGGAATAACTTCTTGCAAAACTTCAGCTATGTGGAGGTAATTACAGAATAGTCATTCTGTCATTTGAAATGTATTTATTTATTTATTTATTTATTCATAGACTTCATTTCACAGGCTTTGCAAATCAAGCCATTACTCTACGCTTGAGAGAACACACTTAAATCTAGACGATGTTGGACAATCCGACATGTGAGGTGTGCTGGGAATCTGATATGCTGGATTCTACTGAATGTGCAAATGCAAACGGGCTATATTCTAACGTTGCAATGCTCTATAAGAGGCCTTATGAATGACAGAATATAGAAGACACATGTATGGCGTTTGACAGATAGTTATGGTGCCCAAATAATAGAGCTGTCTTGGATATGAAGTGCACATTTAAAGAAAAGTTTGATGCTTGGCTGAAGGTTGTTGTGTCAAGAACAGGAATTAAATTGTAGGGGAGACCATGGAAATGATACCCCATTTATAATAAATGTGTCTGGTATATTCAAAGATTTAAGACCATCAAGTACTGTACAGTATGTCTTGCAAAAGAGTAGTCAATCAGTTAAACTGCAGCCAGGTGCCAGTTGCTAGTGTCTAAATGTCTCCATCTGTCCTTGTCATTTGTAATGTCAATTTATTTGTTGTACAGTCTTTGGTTATTTAAATTTAACATATGGTTACTTGTTTGGTCTCACTGCATCGTACGACTTGGTGTCTGCATAGTGGGAAGCGGGCTTTTGTTTGCTGTCAGTTGTGACCAGTCACCTCAGCTCATCGCAAAGGGCCTGGTAGGCCAAGGATGACCTCTACAGTTTATCACCAAATAATTCTCACCATAATGAAGAAAAAAAAAAACCCAAAAACCTGTCCAACCGAACAGAAACACTTCAGAAGGGAGGTGTGCATGTGTCAGTGGCTACTGTCTGCAGAAGACGTCATGACCAGAACAACAGAGGTTACACTCAAGATTCAAACCACTAGTTAACTGCAAATAAAAGGATGACCAGGTTAGTTTGCTAAAACATGCCTAAAGGAGCCTAAAGGGTATTTTGGATGGATGAGACCAAGATTCCGTTGTATCAGACTGATAGCATGAGCAAAGTGTGGAGGCCAAAAGGAACTGCCCAAGATCCATGTTATGGTTTTGGAATTTTTGGCTGCCACAGGTAGTGCCTCACTGGTCTTCAGCGACGATGTAACTAGCGAATTGTGCAGAAACACCTACTCAAGTTTAACCGAATGCTTCCAAACTCATTGGACGGCGCTTCACCCTGTAGCAAGACAATAAGCCCAAACATACGGCTTACAAGCAAACATACAACATAGTTTTTCAGCCAAAATGCGATGCATATGTTGAAGAGAGAACTTCAGGGATCTAGCTGAAGATGGCTGCAGAACAGGCCTGGCAGAGCATCACCAGAAAAAAAAATACTCAGCACCTGGTGTTGTGTTTATAGGTCACAGATTTCAAGTAGTCATTGCATGGATTTGAAACACAGTACTAAGCATTGACTACTTTCATTTACATACCATTAATATGTTGATTGTGAATTTAAAATTGTGGAGTACAGAGCCAAATCAAGAAAAAAAAAAAAAAACTATGTCTTTGTCCCGAACATCATGGAGCTCACTGTATACACATACATACGGTTTTGTAGCTACTTAGTGCATGTCCCACACCCTTTATGGTCCCCAAAAGACCTCCAACCAATTCTTTAAGAAGACGGCTTAAAAGGAGCTACTTGGGGTGGCTTTGCAGATGCTCCAGCGCCAAGATAAATGGAAGAAATGGAAGAAGAAGAAGAAGAAGAAAAAAATCTGATTGAAGTGTCTGTTGGCATGGTGATTTGAACTCGAGATCCCTTTATATTATATGCATTTATTCATTTTTAAGTATTCGGCTTGGTGCCGCAGCTGTTGTCTCGTGCATGCGTATGCGCAGGCATGCACGGGTAGTTTTGCAAAGTGCTTTCGGTCCTTTGAGATTCCGAGACACGGGCGAAAGCAACTGAGGGAAATGCCAGACATGCTGTGTGGGGCCTGCGAGAACATTTCTGCCATCTTGACTGGCAAAAGCACAAGATTACACCTGCAATGAGCTGAAGTCGTCATTATTTTTCCTGAGAGTTTCCCACCCACACCATTCATTTTCCCCATAGGCAATTACGAGATTAACTATTTAAAACAAATTAAACCTTTTGTCGTAAACCTTTTGTTTGTATACATATATATTCCTGAATGGAAAAAAAGGAATGGACAGAAACGCAACAACAACATAAAAAACGAAATACTTCAGTCCAGAATTTTTCAATAGAAACCATTTTCTTCCCCCTTATCCAGAAGCTAGATCCCAACATAAAATTCTTTCTATCAATTGTTTCATTTCAAAATCAAACTGCTGGAGTACAGAGCCAAAACAGCACTGTCCAAATACTTACAGACTCTACAGTATGTGTGTGTGTGTCTGTGTTTATGCATGCGTTCGTGTGTGTGTGTGCAGTCCAAATTACTTATTCAATGCATTAAAGCCCAAATATATTTGCTCTACATCTTTCATAAGTATGATGACACATGCAGCATATTGTTGTAAATTGCGTACTTTAAATCCACTTCAGCCATCCCTTTGTTCTTCAATGTGAACAAACAGAAAAAGCAAAATAATTATCTCACCAAGTCCTCTGAGCTGTGAAATTTACAGGGGCCCGGTGCTGCTACTTTTTTCTTTTTTTTTTTTTTGCTTCTCATTTGTTGTGGTTTAGCTTGGGATCATCCACCTCTTCAAATCTTTATTTATGTTTTTCAAGGCTCTAACCCAATTGCTATGTGCTTGTTGCTTATTTTGGTCACATGGTAGACCTGTGTAGATCCCCAGCTCTGCATTATGTTCTCTATTTAACCCTTTGAAGAGTAGGTTTTTAAAAAAAATGTTTTTTCAACATTGTAAGACAGTGTTCTATAACTGCATTCAGTTACCAGTAGTGATTCTTAGATCGGCAAAGTTTGCTTCTGGCTGTTATCAGCATTAGAATGTTCGGTTAAGAACATTCTAATCATATATTTGTGATCTTACACCTCACAGGGTTAAAAAGTTTTGCCAAATATCCCCCGATGAACACTCTAAAGTGCTGAAGTCTTATCTTTGGAGCGCTGTAGGATAAACAGATTTAAGGAGTAAATCCCATTCTGGAAAAAGCAGTTTACTCCAATGCCCAGACTCCCAGAGCAATAATTGTGCTTTAAAAAACTTGCCTTGCCGATTCAGGCTTTTATTGAAGTGCAGTTCACTTTTTATCATGCTTAACCAGGGTAAACCTATCAATAGCTAGAAAGCTATTTATCTAAGCTCACTTGCTAAGTATATGACATATTTGTTTTGCATTTACTTCAAGCTATATCATATATGTAAATATATAATTGACTGTCTAAAATGTCTTGTTATAGGTATTTAATGAAACATACTGATTATCATAACTAAGCTAAAGTGGCAATGTGACTCTTGTATGATTTAATGAATATTAATGAACAGAGGAACAAACCCAGTCTATCTTTGATGAAAGGTGAAATCAGGTGCTTTGCATTAAATGCATTAAACTGCGATTGTGTTAAAAAAAAAATGAACACATGAACAATGCCTTTTATGCTCAGTGATACATCTGGGTGTACTTACTTAGAACAGGCTGGAAAGATTCCTATATTATCGCAATTACCCTGCTGTCAAGGCGACTAACTAAATATATGTCAATCTGATGAGGAAATTGTCTATTTGCACTCGCATAATTTTTGAGCAAATCTGACTTGTTACATCTAATTTTGCTTACTTTATGAGATCAAGAGAAACAAAGAAGCCCAGGAGAGGACCATTGAACTCTTTCCTTTAAACAAATAAGAACGGTAACATCGTTCATTTTACGGTCCACAGGATGTCGTCTCTGCACTGATTGCTTTAACCGATGGCAAACTCGCCGAGGGTCATCAGCGCTGGCCAAGCTAGGAATGACGTGGGATTTCACAGCATTAGTGATGATTTGGTTCAATTTCGCAAGATGAAATGACACAAAGGTATGACTGTGTGACAGAAGGTGCACATAGTGGGCACACTGAGACTGCACAGGCTTTTAAATTGCATACAAAAAAATAATAATAATAATTCAATTGAGTTGAAATTATTTTTTTTCCCTGCTCAGTTAATTTGGTCAACATTCAGGGTTTATTTTCTATCCATCAAGACACCAGAACTACCACCAGCGCGCACACGCACACATATAGGTACACACTTCCATGTGCACACACAGTGGTACACACACATGGGTGTGTATGTGCGTGTGTGTGTTGTGTGTGTGCGCGCGTACATAGGAGTCCTTGCCATGATTGACGCTCTATTAAAAAAATATATATTTTAAAAAACGAGGAAAGAAACGTTAAGCATATTCAGGTGATGAAGTGTGCACCCTGCTCTTCACTCTCCATACAGTTCCCATTTGAGTGAGCAGTTAGAAAAAAATGTTTTAAAAAAACTGACAGTGGAATTGCCCTTTGGCACGGGAGAAAATGTGGGCATTGTGCCTTGTCTTCCATCTGATTCATACCACCTGAGGTAAAAAAAAAAAAAAAAAAATTAAAAAAAAGGTTTCGTTTTTTGTCGACGGCTCTTAATTGAGTGCCACAGCCGTCAATTAATCAGCACTAATGCCGGTCTCTGACTGTCTCAGCTCTGGGTTCCTTCAGCGATGCCTTGCGCATTAATTATACGCTGGCAACGAGATGAAACGCCTGCTGGATCCTTGTCGGGCTCTCTTTGCTCTGATTGAGGGTTTGTATAGCGGCCCCTGGTTCAAGGTGAACAAAGTACAAAGAAACGCACACAATTGGGGGGAATTAGCAGAAGGGAACGAACCTAAGAACACAGCAGGGGGGAGGGAGAAAAAAAGAAGAAAAAAAAAAACGTGGCTGAGGAATCATCTAGAGCAGGGGCCATAACTGGAAAAAGGAATTCATACTTTAACCCTTTAAGATGAGGTCACAATGTGATTAGAACGTTCCTAACTGAACACTCTGATGCTGATGTAACAGTCACTCCTGGTTATTGAATGCAATGGACTTCTAGAACACTGACTAAAACAATAAACTTAAATAAATTGGAGAAAAAAAAAGGGTTAAACCTTTCCACCCCATCTCAATACATCACCAATGTTTGCACTTCAATGAGTATGGCAAACATTAGCGAGCGTGCTAACCAGTTACTGATACAATAGCTCTAGTAACACTCCCCCCCCCCCCCTTCCTGTATCACTTCTATTTTTCAGATTTAATCAGCAACCCCCTGGCCTGCGTATAATTGTTAATGTGCACTCTCTAAATCTACATTCTACAAACCTTAATCAATCACATGATTTAGTCTGTAATGCCACTGAGATTCAGGATACAGGATACATTCTCATATGTACAGTATGTTTTAAAGTTCCCAAAAAATGGCATGCACTGTGAGAGAAAAAAAAAAACAGCACACTTTTACTCTGGTTTCATTTAGAGTTTCAAACTCAATTTCCCATGCCTCCCAGGGCCTTTATGATTGACGGCACTTTAGCTGAGGTTCTATTTATTATGGTTTAGAGGTATATTGGGCATTTGGGGCCATGGAAAATATCAAATAAGTCACTGGCTGATCTGAAACCTAAAAATAATACCATATGGACCAAATAATCCATTTAGATACAGTGCATGCATGGTCATGTAGCTACAGCTGGGCTTCAACATCCAGTTTTGGACACATTCCCTGATAGGTGAATAAACAAACCAATAAATATAATTACCATTCAATGCAAAATTTAATTATGATTTTACCTCTCTAAATGTACAGTAAATTTAAGTGCATTAAAGAAATTAGATTATAACAAATTTTACTATACAATACATTGTTAACCCCAGATGAAATCCATTTTTCAGTCACGCAATACAGTATGTTCATATTGTAATATTTCAGGCCTGTTTTTGAGGACGATATGCTGGTACCCCAGCCTGCAGTGTATTTAAAAAGAACCCTGTGCAGTGTGTGCTTTCATTAGACACTTCTTAAATGTAATTGCAATGGTATGTAACTGGTACAAAACAATTAGAAACTTATTTAAATTACTGCAAAAACAAAAAAACTCAAAAAAAAAAAAAGCTTGATGTACATGTCAGATGAAGTAAAAAATTTAAAAAAAGAGCACAGAGCAAGCTAGCTGTGGGATCATTGGCTGTACATGAGCCTAGAGCCTATGGGCTTTTTTTTCAGATGCATGCTCTCAAACATTAATTTCAGCAATTTCAAATGTCTTCTAGTACCATTTGATGTCTATTCATACAAAAGAATAGAAGCAATTATGACAGAAACCTTGATCACCCTTGAACCTTGATTTTGGTTTATAAAAAAATTAATAAAATAAATAAATAGTTGCAAGAAAGTGTGTGCAAACCCTGTTTTCAGTACAATTCCATTGTACTTGCACTTAAATGTGAAGATTTAAAATACTGACATATTTTTTCCCCCGTTTAATATTTTTTTCTGAATGCTGAACTGTACTGTGCATTGCATGCAATAATTATACAAATTATAGATTATTTATTTGTTTATTTCCATTGCGAACAAAGCTTGGTAATAGTATCAAATTAAATGTAATTAGACATAATATTCTGTATTGTACATGCAAGTGATTTTCCTTCATATACAGTTACACATTTACACGTAAATAAGCGTGCCAACAGAGTCCTTTGTTTGGATTTTTAGGGAGAAGTGCTCTGACTGAACACAGAGGCAGATACGGACTTGAGAAGCGTGAAAACCCCAATGGACGTAGTCCATCTTATAGCAATCAAGAGCCGCATTACAAAATGAATGGCAGGGATAAATCTCAGAGACACTGTAGTGTGAAATTAGCTGGAGAGAACTGAAACGCTGCCAAGTTCGTTTTTGTAGTGAGCTATGTGTTTAGCCACACCATGGAAAGACACAGTCGCATACATTTAGAACAAGAACTTGTTTTTGCTTGTGTTTGTTTGATTGCTGTACCAACAAACAGTTTGGTGTGGCTGACTTCTTCTTTAAGGAAGGGGGAGGGGGATGACATGAAAACTCAGGAAAGCAACTTTCTTCTTCTTCTTTCTTTTTTTTTGCAACCTCAAATCCAAACCAAACCACTTTTTTTAGTGGTGCTTCCTGCTAAAGCTCGCCGTCTTCATATAGTTTAGTGCATCCCATGATCTGGAACAGAAAATGATGCTGTGCCAGGGTCGATTTGAGGCTAGCAGTCCTGTAGGGTGCATAATTACATAAAGAGCAGAGGCACACAACTCCGGTCCTGGAGGGCCGGTCTGCGCACTGGTTTTTGTTCCAGCCAATTACCTTACTCTTAATTTTCTGACAGCTCTAGAAAATGCTGGTTCACTACTGTACTGGAGCACAGTAAAATCTCTAGGATGCTCTTGCAGTCAGTGGCTGTAGCTGGCGATCATACTAATGTCAGATCAAGATATGACTGAAATAATTATACAAATAAACATGAGCAGAAATTTGCCCAAAATCCAGAAACGGTTGGGCCTTTGTTGTGCACCCCTGCTCTAGAGTCACTGGAGGAGAGAAGGATTCAGTCAGTAGGGGTCACCCTAATATTGAAAATATTATTAAACGTAATAATGGAAGCAGGCCATTCAGGCCAATCTAAGCTCACCATTCACATTTACGCAGAAACTGGACACAAGGTCATTGACAAACTATTCACAGAGAAATCAAGCTGCTCTAGCCTATTGGTGGGTTTGGAGGGAACTGTAGACAGCAGCCGTTCATGTATACATTGCTCTCCAACAGCATCCCCCCCACACAACTCAACAGCCCACCACCCACCAGCCAACACCCCCAAGGCAACAAACTTGACTGAACTCCGGTTAAACCGAACGCCGTGTTGATAAATCACATTGGGCTGGCAGGTACGCCATCTGCCAAGTCACAGTGAACTAAAAAACGTAGTGACGGCATATGTTTTCGGCCCCTTGAGTCAGCGCTCGATGGAAGCACCTTTGGCAGCGTTTAGGAGGCCAGTCCTCCTGGATACAGTCTGCCAGGTTTGTGTAACGTGACGGGACAGAGCCACCTCTCTCGGGTTGCCTGGGGAACCGTGTGATGGACTGCAGCCTTCAACATGTGCCATATGTTTTCCGCTGGACTCCAGGCCAGGTTTCCACAGGCCACTCAAGGACATGCCGACGTGAACTCCGGTGTGGTTTTTTTCCTCGTGCTTCCAGTCCAACTTCCTGCTGGAATGACACAGTTTTCCGAGATTTAGATTCTTGGTCTGACTCTGACTGGCTTTTCCCAAGGGTACCGTAAAGAGAGATGGGAGGGTGGGGATTGGGGGGGGGGGTGTTGGTGGTATGGAGGAGTTAGAACAGTTCCAATGGCCCTGACTGACAGGGGCTCTCAAAAATATTATAACATACAGTAGGATATTCTCGGATGGTGGGGCAAAATGTGAGATCTTTTCATGGGACCCAAAATCCCCGGTGATGCCCCTGGGTTTTCCTCTAGGATTCGCTCACAGGCCAGCCCATTTCTCACTCAGCAGTGAGACGCTTCCAAATCTCAGCTGGTTTGATAAAGTGTTGGCACCACCCACTACCATGCTTGCGGATGGCAAGATGTTCACACCGGTTCTGTGCCAGAATGCATCAATTTCTATAAGGGACTTATAATTTTACTCAGAAAAATAAATCTATTTTCACAAATACTATTTTATTTCAATTTTTTTGGAAAACTAGACACATTTACTGGTGACTAAAATGGTTTTAATATAATTTTTAACAATTATTTGGCCCAGGTCTGCAAAGTAGTGTAAAGTAGAACTGAGGCCTTTCTAAGACACACGCACTTGGGATCCGTGGTGCTGAAGGAAGGAAGGAGGAGGAAGTGGTGCTGAATTCCATCCCTGAAGCAGGAAATGGTGTTGAAATCTATCCTGCTTGCTGAATTCTCTCCCAGGTTGTTGTGTAATGTGCCGGCCGAGAGAATGGATGAAATTTGTATGCCAATTTGAAGTCAGTGGACCTCTTCAAACAAGGTCCTTCAATATATTTTTTAAAACTTTTATTATCCTGAATTCAGTCTCACTGCTGTTGCCACTTTGTCTCGGTGCGACGGAGTGGATTTTAGATTTTTTTGTGAGGTTTGTGATCACCAGTGGGTGCTAGCCCCTCCCATAAGGCACATTTTGAGGCAGCAGAGGCCATATTGAATGTGGTCCATTGTCGTGGGCAGTCAGCAAAATTATACACAAGTATTGTTCTGATCCTGATATCGCAATGCTGTGCATTTGGTAGCTCAGTCTAAGGATAACAAGGGCTGGCCATGTACAGGAATGGGCTGCCATGGCAGCTATGCTCTATCCCTGTGATATAGGAGCAGCCCCTGTGTTTTAACCTTTAGGAAAGTATTCATTTTTTATTCATCCATTTTATTAATTCTGTCTGATGCTTACCTGGTTTGTGTTTACCCCCTTAGACAAAAACACGCACACACACGCACACACAACCACGCATACACACAAGCCCTTTGCTCTCCAGACAGTAGAACGGAGGATTTTAATTTCACAGGTTCAGCAATTAAGCACAAAGCATAAAGGCCGACGGGGGTTCCAGAGGGGATCTGGGTAGCTGCTGTCGGCGGCTTGGTCAGGATTAATTCACAGGAATAAATAAACCTGCTTGATTCCTTAAAAGACTGGGGAATATCTAATTTGTGAGCCACATATATAACACACATATATAGAGAGCACACATGGACTTAAAGGACTTAAACCTTCACTTAACTTAATTACAATTGTTCTTATCCTTGTGTCCGTTAATGATTATCTGAGAAATGTTTATATTGGATGAAGTCGTTCCGTATAATTCAAGTCTCCGAGATATTGAGTCAAAGCCTGGTGATTTGAAAACAGCTGCGGACGCACAGTGTGTTACCACACCAGATAAACAAAAGAAGGAAAAATTACAAGCTACTGACATTAGGCTACATGGTTCACTATTACTTTTACATTGTTTACGTTCTTGTCTTTTACAGTTCTGTGAGCAGTCCCCATATTCAGAGATAAATATCAGGAGCTAGCCTGCTAACTACCAAGATCGCAGAACTCAAAAGGAGGCTTTTCCATTCCCTTAGCAATCCCACATCAGTGTAGCACTCAGAGTTACACACGTCGGTCGGAGTCGGCACGGTTTGTTATGAAGTAGCGTGCTAGCGACAATTATTTTCATGGCGCTTCTGCTAACGTTAGAGCAAGCTAGCTAGATAGTCATGCAGCGAAGTTAGGGTTAGGGGTCAGAGGCCAGTCCATGCTGCGTTTATATTAGAGACTAGACAAAAAATTGAGTGTAGCACATGAGTAACCTGTGCTACTATGTTTAGTTATTTTAATTACTTTCTGTAGTAGGAGCCGCCTAGGGTAGCTAGCAAGCTACTACAGGTGGGTGTAAACAGAAGTTATGCGGCATTTAGGACCTTGTCATGGAAAGGTCATAGTTCAGGAAAGTAACGGGGTGTGCTGTGACATAGCTGCAAGTGGCAAATGCATGGCTGTTTTTCAGGTAATCTTACAACAAAAAAATACACAAATAAATAATTTAATCTCAGTATTCACATTTTTCAAAAACTCCAATTTTGAGCCCCCACTGCTCATCAGAGCCTGTTTTATTTGAAACTGTTGAAACTGCCATAGCACGCCTCTGAGTTAATCCTATTCTGATGTTGTAGGCTTGACGTGCAGGATTTTGTTTTGTACCGTTCTACGTGCTCTAGTTCCCTTTTTGCTGTGAGGGAGTAAGTGGTTTTAATTTCAATTTCATCAGCCATAAAATCAACGATGATAAGAGTCAACACTCAAATCTCTTTTCCAGAGGGCCTCCAGATCTTCTACAAACCCGTCAATGTAACACATTTGAAGATGAATCATTGTGCTACCTCTCTTGAAAATATGCACTATAAAAGATATACTATAGACTGAGGCAGTAATCCGAGTTTCACTCTGGCATCACACTACCCCAGGGTTGTAGGCTATTCTACCATGATCTCATTGGAATCATTCAAATCTAATGGTCTGTGCAGTCAGTTCTAAGCCAAATAAAATGGTTGTTTGCATCTGTGTGCGTGTTCATGTGTGTTTGTGTGTGTGTGTGCACATGCGTGCTTGTGTTTGTGTGTGTGTGTGTGTGATGGTAGAGCATATTAATGTGCTACCAGAGTAACGTCCCCAGGGAAAGATGTACTGCTTGTCTTTCTTCACAAATGCACTGACTGGGACACGGTTTGCAGCAGGAATAATTCAGCTAACTGCACAATTATCTGGGAAGAAACACCGGTGCTAACTTTGGCATTTTCTATTTTGACTCTCTCGTCAATGTGAAAAATGAATACCCAACTTGAATATTTTTATAGTTTTCTCCGTAGCACCCATTCCCGCTGTAGGCCCAATCTAATTGAAGAAGTGCGGAGAAGTAAGTTTGATTTACTAACTTGCAGTTTCGCACTGTTTATGCCCGAACGCGGATTTATTTCCTTTCCACTCTTTGTGCCCAAAGTTTCCTACAGTGAATTACTGCAGCTAAATCATTCCAATCTGTTCTCGTTCAGGGTTTAAGGCAGAGGACGCTTGCATGCTGCAATTAGCGCGAAGCTTTGATTCAGGTCTCTGTGAAGCTGAAAAATAAAAGCCAAAAAAAAAAAAAAACGAGTGAATTCTGCATTCCCTGGGCACGTTGTTCGCATTAATTCCAGATTCGTAAAACAGCAGGTTAACACCGCATTAGTTATTTGGCAAAGGCAAGCAAAATGCCATTGACGCTGATTTGATTTGTTGACATTCTCTTCCGTGTAATGACATCAGTTTTCTAATAGCGGGCAGGCACGTGATTCCCATTCCACCCAAACTGACAGGCCGCGCTGCGCACGTTGTCTCCGGGTTCGACATTGGTCAGTTCCACTGACGTGGAAGCAGGGGTGGAGACAATCTGTCATACATAGGGGTGCGAGACATGAAGAAAAGTAGAGCATCACGCTTAACGCAATAGGAATAACACAGAGGAAATGTGAGTCCATTTTAACGGTATGTTACATTTCAATGCCAACTCTGATAAAAATAAATAAATAAATAAAAAATGTATATATACAAATAAAAATGCAAAAAATACAGCGGTCCCGGTCAACATTCATTAAACAAGGTTTTTCATTAATTAGGCCTAAGTTAGTGTTCATGCCCGGCTATTCAGCACATCCAGCACTAAGACACCTTATTCTGCTAATTAAGGTCTTGACTGAAGACCATGATCAGTTACAGTAAATAGTTAAAGCAGGCATTGTAGTGCTGGGCTAAAACAGAAAGACCTGCACCCACGCCGGCCATTTTCAGGTAAGATTTGACACCCCTGGACTGGAACCTTCCAACAAAGACCGTGGAAACCTTTTCGGAAGGTTCTAGCCATACATGTAGACTGCACCATGGAGGAGGAAACTAAACATATTGCTTGTGGCATAAAACTGGCATAAAACTATGCCAATCCCAGTGGCATGATTCATTCTTTTGATTAATTGCTGTGATTGACTCCTCACAGATGGACTCGCATTTATAATCTGTAACTCACAGATGGGGCAAAATTCCCTGTTAAATTCCTTACCATGAAAGACAAATAAATGATTTAGAAGACAAAAAAAACAAGTCTGATGTATTGATGCCATGAATTGTGTGTTTTTTTTTAAGGATGAGCCACTCTTGTGTTGGAATTCCTAAACATTTTGACATAAATTCTGGCCATGTCAGTGTTAATGGTGGCAGACTTGCAGTTTGGAACATAATTGGCCATGTTATCATCTAGGAACTGATTGTTTTAGCAGCATATTCCATTGGTGTGTTCCCTGTCTTATTGTGCAAGAGTGACACCTCTGGTCAGCCAGTCTTCCAATGGGTTGAACATATTGAAACAATTATTGTAATGTTGAAAATGATGCGTAGATTTAAATGAGCCTTTGGACAGGGTTTATAAACCAAACAGAGTAGTGATATTGATATTCCAATATATTTTATATTGCAAAGAACTATCCTGACTGTACTGGGTTATTCAGATATCAGATTTGATTGATTGACTGAAATACCATACATTGATGCTGCATTAAGAAATTATATATTTTACTGATATTTATATATTTATTATACTACTGTCTATATTTACCGACAGCAACATACTAACACATTGACCCTGATCAGTTTTGCTTATGCTTTTGAATATTATAATCATAGAACACCATTATGCTCTCGTTGCAACAATCACGATGAAGCATGCAACCTTGAACTGTTGCTCTGTGATGGATACCAATGAAAGTAAAGGCTCCTTCGGGAGGCCTGGGCATGCTTACAGATTTATGAAGGGAGGAAGAGAAGAAGAAGAAGAAGACGAAAAAGAAGGGGGAAAAAAATCAATAACCTCCTTCCGTTAAAGAAAGTCATGAATAATGTCAGCCGGGTTAGAGAAAACTGATGCATTATGAAAAAATAAAATCCCAGGATTCGCAGAATGGCTTCAAGCTGAAGACTGCACTGTGGAGAAGCACAGCAGCGTCTGCCTTCGCGAGCTTCCGCATTTATTTTCCTTCGCCCATCCCCCCTCGGAACCATAGCAACATTGCCGAATCCCAGGACACCTCCGTGGCATTGATCATCGCGGGAGGATATTTACATGAGGATCACAACATGAACTGGCGTCTAGTAGCGTGCGGGGAGGCCTAGATGTCTTTTTTCTTTGGCTTCAGATGTTAGATGTACATGATTGGGCTGGGGGTAGGGAGAGCAGTATGCAGGCCTCGGGGTAATGCACGTCTCGGTACTGGGTTAGAAATGCACTGTGGTGGGCTGGAGGAAAGGGGATCACTCAAGTGAGCTGTAAATGCCTACAAGTCCATCTTATCTTAGGAAAGGCGATGGGATTGAAGCATCTCCAAAACCTGTCCAGTTATTCACCTACAGGTGTTGTGTTTACGGTCATCCTGATTATGTGATTTCTTTGCTCTGGTATTATACACAGCAACATTGTAGAATTAACTTTGATTCAGTTCATTTTATGCGGAAAAGGTGCCTTTTGTCCTGTCATATATGTGGACTCATAAATGAACACTAAAGGTATTATTGTTCACTCAGGGCTAACTAACCATGGCATCCACTCTGCAGAAAAATAAATGAATAGAATAATGTTCAGCATGTACATGCAGTATACACTGCACTGCCTAATCTGATCTAGCAAGGAATTAAGCATTCTGTATAAAAGCCAAACAAATAAAAAAAAATGTAAAAAATACTATCTGGCACAAAAATAGTTATACAATACATATTGGGCCTGATTGAAGGTCTTACTAAATCGGGTCCTTTGCAGATCAAAGTTGTATCAAGCTAACAATAATCCACGTCTTAAAAATATATGTTTACAGTGCCAGAAGTTTGCATGCTCAACAGCATGCTCTTCTTCCCCCAGGGATTTTTTTTCATTCTTGAAATGGATGGTAATCCAGTATCTTGCATTGATCAGTGCAGTGGCTTTGAAAAACAGCTATCACTGTACGCCAATAAGCTCTCAGAGATCTCGGTTTGGACCACTGGGCCGTCCGGCCGGTGTCACAATTCATTGTCTCCACAGGTGGCTGATCTATATCGTCCGCATTTCCCTCGAGGTTCCCATTGATCCCGTTTTAACTCGGGACGGTCAACGGCCGAAAAAATCCGACCGCTCGGCCGAACGGCGACGGCTCGTTCGATCTCTCTGTCGTCGCCATCAAGAGCACTTTTCATCTTTAAGGTAAAGATTAAAAAAACAAAAACACCCATGTTCAGGAGTTTTTGGCCATCAGCACAAACAAACCAACAAATAAATAAATAAATAAATGAATGAAGCGGGAGAGATGAACTCATCATTAAGCCGCTGGAGATGAAAGAGAGGAGGGCCTTGTGCTTTTTCGAGGCGTTAGCTTTAATGGGGGCGCGCTCTTGCGACGGGGGCACATTCGCGTCGTCTGCGATTCGTTTGGTTACGGAGCGCCCGCGGTGGTTGTTTTGCAGACGCGTACCTGGAAACTCGCGCGATGATCAAAAGGCAGCGGTTCCGGGGGAAGGTCGAGCGGGTCATCTTTAATGATGTTGCGCTCAGCCGCCGGGTCAGGGCAGACGCCGGCCCGCCGTCTTTTCAGACCCGCCAACCCACCCTAACGGGAAATGTGACGGCTTTTCACGGTCTGTTTTTCGAAAAACGAAACCCGAATCCATTTCTAACTGCAGCCGTACAGCGAGAATGCATCTTTCTGTTTTATTTATACATTTTTCGTGTGTGTTATATAACTTATTTATTCATCGTTAGTTTTATTTATGTATAATTTTTTTTTTTTTTTACGGACTTTCACATGATCTCATGACTTGCGTTCGATACGGTTCAGACAAATTGCGTGCCTGTTACCGGGATGCTTCTCTGAGGTTGAGCGCAGTCGTTTTAACGATCAGAAGCAATTTCCCAAATGCCATTCTGCTGGAAGGGTACCTCTGTGAAAATGAATAGATTCGGTTTTTTTTTTAATCCTTTATGGTTCTTCTGTGGCGATGGGCAGACGACAAAAATCGTTAAAAAAACGAAAAAAAAAAAAAAGCCCGTTAGCGTGCCAAGGCTCGTCCACATGTGGGCTGCAAGTACTCTCTCTCTCCTCGTCACAGAGTGCCGGTTTGAAACCGATGTGCTCCTCCGCTTAAGCAGGCTTGCGATTTTGCCACGAGTGTAGAAAACATTATTATTATTATTTTTTTTTTTAAAGAACTATTTCAAAGGCCCGCAAAGCGCGCTCTGCGACGCAGACAAACTGTGAAGCACTAAATGCCATCTGCACTTTACCAAAGATGCCTCGGGTGGGGAAATTTTAACCCTTTTTTTTTTTTTTTTTTGAAGTGTGCATCTGAAAGTCTCATCAAAGATGCCTTTCAGAAGGGTTACATGCAGTATTAAAAGGATTTCCATTTTAATGCAAATTAACCGCAGAATGAAAGCAAGTGCCCGAGGCTCATCATTTTAATGTGGAATAAGGATTTTTCTCCCCCTCCGTCGCTCTTTGGAATTGTGTAGTGTTGTAGTGGCAAATTCATTTGATAAGTGCACATATTGCTCTTCAAAAAAAAAAAAATAAAAATTATTTATAAATATATATGTATAGTACTTGGTTTCTGGAGGAATGTCACTTAATGGTACCTACATACTTGTTAGCTTTATTTTACTAACAACTACACCCTGATTTGGAGATAGATTTACACATGATATAAAGGAGAAAAAAAAATTTCAACATAATTTTTTTTAAGTACAGGTAACTTAAGTTAACTTACCAGGAGAGCAAGCTCTGCTTTCATATTTGTTTGTGGCATACGGAGGTGCCAGTATTTCATGTTGACCTTTCTTCCAGTTTCACTTTCTTTTCTTTCCACATTATTTCTAGGCCAGATCAGCCAGGCTTCATTCATTTGCTGTTGTAAGAAAGGCAATAAAGTTCCATTTTACATTCTGTTGTGTGTGTGTGTGTGTGTGCGTGTTGGGATGTTTCCTCCTCTTTATCACTCCATTAATATCTCATGGATGCATTCTGGGTTAGAAAATACTAATTAACCCTGCGTGACTTCAGAAATGTGTTTGCTGTATGTGCAAAATGGAAGTATTAATTTGCCATTAGTATTCCATTGTTCTAATTCCTTTCTTTTTGCCGTTTCATTGACACTGTTGGTGGGTAATTGAACGGCGTGTTCTGTTCTGTTTTTTTTATTCTTATTTATTTATTTTATTTTTTTCTTGTGACTGTCTGAGTTGCTGGGGACAGAAACCTGAGGTTATTCCAGGACTGATACTGGCTCAGAGACATGAGTGGAGATCCAGGGCCACAGAAACATGAGAGGAGATCCAGGAGCTCAGAGACGAGAGGGGATCCAGGAGCTCAGCGACATGAGAGGAGATCCAGGTGCTCAGAGATGTCAGAGGAGATCCAGGAGCTCAGAGGGATGGGGGGAGATCCAGGAGCTCAGAGATGTCAGAGGAGATCCAGGAGCTCAGCGACATGAGAGGAGATCCAGAAGTTCAGAGACATGAGAGGAGATCCAGGAGCTCAGAGATGTCAGAGGAGATCCAGGAGCTCAGAGACATGAGAGGAGATCCAGGAGCGCACTTGGATGGTAGTAGAGGATGAGATTTGAAAGCCCAGACCAGACACCTGGAGCACTGAGAGGTCCCCATTCCCATGAAGCAGGAGACCCAATGAGTCCACCAGTTCTATTCAAGAATCCCCCAGGCATCGCTCTAGTGGTTGAATGCCTAGTCAGGATGATCAGAGAAGTCAGAAAGAAAGAGAGAGAGATACTAAAACATTCAGAGGGAGAGAGAGAGGGGGAGAAGGAGGGGGAAAAGAAATTAAGAGTAGGAAAGAAAGAGATTGAGCAAGACAGAGGGAGGGAGAAAAGAGGGAAACAAAAGAAGAGAGAGAGAGAGAGAGAGCCTAGAGGGAAAACAGTTTAGCACTAGCAGCCCAGTATGTCATAGCGTAGCTTGTAAAGAACTGGGGCAGGTAAAAGGTGTGCACAGCTGAAAGGTCAGGCCCCTTTCATCAGTTCCTGCCACAAAATACAGTTTTGTTTTTTTCTACTTTTTATTGGAAATCCAGGATTAATTTATTTCCATTGTTTTATTTAAACCCCTGAGAAGCATTGAGGAACAGCCCCTCATTCACAACACTGCTGAGTTACAATTAAAAGAATAAAGAGAAGATCACTTGGTAGGATAACAATCAAAGAACTAATAGTTAAAGCGTTCGTTTTTAATTAATTTTAAAACAGTGGGTACGAAGATTACAAAAAATGATAAATAAATAACAATAAAAATCAATGAGATTCAATGTTAGGTTCTAAAGGTATCGGCAGTTGTATCTTAAAGGTTTTTTTTTTCTGGCAAATCATTCAAAATATGAGGGGAATAAAAAAACAAAAAGCAGTATGTTTGCACTCGTTGAACGTAGTGACTTTTGTGATAAACAAGCAGCACAAACTTATGATGAGTTCACATCATTTTTTTATTGCTTACTGCCATATGAAAGTAAAATTCTGAACAAATTTGACAACCCATTACAGAAGCTATTACCGCGATCCGTGGTATAACTCTGGTTATTAAGAATGCAATCATATTATTATGCAAATAATTACTTCTGCAAACATACTGCACACAAAGACTGGAGATGAAAAAGCACACGTGGAAAAGGGGGAAAAAATGTGATTTTCCACCATATCTAAGGCTTGTCATCGCAGATTCATAACTGGACCAGGGAAATACATGAACAAACTGGTTGAGACTGAAAGAATGTCACCATACACAATGGTCACCATAGACCTACAAATCCACAAAGTCTATGGAAAAAGGGATGGTCCATGTGGGTGTCCGCTCAGCTAGTCAAGGTGTCTGCGGTGTAAGTTTATACACCTTTGTAGTGTTTAGGATCTGAGGCAGGTAGTGTTTGTTTGAGGCTCAGCCCCACCCTCCAGCGCTCCCCTTACCCCAAAAAGATGAAGTGCCATTAATGCATGCCCTGCTCACTTTGTGGATCTACACCTGATGTTACCATGGCAACAGCTGCGCGGGAGAACTGTTGTAAAGCTGACACCGTCCCTCCCGGACCACACAGATGCCCCCCCCCCCCAAACAAAGCACCCCACAGCTTCAGACAAGTCAACCATGCCCCAAAAATAATGTTCTTGAAAGACTGAACAAGCCTCTCTGCTTCCCCTGTGCCTGTTTTTGAGGGCTGTCGCGTTTGATTGATAGTTCTTGACTTGAGGTAGTTTCTGTTAGCTTTATGAAAACAGAGGACTGTGAAGGGGGGTTGGGGGGTGTGTAGGGGTGAGTGCTCTAAACACAGTGCTGCTTCTCAGGATTCTAGTCGATGAGCTTTTCCCAGCATGCATTGCTGTCTCATTACCCCCCCTCTCTTAAAATTATGCAATATTGTTGAAGTTAAATTACAGACTGCATATTGACAATATTTTTGTACGTGTTTATACATTTTTTGTATAAAAGTTGAGTGTTTCTGTATTTTACCTTTCCAAAACATTTTGGGTTTTGAAAAAACATTGAAATTAACACCTGGACAGCTTTCCAAACAGTCTTTGAACATTTATATGAAAAATGCATTTGGGACTGAACACCACAGTTCAGCGAGTGCACAGCACTCAAATGTTCTTTCGGATTTTAACAAATTCATACCAAATGAATCTTCCATTTCTCTGAACTCTCCTGGCTTTTGAGGCCACTTAGAGACCGTACAGCAACCACGTCCGCTAAATGTGCGCAAATGCGGTGTGTGTGCAGATAACTGGGAAACCTGGGCATCAGCTACCTGTAGCGATCGCTCAGCGTCACTCTGTCTGGGCTATTAATTCATATTAGTTTTTGTGCCATCTGCAGCCCACGGCTACCGTATCCTCGTTATTATCTACGTTCTGGGGAGGGGTTGGTTCACACCGGCTTCGCGCAGATTGGTCCTTTACGGACGTCTTCCACGTATGTTTATTATCCTTCCTTTACGCGCTGCTTATGTATAAAGATGATCCGTTATGGAAAAAAACGGGCAGGGAAGAGTGCCCTATTTGCTCCGCGTAGTTTATCTTCATTTTGGTCTGGGGGAGGGGGGGTGGGGGATGCGCTCACAGAAAAAAAAAAAAAAAAAGTTGCCTTGTAAATGCATGGGGCGATACATCACACTCAGCGTACAGCAGGACGTGTAACGCTACGCACGGAGGGAAAAATTGCGCCGAGAATGTTCTGGAAGCAGGATGAATCGCGTCGTCACCGGCCTCCCCGTTGAGCCCGTTGATTGCGGTGCGTGGGATAACGGGGCGCTTTTTAGTCGCGGTTTGCGACAGACGAATGCGGAGGTGCCGCGCACACACACGCACGCACACACAGGTAATGAGGCAAAGGGCCGTACACTGTGAACGTGGCGATATCCGCTCGGGAAAGTTAATTTGATTCGGTTTTTCAAAAGGAGCGCGGGCGCGAATCCTCCGCCGCCCGCGCGCTTCGTAATGACACCGCGTGGGAGCTTGGCGAGCAGCGGTAATGGAAGGTCAGCTGACTGTGCCGTTAAATAGCGAGGCGAAGCGAACTCGGTGTTTAACAGAATACAGAGTAATTTGATCGAATAAAAGGCAGTTTTTTTTTTTTGAATTTCCTGTCCATTACAGCTCATGGAGACTGTAAAGGCAGTCAGCCTGTCAGTTAGTAATGGCTTCTCTGTTCAACAGTTAAGAGAATATTAATTTCACAGTGCCTGAAATCAGGCTAACCAATCCCATTCAAATTTAACTCAAACATGACTTGCTGCCATCAAATCATCTACACTTGTCCTCATAATCAAGCAATTTGGATTTTTTTTTTTTTTTCCAGTAGTGCTAATTTTTTATTTTTTTTTTATTTTTTGTAAACCACACTCCCGCTTTTTCTTCTAGTTCATTATGCACAGTTAAAACATAAAAATTCCTCAGTGTTTCCCCAGTCTAGCTCTAATGTAACCTAGGTCTGCTCCAAACAAATACAGAATAAGTCACTTTATTGGCAATTAACACAGGGTAATTTTTTTCTGCATATCTGTCCTACAGTAGATACACACATACATACTTTGCCCAGTTCCTCCAGTTTTTAACTAGTTTTAGAAATCAACAGCTGTCTTAGCTTAACTGTGCATTCCACTGGATTGTTTGTGAAGTCGACATTCTACCAGCGTTTCTATTTGTCAGCACGCAGTTTTTTCTCTTCCTCTTTAATTTCATAGCTGAAGTGTTTAAAAAGGATTGAAAAAATATAAATACTGACAACAGCTCTTCATAAATAATTGAATATTTCAAAAGTGCATCACCAATTTCTATAGTCAGTAATACAAGAACAAAGTGGTTTTACATTATTTCTTTTTTCTTCTTCTCTCATATCACAGAAAAAGTGGTGTGGGTCAGATCAGTAAGATTGGCCTTTTAAATGCTTTCAAATCAATACAGGATTTTTATAATTTATGAATCCAAAACTTGAAATTGGCAGAAGGAAGTTTTGCTTTGCATACATCCAAAAACAAAAAGAAAAATTACAATAAATAAGTAAAACAAGCAGCAGAGATCACAAATAACATTTTGGCTGCATTTCTATGCAGAACAATAAAAGTCAGATTGAATACATGCTATTCATATAATTCTGCACCAGACACCCAGGTTTTGTTTTGTTTTTTTCTTTCTGTATTATTATTATTATTATTATTATTATTATTATTATTTTAAGAGACAAAAAGACACATGAAATTAAGTATTGGCATTTCTAAGAAATATCCTGATACAGGTTTGGGTGAGGCTGATTCTGCCTGATGGTTCTACACAAGCTTTTACAGCAGTAGGGAAACTCCTAGCAGATTCACCAGCACAAGGTAATCAGAAGGTTTACCCATAATGCCCTGCAGGCTCTGCAAGGTCTTCATGCCTGAGCTGTGTTTAGTGACGGAGGTGCTGTCTCCTGGATTTATCCTGAACAGGTTTGCTGGCCTTCTGAGAATAACCTCAGAAACTCCCCCCCCCCCCCTTTATGGGGTTTTGCCTTGGGGAATCAGGGCTGACTCATCATCGGGAAACCAGTCCCTTTAAAATGCAGCCATGGCTTCAAATACTTTATTATATCATACATCTGTTTTCATCATGTTTCATGACCTTTACAACCTGCAGTCAAGTAACAATAAGACCCGTTGGCTACACAAATGAAGAATTCCTGGATTCCAACATAACAACTCAGCGGTGTTTCTTTTCCATCTAGTGCATACTAATACAATGGTATTGGACAGGAAATGCATAGTTAAATAACTACACTTGCTTTCAAAAGCTTTGCATAGTAATGGGATAACTTTGCATGATCTGTAAATAAAAGTAGATTCAATGTAGAATGGCATTTTGTCATAAGGCATGTGTGTACAAAATGATTTATTTTTATTTTTATTTGCAAAGGGAAATATGGCAGAAATTCTGTGGAAGGGTGGATTCCTGAAGGCCAAACAAGAAAAGAGAACATTTAAGTCAATTCTCATTATGTCACGTGTCCTTTCACACCTGAGGCTCTTTGATGGCCTATCTGGTGTAGGAAAAAAACAGGAGGAGAGCCGCACACTGACATAAAAAAAGGAGAAAATCCAAACAAATGTGTGGTGATGCAAAAGCGTATTTATGCACAACATGTACTTGTGTAAAAATGTACACAAGATAGAAGGTGGTATCTGCCTGTGGTGCAGAATTTGCGCATTCAGCAGTAGAAGACTTAACTCCGCCTTTACAGGTAGGAAATGTCTTCATAAAATGACATTATTTAAAGTGAACAATGCCGCAAACAGCAATATTGTGTGCTTCCTTTTAAAAGCTATTCCCATTTTTCCATCCCATGCGTATGAATATTGAATCTGGTCTGTGGTCCCGTGCTGGAGTCGACATCGCTTGCAGGTGTGAAGAGAGAAAGCAAGCGAAAGAACAGCAGTACCACGGTTTGCAGATGGCAAATACCTTCATAAAATGTAATTTAAATAACCCAACAATGCTGCATACAGGGAATGGAATATTTTTATGAACATTTTACGATCACAATAACCACTATGTCCAAGTAAGGCTTTCAGAATGTCACTTTTCTTGTTCTTTTACTACTAAAACCAGAAGGACATGAGACCTCTGACACCTCTGGTCTTCTGGAGATTCAGATTACCTGCCACGTATGAATTATTGCAAATTAATTTTGGGACTACAATGTATGAACATTGTCAGGCTAGGTGAGATAATTGAACGGAAACCAAATAAGTGTTTTTTTTCCCCCCATCATTATGTGTTTCACCATCAGCAGGAACTCGTTGAACAGAACACAACGATGTGCACTCACAGTAATAACCGTGAAGCAGATGGCTACCTGCTTCACAGCAAATGCCTGCTCCATTTGTGTTTATTTATTGTGCCCGTTAGATAAAGTCGGGAGAGTGAAGTGCTTCGTGGCCTTGGACTGTGCAGCAAAACGCTGCCAGATGGATAGGGAGAATGTAGAGGAAAGCCAGCCTCTGGATTTTTTATGAACGCCGCATATTAGGGCGCACACTGTGCTGCCGTCTGACGTCTAACATGCACGGTACAGAAGCATTGAGCCGGGCTGTGTCCATCATTCCACCTTAGCTATACGACGACTTCAGTTTCTGATAAGTCACGCGGTTCAAATTCCAAGCACAAAAAGCTGAAAAGTGTGTAGAAAGGTTACAAATACAACTCTGTAAAGGGGAAAAAACCCACAAGTAGGGCTATGCATGAACACACCCTGCACTGTTTAATAAATCTGGCATCGTGTGCTCTGTTTTCATATAATTCCCAATTTTCACACCTATACGTATGAATATTGAAGTTAGTATTAGAAGAAGAGAGAAGCACTGCTGTAAAATGCCTGCTCAGCGTTGACCTTTCCAACGTCCCACCAGGCAGTGCTTAGCATACTTGTATTCTTTATTATTCATTATTATCTTTAGGTTATGCCTCACCTGTACTCAGCTCACCACAATATTTACTCCTGTGTTTCTCTGCAATGAATGCTAATGAAGACAATTTATTTATTTATTTATTTATTCCCCTCCCCCGAGAACCCTGATTTTTAATGATGTAGAAATTGGCTGCCGAGTGGCGCATTCTGTTTGGAATGTTTCGGTTTCGGTCAGTGTTCTAGAACTCCATTGCCTTCAGTTACCAGCAGTGATTGTTACATCGCCATTGGAATGTTCAGTTAAGAACGTTCTAATCAAACTAATCACTTACGCCTTAAGCCGGATCGAATCCAAACTGCACCAATGCCAATGCCGACAGAGCGTGACACATAATAGGCAGCGGCGCCACCTAGCGTCAGGTAGGGTTCAGTCAGCCAGGATCCGCATCTCATCGCTGTGTAGCACCCCCTGCTGGATGCCCAGGCGTCCACGGTGCGCTTTGATGAAGCAGCACACAGTGATATTTTCCGAAGCGTAAGCTGGGGTGTGTGCTGTGTCCTCCGTGCTTCTGAAGAGAGTGGACAGTTGTCTACGCAGTCCCGCATTGGCTGTGGAGATTGTAGCATGAGCTCGGCTGGTGCTTGAACTGCACCATACCCAGGACTTCTATGTTGTGCTCATATGAGTACCGGCTCTTTTTTGAGTGTTCACGACCGCAATGTACAATCCTCCACCTGCCCCCACCCCACCCCACCTGCCCCCAGTCCCGCTCCCAGTCTGTGATTGCAATCTCCAACCCATCACATGGTTTTTCCAGATTCTATTCCCTCCTCATCTGGTCACCCTTGTTCCTGCATTTTTTTTCCACCCACTTCATCACTGAGCATGGCTGTATCTGATTGGCCCTTTCCAGACTGGGGAGAAAAAAAAAAAAAAAACATTAAAAAAAGCATGTACTGTAGGGTAGCGTTTAGAAAAATAGTCTTTGGGTAACCGAGAAGGTCATGAGCTATGGGTAATGTCGGTGTCATGCTCTTCAAACCAGTGGACTGCAAATTGTTCTCTAGTGGGCAAGGGCATCGTCACCTTTAAAGATACTCAGCAGAAAAAAAAAAAAAAAAGATTTAACTTTAGGTGAAGCTGCTCACTCAACACCATTAATTAACAACTGACATCAGCCTTGCCTTCTGAGGGTAAGAGCACAGCCAAATAATCTCTGCACCATTACAGATCCGCCAGAATCCATCGCAGCTAGAACACGGCTGTGGTTCTATTTATTTATTTATTTATTCATGTATTTATTTGTTTGTTTATTTATTTATGTTTGCTCCCTGCCGTCTGTTTAAAACTCTCTCTAGCAGACAGGGCCCTCTCTGGTCTCTGACTGCCCGTCCACCATTTTATCAGGGGTGGATACAGCTGACAAGATAATCCTTTCTCCTTCATTTCATGACTTCTGGCACGTCTAGAACTTTACATAGAGGCATGCCAGCCTGTACGATGACTCACTTTTATGATGTCACTGTACTTGCATTAAGATTCCAAATAGTGTCCGGAGGCTTCTCTCTGCCATGCATTTGAACCGCCCACCTCCAACCCATCATTAAAAAGCACTACTGCAACGTAAAAAAGACCCCCCTCATAAATGAGTAATACAAAAATTGTGGTTTATTAATGTTGTGAATTATTTACGCTGTAGCAATTTGTATGTCTGTCCTGCTCTACTCTGTTTTGTCCAATAAAACTTCGGTAGCCCGGCAAGGATGAAGAATGAACAGTGGAAAGCAATCGATTTATGGGGATTTAGAGGACTAATTTTTTGCATGCTGTGCTTTACAGTCTCAAGAAGCCTAGTGCTTCTGGGCAATGGCAGTCCCCACAGACCGATCTTTGGTGATTAAAATGTGGGTTAATGAGCTAGCTCCACATAAATCAACGTGCTAAAGACAAAAAAAACTAGCGAACCAAGGCGGTTAGCATTGCATATTGCTGCTATTTTATTTTTACAGTAAATAAATAAATAAATAAATACATACGATTCTGAATGATTGTCAGCAAGAAATTGCTTTTAAAAAAAATATCAAATGAGGTATGTGGAACATGGTGCAACAACCAATGCTCAAATTGCATCTCGGTCCGTTTACAATTACCTCCTGGGTAGGAAAAATTATAGTTGTAACGGTTTCCTGTGACCTTTCTTCATTGCAAACACTACACGATCTTATGTCTGAACCAATGAATGCCATGTTTCCACCCATATTGATTTCTTTTTCGCACGTTCTACCAATTTCAGTTTCCCGATTTTGTGTGCGTGTTCTCCATCATGGCTGAAGCTTCCTGTGTGGGCAGGAAAAGCCAGGGAAGCGGTGCTTTCAGCCGCTCTGCCGTTCTTCACTCTGTCTTAGCGCCTGCAAATGCTGAGTCGGCACGACGGACGACGCGACGCGGATACCCCGCCAGCGAAGATCCCTCCCACCGCGGGTGGCGCTACACCCAGGGTTACAAGTCTGCTGCCCACTTGTCACCAGTACCAACCCATCTGTCTGCGTGCGCCCACCACACTGTCATGCACGAAATCACACCACGTGTGCACGCACACACACACACATACTGTGCATGCACGCACACACACACACACACATGCACACACGCACCCAGTACACACACATACGTGCACACACACACACACACACACACACACACGCACCCAGTACACACACACACACACACACGCACCCAGTACACACACATACGCACACACACACACACAGCAGCCCAATGTGCTGGAGAAAAGAGCTATAAGAAAACAATAAAAATAGTGTCAGTATCGGAATACTTATTACATCAACTATGCAAACACTATTGAGGCATAAATAAATGTTTACAACATTTTTTTTTTAATTATTCCTATGTGGAAATATCTGAAATTTCCCAAACATTTCAGAATGTGGTGAAAGTATCATTTTCAAGTGAGATTTATGCGAAATTCCAGTCACTCCGGCACTGCTGTGCTTGCTGATTTGTAGAGATGCACAGCGCTCTCTGATTATTGCCTTGTGACGGGTAGATCTGGATCAAAGGCTTAAGTCGTTAGCAGCAACGCAGTGATACGACTCATTAAAAAACGTTATCTTTCCTCCGTGATTTTTTTCCGCGTGCTGACGGGAGGGGCGGGGAAAACCCGGCGATGCCGAGCTCTTCCTCTCGAGGATGAGGAGCGCGGGAGATTGAGCAGAAGCATCGGAGTTTCAGCGTGTTCTCTCAGGCCCTGGGGTACGAGGGCGTCTCCACCCTGTACACGTCAACAGTGAAAATTTAAAAAAGCACAAAGTGGGCTTTCGCTTTTCGTCATCAGTCGGCGAGTCGTCGGTTTTCGGGGGGCCATGAGAAAGGAGTTGCCCCCCGGTTAAGCCGCCTCCCGTTTCCCCGTCTGGGGCGCAAATCCCCGGCTTTGATACTTTGTTTACCAATTAGGTTCATTAAAGGGAAGGTCCTGCCCACACTTCAAAGGCAGGCGGAGGTGGAGGGGGAGAGAGAAGACTCCTCTACAAAAAAAAAAAAAAAAAAAGGCTCTTCTGATTTTTCTTATCGGTCTGTGGGCATTTGTGTCAGGTGCTTTCGAGTGGGGGCTTTTTTTTTGTTTTTTTTTCCCCTGTGTAATGACCACTCGATGCACTTTCACTCAGCCTGAGTGCAGATGGAAAGCAAACGTGTTTACCCTCCAAATGAAGCCGTGCGTTCGTTCAGACGAGCCCAATCAATCAATAGGGACTTATGGGGCGGTGGCCTTCCTTTGCCTCACTTCGCCGCCCCCCCCCCGATTTTGCGGTTGGACCAGTGCGGCTCAATCGCTCGTTTGAACCCGCGGTCCTAGGGAGATTAAAGGGGGGCCGTCCTTCCTGGCTGCCGGATCCTCTTCCCCTCTAGTCGTCCGCTCCTTCGAAGATTCCCTCCATTAGCGGGCCCCACCACCACAGCCTCACTGTATCCCTGATCATTAGGGAAACAGGTGTACAGGCATTTGAATGATGTATGAGAAATCCTTCATAAATGCGGGGGGAAACATCCCATATACATGAATATTATATACTGTACTGTGAGAGATACTCGCAGTTCTGGAAAATAACATTCGTTAGTCGTGAGATGTACGTCAATCACTTCCTGACCCCTGCTTTCGCGGATTTCCTTGGACCCCGTTGTCTTCTCTGTGACTTTGTGTTGGTTAAAAATATTGCGCTGGAACTCAACACTCAACAACAGTGTAGTTGGCCCTCCAAAAAAAATGGGGGACAACACAAACCTGTAAAATGGTAAAAACATATACACATGAAAATACCATGGGATAATAAGTGATTGTGTGTGCTTTTGTCTCATATTCATCTTATGATCTCAAATCCAAATTCCATACTGTAAGTCCATGCAAAAATAACAAATTTAGCTCTACGTTTTGGTCTTGTAACCTGAAGGTAACAGGTTTGATATCCCAGTAGGACACTGACATTCTACCCTTGAGCAAGGTACTTAACCTGCATTGCTTCAGCATATATCCAGCTGTATAAATGGATGCAATGTAAGAGTGTTGCGTAAGTTGCTTATATTAGTCAGTGGTATCACCTGGTTAAATAACTGAATTTTTCTTGCACCAGTAAAGAACCATATTCACATAATTAATTATGTGGCATCAAAGATGGTGCCACCCCAAATTAATTATTTGATCGTATTTTATTTTAACAGCTACTCACATGCAGCATGTAATTTATCAACACGATATCCAGATAAGCGAAACAACCTTATTGAATCATTAATGGGTGTAATGAATGGGAATTTCCCTGCATGTTCATTAAGTGTACTAGCATGCAAACGGCTTGTGTCAGGGGAACTGAAAAGATTGTAGGGTGACCGATTGCAGTCATAAATTACCCAAACATGCATGTTGAGGTGCAACAGTGGGACAAGGTTTGCAAGTTATTAACCCTTTGAAGAATGTGCTTTTGGAATGCTTTTCTTCTTCTTCAGAATTCTACGCCAGTGTTCTAGAATTGTTTTCATGTACCACTAGCGATTGTTACATCAGCATTTGAATGCTCAGTTCAGTCAGTCTCACATATTGAGATTAAATATTTTAATGAATATGTCAGTATATATATTTTTTTTTGTTTGTTTTGGCACTGAATGGATATGCTTCAGGTACTACAGTGGATGCACCAACATGCGCTACCCTTTCTAACTGAGAGCACAATGCATATCCCCTACATAACAGGGGAGGAATACCAGAACACCCATTCCACCCCCGGGACCTACAAGCAGATCCAAACAACAGGGGGGTAGTTGGAGTGGTTGGGGGGTGAGCGTAATTCTGTGCAGTAGCAAGTGAAGCATGTAAAAGGAGCACTGGCAATAAGCAGCCCTGGAGAGATTTGGGATTTAAAAAGGCACTCCATTGGTGATGTGCGCATGTGATTGGATGAGAAAATGTGCCGCGTGCGTGTGATTCGTTGATTATGGAATTCTGTGAGTATGTGATTGCTGGGCTCGGTGGCAGCTAGAGTTTCCTGCCAGAACATGCTCTGCACATTCCACGCACGTTGCTCGTTTAATGGCATTCTTATCACGTATTTGTGATATTATGATTTGAAAGGTTAATTAAGCATGTGTGTGAGAAGAACAGGATAGCAGCTTTCAGTGATAGGGCTTTACAGTCAAAAAAATGCATCTCTAGATGATCACATGTTTAAGAATTATTGGAATGTTACTTTGAATGAATAGGCTGGTGAGTGTGAATCTCGGTATTTGCTTTTGCAAAAACACTACATCGTGCCCTAAGCTTGTTTTTATTAAGAAATTTACCCAAAGTATCACTCAATGTTTTCATTTTTTTTATGTTCATAACGTGAAGGAGAACTATCCTGTTGAGGCTCTGATGAATGACATCGGCACCTGTTTTACTTGCTTGAAATATATCGCTCAGAAAGGTGAAATCAGATATTCAGAGGCCAAATCAGAAGAATGTGAAAGGAGGATGCAAGTGAATTATTCATCTTCCCAGTACATTGAGGAAAAGTCCATTTTAAAAAATGTATGAAACACTGAATGTGTGGGCTATATTCCCCCAAGATCAGTGTACAGAGGCATTGTTGCAAATGATTTAAACTCGTCGGGCTTCAAATATTCTCAGAGGTTTCCGACGAATTGCAAATATTTGAAGTGTTAATCTAAATTAAGGTCAGTGCTTACGTAAGCTCTTGTGAGTGCATAGCAGGCTATAATTATTTGCCAATTTTGTGAAGCAAGACAGTTTTTTTTTTTTGTTTTTTTTTCTGGTGTGGTATTAGTCCCATAGATTAGTCACTTGCTTCATACAGTAGTTAGTGTATCGTATTGTGTGTGTGATCCGCTAGATAATGTGTAAAAACATAATTCCCAGTGCCTGTATTGAGCTGATGGATATATTTAGTTCTGTACCACGTTACTTCCACAGGACCAACTGTACAGGCATTTGAAATCAATATCTCATGTAGGCACTAATGTAAATTGCTTGTTTTTTTTATGTTTTGTTATGTGTGCATTTATATTTCATGGCCAAGTTGTCAAGACAGTTGCCCTACTGGGATTAATAAAATATTATATAACAACTTTACATAAATCTGCTTTCCTCCACGTACACATACCTTCAAGTCACAATAGCTTTTGTCTGGTAGATGTAGGTGATAAGAAATATAAGGGTCCTTAACCATAATATATCGACTGACATTTCAGTGGTGACCTCATTCTTTATTTGTTTGCAAGTTTCTAAATGTGTTTTTATGTTTTGTTGCAGTCATTATTAGAACACACAATTTGTGAAATTATGAAATCAGATTACAAAAGACATCTGTGTATCTAACAAAACTAAAAGAGCATTTCCAGAATGGCAATAAAAGGTGTTTTGACCAAACAGTACAACATGACATTGAGTACTTTAGAAGTCATGTCAATTGTCATTTATTATTTTTTAGCTTTTGATTGGATCTCACAATGTGCTCAGGAAAAAATAAATAAATAAAATCTCACTGGAGGCAGTCCCCATCAGATGGGGAAGATTTATTTTCCTTAAGTCAGAAAGCTTTGTTTAAACCCATGCGTAGTCTGCTGATGTATAATTAATATTTCATCGGTTTAACATTTCATGCTTTTCCGCAAGTTAAGCATAGACCCACTGCGGTATGCTATTGTCTTTGGCTCCAAGCATCTAGTGAGGGCCCTCTCCTTCAGTTCCTTTTCCTTGCCTCATTCTCATGCCTCTCCCTAGAGGCCAGGAGGGCACATTGCATCTACAACATGCAAAACAATGACAAGTGCTTACTGAACTTGCATGGCTTTTTTTTTTTTTTAATTTAATAAGCATACATGGAATATGATATCGATAAATAAATAAATAGACAGATAGATAGATAAATAAATAAAGATGAGAAGAGTATTTCAAATTGAATCTAATTTACTGCAATCGTTGAGGTTTTACACATGAGCAGTCGAGGTTGTCAATCTGATGGCAAATGCTTTAAAATTGAGAATTAATTTGCCACCGTGAAAGACGTGGAGTTGCAAATTCACGGCTTTTCCTAAACACGCTTAACGCCCTCGTGGCATTTAGAAAACTACGGCTGCACATAAACAGCCGCCTCGCCTGTTTTGTCCATTAATTTTGTGAAATGGAATCCCACCATTTTGTACTTTTGCACTGGCTCCCCCGACACCAATCAATTTCTTTGATTTAAAATTGAGCTGGTCTGTGTTCATGGCTTCTGGTTGCCTCCAGCCAGAAGCTAATGTGCTTTGAAATGTATATGACCGGCCCTGCAGGCGGCAGCTGATTTGCATATACACAGTTTACACACAGAATATTAGCACAGTTTCACCCATTTCACGACCTTTCAACCTGGGACCCACGTTCAGTATGGGTAATTGAGTCATTGCACAACATGCATTCAGTTTTTCCATGTTCTGTGTAGTTATATAAAATGGGCTAATTACCACATGTACAACGCTTCACACACAAGCTAAAATTAATTCCCTTTCTTGTTTAAGCAACCTTTTGGTACTATTTTGGCATAGGTATGATGCTTTTAAATGTTGAGTGTATACATACATTGGAATAATATTTGAAATCAAGTATTAAATGGAAGCACAATTAAAAAAAAAAAAAAGATAAATGAAAATTATATACAAATATCTATATATAAAATTTGTACTGAGGTTGCTTGCACTGCATTTTAAAAAATACATTAAAAATGAAATGGTCAGAACATGAAAGATACCCATAAGGACTCATTGATAAGCAGATAAGCTGCACAGGGACGCGCAATCAAACGTGTGATTTCATGCGTGATCTGAACAGGTTGTGTGATTTGAGCAGGAGGGACTTTGCGTGAAAAGATACGCTGATGATAGCTTCCGTAAGGTATCGGCCTAAGACTACTTACAGTGACAAGTGCTCTCTGGGCTTGAAATGCTAAATTACAGGTGCAGTAACCAGCCGATTGCCGTTGTGTCCCAGTGCTTCCATTGCCGGTCAATTAGACATGAGCCACCCTCAGAAATGTGTGTTTTCATCACTTCCACCAGCCAAATTTTGATTAATCCTTCTTAAGGTGTATGAATGTCTGAAAAGATTATCTTCACCTGCTTTGGGGAAATCAGTGTCGCTCCTCATAGGAAACTAATGGAAACTAAATTAAAGCCTTAAAAAAAAAATAAAAAAAGGCTGCAATTGCTACTAGAGTATGATATTATGATGTATGCACTCGATATGGATGTAAATACTCACAGATTGAAGCTGACAGTTTGCACTTTAACTTCATGCTCATTGTTTCATTTCAAATCCAAAATGCTGATGTACAGAGCCGTGCGTACACACACGCGCACACACACACACACACATACATACATGCGCGCACGCATTCGTAAATCTTTTTTTTCATATTTGCCTTTTATATTGTGCACAATTATGTTCTGCCTTTAATATCGGAAGAGTCATCTAGGGGATGTGTTAAGGCTAACTATGGCTTAATCCTCTGTTTGTTTAAATAATTGCTAACAGTGGGAACTCTGTACATACTCTTTACAAACCCTATTAGCTGGGAAATCACAATTAGCGACAGGATTGTATCTGTTTCTCTAGATAGGAAAAAGTTTGGCGGGATCCTGGTTCATTTTATTTCTATTTTTCTCTCTCTTTTCTCGTGATTAATGGCTGCTTTGACACTCAGCACTTTGGCTAGGACAGCTTTGCATTCCTCCAGGTTGCTATAAATGAAATCCAACCTTGTGAAATACAAACACATAAATAAATGTGCATTCCAGCACAATAAACTGTCAACTTCCCGTTACAGAACTTGAATCCTCTCATATAAAATATCTGTGTAGTGCAACTGTGCAGCTTGCCAAGTCAGGCACTTTTTGTAATATTTGACACTTGAAGCATGATAACAACTTCTGTGCGATACCTTCTGTTTGGCATTTTTGCTCATTGCTTCCAGTAAAGAAGGTTTATGTTTATTAGTTTTTTTTTTCTTCCCCCTACTCTATTTCTGTTTTAATGATTGAAATGCTATTCAGGTGGAGCACCCCTGTACAGTACTTTGTATCCCTTTTTAGGATCAGAAAAATGCATATCAACATTGCCTGAAGCCCGCTCTGGGTTTTCTCAGCCAAAACACCCTCTCTGCACCTCAGAATCACAGAAAGTGTTTTTTCGTCCAATCAGCTTGGGGCATCATGACATGTGACACTGTGCATTTTTTTTTTTTTTTTTTGCAAACTGGCTGGCAGCACTCAAAAGGTAATCAATGTTCAAGGATGCTCCGCTCGGGGGTAGAAATATCTAAAATTGTTTCTGTTGAGTTTACCCTCTCTAAAAATAATAAGTCTTTGATGGCAGGCCTCTCCGGTCAGTGCTGACGGCAATTGTGTCATTGTGGCAGCACAATTAAAGTGTTCTACCCTTTTTAAGAAGGATTAGCTATAAATATCTGTGTGGGTAGTGGTTTATAATATCCCAACTAATGAGCCTCCTTTTACTGCTGTTTTCCAAAATAAATAAATAAAGAAAGAAATTATAATGATGTAAAAAGACTTCCACTTAGACTTCCACCTAGTTACCCACAATAAATAATATTCACTGGATCAAAACAGGTTCGGTGTACATGCTTGTCTTTTAGTGCATGTTTGTAATGTCTGCTGTGTAAATGGAACATGAGAAAAGCCATGCCCGTGTTGCTATAATTATCAATATCTATCCCCCAATTGTTCATTAGAGGTACTAGTGTCACCTTTCCAGTGGACTTATGGAACACAATATGAAGGATCCCGAAATGTGCCTTTCTGTGACATCCTACTGTTTATAAAGTCAGCTTTCAGTGTAGTCAGTTTTTTCCCCAAACTGTTTAACATATTATGTCAGTAATAAATGCACAAAAAAAGAGGAAAAAACTGATACCAGGACTGCAGTCTGGGATGTTAGCAAATAACATTAGATATTCGCTAAGCATATTTGTGGGTAGTTCTCATTATAATTCTCTCGCAAGCAAGCAGGAATGTTATAAGAAAGCTGCCCCAGTTCTACTGAGGCAGGACTGGTGTGCAAAATGGTGAAATAGCTACATCTGTAATAAAGTAATGTGTCCATGTGATGCATGATATTTGTTGAAAAAATAAAAAATAAACAAATACACATACAGACCTGAGGCTGGCACTCACCAGCCTACTGTTATTTTTCATTTCAGCCTACTGTCATTTTTCAGTTTTGCGATGATAGTGCACCGGGAAAAAAAGCTGTCATTTGTGGTGATAGATTGATCTTTAGATCAACAAAACCAGGTTGAGAAGAGTTTCCATTATTCCCAAGCACCAGATTTCACACTGTGCTCCTTAAAATGTTTCTCGGCCCGAGGTTCAGACAAGGGGTATTGATTTCTCATTGACCCCTCCACCGCACCCCGTGTTAGATAGCCATCATGGTGACTCTCTAGCAAGTGTCTGAAAGGAGTTTCAGACTCTCTTCACTGTCCTGTGGAGAACCAGCGGTCTGTGGTGCGATGAATTGGCCTTTATTATGTGGAAAAACAACGAAAGAAAAATAAATCTGAGGTGACCACCTGAACATGATTGCTTGCAGGTCCTCCTGTGACATCACACAGAAAAAAAGATGATATCACAAATACACAATGACATCACAGAGAAAAAGAAAAATTCACAATGCCATCCTAAAGAAAAAAAATATATAAAAAAAAAATAATAATAATTGTAAAGTTTTAAAAATAGAAAATAAAAAATAACCTTCCATTGCAGTGTAACCTTGTTGCCATATTACAATAAAATATATATATTAAATATATATAAAATGACGAATGAACAGTACCTATATAACAATGTGTCAATCTATGACAAATTGGCCCAGTCACTTTGGTTCACATCTATATGGATTCCTGGTACTTTGCTTTACACTGAAAAGCCACGCACCATTGCCTGTTTCACAAATTCCATTGGCCCAATGTTTTTACAGCAACGTTTTTCCTCGGGCGCAAAGGCGTCCTGCCGTTTCCCAGAGAAAAAAAAAAATGGCCGCGGTGATGAAAATCGATGGCGGAAACTGACTTTGCCTTAAAGGCCCTTAAAAACTGAACTCTCTCTAACAAAAGCCGGTTTAATGTCATCCTGAGCGGAATTCACAGCCGTCGAGATGGCCCTAGGTGCCAAGCACAGAAACAGACAAAAGTAAATGAAGGATGGAAAATGTCTTCCTCCAGGAAGAGGAACATATCAGGCTTCAGCAAATGAAAAATGAGTGCATTTTTTTCTGTTATAAATAAATAAATAAATAAATAAATAAACCTACATACATACAGTACATACATACATACATGCTTAAATACATACAGTAACTAGCGCATGACTATTGCTTTAGTTTATCAGTCTTTACACGGTTTTCTGGATTCTCTAAATAAATATTATATTTGTATTTTTTATTTATTTTATTTTATTTTATTTTGTGTTCGGGCTAACCTTAGTTCCCAGTTATTCCCACTTTCGAGCCGCAGTGGTCTCAGTATATGAGGCATCCTTCCTTTGCCTGCGGCTGTGTTATAGCTCACTGCAGTGTCTTTGAAACGGTGCTGCACTCCAGCACTCAAACGGGTAATCCTGTCTCGGGTAAAAGGTGACTCAGGGGACATGCCAAAACCACAATTACCCACATAAACAAAAGTTACGGAGACTCAAGACTTATGTCTTTAGGAAAAGGAAACCATTTGGAAACCGTTTGTTTTGTTTCCTTTGTAATGAGTTGTATAATAATAATAATAACATGATGAAGAAGAAGAAAAAAACAAGAAGAAGAAGAAGAAGAAGAATAAGAAAACAACAACAACAACAACAACAACAACAACAACAAATTTAGTTGACAGCTGCACGGTCCACAACTCCAGGGTGCTGAGCTTTCTGTTCTTGACCGTAGGTGGCCCATTGAACTACCGAATGAATGCTCAATACATAGACCAGGTGTTTGTCCAGGTCCCACAAAACACTCGAAAACAGTTCTCAAATGACGAAGGACAACCTTTGTGTGTAATTGGAAATCTGTGGACAAAAGACACCTGTAAGGTTTTCTAAGGTAACAGTAAAGACATAACGATCGGTCATAAGAAAGCTTGTGTCAGAGATCAAGCACTAAACCAACAGGATTAGAAAATAATGACCCTTTCACAGCAGCAGTGGAAATATGCATTCACAGACAACGATGCAGCCACTCTGAGCAGCAAGTGTAATAAAACCTTCCTCAGGCCCGCAGCCCCCATTTGACTGACTACGAGCTCGCCACTTGACCCACGCACTACCCAGCAGCGCACACGGAAGCAAAAACTGTATCTGGAAGTGTCTCTTTGGTTTCTGAGTAGTCCGCCATGAATCATGTTTGACAACTCCATTACAATTATAAAACAAAGAGTCCCCAAAGAGTCCACCGCCCACACACAGTCACTCAAAAAATGTGCGATTCAGACTGAAAGATTCTGTGCACACACGCGCACATACATGCAGTGAAGTACGTAATCTGATGTTATATTTCTGATGTCTGAAAAATTATTCTGTTATTATTTTATGTGGATGGGAAATGTATAGTTGTCACCATATTTCTGTAGTTTAGTTTTGTCTGAACTAAATTAATTTCAGAGACTCATTTGGGTAAACAATTATGTTTCATTGCATTGTTTGAAGAGTTCGGCATAATGTGTCGTAAAATGTGTGAATGTTTTGATGTATTGATGACCAGATGCAAAATATCAGACGTAACCCGTTAACGAGAATGTGTTAATTAACGTCTAATGTTAAATTAAGTGATGGAATTCCTAGCCAGCATGAGGCTCAACACCTACTGTTTAGTCTAGCAAAGAGGAGAATTCACAGTGTCAAACCACATCTAACAGGATAAAAAGCAGTACAGTAGGGACTGAATGTTAGTGTCAAAAGTATTCTGACAGTTTTTAATTTTATAATGAGCATCTTTTTACACAATTAGTATACCACCATTTTAGTACAGGCTTTGATCAGAGAGCCTAGTGCATTAGTCCATATCTATCTATCATCTGTCTATCTGTCTGTCTGTCTGTCTGTCTATTGTCCATATTCAGACATCAAAAGATCTATATTAATCAGAGATCTATATTTTAGTCAAATATTTAAATTTGTCATAGATCTACATTATTCCATCGAAACCCTCCCCTGTCTTCCTGCCATTGCACAACATGTGGTGTGTGAAATTGAAGTTTTTCTTAAGTTGTAATACATCAATTAAAGTGTTTCTGAAATAGAATTTGTTGCAGTACATTACCCAGATAATCTCACAAAGAAAGAAATATATGAGGACACTGCTACATTCTTCTAAAGTAACATTACTATGCAAAGAGATTTTACATGAATAAACTATTACAAGTTGCATGGCTCTCACAACACACACACACACACACACACACACACATACACACACACACACACACTGGGTGCTAATGTGGCTCACCTGTGTGCCCTTCTCACCCAGAACTGTGTATATATATATATATATATATATATATATATATATATATTATAAGAACTGCTAAATTTAGTGGTTGATTCTTCTTATAACAGAGCACTCACCAAAAATAAGTACTAAATTACACATTTAGTACAAATGAATAATTTATTATTATTATTATTATTATTATTATTATTATTATAAGAAGTAAAGCAATAGTATACAGTGTTTCTGCGATGCAATGATTTTTTTTTAATGGATTACTGACCTTTTTTAATTTTGCTGGATGCAACAGTTTCATGAAGATCCTCTTAAATATTGACTTCTCAATATTTAATCAGAGTACACTAGCTATTCATCACTACATCCCTGGTCAATATAGGGAATATGATAAAATAATTACATGTTAAAATGTCTATCTATGTACATGTTTACTTGACATGGGTTTCATATAGTAATGAAATGCTGTGTTCATCCAACCCTACGGATATGGACAGTTTCATCTATCAGTCTTGAACGGCGCCTTTTAAAGCTGTCATTCAGCTGCTTTTGAAAAATGGATGATGGTATTTCTTGCAATGAATTTCATCATTGCTAGTATAATATCCATTAGTTTTGTCATTACGATGTGGATTCATACCCCGATCACATTCAACCTTGAGGCTGTAAAAGTCAGAGTCTCCCGGGGGGGGGGGGGGTGGTTAACTGTACACTACGACCGTGAGCCGTATGGCTGCGTACACTGGGGGCCCCGAAACCCACCCAATTAGCGTAATCACGAGTTACATTATTCCCACTTAAACCAGCGTAAGAAATTTTGATGTTTACATAAGTGTACCCGCCTCGTGCTGTTGAAATAAGGCCGGTTGGGACCGTATAAATCTTTGCAGCGAGCGCAGACGCGGTCACAGTTGGCTCCGCGGGAAGATGGCAATAAAACTGTGTTTTTACATGGCAGCGGAAATTTCCGCTTATGCCTCTCAAGCGGGTGCCATTTGCTAAGGAGCCTGGTCTCATTCCCAACACGTCGTACAGTATATTGGTCAGGTCCCCTTGGTCACTATTCGACACACGAGGAGCCATTTTGAAATCATGACTGCATGACCTGGACGTCCCCATAGACTTCAGTAGAAACCCTGAGCATCTTTGTGTTGATGCCAAAGGTAACCATGCTATAGCAGCACCAAGGGAAAAGGGGAACTGTGTATCTTGCCAGAACATAATATCACTGAAATTGCAATCAAATGTAAATGTAACGATTTCGTAAAAAATTAAGCAACTCTCATTTGAACTTCACGACGTACCCTTCCCCCATCCTGTTTACTGCTCTTGGCATCACCATAAAGATGCTGAGGGTTTCCACTGGAGTATATGGGGCACCCATAAGTGAGGCCAAAGGACTCCTAGTATGTCATATAGTGATGTCAAGGGCCTCAGACCAAGTGCCAATATATGACGAGTTGGGGGTGAGAGCACGTCGCAATAAATGCTGCCCCCTCTTATGTTGGCATGGTAACATTGTTGTCAGCTGTGGAGACAGGTGTTGAGAGCGAAAATGCACACAAAAAATCTGCGATTATATAAAGGCCAATTAAGAGCCCACGCATGCTTTATAGTTTCATGGCTGTCCCGACTTAACTTTTTTGTTTTGTTTTCTCCCCCCTTTGTCACACTAAATATGTCCCTTCTACAAAGTAGTTTGGCTTGATTGCCCAGCAGCTGCCTTAATTAAACATTGGCACTTTTGTAAGTTACTGTTGTACAATAATGCTTTTCCTGCCCTTTCGAAACAAGATACTGCCCTGGGTAAAAGCAGCATGAGGTGCTCCGTCTTAATTACTTTCCGAGTCACCCCTGAAATTTCAGTTCTTTTGTTTTGTACTTGGTACACCCCACAATAATTCTAGTAAATTTAGTCAGTTCAGGAAATTAAACGAGCTTTATGCATTCAAAAAAATATTTCTCAAGCATGTCCTATTTTATGAGGATTGTTTTTTAGTTTATGCAACTTTTTTTTTTCATATGCAGAGAACTCAGAATCTGACCTTCATTAATAATAATAGGTTCTTATATTTTAAAATATTTTGAAAATACTTCAAAATCTTGTTAAAGTCACCAGATTACCAACAGATATGTCCACACAAGGAGTATGACATTTCTGCATGTAAACTACAGTAACCTGATTAGAGACATGCAACTTAATTTACATGTTAAATATTAAATGTTCATGGTGCCTGGCCCGGTTGCAACATCTGTGGCCCAGTTGCATTTGAGCTGTCTCTTTACATTCTTGATAGATTAAGCACATAAGAGACATACAGTACATGCATGTACATGCACGTTCACTTTTGCTCATTTGCATAAATGCCATTATTTGTATTTGTTTATTTATCATTTCAATTCGCAGATATAGTTAAAAGGTCGTTCCTCGTGTGAACAGTATTTAAAATGCACAACTTGAGAGCCAAGGAAAGGGTCTGCGTTGAATATGTCTACATGGATAGGTCTGACTGTCATTTCGGATTATTGCTGATGTGTTAATGTACCTGAGAGACAACAGTTTCATGAAATTGCTTCTGTAGATGATCTAACATTCATTCATTCATTCATAACATGCATTGGAACAACTCTCTCTCTCTCCTCTTCTCCTCTCCACAGCCCACAACACACACACCTCACACTAGATTTTCCCTGGCTCCGTATGGAAGGCTCATATGTCAAATTATTATACGGTGTAATACCTCTGATCGCAATAGTATCCACGCCCAGAAGGAATTTTCTCCAGGTATTTTTCTTTAAAATTAGTATTACAGTGATCTGAAGGAATGGTTCCCATGTGTGGATTCACAGCGTTTGGAGGTGGAAATTCGGCTGGCGGGGTGACCCTGGGAGGTACAAGCGCCACACCATCACCTCAGCAGCTCAGTGGAGAGAAGAGAGGTATCCCACAGTGCACAGGGACTCCCTCTCCTTGGTTCGCCAAGTTAATTTTCTCCATGAGAGGATCAATACACAGGCTTTGGAATTCATCTATCTGTGTATCCATTCCATTACCATCTCATATTTCTGAGCTCCTGGCCACAGAGTCGCAGAGCCAGCCAGCATGTAACCCAACCATGATTAAGCAAAATAATAACAATCGTAATATTCCATAGAGAACCCCTTAACACTTTGAAGTCTTGGTTTTTTAGGAATGTTTTTGTTTTTTTGTTTTTTTCCAAAATGATAAGTCAGTGTTCTAGAACTCCATTGCTTTCAATTACCAGTAGCGATTGTTACATCAGCATCAGAACGTTCATTAAAGAACATTTAGAATCAATACTTCCACCCACGGCAATGGCAGTACACCTCATGTTGCTATAGTGCCTTCCAGTTCATACTTTGATTATATTCTATTTGCAATTAAGTTGCTATAGAAACATGATAAAACTAGACACTCGTCCATGTATGTTTCCCATATACTTCGGCAAGTTGCCTTCTGTTTTCAGATCATAAGCTGATGGCACAATACTAATAATTCAGATACTACCTCAGTCACTCAACTACTGCACTGTGTGAGGTACTGCTACCCCCAGAACTGTTCCCTGTAGAAAATTGCATCATAAACCAGCCTAAGCTTGTTTGGCCTCCAGCTCACTCTGCCAGCATAACCAGCTTTAACCAGCCTTTGACCAGCAGCAGGCCAGCTATGACAAGCTAGAAGTGTCAAAAAACATAGCTTAAACCATCTTAGAATCCCAGCTGGGATTTTTTCAGCAGGGTACCAAGCAGACTTTGCTACCAACATGATTAAAGTATATTTATTAAAATATATTTATTTATTTATTTTTTAAGCCAGGCCTTTAATGTTTCCAGTTCTGACAGGTTTTTCCTTTTGATACGGGCGTTTGTCACTGGCTGTTAATTATCCAGAGTGAAGCTCCTTTGTGGGCGGCTCAGTCTTTCACACACAATGACAGAACATGGCTGTCTCTCGAAGAGGCTGGATTGTAGAGATCCACTTCATGTCTAAAAAAAAAAAAAAAAGACACTCAAATTCTACAGTACTTTATGCCTTAAGTCATCTCTCCCGTCATCAGCTGTCAGAGTGGTTATCCTGGCAGTTGTCATTTCATTTATTCACTTATATATTTATTTTGAGCAGTCTAACGGAGGCATGAAGTTGCATAATATCCTCTCAAAACAACCAAAAAATAAATACATAAAAAATATCCCAATCCTCGTATATCCATATAATGACAACCAACCTAGCCCAAAGAAGAAAAAACCCTGCCTGAAAACTATCCAAACAATGTTACTCCATTCCTCCAATGAGAATGAGACAGACAACACACAAGAGAAGTGAAAGCTAAAGTTGACTTTATTTTTGGTGTTACGAGGAATCTTTTTTTGTCAATTAATTGCATCAATCCATATTCCCCACTCCCCTCACCTTCTATCTTTTGCTGTCATTGTCTGCATTATGATGTCATGCATCTGAATTGTGATGTCACATGCCTAGACCATGAAATCATAAACCTGAATCATGATGTCATCACAATGTGAGGTGGAGATACGGCAACCAATTTAGGACATGCCAATTGTGAAAACTGCACCATTCTCACAGATAAGACTGTATCACTCTATTTGTTTTGTGTTTAGGTTCTGGCATTTACAGACAGGTTGTAATGCAGCTTTTTCATTTTTTTATTTTTCCTAGAGGGAATTCAAGAGGGCTGAAAAAGTTATAAACCCAATTCAGTCAATTTGGCAAAACTGTTAAACTGTTATTCCCTGATCCCTTTAAAAGGCAATCAAGATAAACTCTGGGGAAATGGTGAAATACAGGGAAAAAATAGCCCAATAAGCACAAATATGGTGTAGAAAGCAGGGCAGCACTTCTACAGAGTGACAGGGGTTACTCTGGAGTCCTGATAGCCAGCTATGTTTCAGGACACATAAGAAGGTCACTGAGCTTCAGGTGTTTCTCTTGCTGCTCATTTTGGGTTAAACATGTTGCAACCCACTCTTTATGTTACATTATTTTGCAATGGTTTTTCCTCCTTCTGGTACCTCCTGCAAATATTAGTCATCCATCCATCCATTATCTATACCTACTTATCCTGGGCAGGGTCGCAGGGGGTGCTAGGAGCCTATCCCAGTGTTCATTGGGCGAGAGGCAGGAATACATCCTGGACAGGGTGCTAATCTATTGCAGGACACACACACCATTCACTCACCCACTCATACGTATAGGCAATGTAGAGTCTCCAATTAGCTTACCTGCATGTCCTTGGACTGTGGAAAACTGGAGTACCTGGAGGAAATCCACACGGACACAAGGAGAACATGCAAACACAGAAAGACCCAGGCTGCAAGTGAACTGGTCTTAGCTGGTTATAGCAGGTTCATGGCTGGTCAAACCTGGTTAAAACTGGATGTACTGGTAGAGTAAGCAGGTGAAAAAGCCAATGGACAAGCTCACTATAGGCTGGCTAGCTGGTTAATGTTGGTTCGACCAGCTCAAACCAGTTAGAAGTGTCAATAACACATCTCAAGCCAGCTTTACTCGCTTAGGCTGGTTTAAACTGGAATTTTCAGCAGAGTTCTCATTTCAGAGGGGAAAAAAATTATAAATCATCATTCCAGGGGAGATGTCATTGCAGACTTGAACTACAATTCCAAAAATATTCTATGAAATCAGTCAACCAATCAGCTTGAATGTGGTTTTAGTATGCCCCAGAGTCATACTAAAATGAGGTGAACAGGAAGGAGAAGATAGCTGGATCATTTCTTGCTTTTGAATAGGATTTTTCTTTGCATAATCAAGTAGCTCAGCCATACAGTTGAATTTAAAAAAAATAAAAAAATTAATAAAAAGTGGAACTGCAGTATCAACTTACATTCACTAGAAATCAAAATAAATATTTTAAAATTTAAAACTCTTTTTTTTTTTTTTCTTCCCCTGAGTGGTTCAATACTAAGGAGCTCAGTACTTCTGGAAATTGTCTGTTCTTGTTTGAGATGTTAAGCCGCAGCACACAGAATATCAGGGTGCTATAAACATCAATTTTCACAAAAGCTCAGAATTAAATTTTTATTTTCTATGATTGTAAAATTTGTGTACATTCATTATGTTCTGTTGAAAATTGATTTTTTATTATTATTATTGTTTTTAATCTTCAACTAATCTACTGGTAAAATTGGTCAAACACACAGTTGACCCTAAAGTTCAGCCTCAAAATGCACTCTGGGCTTTGCATTGGTCCCAGAAGTCTGTTTTCTCCAAATACTCACTCAAGCAGTCACTGTGGTGTAAGGAGAAACATAATTCATACAAAAAGAAGAGATGGTGTTTATCGATCAGCCTCGTGTCATCTGAAAAGGCCATTAAGGGCTTCTGTTCCCTTGAGGCAATACAAATTTTGATTTTGGATATGGTAGCAAGGCTCCATAATGTAGGGAAGTTACAAAAATATTTTTATTATGATCTACATTGACTGCAGTGTCTTTTTTGCTGTAATTATGACTCTGGTATGCTTTAGTTTTTTTTTTCCAAAGTGGATTTAGCTGAAAAACTGAAAATGAACTATGACTGTATGATTCACGTGTGTGTGTGTGTGTGTGATGTAACATCTCACCTTAACTTTGGCTTGTAATTATTCGCAAGTGTCTGTCCACAAATGAGGTTTTGCAAGTACCATGCTCCTTAAAAACAATGGATAAAACCAGGTCTGCATAGAAAACAGTAACACTCATTCATTTGTAAGCAGCAGTACTTGAAACCAAACCAATATACAGTATCAGAAGGAAAAATATTTAAAAAAGGATTTTTTATTATTTTTTTCTACTTCACATTGATAGTGAAAGAGCACTCGCTTGTAACAGAAATATTATATAATATACTGCATTGTTAGACTTTAGACATACTATTTATTAGACTATTTCCACCTGGTTGAATTATAGACATATACAACATAAATGAAAGTAATAAAGTTTATTTCTATTACTTATTTTTTACTTTTGATACAATTAAGTTTAATTGCCTTACAGGATCTATTTATTTTTATCCTCTGGTAATTTTGACAAGACTATTTGCATGAATGGCATTGATTAATACACAGTAACAAGCTCTCAAATTGTGTCCTTGGGGATCTTTAAATGTGACTCATATCACATCACCTCACGTTGGTCCATCAAAAAAAAATTGCGCAAAAAGTGAACATAACACAAATATTTATCACATTCCTGTTCTAGTCACAAATAATAATGGGTCTGCTGGAATATGTAAATGTCCACGACACTGGGAGTTCATCACCATCATCATCATAATCATCATCACTAAAGATATTAGTGAATATAGCAAAATATTAATGGAGAATATTAGTTTAAAAAGACATTGCAGACGTTTTAATGATTTCAAGAATATGTAGCCTGTTTAATCACCACTGAATTTATTTAACAGTATTATATATCCCCGTGCAAGTCCCATTCCAAAATAATAATAATAATAATAATAATATTTAATTGTATATATAATGTATGTGTTTGTGTGTGTGTGTGTGTGTGTGAACAACATTTGCATAAACTAACCAGTATAAAATGTCAGAACTCAAATATATATATATATATATATATATATATATTATATATATTATATATATATATTTTTTTTTTTTTAATTGCTCCCTAATCCTGATAATACTCAGCAAACATGAAAGTAAATTACAGAAACTCATTAAAACATGTTTACATCAGAATTTTGCCAATCGAATGTGCCTGGATGACCTTAATATCGATATACCACTCATGCTCTTGATTTTCAAGCTGATTCCTTAAGTGAACCCCCATTGACGTTCTATGCAAACAAGACATAAACTCTCTTAATGCAACATCCAATTAGCCTTAGTGTAGAGAAGTGGTTATTAATATTATTGTTATTATTAACTCATAAAATGAAACACACAGGAAACTTTAATTTACAGGAAGGGCACAATTAAATACCAGGATTTCTTTACAAAGACTACCTGTTCTCAATGTTCTGCAACTCTTGTCCTGGAAGGCCCTATGGTCTGCTGTTTACATGGGAACGTCACCAAATGATTCAAACCAAATGAAGCAGGTAAGGTGACTATCCCCTGCTTTAAGTTATCAATCAGGTAACAACGGAAACCATCACATTCTGTAGCTCCCTTGGACAAGGTCTCTGCAGAACCCTTCTTTAATCCTACACTAACACTCATCTTGGTGTCGCCTTCTGGTAGCATATCTTTTCGGTTCTACTTTCTTTGCATCCTGGTATATGACACCTTTTTTTTTAAAAACATCTCTCAGCATTCAGCACTGGTGCAGTGCTGTTGAAAGATTTAGTGATCTGCTACCAAGCCAAAGTTTATAGGCCAAGGGCCTGTTCCGCACTGCAGGATTACTGAGTTAGCCAGACAACTGCACTGAGTAAAACCCGGAACAGCTCCTTTTACTGCAGTCCATGCTCCAGATTTGGGGGGTGTCCAGGTTTTACTCAGAGCAGTTATCCGGCTAACTCAGTAATCCTGGGCCCTTGTTGAAGAAGAAGGTTTACTGAGTTAGCTGGAGAACTTCACTCAGTGAAACCCGGAACCCTCCCAAATCTGGAACATGGACTGCAGTAAAAAAACGGTGTTCTGGGTTTTACTCAGCATGGTTATCCAGCTAACTCAGTAATTATGCTCTGTGAAACAGGCCACTGGTTTGAGACATGGCTGCTCGTGCTGCCAAATGAATCATTCCCTCTCTCCAGCTCCTCGGCTAACTTCACGTGTATTTTTGGCTTCCTCCTTCTGCCGTTGTTCTGAAAGGATTTTATTCCACAGTAAAGGTCACCAAATTGACATTGTTGAGTTTGTCGAGGTGGCCTTACCACCTTTGCTGGACTTTAACTTATGTGGGGGTGTTTATCAAATTATTCTTTTTTTTTCAATTCATGGACACAAGCTCCTACTTCTAAGATCTAGAAAGATTTATCAGCATGCAACTATCATAACATGGTTTACACGAAATTCTAGAATCAAATATGAGATAATATAAAAATGATTGCTTAAGAAGCTTAAGAAGCGCAAAACAAAATCAGTCAATTTGATAGGTAAAGACACACCAGTAAATGTAAATATGTACATAAAGGAAAAGGGAAAAAGGGGGAAAAAAGTCACTTTTGTATTTAATAATTAAATAAAATACAATTCTGATATCTCCAGTGTACATTTGCGTTTCAGATCATGACCCGGACATCCATTCAGGATGTGTGTGTGCGTGTGTGTGTGTGATGTTGCGGTTGGTACTATGACAGCCTGGCATTAAAGCAATTTTCTTACTTTGTCCTGTACGCTGGACTCACAGTAGATCAGCCCGATGACAATATTAGGCTGCTGGCGTCATTTTGGGGCCCTAAAACTGATTATAAGATTTTTCTCTTTGTGACAGACTGAGCTTGGCGGGTGAAGCATCGGGTATTTGTCTTGATTGAAAGCAGACAAGGTTACCACTGGGAATCTATTTTATTTTATACTTTTTTTTTTTTTTTTTAAGCAGTCATATTGAACTCTGTCCCATTTCTGTATTTAAACTTGACAACTACTTTTCTTCGCCAAAGAGTTTTTTTTTTTTTTTTTGACAAGAGTGTCACTCCTTGGATTTTGCTTGATGTTTGTCACACGGTGTTGAACAAATGAGCGACGTCGTTTCATTGATAGCTCGTCAAAAAATAACTTTTTAACATCCCAGCTACTCTGTCACAACGGATGTTGTCAAATTCTGCGAAACGGAAATATTAAGAGATTAATGAAAATGGATTTTCTTCATGTACTGCCGTTCATGGATCTCAAAACGCTTGTCACTCAGGGTAATTTAAATGTAAATGCGCGCTTTTTTCTCCTTTTGGCTCTCGTTTGTGGTGTTCCTGGAATGGGGAATACAATAGGCCCTGTGAAACATGATCTAATTAACATGTTCCTTGATAATGTTTGCACTGTCCCAAATGGAAAGCTAACTACATCATTCTTTTGATGATTCGCTAACAGCTGCGACACGGCTTTACTCCAGCAGAATGCGGGAATTTACGACAATAATGTCTCTGTTTGTACCCATTACCAGGCGCCTGTTCACTCAGCAGCTCACAACAGTTCACACCGCCTTCAAAGAATTGTCAATACCAGTTTTTTTTTCTTTCTCCAATGAATGTTAGAAGGGTTGTATCTCTTTTTTCTCTGGACTATGAGGCATTTAATTAAATAATTACATTTTTTTCCCCCAGATGTATGCCGTTGTTTGCATTTAGTTTAACAAAACATTTAAATACATTTCTATTCATTCAATGCTGTGTTCCATTAACCCAGCTGACTTCATTAACTGCACCTCATTGGGTTTCAATGGGCTCCAAGTGTTGTGGCTGTGTATTATGAAGAAACTAGGGGACAATAAAGAACTTTACAGGATGTGAAAAGTAAATATATAAACAAGAGTTTTTCATCGGTGAAGGCTTCTTGATGTTGCCGCCCATCGTCAGGCCTCCTAGTCTCACTCACCATAACTGACCTGGCCTATGCTTACTGCGTGAACTAGACTTAATGTGTTCATGGGTTTGGATAACTGTTCCATAATGTAACAGTGGTACAGTGAGAGTAAGAGTGTGGTACCTTATCGGACCTGTGTTTTGTAGTTGTTCCAATGACCTTTGGAATGCACTTACTGTACGTTGCTTTGGTCATCAGATCCGAACCCAATCAAGAACTTAAGGGATGTTCAGGGGCACTGACTTTGACCACCATCACTGCCGATTGACTTTCTCCTAGAAGAGTTGTGTTGTATTCTCCACGCAGAATTCCGGAATACTCCAGTCCAACACTCCGCACTAATTATGCATTACATTCAGTCATTTATTTTAGTCTACTACACATACACGTAAGCTGACATAACCCACAATTAACTGAAACACAGTGTTGCATGTGTGGAAGCAACTGCAGGAGCAAGTAGTACACTTTTCAAGCCAGTGGCAGTATTAATGGATGGTGAAATGTGGCCTAGTTAGTAAACAGGAAGATCTGTTAAATAAGGGTGGATCACAGGGACAATCAAAGGTTCAAATCTGTATGTTTCAATGCCAGCAGTCACGGCGAATATGCTTAAACTTACTATATTGTAAGAAATCAAGGGAAGGACACAGGCTTGGTTGGAGTGTGAACTCAGGTTCCTTCGGAACAAGCCGTCCGAGGCCAACCAATTACTGGTGTCATTTTCCTTGGTTTTGCCACTGTGAACAGGAGATGGTCAGAGACCAGGCTGCCCGCTGCTAACTAATGAGGTTACCTGGAGATCTGACAATGAGACCTATTAATCATGAGCATACAATTAAGAAAGACTCCGCAAAATCTCCCTCAGTGACCATTAAAACCTATGCACATATTATTACATCTTATGGTGATTAACATATAACGGGGGAGGCTAAAGTAGCTATGGGAACGTGAGATTTCAGCAAACGAAAAAATAGCTGGAGCTGCTGTATGATTGTATGATATCACTGACAGAGCAAAACATTTTGATTGATTCGAACAAGCCGTTGATTGACAGTTCGTCGTGGCTCCGCCCTGTATGAGGCCTGTGAAACCTGACCGTCCTATCAACAGGGGGAACACAGGGGTGAACAAAAAAAAACTCTAATCAGGAGGGGGAGCTGCAAGTCGGTTCAGCGTCTGATGCAAGACTTTTAAAACTCGCCTCTCCGGGTTTTATTGGGTTGACGGCAGAACTCTTTGATGGTGTTGGGTACCCCGCTGAGGCAATAGTGGGCCTGAAAGGCAAATTGAGGTTTAATCCTATGCTTCAGTGCTCACCTGCCTAGGGTCAGTTTGAGTGCGGCGTGAGCTGCTGCAGGTATGTAACTCGATAGCGCAAACCCAGAAGGCTCCGGGCAACGGGAACTCGCCTTGACTCGAAAGCTTAGCGGCTGGCGCCTTTCCGTTTAATTCATCTTTCTTGGTTGATCAGATCTACCGGAGAAGCGCAGTGTGGCGTACTCACAAGAGATTCATTTATTTCGTTTGCTGCAATTTAATCTCTGAGATGCTCAACAGAGAGTGTGCTTTTTTTTTTATTTTTCGGGCTACCCTGACTCAGATTTTTTGTGCAAATCTGACAAGCCCCTTGTTTGTACATTCGGACTGATAAACCTAAACTTAATGCGTGTTTAATCTTAATCTGTGGTGGGGTACATACACACTGTGTGATCTATACATGCTTAATACATGTATGAAGCACATAAAAATGGTATAGAAATGCAAATATCCACCTGGGGCGGGGGGGCTTTGGTGGGGGGCAACACCATCCCACTGGGGGTCCTGTTCACAGTCACTACCCCCCCATCCGCCCCCCCCCCCAAACATATATATTATAGTACAAAAGAAGACTGGAGCTCGTATCTTGCATGTACAGCGAATGATGACCATATTATGAGGTCATTAGAATTAATTATTATTTCTTTAATAAATCATAATATGTTTATGCTTCGTTTCCGAGTCGTGCGCATCTCCCCATGTGAGCGCACTTGGGGCTTTGTTAGACAGAAGAAAAACAACAGGTGTGTGGGAATTCCAAACGGGAAGGTGCGATCTTCTGTTTTTTCCGATGCGAAGCCTAGCCGCGGGCTGAGTCAAGGCCTTTCTGAGTGTAATCCAAACTGCGAATTTTATTTATTTACTTTTTTTTTTTTTTCATTCCTACAGCTGGAGGATTGAAAAACCATCCAACTAATGCTTCTCTTCCCGGTTCCTGTACCATCTTCACCCAGAGCAAATGCATCCGTATCACGAGCACTGCTTCCGAAATCGTCGGCCTCCCCGCTTCACGGACCTCAACCGCAAAGACATCCCACACAAAGCACTCGCAAAAGCACACGACCCCTGGCACCCTATCAATGCGTTCTTCACACTACTACCACCTGGTCACAGACACAGGTCCCTAATCTAGAAAAGGGTCCACTTTAGCAGGAGTTCATGTCCCTTCTGCTATTGCATCACTGAGGATAAAGGACAATAAAGGAATCTAATCTTATCTAATTCTCCCATCGCTTAGTTCCTATTGGTCAGCGTCATGCCAGCGAGGGACATTCCTATTCACCTCCTTCTCATTGTGTTTCCTGACATTTCGACCGGCTGCAAAGTCACTCAGACGTATCTCCAGGGCTTTTCTCTTGTGGCGTTTCTGAAAGCTTGCAGCACCAGCTCGGGAAACACACCTCTGTCGATAAGCCACTTAAATATCTCGACATGAAATGATCGTGGAAATGATTTAAATCATTCGTATGAAACACGTTCACAAAGTCTGTGGTCCCGTACACTGGGCACTAGCACGCACCAGAAGGGAGAGGAGCTGCATTATTTAGATCACGCAATAAAGGCGTTTTCCCAGGAGGAGTCAGAAGTGTAAAGCTTACCCATAATGCCTGGATGTGACAGTTCGCCTGATCGAGACTGGCAGAAACCTGACACTGCCATTTTTTAGAGTTTGATACACAGCTAGGAAGCTTGCACTCTCCTTTATCTACATATTCTTTGGATCAATCACCATTTCCTGCCTTTTTAATGTAAGGTTTGTATGATATATGATTAAGATTTTATCACGGCAATGAAACGTGTTCTCTGTGAGTGTGTATGTGTGCGTGTATGTATGTTTGGATGTATGTATGGTGAGAAAGAGCAAGCATTGAATAATGACGTCATCGATACTGAGGAGCAACAGCGATCCTTGATGTTTTTTCTTGATTTTTTTTCATGTCTTTTTTTCAGTGGAAAACAGCTCCATTAACCTGAACTTGTCGTTTAACTCTAGAACAAGTAGTACAGACAGACTGATGCCTCTGTAAATATAAATGAAACTCATTATTCACATGTCATTATTCAGACTGAAGAAAAATGTATTCATCTTTCTTTTTAAAGGGCTGATGTTTCTCAGCTGTTCTCTTGAGACACTTGCGTGCTCAACCCCCGCCCCCACCCCCACCCCCATCACTCCCCCACCCCCAATATTTTCCATCCAGAATTCTCAGTCCAGTGCTCTAACCTCACCCATTTAGATTATTGCTTTCACTGCATTCAAAGATGCTTGTTCCATCATGTTACTTAATAAATGGCTGGTTGATTAAGTGGAGCTTGAAATGGACTGCCTAACCCAAAAGGCCGGGGGGGTACTTAAATTCATATAAATCTACATCAAAGGGGCTGTGGTATGAATGACAATCTCCGCCACCGTGGTGACATTACCGCGAGAGACAACCTTTCTAACACAAGCCATTACTTACAGTACATTACCTCCTCCTCCTCCTCCTCCTCCCCCTCCCGTATGGCTCCTCTTAGAGCGAGCGTGTAGTTTAATCACCCGCGGACGCGCGGGGAAATGCGCTGGCGGGCGCGGTGCGTCTTCAAACCCGTCACATCCATGGGATTTGAGAGGCCCCCCCCGAAGCTTCGCCGGGCCACCCTTCCCTCACGAGAAACTGGGGGGAGGGGGGGAAACGGAAGTACTATAAACAGCTCAAGCGTCTTATCGTGCGAGTTCTCTCCCCCCCACCCCAACTCCCCCAGCTCAGCCCCCCCTCCTCCCAGGTATTGAACCTGAGCTCGGAAGCCTCTTTACCCGCCACGCCCGTTGTCCCATTCTGCGGCAGAACGGTGTTCCCTGCGGCACGGCCACACGCTCCCCGGTGAGCCGAGAAGCCGGTAGCTCTGCCGCACGTCTCCTGGCCAGTCACTCACCGTTAAGTGCCTGGGGGGTGGGGTGAGGGGGGAGGGGAGGGGGGGGGGTGTGGATTAGTGAGAGAGGGTGTGTCACTACTGCGGCGCTGCAGGAAAACGAGAGAATCGAAGCGTCTCACAGACAGGGAAGATAATGAGCTGTCGGGGCCTCTCTTGGGTTTGTGCGGAGGAAGGGGTTGCGAGCAGGCCAGGAACAACAGGCTAAGTAAATGACAGCCATGTTGTGTATAGCTGCGCGACTGCCGAGGCACTTTCAATGAGGCCATTTACAAAAAAGAATAATAATAATAATAATTTCGCTGGTTTAGCCATTAAGCCATTTTATGCGACTTTTCAAACGTTGGATCAGCGTGAACTGCCGAGTTTTGAAACATCCGCTGACGGCTGCTGTGGTCTTCGGGACCAATCCGCTCAGCTTGACTCATAACTCGTTGTCATGGAAACGGCATTTTAACTCGTCGACGGCAGTTTAGATGCGGAATGCGTGGTCTTTGCTCAGTAGCATTCCAGAACTTGCAAATATTAAAAAAAACTACTTATCCCGCCACCTTTTCAGTCGTTTCAAACTGCGCTTTAAATGTCCTCTCTTATGGAAGTATTTCTCCTTTGCTCGTTTCGCAAATTATACTGACAGATGACATCTCCAATAAGAAAATAAACAAATGAAAGAATGACAAATTAATTAATGAATGGATGAACAATTGAATTGATGAATAAATAAATAAATAAATAAATCTTTAATAAGGTCGAGTAAGCATAATATGCCAGCAAGTACTTTATGAAATTCATTAAACTGTTTCATGCAGAGACAATAGTTTTTAATTTGATTCACAATGACCTTTATTGAACTTAATTAATATGGAGTATGGCTAATGAGGCAGCCTTTTCCAATTAATTATTAAAATGTAGCCTCTTTTTGTCTTCCTTTGATGAAGAAAGAAAAAAAAAAAACGAATTGTATTTTAATACGCTGGGCGCTGAAAAAGCTGGTGTTAAAATGTGTCGGTTCGCTAGCTGTTTATTTGCACCGCGCGCTAAAATTCTAACCGCACAGCTGTTGTGTGCGGAGTGCAGCATAATGGTTAATATGATGCAAGACTACTGTCATTAGCAGTTTAGGTGGAGCCTACAGGTGTTCATTTGAATACGCTCAAAGTCTTCCGTGATAGGTTCTTTGAAAACAAAAGACATCTCGAGTCGTAATCCACGGAGGGGGTAGAAGACCGGTTAACGTCCACCACCTGACAAGTATCTAGGGTTGCACATCAACTGTCCTGGAAGGTACTTTTGTATTTTGAAAAGTAAATCGATGGATTACGTACTTTTGTTTCCAGAGGGCATTATAAGAGTAGCAAAGAGGGATAGTCAAACATATTTAAAAATGTATCTTCATGAAAAAATAAATTTAAATGATAAATTTAGGCTATGTGAAAAGTACTATGTTAAATCATCTCAAATAAAGTTTATAAAAGTATGGCAGGCTTCACTGAACTCTGTTAAGGGCAAAATGTACTCTATTAGTGTTGATTTTACACTGAAAATGTTACTGCGTGTGTATAAACTTTCAACCAAAACTGTGGTTGCTTTGCAGGCGACCCTGGAGTACAAATCACACAGAAATAAGCATAAATGTTACAGCACATGTGGAATATGTGTGCCAACACGTACTGCTGCCCATGCATGTGATTAAAACACTGTGCATTTTCTTGCAGACTCCACTAGCTACCACAGGCCTCTGGACAGTCCCTCTCTCGGCTCAACTATATACATCTTGTGTGTGTATCGCTCACTAGAATAAAATATGCGTTAAAAACCAAAATAATCTTTCAGATATTTTCAGTCTCTTTTGCCCAGCCATCCAACCCGCCCCATTAAGAAGGGGGGGGTCCTAAAACCTCTAAGGGCAGCCCTCCCAGTTTCCTGATTGATGCTAATTATCTGAGGGGTAAACATTAAAATGTAAACAGATGACATTAGGGTCCAATAACGGCATGGGACAGCATTAGCTAGAATGCATTAAGCTGTACATTAGTTGTGCTAGCTGGCCAAGCAGATAAGATGCTCTTTTTTTTTTTACAACACTCTTTCTTGGTTTAAGGCCCCTTGTTCAGCAGTTTGTATCTGGTTTGCTATTTAGTCACAATCTCCGATGGTAGATTCAAACTACTGGTAGATTGTTCTCAACAAATGGACTGAATTTGCATTGTATTGAGTCAATTTCCCATTCTTGCTTTTAAATGTTTAAAAGAAGACAGTCCCTTGTGAAATTGTCAGCAAACTGATCTCACTGGTGTACAAACAAGAGCTTGATTGTCATGGCACTTAATTTTGACTCGTCAATCCAGAATATTTGTTAACAGTCAGCATCAACATCTTCTTTCATCCTCTTGAATAAGGAGAGGACACACATGCCCTTTTTTGTTCTTTTGACAAAGTTCCCATTTAAGTAACACACACACACACACACACACACACACACACATATATGTATGCGAGTGCTAAAACAAGACCATTCATGTGGTTCAGAAACAATCATAACGTAAAACATATTGGGGCTTAGTATCACATCACTGCACATGTAAAACACCAACTTTTTTAACAAGTATTTTGTCTTTTAATGAGAAACAGTAGCATTTAATGTTGTAGCTTTTTGTTAAAAAAATTTATTTTCATATATCGAAATACATACACACAAAGGAAAGAAACTCACATACAAATACATGCACAGCTATGTCATACCTATAAACTGCAAGAATTCATAAAACGGTGTTTCTATCACATCCATATACATACACATATGTGTGCTCATATGCAAACATGACATTCCCCCTTGTTTACAGACAATGAAACAGAAAACAAAAAAACAATACACTTTGACAATCCCAATATGACAGATTCAAGTATCCCTAATGTAGTGGTTACAGCTTCCAGTTCAGTGTACAAACTTTTATAGTAGTATATTGGGGGGGGGGGGGGGGGGGTCTGACTATTCTGCTGTAGTGAGGTTGGGTCAGGTTTGTTCAGAACAGTGGAGTTCAACAACCAATCAGAAGAAGTTGGTACGTCTGTAGAGCCCAACTAAGTGAAATAACAAACACAACAATCGTTTGGAAATAAATGACATACATGTATTAGTTATGATAATGAATAAGTGAATACACTAATTTAAAACTATGATTTGTATTAAATGAGGAATAATATTATATGATCCTAATACGAGGAAATTATAATTATGCAACGGCTAAACATAGACGTTAGCAGTACTACCATTGAACAAAGGTTAATTTGTCTTAAAAGTTAGTGACACGCTACTCTATTTTACGAGGTTAGTTCGTCTAATTAGTCTCGTAAAATAAAGTTTTAACAATGTAAAACAACAAGGTCAGGTAATTCGCTATTCCAGACCAACATACGCACAACAAACAAAACACAAAAACAAATCGCAGTAAAATAACCTAATCAGGTATTTTAAGCTTGTTAAATCGGGCTCCCCATTCCTCCAAAAAGGGGGTGTTCCTTGGCCCGAGCTGATGCTGAACTGATCAAGCAGAAAGTTTATTGGTCGCAAGGGGACAGGCACGTCATTATGCCCTGTTTAACCAAAAAAAATTAATGAAGAACGTGACTCAGCGGAGTCCCGTTGTAAAGTAGGGAGAGGCCACAAAGCTCCTGTGTATAGTTAAACATCGTTACACTGCCGTAGAGAATCTTCCAGAATCCTTCCCCAAGATTTTTGTAGACTGTGCTTGTGGACTGGCTTCTATTAAAACCCCACATTTTTGTTCATGATCAAGCCATGAGATTAATTTTGAGGTTTACTTGGGATCATTGTCAGACAAACCCAAGTTACCAGCACAGCCTGAAACAATGATTAAAAAACAACACAAGCCAAAACAGTAAAAATAAAACATTATCACTGGTAGGTACTGTAGTCCTTGAATGCAACATTTAATCTGGGAAAAACAGAAATGAAAACCATAGTGGTAATGCAAGCTATGTTTAAAAAAAAGTAAAAATACATTTTAAAATGTTCCCAGTAAGAAAAAAGAACCAATAGTGAATTTCTGATTAGAGTATTTTGGTTTACTTTCTCACACTTATATCCTCACTTGCTCACAAAAACAGCAAAGCTCATTAAAAGGCTTTGGCCTTCCACAGTCTTCTCATCAAGCTAAAGCACAAAGTTCAGGCTGACACTGCAGTACTTGCATACTCAGTAAACCTTGTAGGATGTTATCACCCCATTATCCAACAATAAGTTGTGATTGTTACCATAGCTACCTGTTAATTAATTCAGAATTATTTCCCACACAACCAATGGTTAATTAAAAGGAGAAAATGAAATATATCCTGAAACAGCACAACATTGGTGTTTGAATGTGGAATACACATCAGCAGAAAATCCACCCAAAAACTTCACTGTTATATACTTTAAATTTAGGTCCTATGCAAACCAAATACCTAAAAAGGTACAAATAGAACAAGCAAACCTGAAACACAAGACCTGGTTTACATTCATGTATATATTCCAAAGGGTGGGGTTTGCCTGTCACCAGGCAATTCAGAAAAGTGAATGTTTTAATAGAGCTGCCAGTTCGTTTTCTCCTTGTTGGTCATTTATGTAATTAACTATGCATTTACTTGTTAGTCACAGTCACTTGTACACTAGCACAGACTGCTCATATGTTTTCTTACCTGAAATTGGAAACCTTTTTTTTATAATTTTACCTGCCGACATAAGGCTTGTTCACATCTTAGAGGGCGCCTGGCTGTTTTTGAGGTTATGCCACTCTGTAAAGCAGATGCGGTCCACCACAATGCAGAGAGGGACATCACAAGAATTGCACTTGTAGATGGTCTTGTTCACTATCTTTCTGCTGCTACAGAGCACACAGGACCTCCTCCCCCTCGTGGACTTGAAACGAGAATCAGTGCCGCTGACATCTGTGACTGTTACAGGAAAACAGGAAAAGGGTGGTGTCTTCTGCACTGGCACTTCCGGTGGCTTCTTTTCCTCTACCGTCTCTTGTGGTTTGGGAGCTGCCATCTTCATTACCTCCTCAACCTTCTCCTGTCTGGTGCTGCCATGCTTGCCCACTTTACCCAGCTGCACGCAGAGAGTCTCCCGGAACTGCTTCTGGGTCATGGGCCTCTGCCCTTTTATCAGAGCCAACTCTTTGTGGATTATGTAGCTGTTCACAACCGCAATGTCCACAAAGTGAAGGAACAGCTTCTTATACCAGCGCATGGTCTTCTGATTGACGTTGTAATACTTGATGAGGGCATCCGACAGGTCAACCCCGCCCATGTACTTGTTGTACTGAACCACAGGGTCAGGAACAGGGACAGCGCGAGTGGACCTGGGGTCATTAGGGTCCCTAACACGTCTCTGCACTGACTGCCCACTGTAGGCCTTGTGGATTGTGGAACACAGACATACGTCTCTGTTGTCCTTCCACTTCACGTACAGGAGAGGCCCATCCCTGATCCACCTCAGGTCCCCACGATCAGCCCTCTTTGGAAGTGCATTCACCGTCGTCTTTGGAAAGCAAGTTAGCTTCTCCCTCATGGTTCCGCAAGCTCCGTAGCGGATTTGGTGGAGATGGCGGAAAAGAGCTGTGCTGGTGTAAAAGTTGTCCACAAAGAGATGGTACCCTGTCCCAAGGAAAGGCACCCGGAGCAGGTTCACAACAGCATCGTAGCTCAGGCCGTTCCCACTGGGAGTGAAGGCCTTCCCCTGGTATACGCTGAAGTCGCACGTGTAGCCCGACTTGCTGTCAGCCAGGACAAACAACTTGAAGCCCCACTTTGTCGGTTTATCCTTCATGAACTGCTTAATTCCAATGCGACCTTTCGTGGCTACCATGCGCTCATCTATGGACAGATTCTGATAAGGGTGGTAGTATGCCCTGCACGCTGTCAGGATCTGGTTTTGTAGTGGCTTCAGGCGAAATAGGGGGTCATAGCCTTCCTGGCCTCTGAGCTGATCATTAAGGACGTCTTCTGCCGGGTCACTCATATGAAGGTACGAACCAATGGCCATAAACTTGTAGCCTGGCATCACGCTGGAGGGAAAGTAGTGGCTATGAAGTTTGTCCGTCCTCCAGAGGTCCCGGAAAGAAGAGGGCCTCACAAGACCAAGGTAAATGACCAAAGAGATATAATTTGACATGTCCCCAGGAGTCACTTCTTTGAAAATATGTGCTGTACGAAACCCCTGAAGACGCTTGCGCTCCATGTTCTTATTAGTGTTCTGGCAGAGAATCTTCACAGTGTCTTTGCTGAAGAACAGTTGGAACAGTTCCAATGGGGTATAGTTATGTTGACAGTCCAGCTGCACTCCAGGCGTCCTTTTTGGGTGGAAGGGGAACTGGCGAGGTTCCTCATCCTCGTCGTTGATGCCATGCCATCCTTCCTCATAATCGGGATCGATTACTCTTCTTTTGCTACGTGGTGACTGGAAGTCATGCCCCATTGTTCTCTTCACAGGAGTTCTGCGGGGAGGAACAGCAGCAGGAGCAGCAGCAGCAAGGGGAGACTGAGTTGAAGGAAGAGAGACAGCAGAAGGCCCAGGACTCTCTGGGCTAGCAGAAGCAACAACAGGTGGAGACTGTGTTGAAGGAAGAGACACAGCAGCTGGTCCAGGACTGTCTGCGCTAGCAGAAGCAGCTACAGACTCTGTTGAAGGAGGAGAGACACCAGCGGGTCCAGAAACGTCTGGGAAAGCAGAAGTAGAAAATAGATATTGTGTTGAAGGAGGAACGAAATCAGAAGATCCGGGAATGTCTGGGTGAGCAGAAGCAGCAGTAGTTAGAAACTGTGTTGAAGGGGGGGATACAGCAGAGGGTCCATGACTGTCTGGGCTAGCAGAAGCAGCAGCAGAAGTAGCTAGAGACTGTGTTGATGGAGAACAGACAGCACAGTTTCCAGGTAACTGCCCAGGTTCCTCATCCTCGTTGTTGATGTCATGCCATCCTTCCTCAGAATCTGGGTCCATTACTCTTCTTTTGGCATGTGGTGACTGGGAGTCATCCCACTTCCCCAGAGAGCTTTGGAGATGGGCAGCAGCAGCAGAAGCAGCAACAGGAGGTGGAGACTGTGTTGAAGGAGGGACGACAGCACAAGGACCAGGACTGTACAGGCTAGCAGGACTGTCTGAGTTAGCAGAAGCAGCAACAGCAAGTGGAGACTGTGTTGAAGGAGGAGAGACAACAGAGGGGCCAGGACTGTACAGGCTAGCAGGACTATCTGTGTTAGCAGAAGCAGCAACAGCAAGTGGAGACTGTGTTGAAGGAGGAGAGACAGCAGAGGGGGCAGGACTGTACAGGCTAGCAGGACTACCAGAGTTAGCAGAAGCAACAACAGCAAGTGGAGACTGTGTTGAATGGGGAGAGACAACACAAGGGCCAGGACTGTACAGGCTAGCAGGACTGTCTAGGTTAGCAGAAGCAGTAACAGCAGGTGGAGACTGCGTTGTAGGAGAGACAGCAGAAGATCCAGGACTGTACGGGCTAGCAGGACTCTCTGGGCTAGCAGCATCAGCAGGTGGAGACTGTGTTAAAGGAGGAGGGACTGAAGAAGATCCAGGACTGTATGGGCTATCAGGACTGCCTGGGCTAGCAGCCTCAGCAGCAACTACAGACCGTATTGATGGAGAAAAGACAACAGAGTGTCCAGGGAACTTCCCAGGTTCCTCATCCTCATCGTTAATGTCATGCCATCCTTCTTCAGATTCTGTGTCTATTTTCCTCCTTTTAGCATGTGGCAACTTGGTGTTATCCCACTTCCCCAGAGAGCTTGCGAGATGAGCGTCAGTAGCAGCAGCAGAAGTATTGGCAGCAGTTAGAGACTGTGTTGGAGGAGATACAGCAGAGGGACAATGACTGTCTGGGCTAGCAGAAGCAGCAGCAGCAGCAGCTAGAGACTGTTTTGACAGAGTACAGACAGCATAGCGTCCAGGGAACTGCCCAGGTTCCTTATCCTCGTCGATGATGTCATGCCATCCTTCCTTAGCTTCTGGGTCTATTACTCGTCTTTTGCCATGTGGCGACTGGGAGTAATCCCACTTACTCAGAGAGCTTTGGAGATGGGCAGCAACAGGATGTGGAGACTTTGTTGAAGGAGGACAGAAAACAGAAGGGCCAGGACTGTACAGGCTAGCAGGAATGTCTTGGTTAGCAGAAACAGCAACAGCAGGTGGAGACTGTGTTGAAGTAGAAGAGACAACAGAAAGGCCAGGACTGTACAGGCTAGCAGGACTGTCTAGGTTAGCAGAAGCAGCAACAGCAGGTGGAGACAGTCTTGAAGGAGGGGAGACAACAGAAGGGCCAGGACTGTATAGGCTACCAGGACTCTCTGGCCTAGCAGAAGCAGCAACAGCAGGTGGAGGCGGTGTTGAAGGAGGACAAATGGCAGAAGATTCAGGACTGTCCTGGTTTGCAGAAGCAGCAGCAGGTGGAGACTGTGTTGAAGGAGGGCAGACTGCAGAAGATCCAGGACTGTCTTGGTTTGCAGAAGCAGCAGCAGGTGGAGGCTGTGTTGAAGGTGAGACAGCAGAGGGTCCAGGACTGCCTTGGCTAGAATTATCTTCAACCCTGAATAAGGTGGAAACACAATAAGACAAACAAAATATGAGATATGCAAAATAATTTCCTGAGTTATCCGAGTAATCCCCTGAGTGAATAACAAAAACTAAAAATAAAAATGTCAGTTCCAATCACAACTAAAATTCCCCAGAGGCACAACTAAAATTAAAGGGGAACTCCACAAATTTTAAATCTGAACAGTGTTTTGTCGAAGGGTCCAGGTCTGAAATTAATTTCTCTCCCCACCAGGCACTGTGGCAGGTAGATGAAAATTTCTGCCTGCCACTCAAGAGTTTTTGCCTGCCACTTCAGAAAACACAGATCGTTAGAACATCATTTTATTGTGCACAATGATGGTCATGGCTTCACAGTGTTTAATGCAATCATGGAATTTGAACAAACACAGACTCTATAATTTACAGAGCGAGTGACACTCATTAACCCTTTGAAGAGAGTTTTATTTTGGACACAACTCCATTGCTTTCAACTACGCATACCCCCTCCAATCATGCTATCCATAAAGCTACATTGCATTATATTTGTTTGGCAGAAACTTTTATCCAAAGTGACATACAATAAATGCATAATGAAATTTATTGGAAAAAATATCAGGTCAGATAAAGCACAATTCTCATAAAGTAGCATGTAGGCTATCCACTGCCATTAACATCACAGTAAAGCAATGGCTAAGTCAGTAATGTTATGTCTAAGTTGAAGCTAGACCACATAAAGTGTGGTCTTCGTGACCACAAGCAGTCTCGATTCCACAGTTCAATGTCAGAGGTTGGGTCACATTCCGCGATTGCAGGAGAGGGCGTCTGGTCGGGAGATCCGAAACTGTCTCAGACTTAAATCTGCATCTCCAATCACTTAGCCTCCGTACGTAATGTTAAAACCTCGCTCGCAGTCAGCAGCGGATGCCGGGACACCCAGCAAAATGTCTACAAGATGAAGGATCAGCCCAGGTGGTGTTCTCAAGCCTTTGTTCCCAGCACGAGCGTTTTTTTTTTTTTCAAGGTCCACTGGTCTGGAATCATCACAGTTTCCCTCTGGAACACGACTGGCATCTTGCCGAGGAGGGTCAGGTTGTCGTGTGAAAAACAGCAGATAGTCCCCACTGTGCTACCTCTCTGTGCTGTAGCATCTGGGTCACTGAATCTGGTATACAAATAAACATAAAAGAAAACCACATTACAATTAACGCAAGACATTATTTGAATATAAAGGTTAACAGATGCATTGCAGGTTCAAGGATAGAATATGCATTTATCACTGCAGATAAGCTACCTGCCCTAGGTACCTGAAATCCCCAGAGAAAGTGGTGCAAGGCTCTCAGTAGATAGGCCACAGCATACCATCGGGTATGTGTGGATTTTGACAGAGTACTTAGAAGTCTGCCTTTAAATTTTCCCTAATGAGCAAAAATGCGTAAAGGCAACCGAGTGGTTCCTCTTCTGTTAACAAGAGACTGCTGTTTTTATTTCATTTTTTTTTTTTAAATAGAGCCCTTGCATGCAAGCTCTAATCTATGGGCTATACAGTACACATGACGCAGGACCTTTCCCCACGCAGCCGGGGCAGTACGCTGGACTTTGCCCCAGCCGTAACTGCAGCACCACTGGAGGGACAAGCTTACTAATTCGCCCTTCCGCCCTCCTGTTTTCTATCGGCTGCATACATACATCCATCCTGGAGAAGATGGCGTTCGTTATTTTTCTCAGAACTGGGATTTGGTAGCGAACTGGATACCAAAAGAATTTCACATCTACTCGTCCAGCGCTGCAGCTGTCCATGTAAACCAAGTTATTTCTCCTTCACAACGCTGTCAACTGAGCCATCAGACTGATAGGGACTTAGCTCTAGCGAACACTTGTCTGAGCTGCTAACGCACAAATGACTGGCGGTTCTGTAGGTCCCACCAATATCTATGCCTATGCTTTCATCAACCCTACCAAACAAGCAAAATGTATTACCCGATTTGCGAGGACATGACCACTTCAAGCCCATTCTCCTCACAAGAACAAGAGTCTGCTACAAGATTAATGACCATAAATGTTTTTTTTTTTGTTGTTGTCTCTTTGTTTAACTACCTTAGCCACTGTAGCGCGCAATCACATATCTAACCAACTAGCGACTGTAATATAATCAAACGTATTTTCCAACAGAAAGCATTGGCTAATAATTCAAAATGATTACTTACTCGCACATCCGAGTGAAGACAGAGGACGAACTGCCTTTCTTCATGATGGTGTGCGCGTACCAGAATAACACCTTTATGTCGCGTTCACAGCCCTCGCCTCTGTTCTGCACAGCCTGCTGCCACTGCACAGCCTGCTCCAATCAATATCCGGATCCATCACATTGTGATGTGTAGACCTCTTATTGGATAGCACTTTGCATATGTGCTTATTCACAATCTTGCCCACTACTAGCCTGTTGGCTGCTGGCTAAATAATTTAATAGCTATAGCTACATATGTCGCAACCCAATGTTCACAGGCAAATCTTTAGCGTCAACCTCTCGAGAGCTAGCTATAATTTGGTACCTATGGCTATCATTTGCCATACATCAGAACTAGTAGGTACATAGCTAGCTAGGTAGTTAGCTCTAGTGATCTAGACATTTTCCAGACTAATATCCTAACTGCCTTATTTGTTTCACAAGGTTTGTAAGTGTATCCACCTAGCTAGCAAATGTTATCTAGCTAGCAATTGTTATACTATATAGTGTAATTCACAGCTGCCAGCTAGCTAGCTAGTTTGGTACCCTTGTGAAGCTACGTTTATAGTCAATACATTTTGGTACCAACAGCTAATGTTAGGTAGGTAAATCACAACTGCCAGGTACATAGCTAGCTTAGCTAGCTAGCAAATATTAGCTATCTAGTGTAATTCACCACTGTGAGCTGGCTAGCTAGTTAGCCAACATACCAGTAGTACGCAAGCACAAAACTATGTTTCAAAGTTCAGAATTTAAAAAATCGGCGCTGCATGCAAAAAGAGGTCGATATATCACCATGGCAACGGAGCCAGACACTGACCAGAGCAGGCGGTGCAGGGGGAACGGGCTGTGCATTTAGACCGCCACACTGAAAACAAAGTGTACCTTGAAAACATAAAATAAAGATTACTGACATTTATCCTTTCTTCGGTTTGCATACCTTGTAATAAATTGATGGTTAAGAGACGACTGTTGGACGCCAAACTGCTAAACGTTTTCAGCTAGACTCCCAACGTGCTGCAAGGAGCCTAGAGCCTGAATGTATGGCTGTGCAATCCAGATTGGAGTTCTTGGAAGATGGATATGTTTAATTGTTTAATAGACTTAATGGACTTAGACTAGAACCAATTTAATTAAGAGCTGAGATTAAACCCGAAAAACTGAAAGTCGCCATTTTGAAGTTTCCAATAAGAAAGAAAGGCTCCTGAAGGAAATGGCCTTCCAATTGAGTGTTATGCAGAGTTTATGCACAATGTGTCCCAACAGTCAACAATGAATCAGAAACGTCCTATGACAGTGTACCAAGCTATGATATTAATAACATCAAAACCAGGGTGTACTGGACATATTCCTTCAGCGCATTACACAGAGTGTGGTAGCACTCAGTGTATGTTAGCGTTGGTCAGCTCTCCAATGTAAAACAGGGATTTTTGAACCTTGATCTCTCTGCTATTTCAAAACCAACATCAATACCATTTCAAATGTGGACTATAATTGCCATTTGCTCGTGAAATTCTTATTTTGCTTTAACTACGTTACACCATTACTATGTTGAGGATACCCTTTAAAAAATGCTAAAAAAAATTTTTGGGGGGTAAACATAACTGACTTGAAATCCAACGGATCCCAACACAACACCACTCATTCCTCATTCTTTTGGTAATTTCTAGACATAGGCTAAATTCCTTTCTACTTACACGGCAGTAGATTTTATTCACGCTCAGCAAAAACGTGTCCAAAAGACGTCAACTCAACGTCAGTTCAATCACCATCAACTTTTGTTTTTAAAATCACAACTAAAGAAAGTTTATTTACTTATTTTTGATGGCTTTCAACATTTGAATTGAACCAGTGTTTTTTTTTAATTTTTTTTAAACTGTGCTGTCATTTGTTGTTACTCTATATGCATTGTAACATTGCATTCATTTATTTTTTGCTTTTTACGTTTGCTTTTGAAATTCAGTGCTATACTTTTAAATTATACTATATTTTTTATATAAAATGCATTAATTTTACATTGTCAATTTAACTTTATTAAGGCCTACAATATAGCCTACTCCTGGTCTAATTCTATTGTTAATGTAATTAACCTATATTTGGGCTGCAAATCTGTTGTACGAAAGGTGGTACAAATGCATGAAGTTTAACGTTAAAGTTTGAAGCACCTCTTTTTCTTATTGTTCCCTGTATCTTCAGCTTCATGGCTTTTTTTTTTTCAGGAGGCTGAAAGATTCCAGGTAGCCTAAATCTCTCCACACATTGTGTGTTTGCACACTATCCTCTTACAAGAGCACGTAGCATCATGTGAAGAGTCGCCGGGCATGTTCGGGTGCATTTTTGTATAATTGGTGGGCACCAACCAATTCAGCAAGAGTCAAGTCTTGACAGTAGATCAAAATGGCACATCGCCTATGGCCAGTGGCATTGACTTTGGATTGTATGAGTGACATTCAAATCTGTAAGCAAACCAATAATAGAAATCCAATGCATTTTATTTAAAAAAAATATGTAGGCTATTTGTTAAATACAACAAAAAACAACCCACCGCCATAGAAGTTGACTTGACAATTTTACCCACCACAGCCATTTGGTAGGTGTTCATACCATACCCTGAGTAGCCTAACTGACAAGATTTTCACTAAGACTATTTGTTGGTTGTACTGCTTTGTTCTAATTATCCAAACTGTATGATTGCGCTGTCATAAGCAGCCTATATAATTCACCTTACTAACTTCACTAGTAGTCTATATTTTATGAAAAGAAAAATGTCTCTTGATAAAGTTGTAAGCAATGCATTTATATAATTCCACTGACTTGTAAATAGCAATAAATAAATAAACTGCATGCAAAAACAATGCAAATATGTGGTGTACTACAATGACATCAAGAAGATAACATAACTCAAATTCAGACACTAGCTCTCACACATGGTGCAATCACATTGTGCAAAACTGCATGTGCTTTATGTGGGACAGCACGTGCATTGTAAATAAAGTCTGCTTTTTTCGGCGAAATTCCCATTTAAGGTCGACTTGTGCATACATGCAACCAAAATATGCAATTTATAATCACGTTTTAACGTCTGTAAGATCGCCTTATTAATGCACCTTCGACGGTATGGTTAATGCAAAACGAACCAGGCTGAGTGATCCAAAAGGGCAAGTTAGCTACCTGCTACCTGGCCCCTCGATGATAGGCCTACACATCATAATGTAACATAAGATTATCAGCGATGCAACACATTACGCCTCCCTGCAGCAAATTGCATATAACTGTGTAAAAGACGTAAAATGCATCATATGGTTATAACTACCACAAATGCTTACATGTCGATAGCGACGCCCATGCTCTGAGCTTGTGAGTCTCCGTAGCTCTCTCTTTCAAACTCACGCCTCCAAATCTGCAGAACCTCGGATAGGGTCATCCACTTTGCCATACTGGGCGATGAAATTATATCAAAAATCCACAAAAAAATAAAAAATAAAGGGGCTTGCTTCCAGAGTTTTGCTTTATTATGCTCGCCGTATGCAATGATAGTAACGACAATAGGAACTGGGTAGGAGGTGCCAGGCAGTGAAGCCGAGATTCACCTAGCTGCAGGCGTGCAGTTTTAGCGCATGCGCGGAAAGGAACCTCTATAGATGAACGTTTTCTTATCCGCAGCGATTCGATTTTCCTTTGTTCAATTGTTACATAACAGGAATCTTTAAAAAAAAATACAGCCGTAGTTACTGTATTTACAAGATTTTATTTATTTTATTTTTCTTTTATGGAAAGACTACGTTTTTTTTCTTTGCAATGATCAGAACACATATCACATGTCAACGTTATATAAATGATAACAAATAAATAAACCGTTCAACCTCTGCATTCCACACTGCTCTTTTTAGTTATCATTAGGAGCGATTATTAAGCTACAATGATGCGTGATATCGACTTCTTTATATTCCTGATAGCTGAGGTTGATATAATTTTGATGGCAATGCAATTTATTAATTTAATCTTTATTTAGCCAGTCTGGTGGTTTAATAATAATATTCTGAACATATTATTTACAAACACTGCTTTGCTGATCACATGTTGGTATTATTGGCCTTTGCGGTATCATCAGTTTAAAAAAAAAGTATATATATATATTATTTTCTCTGTTGATTTTTGCCATTTTAATTTGTGCAAATAACCTAGGGCCAAAGAGCAGCAACACGGTTTGCTTCCTGATCAGTCACCCGGACAACTTTATTAATCACAGAAATATCTAGGTCTGACTCGAGCAGCCACTGCAATGCTTTCCTTACGTTGTCTGTTGACTTGTCTTGACTTCCTCGGACAGTGACGCTGAAGTGGTTAGCACGCGGCCGTTCACACCCTGTTCACTGTAGTCTGATGCGACACACTGTAGTGATGTGTGATGCCCATACAATTAACTTCATACTCAGAATGTTATTTCCATTACTTTTTTTTTGTTTGTTAAATAGGACAAAAAGATTGGTAATGAGGTGAGACAGTTTTACTAATTTGAAGATTTGCCAGTGGGGAAAGACAGGTTTCACCTGTTACGTAAAAAATGACGAAAACAAAACAAGCTAATATTTTCTACTTGATAAGATTTTAATTTAATTTATCATTACAAGCCTAAAACACATGTTAAGACAGACCTTCTGAGGTGTAGGTACAGTAATCACAGCTAATTTGAAACTAGTTCACTTGAAAACTAATTTTGTTGGTTGAAATAACAATAGCATTTAAAGAATTTGATTCACCAACAAACCCACTCCACCGATCTACTGAATGGAGAGAGCTCTTATTGTATCAGTTTAAGTAATGTTTCATTACATTTCATAAACTAATTTGAAGAAAAACTAATTTTCACTAGTCATTTTAAGACATTATATTAAGACAAATTAAAGTTAAACGTTGTGTTTTTATTGGACTAGGCCTACAGCCTTTCTCAGTATCCACTACCCACTATTATTTTTCGAATCCATAATGTGATTCAACACATCATTAGGGCTTCCTCGTCTAATAAGTCGGTAGGTGGCTAATGAAAGCATAGCTTGTTTGCCCTGAAACACACTGCAATCACATGAGCACCATGGCCGCCCTGTGTGAGAAGCAGATGGTGACAGTTCTGCATGTAATATTTCCAAAAGTTTAATCCAGACAACACAGCAAGATGAGGGTAACAACGACGCCTCCAGGTCCTTTCTGAAGCAAGACCCTTTTACCCCAAGAGCCCACCACCACAGCTCACAGTTAATGGGAGGAACCCAGCGTACAACGTGTTCTCATTGTTCTCAAAACATTCACATTGGGTAAAAATGTGGCTACAAATTCATTTTCTCTGAGTTCACCTGTCACTAAAATGGTGACCCATAAATGGTTTAAATAAAGAAATGGAAAAAAAAAAGAGAGAATGCGTTTTACTTTGGTGAGCGACCGTATTTACATTTTCACTTGTGCCACATGGAGACTAGCAAGTGGAGAGACATGCTTCAAGAGTCACGGATGGGTGGAGCTATCAGGTGGTGTCAAGGCCTTCAACAAATAGTATTCTACTATAAGGAACCAAATCTTTCCATTGGGCAGTGATTGATGACACGATGCTAACTTCACCTGTCATACTATTCCAAGCTTCAAAGTCCCACAGTGCTGGAGATTTCCCGGCAATGAGAGCCTCAAACCAAAATAAATAGCTGGTGTGACCAACTACCGATCACACTTCATTAAAAGTGCTGTTCAAGCTGAGCGGTTCTTGCTTGTTTTGGTTACCTACCCACAGTGTGCACAACACTCGGATCTACTCAACTCAGAATTGACAAACCGAAATACTAGAGCAGGACTCGGTCAACCGTGGCGTGCTTAGATGGAGTTTAAACCTCGGTATTCTGACCTCTAGACCGCAGAACCGCATTACGACAGCTGTCCAACTCCGTGAAATACGGATTAGCTGTTCCAGTTGTGATGCAGCTCTGTGGTCCAGAAGTTTAAACACCAGCTAAGCGCACTGCAATTGACCCAGGAGGTCAGTCCGCAGCAGTAAACCACTCTACTCAGAGCTCTTCTGATCAATCACAGGCAGAGCTTGACAGAGATGTTTGCAGCCTCCAGCAAAAAGCACCTTAGCTTAATGAGTAGGGAATTCAGCGCTTTAGGCGTGTCGCCAGCTGATCATAAATCACTCATTCAGCTGAGCAGGGGCCTGTAAACACCTGGTGCTGAAAAACCACAGTATCTGTATTTTACCTCCCCCCCCCCCACTATTACCACCCGATTCAGACCTACGAAACCAAGTGAGGTGAGTTGGCTGTGCCGACAACAGCTCTAATTTATCAATTATGTGCTGAGCAATGAGCACAACCAGAAGACACTGTTGCATTCTGGGACCACGGCCCCTGCAGCTTGAGCTTTGATGGATAAAGCACTCAATAATATGATTAAATCATGTATAATAATAAAATTGAATGTCTTATCATGCAGATGTGTATCGTAAATTAAGAACAACAAGGTAAGCCTGACCTGATCTAGTATCTTACCAATTCAATAACATGCGGAAAATAATAAATAGCTTGTCTGAATCACAATTTAAATGGTGCCATCAACGCAAAATTGATTGTATGAATAGGCATTCAATACAAGATATGCTTCTATATGCACATATCAGCCAAATCAATTCTTTATTCATGCATTGAATCTTACTCCATACATGGTAGCATGCTTCAAAATCCTTAAGATCCTTCCATCTTAAGATAGAGCTTCCCATAAATGGGTGCATGAAAGTTCATTGGAAAGTTTGTAAGGAGAGAGAGAGACCAGGGATGCATGAATGGCAGCCATTTTTGAATATCAGCCATGTGCAACCAAGCCAAATATTGTGGATGGGTTGAGGTGTTTCCAGTATTTGACTAATATTGCATGCAATGTGGAATTTGGCATTATTCCTGCATATTTCAAAAAGCAAAAAAAAAAAAACACATATAAACAGCCAGAATGTTCATAGACTACAGATAGCAGAAAAGGTGCAACCCCTTATGGAAATGGTATTAATCAGAAAATACATTGTCATAAATGCATTACCAACATATTTCCACACTTAACCATATATTTTTAATATAATATCACTCAGCTGCAATTATTACTGCATTATATGTCTCAATTTTCACATTAAATTTTATTCATACTCAGTATTTTCTGGTTCTGTAATGTGAATATGAATTTAAGAAGGGACATACAGGTTGACTGAATGGAGTAGAATAGGTTCCACTGTGCCACACAGACTGACAGAGTCCATGGATTCCCATCAGACACCCCTTTCTCTCTCCCATACGTATCTCTTCGTCGCTGTCTCGCTCAGACCCCCCCACACCCCCCACCCCACCCCCTTTTTCCAGACATAATGAAAAGCCTCATTCCTGCTGCTGTGGTCTGCCTTTCCATCCCTGCTACACACGCTTCTCCCGCAAATCAATCCCAGGGTAAGTGTTTCTTAGGCCACATTCGCACGTACTGCGGGAGAAAATAACCTGTGCGGGTCTGACCGGTACGGTCCGAGAATTCTGTAGTGGGAGTCCGAAGAGCGTCGGTCGAACCACGGGAGAAAAAAAGAAAAAAGGGGGCTTGCTTTAGCATCGATTTCCACTAGCGTCTTGCATTCGATATATATGCTTCTGTTAAGTCATTTAGAAGCGATCATTAGGTTACAAAAAATCATTAAATTGTAAGATTACACCCCATAGCTTCGGAAGACCTTTGCGATGGCCTCGCCTCATTTCTTTCCCCGTGTGGAAAAAAAATAAGTGTGTGTTTAGTTATTTGCATTGATATTAGAGGGAAATGTCAGAAAAGATAACTGCACCGGGATTTCAATTTATGGATTTATTTTGATGAAAAACAAAAGCCTTCGGTCAAGTCATTCCATTTGAATCCCAGGGTGGTCTGTTATTTTGATTAGTTAAAGATTTTTAAGTGATCTTTTTTAAAGCAGTCTAGTGGGGTTGTATCGCAAGGGAACCAGTCTAGGCTTGCTGGCCGCTATAAATTATTTTGGACCGGACCATGAAGTATGGGCTGTCAGCATTTTGTCCCTCTTAAATTCACAACTGCACTATTTGAAGCTAGATTTAATCACCTTACTTTTTGGTTTGACACTAATGTGAATCTCCTACTTCAAGGTATTCCCTGGAACCACAATAATAATCAGGCATAAAAATCCATAACCTACTTGGGAGTAAGGAATTAAAAATGAAACAATTTTGTCTGTGCTGCAGATTGTTAATTCTGCTGATTAGGTTTGTATGATTTTTTTTATTCTTTTATGTTTTCTACTTCTCAATCCATTGATTCAGATAATTACATCGGGGTAGTTTTTGTCATGTGGCATTATTTCATTAGAAAATGTAAATGCTGTTTTGCCTCGTGGATTTGGGTATTTATTTACCAGTTGAGTAGATTTTTTTTCTTTCCGAATTATATATACCAACCATTTCACGGCGATTGTGAATGCTTTTCTTTAGACTGCAGTTTTTTTTTTGCTCTTCATGAGCCAAACCCTCAAAACTAAACTAAACAAACATGCACTTCAGGCTTTAGAAAGTGTGTTTATGAAACAACCCGCTTGCCGCGGTTCCTGTCCAGAATTATCATTATTGTTTTGTTTTTTTTTCCAGAACAGAAAGGTCTTAGTAATTTAATACGTTTGGCTGAGAACGCTGCAAATGCATTAATTTGGTTTCAGTGGGAGGGTAAAGTGTTGTGAGTCGAGTTAACCCCCCAGCACATCGCAGCCAGTCAGCCCTCAGGAAGGAAAATTAACGCTGGCGGGGAGGTGAAGTAGTTTAATTGCTAAATCTAACTGCTCAGAGCTATCCATAGGTAATCCGGCAGATATTTTGTTGAATATTACTTTTTTTCCTCCTTGTCCTTTTTAAAAAAAAAAATGTTTTTAATTCTCTAAAAGCAGAGGGATATTTAGATAGACTGGATTTAATTTGGGTCTTTGATCTCATTTCTCTGATTTGATCTACTTTGGAATGAAAGGCCCGACTGTTTGCGTGGGTGATAGCAGGGTAGCGGTTGCTCGAGCACTGCTCCGAGGTACTCAGCCGTTCTCAGTCTCTGAGGAAATTCAGCCTGAAGCCATGACTTACCTTCAAAACCGCGATGAAAAACGCTCTGGTTCATCGCGAGCATTCGTCTTCTTCATTTCTATGCTCCTCCAGTCTTTCACGCATGAAAACGATGTGCATTAAAACAGCGGCGCTTCAGGTAAAGTGAATGTTTACGATACTCAAGATAAGTGAACATTTTCCTGTCCTTCCCTCTTCACAGCCGTAATTACAGCCGCAGTCCTAAAACTGAAATATATATATATATATATTATTGTCTGACAGACATATTTTGGAATGTTTTATCTACAGTCATCTGTTTTGTAGTCGTCATATGCACAGGCAGACACAAATATACAAAAATCCCATGGACAGCCCCTCCTGAAAACTTATCAGATCCCCTGACAAATCCCGCAATTTTCACAATGATGCTTTCATTGTGTGAGTATTGCATTATACTGGCCACTTTACACTTTGTTAGGTAAACTAGTGTAGTGTATTTAGCTCCAGGAACTGCCTGAATTCTTCATGGCATGGAGTCAATATGGTGCTGGAAACATATAATATGCTTTACCCAGACTTTATTAACTAATCTTATAAATAATAATTGAAGAAAGACAGGTTATGCGTCGTAGTCATTTATCAGGATTTTAGGATTTGGCCAACGCGTCTTTAACTGACCACCATATTCCCCCACCATGGACACCGCACAACATCTCTTGTGGGATCTGAATGTGGCAGTTTATCACCATCGTATAATTTCAGAGCTCTGCACAACACTACTTTTTGAGAGGGATGTGATTTCTGGAAATGAAATAAACCCTTTAGAATCAATAAAAAACAAATTTGTCCAAACATATTCTCATAACTGAATTGCCACGAAGTGGGTAACAAAGTATGCTTTCCAGGGGGAACACAAAGTAATAAATAAAACTGAAGACAATCTACAGTCAGAAGTGGGGAAAAAAAAACACTAATAAGTTATTTTCGGACCCTGGGAAAAGTAAGAAAAAAACTCCTGGATAACAATGGCAAAAACAACTGCAGGAAAAACAATACAAATAAACGAAGACTCTCAGTATTGATGTATGGAAGAAATTCAAGCTCCCACATTGTATATTGATATATGCACATGCATGTAATAACACGGTACAGTACATAAATCCTGATACAGCCGAGTGGCTGAAAGAGTCTCCGTCATTGGAAGATGGTTGCCTTGGCAAAGGACGCAACATTCCGTGGAGTGATGTTGGGGCCCTCAGTGTTGTTCAGTATTGCCCTTAGCTCTGCAGCCAATCATACTGGCCATTCTAATGATTCACCGAGGCTCCTGGTAGAGTTCGAAAAAAATGAACCAGAATTATAACTGCGTATAATAAATATAAACCTGTACTGTACTGATGTTCTCTTTGAAAACAGGGCAACTATCTGGTAGATGAGAATTTCAAGGCAATCAGGTCAGGGAGTTGAAGATAAAATGAATGAATAGATTAATTAAAAGTTTTAACAAGATAGTTTGTAAAACATTAAAATATTAGAGATTCCAGCAACGTTCCTGGCTACCTAGGGGACAGGGCCTCCCAAGAACAGTGGTGGAACCACAGCGCACGGGTCACAGGTTCGAACCCATCTCCTCTACCGTGGGGAGCTTAGGGGACTGGGAAGGTGTGGCAATGCTTCATCAAAGAACCAGCATCGTGGCAGTTGTCTCCATGGGGACAGACTGTAGAAGCACTCTACATAAAGAGGTTTGGCACACTGGGTAGCCATTTGGAAGAAAGACATCCAATACCACCTGCCTCCTGCCACTAAGAGCAGGACCTGTCTAAACAGGGGTGTGAACCTGCCAATAATGATAGAACGGCAAGGACACCGGTCGGGAGATAAAAGGTCTTGTAAATAAGATGCCTCACGCCCCTTTCAAAGCTTTATAGGTTACAAGCAGCCGTTTGAAATCAAGCTTGTGTTTTACAGCTAACCAGCAAAGCGATCATAAAACCCGGTGTAACATGGTACAAATAAATAAATAGCAATCTAGCAGGACTTTGTACAGGATGTAGAAAGAATTTATAGCAGTGTTTGAGCAGCCCGAGAGGACTATTGAAGTAGTCTAATCTGGATCTATGAAGGGGGGAAAAAAACAGAAATGTTTTGTCTTTAAGGCATCATTCCAGTGTAGAGAATCTGACCAGGCTAGATTCATATAAACCTATGCATCAGGCACATTGAAATTCTACATTTATGGATAACCCAAGCCCCCATTTTGACCGAATAAATAAATGAATCAATTAATAAATGCTTTATTTATACTTAACATAACAAAGGATGTCAATACTTCAAAGACTATGTAAGACATTTGCAAAAAAAAAGCATTTGAATCTGACTAATTTCCGGCCTGTCTTTATCGTTATTTCTCTGGCGTCTTTTAGTTCTGAAAAGTTCCCCCGTAGTTGTTTTTCAACTATCTGTAAACTAAAGGGCGCCAAGGGGAAGAGACAAGGTTTGGGGAAACTGCATTATTTCTGCCAGGTGTGCGGTGTACGGTAATGAAACCTGCTGAAGCCTTGGAAAAAAAGCCTATTCATACCGCGTGCCCACAAGCGGTCATTAAATCACCCCGCTAAAGCCGTTCCAGAAGAGAATGAGAGAAGAGAAGCCGCGCAAGAACCTCGAGGCTGGATGTGCCGTGGAGCTTGGCGGGAGAAGCAAAGAGCAGTCGGGGGAAAGAAGAAGAAAGAAAGAAAGAAAGAAAAAAAGGAAAAAGACACCGCTCTCTTTTCTGAAAACGGAAGTGAAACGCGGGTGAATTATCCCCGTGGAAACCCCCCCACGGTCCTTTGGTTTTCACTCGGGTTAACACGAGGGAGCGAGAGGTTAACGGTAAATTAGATATCTGAAATTTAAATGCCGTCCGGGTTCCAATTCCTGGAGGGACAGTGGAAAGAGCGAGTTCGGGAGGGGGGGGGGGGGGGGGAGGAGTGGTGGAGCGGTAGAAGTAAGAGTAACCCTTTGGGAGGGCCTAGATTTATTCCGCCCTTTTAATAAAGGGAATTCCACAAAAAGACAGCAATGCTGTCCCCTCTACGGAATGACGGATTGGCTGGCTGGCCGCAGGGGCAGGTCGTATACGAGCCAACCGACGCCCAGGCCTGAACTGGTTCACAAAGGTGTGGCATCATTTACCGAATGTGTCAAGCCCAGTTAGGCTTAGAGGCATCGTAGCAGGGCTATTCGCCAGGTAATGCATGGGCAAAATGTGCTAATAACTATGACAGTATCCACGTCAGCCTCCACACAGTGTCACCACACACCCCTCCAGTGTTGGAATAATAAATAATAGTTATGTTTTAAGAGTTAAAATCTGTCTTGAATACACACATGCACTGTAGGCCACATTGTACAGTGCCTATGCATTGTTTGATAAATTGTAGCTGGAATATATTTGACCCGCACGGGCCATTTTTGAAAAGAATCCAGACCGAAGTAGCTGAAGAAACCTGCTGTAAGGTTAATGGGCGGTTATGTTTCAGTTTTTGCTGATGGTTTCCTTTCCTAATGATACTTCACATTTTCAGACAAGCCTTCCATGACGCTCGCCAAGGCTGAATCTAACCAATGGTTTAGGTAGACTGTGGCCCCAGGCCACAACCTCGTGAGCATAATTGTCAATGATCGTATTATGGTGGTTGCTGTCAGAATGCCCACAGATATGATGTGATTGTGAGAATAAATAATTAAGCGCTTCATGAGGTTGCGAATCCCTCGTGTTTCCCTCTTTCATGAGCTCCTGCCAAAGCGTTATGCGCAAAGCTTGAAAAACCCATCAAGTATACTTCTTCTCAAAGCATGGCTGTGTGGCACAGAAGTGCCAACGTCAGCAGCTAAAGTCAGCTAAAACGGACCAGGTGTTAAAATCAGATGGAGCATCTGTAGCCCCGGGCCACAAAATCGGCTCATCCGGGCCAATAAACTCCGGTCCTGGAGTGCCTGAGATGTTCCTGGTTTTTGCTCCGTCCGAACCTATATCTGCCTATATATTGGACTAATTATCAGGCATGTGCTCCAGTTCAGCTCAAACTGCGGCTCACGGTAATCCTTTAAACAAAAACCAGAAATTCCACTGCCTCGCCTGGCCCAGGGTTGACTACCCATTCTCAGCACTTCAAAGTTAATTGACGTTATGGTTTGGAAGTGGACATAATGGAGGATGAGGCCTCTTAAGACCGTCTTCACACGGATGGGTTTTTAGATCTGGTGTACACAGCACTTGGTGATGCGCCACAGCTCGCAATGGGCTTGCAAATGGATCTAATTCAAACTTTCAGACGACAATTTAAAATGCAAGGAGACACCACATGACCATGCGAGCCAATTTCCGTAATCTCAAAACAATTATTTCACTGAAAAGAACTTGGCCAAGTGGCCATTCGCCCATTTAAGAGTATACTATTTTTACTTTAGTGTACAGACCTGCAGTACATGCATTACTCCGAGCTACATTTTATGAAATGTAAACCAATAGAACTGTGATATATATTTATATTTTTAAATCTATGTTTAATCTTTCATATTAATTAATATTCGGGTCTTTGCCTTCACCTGTCTGTAATGCATACTCAGAGCTGTGGACCTGATGGAGGCACTTTGGTGACAAATATAAACTGAAAAAGTTTATTTGTTTAGTTTTTTTTTGTTTGTTTGTTTTTTTTTTTAGATCACTAGACTTTCTACTTTATACATCTAAGAATGCATTTACAATAAATCAAGAAAATTAATTCAAACAGCACATACTGATTAACTTAAGGGAGAATTCATCAACGTTCCTGTAAATATTGTTTGAAAAAAATGAACCTTTAATCACTTGATCATTGCTTGAATGTGTGCGACTGCTATGAATCATCACATCCAGACCAACAACTGAATGATGGAAGATTCTGTAATGCTGATTTGCACCTCTGCCAGCTAATAAATCATATCATATTAAAAGCGGTTTTACAAGCAAACCTCAAGACTCAACATTTCACATTTTGGCTGTTCTGACACAGGCAAGAATTTAACTAATCCAGTGAAAACTGATACTTACAGTAATCTTCAAAAATGGGTGATGAGGGGAAAAGAGGTTGCCATTATTGGTTTCTTTATTAATGACTGACATTTACTGTAGGTCATTGTATGGATATCCATCATTTTGTCTTTCATTTGCAGGCTGACCTATACAGGCTGTAATGTCAGTTGTGTTTCGGCATACATGCACTTCCTCTTGAAGAAGACCCTCATTATCCCTCCCAATGTAGCCTACCACAGTTTATCCGGTAGGCTTGCAGGACAATTAGCAGCAGGAGTGAATGGAGTCATTGAATCACATTGGAATAATTCAGTTGAATGGACGCATTCGCTTGCACGCATGCGCAGATGCATGGGCGTGAACACGCAGTCATGCACACACACACACAGAACAGATTTAAGAGGGGAAAGAAAGAGAAATGTGTGGCAGAAGAAACTGAAAAAAAAGAACTTAACTGAACTGAAATAAATTATTATATTTTGAGTGTCGCTGTAAAACAGAAACCCTTCTGAAAGTAATTGGATCAGCAGAGCTAAGGATGTTATGTTGCAGTCATTCAGGTTGTGGGGCAGAGATCCAACGGCTCAGATACCAGCTTGGAATGTTCCACTTTGTGGGTAGAGCACCTTTTCTTGATCCCAGAAGCTCTGTACACGGTCCAGACTGTAATCCGACAGCTACAGATCATGAGATTGGCTCCTGCCAAAAATTCCTTCTATAGCAAGCATTTGGTTATTTGCCAATGCACCAATAGCACATTTTCTCATTTGAATCACTGCCTCTAATTGGCTTCCCCTATACATGGCACCATCATTAGTCAGAAGAAGTGACCGACCACTGGTTGCTCAGCAACATGCAGTCCGGGAAGACGGATGATCTTATCTCACATCGCTGTCAACCTGGTCGGGGCAATAAATGATATGAACCTGACAGCTTAGGCCAAAGACAAGCAGCTCAAGGTCTTGCCAGCTCACCGTGTCTATAGGGGACCCAGAGTCAAAAGAGGATGATCTACGAGGAACGGTGTGACTGAAGAGTGAGCATCGAAACTCTAACGGATCACTGTCACATAAGGCACCGAGGTCCAAGGGGAGTGCTTGTTGGGACAGTGAACAGGTAATTTCCTGCAAAAGAGAATCAGGACATTACTTGGATATTTTGGACAGGTTAACTCTGAGCTTGTGGCAAAGACAGTGCAGACAGCTATGGAACTGTCCACTGTAGCAGCAGCAGCAGCACACATTCAAAGTGCTTTAGGTTTATGACACATCACATAAACATGTTTGTTTTCTTTTTAATTCATTTGTTTACTTCTGCACTGATTACCACTAACAGGCCCATTGTTTTTCCTATTAATTTAGCAAACGCTGCACAATGAAATTAGATTAGGGGCTTAATTAATGAACCTCTGGCTGGAAGAAGCTGAATAACTGGCTCAGTATTGTTTTGCTCTGAATAAAGTGAACCTCTCTGCAAAGTTACCCTACAAATGATGATGTGAAATAATGAAGTATTTATTTAAGTAAGTAGATAAATAAATAAATAAATAAATGAATCTTGGAGTGCAACATCTACACCACGGACCATCAGACACGCAAAATGACAAATAAATAAATAAAATACAGAACAGTAGCGAGGTCGAAGCCAAAGTCTGTTTTTTTTTTTTTGCTAATGGAGTGGCTAAATTATGAAAATTGCCCACTAAAGCTCTTAAATACCCAGCCAAATGATGCACTTAATTTCCATTTAATGTGAATTTTATGAGAAATAATTTGAATCAAGTGCAAACAACTGACCTGACAGAAATAATTATTTACATGCTTCAACATTTTTAGATACCTGTAAAATTACTGCAGATAACTTAATGTTACTCACATTAAAAAATAAAATTTTTTTAGAATTTAGCTATGCATTTTGATTAGTAGCATGCTTCATTACACATTCTCCGAGATCAGGAAAAATGTTCAGCAGCTAAACAGTTAAAGTATTTCAAATACTGTATATATTTGGCCCAGGTCAGTGCGGGGTAGCAGGTAGAGTTATCTCAGTGTACTTTTTGCCCACGGAGGCCATCCACCCCATGTATAATGATGCAATGATTGCTATTTCAAGCCATGGAACATCACTGTCTGGGTTTCCCTGGAAACCATTGTGAGAAGCCATCACAGGATTCCATCTGCAACTATGCAAAATTCTTGCATCTACAGCACGGGCCTGCATGTTGTTCGCCATCCATTTAAATTCACAGCCTGGGACTCTGAATGGCTTTCCAGAAATACTGAAAGCTGACGCACGACCACTACATCCGCCACCGCCACTTATATGCCTGCTCGGCACATGAGTGAAACTACAAAAGGCAAGTGACTGTGTGCCATTTTATTGACGTGGTAAGATTTTAAAATTTGCCGCGTAGACCCATCCCTTTTCCAACATGCATTACAATGCTGGCAATTTAGCAGATGCTCTTATCCAGAGCAATGTACGCAACTGCCTCGCGTAATTTTTAACATACATTTATACAGCGGGAAATACGCTGAAGCAATTCAGGTTAAGTACCTTGCGTAAGCGTACTATGTACAATGACAGGGTTCCAGTTAGGACACGAACCTGCAACCTTTCAGCAACAAGTCCAGTTCCATAACTACCCTGCAGAACTCCCTGGCCTGATGCACAGTCACCTCATTTGGCACCGCGATGAAAAGCCCCGCCATCAATGACTGCTCGCTGGAATAATTTCACGGTATCTGTATTCTGCGAATGCACTTGCACTGTGCCCAAAGGGGAAAAAACAGCAAAAAAAAATAAATAAATGAAATGAAAAAAAAAGATGATGAAAGGAATGACATTTCCAAGAACTCCAAAAGATCCCACTCTTCCGACATCGCCTCGGCAACTGTCTGACACATCTCAAAGAGATCTCTTAAATTCCCAGAATCCACCGCGGCGGTGAATGTGACTGTGAGCAAATGGCGCGTAAAGGTCTGCACCTCTGCTTCACTTTCGCTTTAGGGGTGCTTGCGCCGGCAGATTAGTGGGGACACGGCGTGGACTACAGTTTAGACGTTTTAATTAATTCAGCCGCGCCACCATTGACGAACCATGACCAGGATCAAATGAAAAGCCTTTCCCCCCCCCCATTAGAGCACTTCTGCCTGAAGCTTTGTCCTTCCTGCACAACAGAATGCTCAGCGCTAACTGAGCTCCACCACAGCCCAGTTCCCTTTCAGGCCACTATGAGCTCTGGTAGAGGAGCCGGATTAACGTTTTAACTTTTCCCTGCCAGTCAGAAGACTCTGTGCTGCCATTTTGAAAGTGTCAGCTTTGTCACAACGCCTAATGCCAGAGTTTAACTTAAAATATTTGATATAAAAAAAAGTATTTGTGTTGATCTGTCCAACAGCGCCTGAAAGGCTGACTGAAACCAATTCACTTCCTTTCATTTTTCCCCTCCTTTTTTTCCTTTGTCATTTTTGTGAAATGTTGGATGAAATACATTCCAAACGGGTAGGCTGCCCCCCTGCCAAGACGCCAAGGCAGCACTACAGTTCGTGTTATTTCACCACGCTTCTGTTAAGCCTGACATGAATGCCTGCTCGCTAAGGCGATCCCTCACTGCTAGCGGCGGCTACCGTATCCGCCGAGAAAAGAAGTTAAGTATGAAATGCGTTTTTTTATTTTATTTCATCCATTCATACTGCAGCTCTGCGAGCGGAAGCACAGCGAGAACGATATTCAGATGAGGAGCCATTACTCATCAAAGTGTCACACGCGCTTCTGAGCTGGTGTGTCCAAGCCTCAAGTCATTTCAATTCATTTGCATACCCAGCAAGCGTAAGATATTATTACTGTATATCTAAGTGAAACATCCTAAAGCTGTCATGCACTGTCATGTATAAACGCTGTGAGTTCAGATTGTGGATTTACCCCCCCCCCCCCCCCCTGAAAACTGTACTCAAAAACCCTTCGATACGTGTACATGTTACATTTATTTTACATGTGCATAAATTGAATTAATACATTTATTCTTTTTTTTTGGTTTGTTGTTGTCACTGCTGTCAGGTGTATTGTTTTATTTTGAACCATTTAAAAACAAAAAAACAACAAAAAAAAAACAATTCTCCAGGATTATTTATTTTTACATACCAGCAAAGAAAATGACTTTCCACAAAAACCAATAACTCTGTGGGAAGAGATACTTTTCTATATACCGATTGTGTCAAGAACTGAAATAAATTTTATTTCACACTTTTATTTAAATCACATATTCAGTCTTCAGTTCAATGTCTTTACGTGTTGATGGATTTGTGTTTTTCCACTGATTAAAGTCATGTTGGGACACATTGCACAATGACATCCTCTGACTTTAAGTTGTCAGGCACGATATCTGAACTGTTTTCAAGTTGTCCTAAAATTCCTCAGAGCTCGGCTCAAATGTGTCAGATATCACACTCAGTTTGTTCAGACTCAGAAGTTGCTTGGATACATAACTCAGTGTCCCCAAGGAGCCGTGGCTATCTTATAGATTTGAAACAACTGAACATTCTCTTGAAACGCGTAGTTCTTAATGAATCCATACTTTCTTTTGAGCCAAGGAGGGCTTCTCATTATGGTCTCCTTCTCTGGGTAGTACTGAGGCCTGTGTTCTAGAACTTTCTATTAGCATTGAGATTTCTGCCTCTGTCAGCACATGTCTGCCACACAGCCTTTGCCTTCCCCTCTTTCCAACAAGGGGGTGCTTTCATTTATTTATTTTTATCTGCTTTTTGGACCCTGTAATTCTAAGGTACTTTCATTTCTATTTTTACATACATATTGCCCACTTATACAGATATTTTCTGTTGCAGGCTTTACCTGCCTTAAAAAGTATCCTGGGATTTGAGCCTGCAACCTACACCAAAAGCCGTACACACACCTGTTTCTTCTTGCTGATGCTTTTAGGATTGGTGACTCATGCCACCAAATGAAATGAACTAGATGACGTCAGGCGCACTGTTTCAACCTGTGGAGGAAACTGGATTTTTATCACCATGCTCTCAAATTTAAACTAAGAGCAAAAACACTGGGACGCTGATTTCCCCTGAGTTGTTAAGACCTGGTTCGGTCTGCATTTTGTAGTACACACACCAGCCAAAAACGGATGCATTTCAGCAAAATGTGTCGCCAGGAGCTGAGCTGCAAATTTGGGATGTCGCAGCAGGGGCTACAATTTGAGGCTAGCGCGCGCGGGCGTCGGCGTGGTGAGTTAGTTGTGTGGTACTGGTGCCGCCAGTGAGGAATGAGCACGGTACTGGTGCCTCGGTCTCGCAGAAGCCTGGTCAGTAGCATGGCCAGCCACACCGCTCATCAGACATCATGGAGGTGTGAACCTGCTTGTCCCGAGGCCCCCCCCCCCCCGCAGAGCCGGCCGCTGGAGTAGACGCTCTATGCGATCGTTTAGGGCGACAACCGCCCCTGGGCCTCACAATTCAGGCTTGAAGTGTTTTTTTAAAAATGTTTTCGAAAGACAAGCTTTTTTTTCGGTGCTGTTACTCTTGCGCCCGATTCCCTGGGCAATGATCGCTCAACAACACCTAACGCCCATTGCTTCTGTAAACCAACCCCAACCCCTTTGCCACTGTGATAACATTCACACCCCCCCCCCCCCACCACTCCCCCAACCCTGGTCCACGATTGGCACTGCAGGCATAGGGAGATGCTGCATGGAGAAGGCTGTGTTTCCATCAGTAACCTCCCTGAACAGAACTGACTTCCACAATTCTTTAAAATGATTCTGCACTTCCAGAATGAGTTCTTTGCCACTTTTATTTAACAATTTATTTATAAATTATTTTTAAATGGTATGCTTCGTCGAGTAGTCTCCCATGCTGCACTGAGAGTAATTTCCCAGCAGGAGGAAAACGGTATTTAAAACTCACATATATTTCTCAAATCTGAAATCGTTTTTCCCATCTTGGTAAGCCATAACTTTATTGTAAATTACAGCTTGGTAAGCACATGAACATTACATAATTTACGAGCTACACTTACTGTGCACATCATTCACTTCTTCACATTTCTGTGGCCAGTTTTTTTGTTTTTGTTTTTTTTCATACCAGCTTGAATACTGAATTGGTCTTGTCTAAAACAAATTAGACCTTAATAAAATTAAGCAATGCTTAAAGTGACTGTAAAGGGGCTGAAAATAGTTCAATAACCATAAATTATCACAGAGGGATGTATCCACTACACATCCACCAAATATCCAATCAAAGTAATAGGTAAAAGATAAAATTGAAATTGAAAAAACTTCAGGATTGTATGGGTGTTGTTGGGACAGCCCCACCACCACATCTTCTCCCTCAACTCTTGCCAAAGCGTACGTTCTGTAGGTGGTCTATGGGGTAACACAACCGGCCTAGCTACCCAGCCAGCTACGTAGCACCACCACAAAGGGATGGAGAATGTGGGAGAAAGAGCGAGTTGGAGAAGAAGGGAGTGGGAGTTTTTTTGTTGTTCCATGAGCCTCCCAAAATAAGATGAGCTTCTTAATATTTCAAGCACAACAGCAGCAGTAACAGTGGTGTGATAAATATTTCAAACTTGACAATTTACCCTAAGTGATTCTTATATTTTATTAATAAGGTTGGTTGGATTGAATTTGGGCAGGTTTGGATAGAAGGCAGGCTGTAAGGTCATCATAAATGATGTCATTTGGATGTAGCCTAGTTATGTCAGCACCGGGAGAGCCACAGCTCCTCTGGTTTTGTGGACCTCTCATCTTAACTGAGTTTGTACAGGGATTTGAGTCAAAATGTCAGCCAAAAATATCAAAGTGGAGGATAACCATAGACATATGTGATGCACCAGATGGACATGCGCCCACAGGAAGGGCTCTGGACTTTTTATATCTGTTGCTGTGTTCTTGTTTATTTCACAGATGGAAATGACAGCTCTATGAAAGTGGCTCCCTATTTTTATACCAATTTAAGGCTTCCTTTTAATTACATTCACTGGCCTTCAAAGATGTTGGAGTTTACAGTACTTGCAATTGCAAAGATGGTAAAAAAAAAAAAATCATGTGGTGTATAAATCAATTATACTGTATCACAATCCAATTTACAAACAAAAAACTGGAAAATAACTGGAAATTAATGGAAAAGTTGCATAATATTTCTCCAGTCGATTTCTCAGATCGTTATTTTTTTATGCTTCATGAGAGGCCAGGTGTCACACTGAATTGGATGGCTGTTAATGTCCTGTCCTTCCCGCCCCAGTCGCCTGTTGTCACCTTTGTCAAGAGAAGGACCTTGGCGTGGCGTGACGGATATTGATGACCTGCAAACTCAGCACCTTGCACCTCCACTAATCATTTTCCTGTCACACATTGGATGTATAATCAACCTAAATCTAATAATTCCCAACGTTGTCCTTCTGCTTGGGAAAAAAAGCCTGTAGATAGTAAATAAATAAATAAGATAATAATAATAATATAATAATAATAATAATAATAATAATAATAATACCACCAAAAAAACTGTCTAATTGACAATAGTTTTAAGTAACAGTTATGCCTTGTGCCTCAACATATATTTCTTATTTACAATGCTTTTGATTTTATTCCACTCCCCCCCCCCCCACCCACCCCCCGACCCCGTTTGTGTGCGTGTGTGTGTGTTCTCTTTCAAAAAGACAGCTGTTTTTCTATCATCTGTTTCAAAAGCTTGCATTTTCACATTGTCTGTTTGTATAAATAACAGATGTTATTGTAAAGTTAGTCCACGGAGATTGCGAGCTACTGTGTGAAATCGTGTCACTGCCTATTCCCTAATGGAAAAAATAATTAATTTTAAAATAATTCAAATAAAGTAATGCAATGTAGCTTAAACAAATAGTGAGTTTGCCATTGCAATTGAAATGGCCATATACCGGAGATAGCTAATGCAATTTTATTTTTTCAATTATTGATATATTTCAAAAGTCTAAATGCGTGTGCCTGTGTTGGCTGAGTTGATCTTTATCCTGTTACTGGTATACAGTAACGTCATAAAAGAATGAGCAAATTCAATCGTAAAGGTATTGAGTTATATAAATATGAATTATCTCGTATATGATATGATGCAATTCACTCTGAGGCCAGTCTTGAGGGACACACTGTAGAGGCTGATACAGCTAAATATACCTCAAATGGTTCCCTATGAGGACTTTTTAATGTATTTTCACAGAACCTTAATTCACACTTTGAGGAGATGCCAAGCTGATGCAGTGGAGAAGTTTTTATCGTTTTTTATTTATTTATTTTTATTTTTTTAAACTTAGGCCTGTTGTTCCTCCATGGTGCGCAGGCCAACGGCAGCTGTTCCCCATCACATCTTACTCTGGGCACTTTTCTCCAGCTTTTTCCACCCCCTCTTAGAAAAAAAAAAACATACTTTGTCTTCTTCTATTTCGTAGACAAATCAAGTGAATTTATTCATGCGGCGTTCGTGCAGAGGAAATGCAAAAAAGCAATTATGTGTCTGCTCTGACTCCTATCCAAACAGCTTCTGATATTTATAGTCTTACACAGTCACGCTCAAACACTCAAAAACTTATTGCTGAAATTCCATCTGTGGGTATGGCTAAGCCTTTTGTCTACTTTCACGACGCTTCCAGGCAGCAAAGAGCAGTCTTGCACCTTGCGTATTTTCAAAACAGAAGATGACAGGAAGCCTGACCTTGTGAGCGAGTGTTTAGGGAATTAAGCAGAGAAAAAATGTTATTTTCATTAGCACATCTTGTCAAAATGCATGAGTTTTGTTTTGACATACTGTACAGAGGAGAACCATGGAAATTCTAGATTCTTCCACACTTGGCTATCTTCTGGTCTGATCCGTTCCTTAAAGCTGTAGTGTTAGCATTGGATAGAAGAATCACACGAAAGCCTGCGGTAACGTAATCACCCAAGAATAAGATGATGAGGTATTCCATCCAATCACCAGAGACGCATGTACGGGGAGTTTCTCTGCTTTCCTGAGTGACGTGAATGACCTCTTTGCCCTGAGAAATGTGTGTGGCAGTCTTAAGTCCATCTCCTCACTATAGCCGTGAAGTTAATTGGTCGCTTGTACATGCATTCCATGTAGGTGCTTGACTGTTCTCTGAATTCTCTCACTTTCTCTTAATTCACACTGTAAGCTAGTGCTAGTGGCCTGTGACACAACTTAGTCTGAATCACAGTCTTGCCGTTACCACACACACACACACACACACCATACTACACCCCGTACACATCACACACACACCATATACATATTTCAGACATAACCAAGGAAAGAATACAGAAATGGGAAAACAATGATTACACATAAGCGTTTGCGAGCCTGTTTGGTTTGGGCTGGCAGTCGTCCCGTCCACAGCCTAGCACAGACAGCATAGGTCACACACGGAGAGGAGCTGCCAGGTACATTGGGTTGAACGTCTCCTCCACACCGTCTTAACAGACCAGGCATGATACCAGCTTCGCATAAATAAATAATCCCGACAGCCAGTTACAGGAACACTGCACGCCATTGTATCTTTAATCAGGAAATACCGTTCCTGTTTGCTTCATGTGACTGCACAACAGAGATGAGGATAAAAAAAAAAAACATGGGGCAAAAAAATGAATAAATGTTTAACAATATTAAATGGAGTGTTAGCACAGTTTAGGGGGGAAAAACATACAAATAAAAAAAATATACAACTGTTTTTCTTTTCTTTTTTTTTTTTCTGAAGAATTTACGCATAGCCTTAGATTCCATGACAGGAAACAATTTCCTCAAAAAAAATTTTCCTTTTTTTTTTTTTTTTTCCCGAGCCCATCTGTTTATTTTCTCTCCTCCACAGTCCTTCTGATGTGGGGATGCTTGGAGAGCAACGGATTCGTGTATCGAATGCAAAACACAGTGGCGACAATCCAGATCTCTCCGGTCTTGGCCCGTTGATGAACCCAGCGCCTGTCTTCCAAGCGCATAACTCTCCAATCTGCCGTCACATCATGCCAAAATAATCAAAGGTAAAAACCAGTCCATCACCCCACTGGAACCAGCCTTGTCACTAATTGGGGAGTGAACATATTTCCCTTGTTAGAATTTTATTTATTTATTTATTTATTTTTTCCATCTGTTTTCCATTGTTACACCCTTGTCTGATAGGCGCTGGAGAAAAAAGGTAGGCTTCTTGTTAATACGCCCCAGCTGGGCATGGAGCATGCTACATTCTTTTTTTTTTAAAAAAATAAAAAACACATTTATGAAACTCATGGCATAATAAATCACTCCTGGACATTAGAAAATAATTGTGCTGTCTTGGCTGTCTTAGTTATCTTTTTTTTTTATTTTTTAACTTAGGTAACTACTGTTCCATCACGGTTATCAATTGGCAGTTACGTATGAATGTAATAGGACTGCATCCTATCAACGTAGATTGGGGCTAGTCCCGTTTTGGCAACGCTGACTAGATTGTAATTAAACACCTTCCTTCTCTGTTCTGTGCCTGCTCAGCCCCCACACAGACGCAGTCAGCTCCAATAAAACAATCAAAGTGTGAGGCCACATTAACTGACTGGCAAATGGGCCAGCTTTCATTTTTCCCAATGCGTCATTGTGCAAAAACGAGGATTTGACAGTCGGCGGAGCAAGACTACAGCCAGAGGAACACGGCAACGTGTTCGGTGTAAAATTGGCTGTCCTCAATTTTTTTTTTTTAGTTTTGGTGGATTTGTTGAAAACTTTCTTTTCAGCATTTGTGGTGACGGTGGTCACAAAAGTTTGTTTTCGCACTCCAAATACCAAAGTTTCATTTGAAACACAGCTATTACGAGGAGCACATTGAGTATTTATTTTTCTTGGAAGCGGCAGTGTATTTTGGAGAATGAACACTGCCCAGAGTCAACCAACACTGCTGTCTGAAACTGTGATATTGAGCATCTTTTCAAACGTAATTCTGATGCAGCTGACACCCCCAGTTGAAAAGAAAGTGTATTGATGAGAAATTATAGAATCGAATAAACACATTGAATCAATATTGCAACAAAAAGGCCATTGTGAAAAGATATCAAATAAGGCATTTGTCTTCTTCTTCTTCTTTCAGCTGTTCCCGTTAGGGGTCACCACAGCGGATCATCCAGATCCGCATATTTGATTTGGCATATGTTTTTACGCCGGATGGCCTTCCTGACGCAACCCTCCCCATTTATCCGGGCTTGGGACCGGCACTAGGAATGCACTGGCTTGCGCATCCCCAGTGGCTGGGTTAAATAAGGCATTTGCCAATATGTAAAAAAAAAAAAGGATTTAAATCCACATTAAATCAACTCTTACAGAGAACATGTGGTCTCTCCTGGACTCATATGTACTCTGTTAGAGTTTAATTAACACCGGACATTTTACTGGGGGGGGGGCAAGTAAATCTTGCTGTGCTACGAAAGCAGGTGTTTGTGCTAGGGAGAAAAGCGTTCGGCGAAAAGCGTTCAGTGAAGAGCGGTACATTTTCACAGCCGGCGTACCTGGGAGAGCAGGTGCGGAGCCAACTCTTGCCTTCCTACTCCTTGTTTGATCCGCCTGGCTGAAGAGCCCTGGAGATAAAACTCTGCAACACGCATGTTTGGTGTCAGGCGAGAAACCAGGTGAAGCAGAAAACAGTTGAAGATAATTTATTCTTCCATCAGACCGATAGCTCATATCTTTTATTATCTGGTGGTTTACTGCTGTGATACCAGGGGGTCAGAGGGGAGGGGGAGGAAGCATTTAACTGCGTATTTACCTGAGAATTTTGGCTTCAGCTTTGCCTTCAGCAAGTGAAAGACATGTTCAGTTTGATTCAGGATGGATGAATGGCTTGGCCAGTCAGGAACATTCTGCTTTTTGGCGCTGAAAAACTCCTTGGGCTGATCTAGCAGTATGTTTGGGGTCATTGTCATGGAGCAAGGTGAAGCATTTTGAGGCATTTGGTTGTACCTGAGCAGATAGGATGCTTCTGTACTCTTCAAAATTCAGCCTGCTGCTGCCATAAGCAGTCGCCTCATCAATAAATATGAGTGAGCCAGTTCCAGTGGCAGCCATACATGCCAAAGCCATAACACTACCTCTGCCATGTTTCACAGATGATGGGGGGGGGGGTGGTGCTTTGGTTCATGACCTTTCTATCTCCCCACTTTCCACCACTTTTGTAAAGGTTAATACTCATCTGTCCAAAAAGCATTGTTCCCGAATTAAAGTACATCCTATGACAGTGGCACGTTAAAAGTCACTGAGCTCTTCAATAGGACACATTCTACTAACGATGTTTGTCAATGGATTGCACAGCTGCATGGTAGATTTTATATGGACCTGTGAGCAATGGGTGTGGCTGAAACAGTCAAAACAAACGAATTAGAAGACATGTCCACATACTTTCAGAAATGTAGTATATATATATGTATATATATATATATTAACTCTTATATAAGTCTTTTATTTGAGCCCAGCTGAGGTAATTTTTCAGAAATCTGGCATGCTGCAGTTCTGAATTCCAGTCATAATGAAACCATTGATTTTCCTGTTGAATCTGTCACTTGAAATGTAATTTATCATCTATTTAAAGTAATAGTCCATCTTGTCGATGTACTTCACTTTATACTTCATAATATGAATTACACGCATATAAAATTGAATGTGTGTGTGTGGGGGGGAGTGTGTGTGTGTGTGTGTGTGCGTGCATTTGTGAGTATGTGTGTGTGTGTGCGTGCGTGTGCGTGCGTGTGTGTGTTTGCCCTTTCAGTTCTGGTGCATCTGTATTCATCCACAGCTGTGTGTTTGATAGACTACTGTGGCCAGTGGAGATGCCTGATAAGGTGAAGAGAGCACAGTATTTGGCAAACCCCGCTTTTCCATTCCACCCTGCTGTCACATTATCATATCACTACGGTGACAGGGCTCCCAGCGAGGCTGTAATATACCACTTCCAAACACTTGCCCTAGGAACATGATCCTGCATCATATCACACATGAGAAGCTGCATTATAATACTACATTTCCCACAGTGCACCACAAGCAACGACGGTACCCAGTGAGGCTGTAATATACCACTTCCAAACACTTGCCCTGGGAACATGAGCCCGCATCATATCACTCATGAGAAACCGCATTATAATACTACATTTCCCACAGTGCAGCACAACCAACGAAGATCCCCTGTGAGGCTGTTATGTACCACTTCCAAACACTTGCCCCAGGAACATCAGCTTGCATCATGTGTGAGAAGCTGTATCGCACTACATTTCCCACAGTGCACCACAACCAACTCTCCTTCATTCACAAAGTGGATTTGGGATTGTGACAATGGCACCAAGCTCGGATTCCAACTGTGAATAGAATCGCGCAGCATGGGGATTCAGGCAGTGATTGCACTGGTGACTGGTCAGGAGTCTGTGATTCATCACTTGAGTGGCACACTTGGGTATTTCCAGTGGCTGAGGTGGGTCTAGGAGTGGAAAAGGAGCCGGCAGACTTCACACATTTCACAGAGCGTGTACGCTAGCCCTCGCCTTCGAGAACAGGGGCCTTGCCCAGATATAGGGGTTGGCCAATCACTGTGATGACACATGTCGAATCAGGGAGAACATGAGAAAAATGCTGTGTTCCTGCAGGAAATGCATTCCTTCTGGTTCAGAGCATTCCTCTCCTTTTGCCAGACAACTTGTTTATGTTTGCTTTTCTCTTTAAAATTGGCGGTGTCTGGAGCAGGCTAACATCAAAGTCGCGTTCATAATGAATAGACAACAACACTGACGGAGAAAACGGTAATAGTTCTCCAGTTTAAAATGCATCGGTCACGCCGGGCGGGGTGGGGGGGGATTGAGGGGGGAAATCTACGCGTAGCATATTGTGGTTTAATCCTTCGCCAGTTTGAGTCAACAGACGAGCGACAGCCGCCGCGACAGATTAGCCGCTGCGAATCTTGGACAATTACAGAGATACACAATTGTGTTGGCTTTGCACGCGAAACAATGAAGACATTTCTGAGCTTCTCCGTCGCCCCAGGGCCTCTTTTTTTGTTTGGTCTTGACTGACAAGCTTGTTGCCAGCGACCTAATTAGTACATTGTCAAGAGTGACTTCTGAAGCCTTGTGTCAGGTCGCCTTTCCGTCTGGTGGGGAAAGTGCACTGGAAGCGGGAGCGAGAAGAACACTCGAAAAAATCGCAGCACAAAAGTGCACCTCTTATGCGAACATCAAAAAGAATCATTTGAATGCAATCTGCGAGCGATAATTGCTCGCAGGATCCAGGGTTTAGCCTCGCATACATTTTGAAAATGTTATTACACATTTCACGTTCTTCAGTCGAGGAGTTTTATCCACCCCCCCCCCTTGTTTTATTCTTTTTTTTTTTGCTAACTCCACATAATCATTTGACAGATGATGAATTGAATAGCAACTCTGCGTTTTTTTTAAAAGCAAGTTGTGTCATCCCCCAAATTACGCATTAAGCATTTCTGTCATATTGGACCAAAATCTTAAACCTACTGTGAAAGATTTTACCTACCACATTAATTCTCTCACCTCAACCCTGGCACAAAAAGTCAAACCCATGTCCCTACATCCCTATCACACCAGTGTCATTCCTCTAGGGGAAAAGTGCTGCAGATTTTCGGTAAACATCGTAAAAGTCAAACTGTCTAATCTGTGATGAAACGGATTTGAAAGGATTCTTGCTTTTAGAAGGGCATCTGTCATCTGAGTTTAACCTTGAATAATCTTCTGTACCCAATGTAAAGAGCTTCGAGTATCTTTTTGAGTGATTCTCGAAAATAAAGAAAGAGAAATACAAGTTTTTTTTTCTTCCCTGAATAAAGTAGGAGAGTAAAAAAGTTTCTATTCTATGGTCATTACATAGGAAGAGAGCATTCCAACCACTCTATGAGCTTTGCAAGCACTTCAGACACATCGCATTTAACTTTTGGAACATGTGGCTAATAAAACATAATCACGATACTGACCAGTGATTTATTGCATCGGCATAGTCATATAAATGTAAGCAGTGAACCAAACATTACGACTGTTTAGGCAATGCATTGGCTTATTTTTGGATCATCCTGCTTTCAGGTCCCTAGCTGCAGTAGTTCCTGGGTTTTTTTTTTTTTTTCTTTTTGGTTTCCAACTTATTTCATGTCCAAAAAACCAAAAGTTTCTCTGAGCAATACCCAACAAACGTGAAAACTCGCCGGCTTCTATCTGTAGGAAATCGCGCGGCAGCACAGGGGCGTAAAGAACAACGGGGCTTTGGAGAGAGGCTCTAGAATTTCCACGGGCCCCTAGGTGTGTGGAACTGAGGGGCCCGGCAGGGATGGCGGATGGCGGGACATCATTGTTGGAAGAGCGAGTCGCACAATCACCATGGTGATTCGAGCCTTCAGGCATCGCAGACCCAGATATTCTTTTGTGGAGCAGAATCCCAGAGGCGGAGATCCACAACTGAAAGGAATCAAGAATCCCCTGTAATAAAGGACGGAATCGCTTTCTGCTCAAATTCAGTCAGTTCTGGTAATTAACTTTTTTTATTTACCAGTTCTCTTAACTGAATTTGAAGTGCTTACAATGGCCTATACAATTTTTTTTACTGTGAATGTGTACTGTAAATTATCATCTATATAAGAGAATATATATAATTGACACAAAATGAAACATCCATTTATGTAAGTAGTTACTAAGAGGCCCAATGTATGTGGCAATGCATGCTATCTTTTTTTTTTTTTGTTTTGTTTTCATGATTGCCCTATTCAGAGAGAAAGCGTATTGATTGCAGTAAAGCAGGTCTTAATAGGCACTTTTCCATTACTTCCTTAAGATGTTCAATTGTAAAACACACTGAGAAATATCATATGCCACATCCCTGTGATAAATATAACTATATTGCTGCAGACATTGCGGGTTGCTCGAATACAGTTTGACAACCATAATGAGCCATTGTTACTCAGTGTTTTGTCTATTGTATATTTGAGATGTTATGCAAAGACAAATTCATAAAATATTCAGAGCCCCATATGACAAGATGAAACATTTAGAGCTCTGCATAACAAGACAGGATAATTTGCTACACACATGAATGGAAGCTATTTACATTAGATCAGTTGTCTAACTGGGTATTTTGTAAAAGAAGATTGAGTAACACTTCCTTTGAATGGTCCTTCGCTAAAGCTACATAACTTCCCCACTAACAAACGTCCGTATCAATAGGGGAAAATTATTTAGACATTGTCCTATCTGACAATCCTAGGTCCTCTCAGATTCACTCTGATTAAGTATTGAGTTTTTTTTTGTTTTTTTTTTTGGATGGGAATTGGATAGTTTTCAAAGACTAGATTACCAGGATACAAGTCAGATGTTTAGCCAGCAGAATGAGACTGTATGGCCAACAATAGCAGCATTATTAGATACAAAAGCTGGATTCTGTTCAACAGACATTGGGGAAATTCCCTTAAAATACTTTTCACAGTCTGCTGACTGTAGCCCAAACACAGTGATTAAAAACATCTGAAGTACACACTGATGCTGTGTGTGCGCGTGTGTGTCTGTGTGTGTCTGTGTGTGTACATGTAAATGTGTATTTGTGTGAGTGTGTCTGTGTGTGTACATGTAAATGTGTATTTGTGTGAGTGTGTCTGTGTGTTTACATGTAAATGAGTATTTGTGTGAGTGTGTGCGTATGTGTGTGTGTGCTAGTGTGCATGTGTGTGTGCTAGTGTGTGGATGTGCATGTGTGTGTGTGCGTGTGAGTGTGTGTATGTGTGTGTGCGTGAGTGTGTGTGTGTGTTTCTTTAACTTCAGTCAACAATCTGCAGTAGTTTCCCCCCTTTAATGTAATTGTGGTGTGGGGATGGCTGGTTTAAGCAGCCACACCTGCCCTGGGTCAAGCTAATTAGACCTGGCCAATTGGATAATTGGTGAAGAATTAGATAATTGGCCAGGCTAATTGGACCCAGGAACAGGAGTGGCTGCACCTGTGCGTAGTGAGGTAATCACTGCGCACAGGTTAAATCTGCCATCCCCACCCACACCAGGCAGCTTCGGTCATGACTGTTTTAACATCTGCTCATTTGGCTATACCATCTTGCCAAACCCTCGTGGAATAAATGTGGACTGTTTGAACATCTTCTCCCTGTGTCTCTGTGCTGGAGGGCCCCAAAGAAAAGCCACTTCGGTGGCCTGTGGCAGGCGTGTTTGCCACAGTAATATAACATTTTTATAAATGCTATAACCTAAGTTCCATATTTATGCTAACAGAGTTTAAAGCTTTTTGGAAATTACAGTGACTATAAAATTACTAAATGAAACTGTCCTTCCGTTCAGAATTGAATACCCCCTTTGAGACGACCTGGCACCAAACTATTGATCCAGAGATTTTTCAATTAGTATATAGCATTTTTTTTTTTTTTTAGTTGATATGTCGTTTTCCACCTGAAAATTGTGGATCTTGCCACAGGGCTATGCCTTAAAAAAGAAATACTTGCAAAATGTGTAGGTACATTTTAGCTGGGGTAATTTGGCTGAGAAATGTGTTCCGAGATACGTTTTGACATTTACTTTGCCACCCGTCCAGGCTCATATTAGCTGGCATTATTCACCCATAATGCTCCCTCTCTCTCTGCAGTGATAATGCCTTTTAGTCCTCTCCCAAATGTTACTGTCATTTTAGCTCTTTCTTGTCACCGTGCAGCCCATTATTACACCCATATTATTATTATATATATATTTTTCCCCCCACAGCTTCAAATTGGAATCCATAATCAGGTATTGCTTTGTGCATTAAGCAGGCGAGAATGCATAAAATGAGGTGGCTCAGTGTTATAGGTGGTATACAAATATACTGAAATAAGTGCACAGTATTGCTTATTATTTTAAATATTTGCAGATTACCATTGCATTGTGAAATATGCATAGTACAAACAAATACCTAACAATATGCTATTTGTGTCTTAATTAAGGAGTGAAAAATGGAACAGTCGTTATACTAATATACTGTATTTATAATTAAAATGTGGACCACAATGTAATTCAATTTAAAATGAATGTCAACTGAATTTTAATGTGAGCTTTAGTTCCAACTTGGGCAACAATGGTGTACAGTAGCATATCTGTTCTCCACACATAAAAAAATAAAATAAACTAGCCTCACGAAAACAGGGGAATTGTGATTTCATTCTTAAACAGGAATGAGATCTCAGGGCACACAGGATTTATTTTTATTATTTAGTTTATTTATTTATTTTTTCAATTGAGTTGTGTATAATTGTTTCAGAAGACATTTACTTAAGTGTATCCTACATTGGCAAAGCAAATATTTTTCACAGGATGATTTCTCCAAATCAATATTGTGCTTATAGTCAGAAAACATGCAAGCATCAGCATGGCATAATGCAAAATGAACAGATGCAAAAAAGCTAATTACTGGCCATCTGTTTTAAAGGAAATTAAGAACAATGAAGGAGAAATAACCAGTCAGCCAATCAGTTTTGAGGCAACATTAGTCTCCATGGGTGAGGGCTATTCACATTGTCCCCTATTAAAATGGTCATATTCATTTATCTTTTGTGGAATCAGTGATCAGAGGTCAACAAGACGTACAGGTCCTCAAGAAACAACTCGCAAAGTGCACTTTTTAATGACATACAGACAAAATGTTCCATGCAACAAAAAAAGAAAAAAAAGAAAAGAATGTTTTAGAATGAAATTATTTTTAAAATGTTACTTTTTTTATCGGACAAATTTTTGGTACAGTGTAAAGGACGTTAAAGGACATTATATTTATTTTCATATTATTTCAATCATCTTCGGTTGAGAAAACAACCTTATATGAAACAATCAGACTGACATGTTGTTTGACAGACACTGCAGATTACTTTCATGAAGATCATACAGAGCGTAAAACTGAGATTTTAGTTTATTTCTTTGTGGAAATTGGACCCTTTCACTTTGTACATCTTCCATACAGATGATTGTGATGCAAATTTGGTCACAAATGCAGGAAGAAAAGAAAAAAAAATGCAACTGGCTGTTCCACAGCAAGAGTCCTTCACAGACTAGCATTACCCTTCGATGGCTGTTATGCTAGGGAATTTGACACCATATTGTAGCTGGACTAATGCATGAGCTGAATTGGGAATGAACAGAAGAGGTCAGCAGGAAAATTCAGATGTAAAGGGGGGTGGGGGGGGGGGGGGTGCAGTGAAAATGGCGTCCCATGCACTTTTGATGAGTTCGCCTTCAACCGAGAGGCCTCATCCAAACCAGAGCCATTTTCTCTGCTTTCATGTACTGTGAGCTGCGAGGCCCACCTGTAAAAATGTGTCGGCAGACAGTTGAGGACCGAGAACCTCTCCAATACCAGACACCCTTATGGACCAGATAATAAAAATAAAAAATGGCACAGGAAATGAAAAATAAACAACGCCCGCCCAGGTGGTGAGCCCAGAACTCAGCGCAGAAGAGGCACGGGGCGATGTTTACATTTCACGGTGAAAGCTGAACTTCCGTACGTCGGCTGTGTTTCACTTTCTGCCGACTGGTAAGAGAGGAGAGAGGAGACATGAAACATTATGTTATCCTCTGTGTTGCCACGACGTTGGTGGCAGTTGGACAGACCTTTCTGTGCTGGAGCCTGATGTTTTGGTCACAATCAGCTTTCAAGAAAAAGGTATCAGTTCAGGCAAATGTTTAAGCATGCTTCCTTCTCGCTCGAAAGGAAGCGACTCTTGAGGCGCTGTTTTAATTTATGTGTTCACAATGAGCTTGTAAAATAAACAGGTTTTTTTCAGAGCATTACCGGCCACTCCCAGCATGAATCTTGCACAGTTCCCAACCGGCACAAAATGTACTCACAATGTTTATGTGATGTTGTGGCAATGTTATAAGTGTTTGCTTCAAGGTGCTGCTGTCTGGAGAAGAGCCCATTAGACCTCTGCAGATATGGATGGAGATTATTGAGGTTGGGGTCAATTTCATTTCAATTCAGTTAATAAAAAAAAAAAGGATTTGAAAAGTGGCCAGGGTGTTCAATGTGGATTTGACAATGAATGAACTGAATTTGAAGTCACATTGCAAATCGACTGAACTGAAATGGGGTTAACATCAGCTCTACAAGTGATGCCAGTGCTAAATGACTAAACCATTGGCATCTTTTTGTGAAAATAGCATGGCTTTCCACTCCAGCTCACTGAATTTAACATAGTGCCTTTTTTTTCCATCAAACGAGAGACCAGACATAAAAATGCTAAATTCAGACCATTTGCCTTGTAGGTTTACATAACAAAATCGAATCCCATCATGAAAGATACACATCTTTGTGTTCTTTGCGCTTCCCAAACCGCAACCACCATAGTGCATTTTATTTACAACTTGGTGCGTGCCTCTGGACATAATTTGCATCCCCCGCTGGAGAGTGTAATTGGAATAAATAAATGTCTAAACAGGCAATATGCTCAAGTTTTATTGCGTAAGTCCAGAGGAGTCGGGCCTGTGAAATGGTTTTGTACAGTATGTCCTTAGATATCATTAAGCTTGTGAACATGAATACAGGTCAGTCAGCCAAATGGACGTCTTTAGAATGAGCCATGGTTTTCCCTACAGGCAAATCTACTTTATAAAGAAGGGTGGTTTTGCTAAAGGAAAAAAAATAAAAAATCAGCCTGTACATTTAACGTTGTTCCTTCCCCAGGAAATGTTATTGTCTCTATAATGTGTACAAGCAAGTCAAATGATGTATCATTCAGCACAATTTAGTGTCATCTTTCATTCTTAACTGCAGTCATCTGATAAATAAAAACAAATAGGATGGCAAATAGTAAAATCGTTAAAAAAAAAGGATAACAATTAGTAAAAATAGTTTTAAAAAGTAAGTCATAATAGCATAAATAGGAATGATAAAAAATATATGTGGGACACAAGAGATAAAATAAGTGACATATAGAGATGTCCAGTAACACTTGTAAAACTTGTCTAGTAACACTACAAAGTATAATATATTGTCAATGCATAAACATGGTGGTGGGGGTGGGGGGGAGCAGAAACGAAATCCAACCGCAATATGCTCGCGGATTTCTCAGACGCGTTCCCTCCTAAATTAAACACACCAAACCACCGACCCGCCGACTCTGTGAAATCACCGGTTGTGCCAGACTGTGCTGTGTGCCCGTCTGACAGCTCGCGCTGGCGTCTGCCAGTCAGAACGCGTGACACCCGAGCGACGGGCACCGCTCGCCCGCTAACTTTTCAGCCGAGCGTTCTCTCTCTCTGACACGTCGGGGAGGAAGTCTCCAGGGAGGGGGTCGGGGGTGGGTTTGGGGAGGGGGTCCTACCAGGGCTCCATTATCTCAAGGATCCCCAGGTATGAGGGTTTGTGAGAAAGGGGAGAGCGAACTCGCAATGCCCTACCCAATGAAATGTGATCTCAGATGCGATTGGCTGTCAGAGGGAGCTAAAGCGGTCATTACCAGGGACGTTCACCTTAATCTCATCAAGGACTCCTGCCCCGTCCTGCGTACTCCAACAAAAACTACTTTTTATTTATTTATGTATTTATTTATTTATTTATGGGGGTTGGAAATTTTATGGGGGAGGGTGAATGAAGGGAAAAGGTAATGAGGCTATATGGAAATGCATCAACGTACCACTGCCAATATATTGTTTTCACTATTCAGTTTGATCAATCAATGACCGAAATCACTCACAATTCTGAAACTAAAGTTCAATTTCTTTTGCATTTATATCTGAAATGGTTTTCCCACTGAACTTCAAACACAGGCACCAACATTTACAAAAACAGAAATTTTTATAAATGTAATGTATTCTTATTGTTTGTATTCTACCAGTACTTGTGCGCATATTTAGCATTACATGTATGTTAACTATAATCCTGATTTGTCCATCAATGCAACTATTTGAATAACAAATACAGCAGATACATTTGTTGATTGGATAAATTTAAGGAACGGGCACATGTACCGAATGGGTTAAATCTAGAATGGCTCGCTACAATCCTGTGATAAGTATCTGAACACCAGAGAAAGCCCATTTTCCAAATCCCTGTCCTCCCCACCCCTATTCCATTATTATAAACCCTTGTGATAAGGAGAGATATGAGGGAAAAGTATCTACGTTAAGCTCCGCTGCCCCCCTCAGGATTGGATGACCTATATGGGCACTGAAACGATACAGCCCGGTCTTGAAGGCGATACATTTCTTTTTAGTTCTTTACAGTAAAATAAGTACAAAATGTAATAAGCAACAAGTGGGTGTGTGTGTGTGAGAGAGAGAGAAAGACAGAGAGAGAGAGATAGCAGAAAGAGGCTTGTCTCAAAGGATTTGCTTTTAGGAATAAGTTAACTTCACTTATGAAAAGCCATTTTTGCTTCATTTGCTACAGTGTGTGCATTTTATTTATTTGTTTATTTATTAATGGAGCTATTATTGTACATTTGAGTTGTCGAGAATGAGCAATGTGAGAGACTTTATAATTAGATAATTAAAGATTTAGCCTGCTAATATTAACCCCTGGAAAGATTTTTTTTTCTACATTAATATGATAAATTATTCAATATTTTATGTCTAGTATTTTATGTTTTCTAGCCTCTCATTTCCACTTAGATATGTTTAAGAGCAGAAGATTTTTATTTATTCATTTGTTCTTTTTTTAACCAACGCTGGAAATCCATCATTATGAATTAGGGTGAATAAAGCAAGCAGTAGGAATCAAAAGGTTATTCCACAGCAGAGAGATATGAGACACTGTCTCCGGTTAGGATGTTCGAACTTCTTGAAGAAAGCATGATACAAGCCTTTCAGCAGAAGCAATTTCTCACACTGGCTTGCACCATCTATTTTTATCAACTGTATAACCCTCCCTTGTATATATTTCATGCTCACAGTCTTTTCAGGAGGTATTTTATGATATAACATCACCTTTCTTTTTCGCACTACACATCTACATCAATGCCCTAGAGCGTCCTGTAACAAATGTTATTTTCTGATATCTGAAAATGGATATAAAAATGTCATTTTAACGATATAAAATTCAAAAGGAATATCAGGTATTTTCATCCTTTGCATGTGGCATATCTTCTCTAGTAACAAACTCAACAGTCGGATGCAGAGATGCAGTCCGGAATTTTCTATATCAATTGTAATATCCAAAGGAATAAAGGAGGCAAGCTTAATAGTGGCTTCATAGAACTGGTCGGTTTCCTAGGTGAAACACAAAGGCAAATGTATGTCAAGTATGTCTTTTTTTATGTGGGTTTTGTCAAATATACATCACAGTAAACCAGCATTGCCTCTGTTTATTTTATTTATTTATTTATTTATTTTTCCTGGATATAACAGTTTCTGTGGAACATTCTTCACTGTATCTCTTCACTATGGAGCAAACTCCTTTGGTGAGTCACAGGTGAATATATAGTCCCTGTGCTTTTAAAGCCAGGGATGTTCGTATTCGGACCCATCTTTCTGAAACCAGAGCACATTGGCAGACCTCTCCGGCATCTGGACTCCGATCTGCCGGTCTGCCGATCTCTGAAACACGTGGACGGTTGGCCTCTTGTTTACACGCTCGGGCTCTGGGGACTTCCAGATAAGGATAAGGGTGGGTTCACACAGGTCCTATAGCACAGGCCCCATCCCCATCCCCCAGGTTATGGTCAGCAGGAATGGAACAATACAAGGAAACCACAGATAAGTTTGTGTGTGTGTGTGTGTGTGTGTGCGCGCGCGTGCATGCTTGTATGAGAGTGTACGTGTGTCTGTGCGTGAGTGTGTGCACGTGTGATTAGACTAGTATATAGTACATGTTAAAGTATTGAACTGTTGAAGACCTTAAACACCCAGAGCATATGCAGGGGACGGCTGATCGGAGATCTGCAGAATGCTTCCATGCTGTGATCCGAGCCGCGATGCTAATGATAAGCGGCTCTATTGACCGTGACTGCAGCCCCGCATTACAGAGCCATTATGTTTATCCTCTGTCTGCTCAACGCCCCCCCCCCCCCACCCCGCATATGCCATCGTAATCATCCGTTGCTGTTGTAAAACTTGATCTACTGGAGGACAGCATAATGAAGTGTCAGCATTTTCAAACGAATGGTCGGCAGGCCGCGTCCAGGAGTGAGGCAGCGAGTCTCTCAGATAATCCCGTTTATGGCTGAGTAATAATGGAATTCACGATTATCAGATGAGAGGCCTGATGGTTTACCTCCTCATGTCAAACACCCCCCCCCCCCAAAAAAAAAAAAAATCAGCAGCCGTGAAATGGGCTGGAAGACAGAACAATAGACACCTTGTACAATGGGCCTGTCAACATGGCCAGTGGGATGGCATTTTCTGTCTCTGCACAGACCAGTGCACATTTACCAGAATTTGATTTGTTATTCACAAAAAAATAATAAATACAGGAAACTAATTTGCATAAACGTGTGCACGCATACTTACATTCATACACAGACACACACACACACGTACACACACACCCTGCACATCCTCTTGTCCACTTGAAAACTTAATCAAAAGAGCATCCGTTGTCATGGTGATATGAATACCAAGTAATTCCTACATTTCTGGCACCATGATCTTGATGAGAGACTTTAAGTTAATTGGGTTGCCAGGTATGCCATCCTCAAGTTACAGCTTTTTTTGGGGAATGCCTCATACTTATACAGCACTGAGAACTTGGTACTTTTCAAGGTGTCCGACAGAAAGAATTTCATCCGGGTACTTTGGTTTCTCTCCACAGTCCAAAGACATGCAGGTAGGCTAATTGGAGACTCTAAATTGCTCACAGGCATAAGTGTGCGAGTGTGTGTGTGTGAATGGTAAGTGAATGTTGTGTGTGCCCTGCAATAGATTTGCAGCCTGTCCAGGGTGTATTCCTGCCTCTTGCCCACCACTGTAGCGTAAGCCTTGCTTTCGTATGTACGCTATTTAGCATTCAACAGAAGCGGTTGTCCAATTCAATGCTTATTTTTGGTTGTGGTTTTCCGACGCTTGGTCTCTTGGGCCCTGCTGCCAATTGCTTGTGCTCACCAGAAGCGGCGTGTCACAGCCGTAACCTTTCAGGAATGTGCGGCTTTTATCGGAAACGCTCCTCGCAAACACCGAAAGTAAGTGGGTCAGAAGCAATGCATTTGCCAGGTAGACCCATCAGGAAACTAAATTATGTACATTTTAATGGGCCGTGTTTCGGAGCCCCGTTTTTGCACTGTCATGTACGTCGCACACTTTTTTTTTCCGATTTCATTTCATTTCCATTTCGCTGCAGTTGTCAAAGCCGAAATAAAAAGAAGAAATAAAGAAAAAAAAAATGACATCCCCGAACCCGAGATGAAATATTGGGTCGTATCTTTTTTTCCCGGATGTCTGCAATGTGAAGAATTACAAAAAAAAGAAAAAAAAAAAGAAGAAAGGGGTGGGGGGCAGCTTATCTTATCCTGCGTCTTGTTCAGCATTCCTTTCTGACAGTGTACATTTCACCATGTTTCATTCTTGTAGTTTACATCCTTTGAAAATAGAATAGCAGCTCTATCCTAAAGCTCCCTGAACCCCTCGTTGCGCCCCCCCCCCCCCCCCAACACCCAATCAAACCGGTTTGTATGACACCGCAGAACAATGCATCCTGGGAAACTCACTCCAGGTGCCATAATTTAAGGCTTTCTCTGACTTTTAACACATTTCCTTTCAAGAGGCTGGGGAGACCTTACAGACACAGATGGGTATGGGCGATAAAAGCTGAACGAGGCAGTGCAAATATAAAGTATCCCAGCATGCTGTTTGGCCCGATACTAAAAACCCAATTCTGAATTATCAAATAAAGCTGCACCATTGACAACTGGACAATACACAAATCGATAAAAATAAAATAAAAAACAAATAAAAGGAGTCGTCCCAAATGTATTCACAATTTTGAGTTGGTTCTGAAAATGGAAGACAGTTTTAAGATATGAACCTTAATATGATTCATACTACTTCCCTCCACTGCTGTCAAACTGACATCCCCTTACTGCACATAAACAGACTGTTACTAAGACTGTGGGAGATTAGGTCTGGGAAAGGAGACTTCCACCCAATCAGGCACAGGAGGCTATGGGACTCTTGGAGGAGCGGCAACTAATTCCAGATGGTCAAAATAGATATGTGTGTTTCTTAATCTATCAATCAGCACTGTTTTTATAAATCCACACATGCTGATCCATGCAATGAGTCCATGCAAACGCTGACTTCCGCTTTCTTTTCCACTGGGACAGGAAATAGTGGAGATGGAGTGATAAGTGTACAGTACTCAGTTTTATACCCCGGATCTATACTAATCTGGATAAATAAACAACATTCATTTTTTTATTTTATATCCATCCATTATCTAGCCCCGTCTATCCTGTTCAGGGTCGCGGAGGGTGCTGGAGCCTATCCCAGCATGCTTTGGGGCGAAAGGCAGGAATACGTCCTGAATGCGTCGCCAATCTATCACGGTACACACACCATTCACTCAAACTGCAAACTCCACAGAGAAGGGACCCAGGACCTTCCTGCTGTGAGGCGACAGTGCTAACCACTGCACCATCATTTTTTAAAAATGATTTACTGTCACAGCATCCAAGAACCCCTGAAGTTTCGGTCCTTACATCAGGAGTCCACAGCCAGGACTGATCCTTTTCAGGATTTCTTACAAACTTTTACTTTTAACCATTCCATCAGCCTAATATTTTATTTTGTCTGACACGTTTGGTATAGCCTCTCACCCAATGCACGCCGGGATAGGCTCCAGCACCCCCCGCGACCCTGCTCAGGATAAGCGGGTATAGATAATGGATGGATGGATGGATGTTTGGTATTATCATGGGCCACAGCCGCACAAAGCACATGTATCCTTGCCGGAAATCTTTTGCACCGGTCTGATATTGAAATGAACCAGCCTTGGTGCATCAGCTGTTTAGAAAATTAAGCCAGAATAAAAGGTTGGAAGGAAAACCGTCGTGCTCACTGGTCTGGGAGAACCAGAGATGTGCTCCACTGACTTTCAGTTCAATTTACCTTGTAAACACTAGAATATATTATTATTAGCACATCCTATTATTATTAAGAAAATACGTTTTTTTTTTAAATACACAAAACAGCGGTGGTATTATTAGGCAGACTCAGAGTGAAATAATGATTCGGTAGACACCATGTGCATGCATTATATTTCACATGGATTTAACAGCTTTAACTCAGGTCATGGATTGATTCCCATAGCAATATCGCTCCTAATGAAAGCCAGATGAGCTACTGTTCCCTGGCCTGTCCGTCTTAGAAATCATTCTAATGTATGCCATTGGACGATGATTGTAACGGCTAGCCAACCGGTTTCATGCTATTCAAGGGACAGGTGTTCAGCTGCGCATCCACTGGTCGGCATGCTAATATGAAATTTACTGCAGTACTCAGTCATTTCTCTTTCACCCCTTGCCTGGTGTGTGGTGCTGTTTTAGTGGTATTGGAAGCACTAAAACACACACTCATGTTGAGTCCATCTCTGTGTGGAATTCTCTGCATCTGATCCCAGCTGATTGGCTATTCCCCGATACAAGGGGATGCCATCTGGACCAATCGTGACACAGAAGGGAAATCGATCCATGCATTAGAACACCTTACAGTCCAGTGGGACAGATATTACCACAGCTTCCCCAGATCTTCCTCATCAGTGCAATCCCCTAATTAGGGATATTGGGAAATGTAGTCTTGCAATGGATGTTTTTTTTTTTTTTTTTTTGCTAGCTCAAAATAGCTTTTTCCCCAGAGATAACGTACTTCACAAATTCACCATGATGTTGCAGAATTAGAACCGTGCTCTTTTTTTCCCCCACAAGCATTGTTGTACCCCAACCTTTTTCCAAACACTTTTCGTCAGCGGTCATGAGACATCGACCCTTCAACGCAATGGCCCGGAGAACAGGCCTACAGCGCGGCTGACCATTAAACTTCAGTGGCAGTTTTGGGTCAAAGCTGACCTTTACAGTCCAATTTTCCTCAAAGCTGAGCTTGAAATATTCTTTCAGAGGAGTCAGTCAGTTGGAAAATCTTTGAGAGTGGAGAAAGCAAACTGACCCCATGCCCTTCACTTCAATTGGATGATGTCAACTTTTTTCAGCGTGTACTGGAAAGCCCTAAAAATTGTTTAAGACCCCAGCAACCCAGGTTTTAAGTTGTTTACACCCCTTCAGAGTCTTGAAATCAAGATTTATTTATTTATTTATTTATTTATTTATTTATTTATTTATTTATCTACCTGTTAGTTTCAAACAATAGCAAACAAGTCAGTGATGAAAGATTCAACAGTATCACTACAATGACTTAGCTGTGCAGAGCCAGAACTAAAATACAACGACTTTGAATATATACAAGCTACATCCATAAGAATTCCTGAGGAACATAAAACCATTTAAAAAATGATCTAAAAGTATAACTTGGTATAAAAGGTCGGAGTGCTATGAGCCATTACCTAGCAGGGACATTCAGCCAGGGTTGGCCAGGTAGGCACAGAGCATCTCTGGCTTCACTGTAACACCTGTGCCCCAGGTGCAGAGGTAAAGGCAATGGGGAATATGCAGACCTTCTCTGCATTTCGGGGGCCACGTCCTACCCGCACCGCATGAAAAGGGGCGTTCACGGAGCGGACAGAAAATCCGAAAACGGACACGTCTCCCGTCGCTTGCGGCATTCGTCAATGTCGGAGACCACAGCTCTGTGTTGGAAAACAAACACGATTTCGTGCACGGGGGGTGGGGGGATGGGGGGGTTCTTGTCCAGACGCTCGGCATAAATTACCAGACACGGTCATCGCAGCTGTCTCAGGACACGGCGTGAAATTTTTAGTACCGGGAGTATGCAGAAGGCTCTGGAAATGCACGTGTTGCCATGGAGAAACTACCGCTCAGGATCGACACACCCTGAATTTCCCTGACATTTAACAGGTGGGATGTCTTCCAGAAACTTTCCCTGCAGTGCCAGTGCCTTTGAAACCACATTGATCTCTGCACATTATGGACTGAGTGAGCGTATCTGCAGAACATGCATTGTTAACAGGTGGATGAATTCATATAAATTATGAAATGAATGTTGAATGTGGATTCACACAAGCCAGGCCTACCAGATCTATCCTGGCCACAGGAGTCCTTCAGGCAGAAAATCAGTAGCATTGAAAAATGGTAACATTCTAATGATCAGCTAGTACAAGGTCAAAGTGCGCCTGTAATACAAAACTGGTAACAGCCAATAATCAGTCAGCACAAGGTCAAAGTGTGCCTGTGCCTGGCTTTTCCAGTCGTTTGTTCAACAGGAGGGTGAGATTATCCAGGAGCTAGACTGGGAGGATGATTGGATCTGGGGCCAAACTTTTTGTAAAATCGTCCCATTTGTTTATTTACTTATTTATTTACAGTGCTAGCAGATCAGCCACTGGCTTCCATTAGTTATTTGAGAAACAGATGAGAAAAAAACAAAAAAAAACTTCATATTTGCCCTGTCTGTTATTGTTATTCATTGTAACATACTGAGAAAAAAGCTTTTTTTTTTTTACATTCTATGAGTCACCACTAATAGAAATAGCAAGACAAAAAAGTAATAAATAAATAAAATAACATGTTCTTAAAATAGCTATTACTGTACTTCATATAAGCTTAGAAACAAAGAGCCATCGACTGGTAGATGTGTATGGGCAGACAGGCAGACAGGGGTAGGCCAATAATGCTTCTGATTTTGCTAAGAGATGCTCCTGCACAATGTTAAAATCAGCCATTAACCACAGATTTTTATGACTTTAGTTGTCCAAGCAACACAATTCCATAAAAGGGTTTAGGGGCACATTTTATATTAGAAATCCAACTGTTTTACTGCTAATAATAGATATACATTTTAAGTGGTACAATTACTCACCAAAATGCCATCAACAAAAATGAATGTGAATCATGCAAAACAAATATTCAGCATGTGGGATTTGCTTTATTGTAATTGGAAGCAAAATATTATTAAATCATATCAACTGAAAATACTGATCTCCTCTTGTTGATAAAATATTTATGTATAGTATCTGTGAAACCATGTCAGATGCTAGTTATTGCATTGCATTACTTAAATCATGGTCCCGAGGTCCAAGATCTCTCCCCCCCCACCCCCCCCCCAACCTGGGAGTCAGGTGAAAATGCACTCTGGCCAATCAGTCACTCTAATTGTTCAATTAATTACCTGGAGGAAAAGAAAACCAGGGCCGGGTTTGGATTCAAGGTCCAGATTTGAGATTCCTTGGCATATACATTTTACAGATACTCTTAAGCAGAGGAAATTGCAAAGCTCACATGATAGCTACTGGACATTGGATATTTACTGATGTAATTTGGGTGCAATACATTGGAACAATGGTAGTGCCCATCTTGAGATTTTAACTTTTAAGTTTTGAACTGCAAGCCCACTTCACAAGTTATTATGCTACTCTATTATGCTACACAAGTTAGTATGCTACCATCGTAGCCTGGATTAACCAGAGCAAGTTCTCTTCTATTTGTGAATATTATAGGACCCTAAACGTCACAGAAAAATCAGAGGCTGGGTGCACCATATTTAAACAACAACAGCAAGAGCAACAAATGAATAAATAATAAATATTGTAGTATGCATGTACAATTTTCCAATTTAGCACCGTGTTCACCTTACCGGAAAAAAAAAAAAAAACTAGTTTTACAAGAATGCAATTATATTTTTTTTCAGTCTAAAGCCTGACTGACAACTGTAAATACTTGTTCTTTTTTTAAAACCAGCAGGCAATGTGCAAATAAGGAGATTTAGGTATGTCTGTACACGGCTCAATCTCAAATACAACCGAAAATAAATCAATAAAAATAAATCTATAATTACAGAAACGGCAAAAAAGGAGCTGCAGACTAGACAGCAGTGTATGTGCGGGAGGCAGTCCGCTTCTCTGAGTTAGATTTTTAGAACTTTAGAACTTTGTTCTATTGTGCGCCGTGGACTGTTGTGAGTCTTCAGTCCTGTGATGTGGTATTCAGACTGCAGTATTACAACACCAGCTCACAAGCGAAGTAAAACCATTCATTTCAGCCACATCCTTGATTCAAGTCCGGCCCATAGAGTGGGGTTACGGCTTGAAGTGTGCAGTTTTGTGGTCATGTGAAAAAATGTAGTTTTCCTGACAAACAATGAGCTCAATTATCAAATATCATTTGTTGTAGACTGTCCATTACTGACATCCGTTTTATGGAGATAAGGGCTCTCTCTCTCTCTCTCTCTCTCTCTCTCTCTCTCTCTCTCTCTCTCTCTCTCTCCCACTCCCACAGTGCATTTCTGAAGGCCTCCAGATCAGAGCTTCCTCGCCGTTTGAATTGACAGCAAAGCATCATGGGAGGCCTGTGGTTCTGCAGAGACCCCTATAGCCGGTCACTCGTCCAGGAGGAGGCAGGCTGAAATCCCTCTTCAGCGAAGAGCGCTCGCATCGCGGATCACAACACAACACAAAGCCACACAAAGCACTATCGCCACAAACCTGCTAACCGCGCACGCGGGGGGGGCGGGGGGGCGGGGGGGGGGGGGGTGGACGACTAAAGCTGGAAACACCACTGAATCTTCAATTCAGCCCCGCAAGCCTTTCTCTGACAAGCAGAATGGCAAGGTGGGGTAGAGATAAGAATGGAGAACCCAGCGATTGTGTTAAATTAATCTGTTTCTACAGGAGCTCGATGGGAGTAAACAACCCACGCCTCGTGTTAAATTGATTTTCCGTGCCGGAATTTTACAACAAAAAAAATGTTTTCTTTTTTTTTTTTTCTTTTTTCCCCAAATGCGGTTTTAGAAAATGATACTCAAACAGCCGATGCGTTTTCGCTTTGCTTCGGCTTCCCTTTTTTGGGTTGAGAAACGGTATTAAGCGCACCACATCTGAAATGTTTTCAGAGGCAAAATGGGGCGCTTCTTGTCAGCGTGATAGCAGATATATGTGAATAAGGAAGAAAAATGGCACACAACACAAACGCTTGGATCTTATCAGCCTTCTGTGTAATAACTTTTGAGCATGGGTTTTCAGCAGGAGGTCCTTGAAGGTACTGTAGGGGGTTCCTGACCAGAACTGATATGCAATGACTACACATAGATTTGGGAAAATATTACAAAATATAAAACCTTTTTTTATTTTTATTATTATTATTTTTTAACATATAAGCCTTTCTATCTTATGATAGAGGTCCCCTGGATGTCTTTGAGCCTGGCTGGGCGTCCCCAGATCAGAAACAGTTGAAAATCCCAGCTGTCGAGTTTGACCCCTACCCAACCCGTAGGGCTTTAAAAAAATGTGTAAAGGAAATTTGTTGTTAACTTATTCATGGAGAATATTAAAACATGAATGCATCATTGCATTAATTATTAATTAAATAATTATTTATCATCTATTAAATATTAAGTATGAACACAAGGGAAACTAAGATTTAAACCATGGATACTCAAATCTAATATGGTCTTGAAGGCCAGTAGTATGCTACTGCATGTTTTGCTTTGTACTTGACAGCTAAATGATTGGTTAATATTATTCACTGTCCAAAGAATCCAGTTTCCTTCACCCCTCCCCCCCCCCCCCCCCCGATATGCAATAGCACCCCCCAAAAAAAAACACTAGATCTACCAATGGTCTCAATGTTTTCATCGTTAATGGAATTTTTGTCACAGGCGATGATTCCAAAGATTACTTTGTCTGGCTTTATATATATGGAAATTGCCATATAATTGCCACAACTTTACGTATATAGAATAGCCTTATGATAAATTAAAAAAAAGAAAATGCACGTGTAATATGATATTTCAAGAAGGATATTCCAATGTTTTTTTTTCCAGAGGCGCTAAAGTGATGTAAACTAAATTCTATCCGGGAAATTCCTCATTCATCATTCAGGAGCGTTGGGTGAGTCACTCTCTTCTCTTCCTCTTCCTCTCTCTCTGCAGGTATTCTGGGTCATGCTCGCTGTCTTACCCCCCTCTGCTGTCACAGGAGAGTGAGCTGTGAGGGATACAGGTGCACAGCACACAACTTCTCCAAAAAAAAATGACTGTCAAAACGTCTCCCTCTCTGAGTCTAATCACAAGTCTCATTTGCAGAAGACGGAAGCTCCCTCGTTGAAGGCAGGGTTTATGTGTTTTGGTATGTGTGGGTGTGTTTGTGTGTGTGTGTGTGTCTGTCTGTATGCGCATGTGTGTGTATGTGCGTGTGTGTATGTTTGTGTGTGTGTGTGCGTGTGTGAGCAAGTGTGTGTGTGCGTGTGTGAGTGTTTGTGATTCAGATACCATCTCTCAGAAGACACATTGTTTTTTTTCATTGCCAGTGAAGGAGCCGTTCACCGCTGCTGCATATGCAGCTATAGATTCTGAAGGCATGATGTGCTGACCTCTGTATGGAGCGCTTTCCAGCAGAAACCACACGCTCGCTGCTGATTGCATCTTGGAAATCGGTTTCATCAGCACCCTTTCTTCGAAAATCTATGGGAAAGGCAAAAAAAAAAAAAAAAAAACCCGGGAGAATTATTACAGCCTCTTTCAGGAAATTGCACTCTAAGAGGTGTGCATTCTTCTTCTGCATCCTTTTCAATTGGATAGAAGTTCTCATTTAAAACCTCACATAATTTTCTCTGTTCTGCTGGGGGGTGACAGCAGGTTTGCTGCATTGTGCAGCGCTCGGAAGGAGTGCTCAAACAAATAGCCCATTACTGCAGAGCACTGTGTCTCTTACTTGGGTCTCATTTGGAGCCCAATGTTTGCATATCTATAATAATAATAATAATAATAATAATAATAATAATAATAATAATAATAATAAAAGCAGGATGTTTCAATCCTGAATTCTCATTGGCTGAGACCAATACAGTAACAGTTAATCAAACAGCCTGTTTGTAAACAGTATTATTCCATGCACAAGTAACTTTACAAAATAAATTATATTACATCATAAGTTCATTGGCGCTTAGCGTCATGCCTAGCAACACTCCTGTAGCTGTGACTGTATTCATGATACAGCATAGCCTCTCATATATAATAATAATAATAATAATAATAGATCAATATGTATTGGGTAAGACAAAAAAAAGTAAAAATGCATAGCAAGTACAGTCATTATCAGCAACTTGGCACAACCTTACTGCAATCTTGTAGAAATTTGCGGTGTTTTTTCTTTTCTTTTCTTTTATGTTAGCTAACTGGCAGCCACATAGCAGCCCTTTTGTTGCAGTGCTAATTGCTCCAACTGTCGCTGACCCTGCAAATAGCAGGAATCCTGCAATTAAACCTGAATATAGTTGTTATACAGGTGGTGAATCTGCAGGCAGTCTGCATTGGCCCCAGCCCCAGTCAATGGACTAGCCGTCACGCGCCTGAAAAAAACCAAATTTAGAATTTGTAAATATGCCTCACACTCACAAAGCTTGGCTCCCAGGAACCTGCTCAGTAGTTCTGTGGAAAAGCCCCCAGGCTAACATTTTGTGAATGTATTAGTCATTTTATTTAAAGCATTACAGTGCATTACAATCCTTTAGCAGGCATTCTTTTCAGAGCGGCTTACCGAGGTGGAGAACATTGGTGTTAGGCTCAGGAACACAAAAGTGCATAATCACCACCAAAGGTACAAGAACAGGTCCTGTAATGATATGTGTGTGAACGTAGCTGAACAAACCAACAAGTTGTACTAACTGGACACAGCTATCCTATCCTTGCACGGCTGCATCAAATGTATTATGCTGAAAAAGGAAAACCATAGAGCGAAAGAGAAAATGGTTGAAGAGCATGCAATCTAAAGTGGTGGGTCTCTTAGCCAGAATCAAAAGATGGATTTCGGTATCTGCTCTCCTGACCTCTGTAGGAACCCTCTTACGCCACCAGGGGGACACCAGATGGAGAAGACAGGAGGCATGACCCGGAAACGTAGGCAGGCCGCAGGAGGACAAGGACCAGGAGCCCAGAAGTATGTAGCAAGTACGGAGAGGCATGGCCGGTGTGTATGTTAGCAACCAATAGAGGGAAAGCCTTGCAGTCAACTCAAGGTTCAGCATCACTGGTGTTACTGAGACAGACTGCGTTATGAGAGGTTTGCCCCATGCCCTGAATACATATTTTTATAGTCATTTTCCCCCCCTCCTTCTCTTGCAACATATGCTTTCCTAAAAAATAATTTGATATATAATTTTTTTTAAATGTTGAATTTGTGTTCTAGTTAAACACTGATGATGTTTTAGACTGTGTCTATGCTTGTGGTATGGCATTTAAACAGTTATCAGGGCATATATTACTCCAATGTAGTGCTACCTAAGGTAGAGGATTTTGACTCAAATGAGCTTTTCAAGTTGTACACCTTCAAGCTCCTCATGCTTTGTTTTTGAAACTCGCTGTAAACTGTAATTGTAGTCAAGCTTTAAACTTGTCCACACTTTTACCGTCCCTAATGGTAAACGAAAAAAAAAAAAAACGAAGAATTTGTGTTGAAATTAAACAGCAAACAACAATGCGATACATATTGATTTTTTTTTTTTATGGGTGCAAAAGCAAACACCAATTTTCTTTGAAGCACATTATTGAGGCATTGTGGGTAATAAATAAATAGAACTAACATGTGGGATCAATTTGGTTATTATTTTGCAGCTTTTTTTTAAATTACATTTTGTCTATTGGGTGACATCTCACACATGTAAGTGGGAGGTCACTAAATAGCAAATGCCTTATATCAGAAGACTGAGGTACAATGTGTAATATGTCAAATAATTCTGCTTGGGTATTGAAGAAGACAAGGATATGAAAACAATGTGGGCCAATTGCAGCATGATTATCTGCATAACTTGGACCACAGAACTGCAGTGCAACTGGAACAGCTATACAGATATATGTGAAATAAGGATTAGCTATTCCACTTGTACTGCAGTTCTGTGGTGTAGGGGTTCAGACAAACGGATTAAACTCCACCTGAGCTCACTGCAGTTCACTCTATACGAGTCTAGATGGCCATCTATCAGTTCTAGCACATGGCACTTTGATTTTATCAGTCTTCAAGGGGTAAGTCTTCTGGAGTCCACATGCAGTGATTTTTATTTATTTTATTTATTTATTTTTTTGTCAGTATAAAGATCTCCTCTGTAAAGTGAAGATATTTTTTTTATAGTGTTTTGCTTGTTTTTCTCAAGCAAAACCATGACCTTTAATACATCAAATTTCAACCTGACTTTCCTGCAAACTGTTGTTATGTCAGGGGCTATTCCATCGACGAAGAAGCTATCGCGCGTGCTAGATCTGGGTCTGTGTAACAGCGTATTCCTAAGCAAGGCACTCCAGCATCATGTTTAATTGTCTCATGCAGCAAAGCGGCCTTTCTTTTAAAAGGCTTTATCATCTTCTCGTGATTTCCTGTAATGCGTGTTTGATTTATGCTCGTCTGTGCCAACTGAAAAACAGCGGGGCCCTGTAAAAACGCCCCAGGAGCCGCAGTTACCATCAGTTCTGTTTGCCTGATGTTCATTGATCAAAGCGTTGCTCTCGAATGCTTATGTCACGTGTAAAACGGCAGTGATATCAATAGGTCAACAGGCTCTCCTATTGTCCGACAGAACGGACGGTTTTTGCTTTGGTCTTAACCCTCTCTTTTTTTTTTTTTAAGTCAGTGTTCTAGAACTCCATAATTTAATTTTTTTTTTAAATTACCAGTAGTGATTGTTGCATCAGCATTAGAATGTTCAGTTAAGATCTTGTGATCTTGCATCTTGAAAAGGTTAAAATCAACAACCGCTGCACACTGTGGACGCCGAGGGAAATGAGTTACAGCAAGTGTGTAATTGCCATTGATCAACTGAACAAGCTGAGTAACAATGGGAACCATAAGATAAGATACTGTGTGCCCAGGAGAACGCCAGCATACGTCAGACTTACGGGCTTCACTGAGACAGATGTGAAATCAAACACTGCCTTTGCCTTGCGCATGCCTGTGACCAGCATTAGTGACTTCAGAGCAAAGATAGTCCAAAGTCAGATCTTAGATTAGGGATCATCTTCACGAGAGACGAAAATGTGTACTTGACGAGAGAAAAGTACGTTGCTGCCCTTCAGACATGAAGAGGGTAATCCATCATTGTGGTTGGGGGGGGGGGGGTGTAGGGGTGCCAATTCATCACTGGGCACGCACAACATTCACTCGCAACTACAGGCAATTTAGACTCTCCAATTAGCCTAAACAGCATGTTTTTGGATTGTGGGAGGAAACTGGAGTACCTGAGGGGAAACCCATGTGGGCACAGGGAGAACATGCAGACTCCACACATCGAAAGGCCCAAGGCCAGAATTCAGACCAGGGGCCTTCTTGCTGTGAGGCCACAGTGCTCTCCACAGCACCGCCACGTCACCCCGGGTTACTTTCCCCTGGGTACTCCAGTTTCCTCCCACAACCCAAAGCCATGGATTCCAGCATTTCTATCCCTCCCCCTGTGATTCAGAAGACTTTAAAGAGTTTTTCGAACGACAGGAATTTGTTCGAGCCACAGGAAGGAGGCGAGGCGTGAAGCATCTTTAACAGATGGGCCGACGTTGGGGGGGGGGGGGGTGGGAGAAACGGCCGAGTCAGCAGCCCCCCCCCGACTCCCTCGAACCCGGCGCGGCCCGCTGCTTTATGTCTGTTAATTACGACGCGCGTCGATACGAGGCACTCCGGGGGCCCGGTCCGTTTGCCCTTCGGTCAACCTTTCCGAGGCTCGATCTCCGCGGCGAGCCGACAGGCGAGGAGTCGAAGGCTTTGATTGGACGCCAGAGCTCGCATCCGTCTCTCTCTCTCTCTCTCTCTCTCTCTCTCTCTCTCTCTCGCTCCGTAGGCGATCGGCGCACCGCGGTTCGAAATTATCCCCGCCGTCTCGTGTGAAACGTCCCCCGTGTTCGCCCTACGGTGGAAATATGGGCGCGTCGATGAGGCCCGAGAAGCATGTTCGATTAAAGCCCCCCCCCCCCCCCCCCCGGCACGCTAATAAATAGCGTTTGAATCGTCATTCAAAGTGGGGCTGAGCAAATGTCTGCTCTGTCTTATTGTTCCGTCGGCTCTATAGGGGCCTCAGATGGTGGTGCAGCGGATAGCACAGCAAGAAGGTCCTGGGTTCAAATCCCGGTCTGGGGCTTCCTGTGTCGGAGTTAGCGTGTTCTCCCCGTGTCTGCGTGAGGCTCTTTCTGGATACCCTGGTTTTCCTCCTACGGCCCAAAGACATGCAGACTAAATGCTCGTAGGTATGAGTGTGTGAGCGAAATGTGTGTGCCCTGCAATGGATTGGCAACCTGTCGAGCCTGTCCAGGGTCTATTCTCAATGCATGCTGGGACAGGCTCCGATTAACCGGAGAGCCTGAGCCTAAGTGTGTGAACGGTGTGTGCCATGAGATGGATTATATTCCTGCCTCTCACCCAATGCATGTTGGGATAGGCTCTAGCCCCCCTGTGACCCTGACCAGGAATAAGCAGGTTAGAAAATGGATGGTTAGAATTTATCAGAATAGAATGTTCTCTTGTCAAATAACACATTTGTGGGAGCAATCTCCCAGCATCCTTTCATTCTCCTCCCTCTTATTGACAAATTCTTCGCTTTTCTTCAAAATTAAATGGTTGAAAAAATGGTTGCTTGGTGCGCCACCGGAGACCGAACATATCCAGAGTGTTCTGGATTTATATTTGCCAGCCCCTGCTTAATTTCCAGTCCTGAGTGTGACTGAAACAGGAATGCAAGGCCAACCCGTGCAAGAAGTCAATATTAGAGGACGATAAATCCGCGATTCCTGTGAATAATGAATGGCTGAATTAACCAGCTGTGAGACCAAATAGCGTGTGGTGTCATTTATTGTTTCCATTTCGTGTCTCTGTTTTCGCTTAGTTCAGCCATTTACTCCACTTATCTCCTGCTCGATCACTTGTTCTTTTTAGAGGGAAGATTATGCGACAATCAGCAGCCTCTCTCTCTCTTGCTCTCTCTCTCTCTCGTCCAAGAACACAAATGAGGGTAGAGTAGGGCATTCAGTGCACCTATGCTGAACAATTTGTACACATACGCAGTGGATTTGTGCTGAATTTGGCATTTAGGCCTACAACAAAAACCCAGGAATGGCATAAATCTACTTCTTTATTTATTTAACCAGGAAGTCCCTCGCAATAAAATCTCTTTTTTGAGGGAGAGCCAACCAAGACAGCAGTATCCATAAGTAAAATACAATACATAATAAATCACACACTTCACAGAGACTTAATTAAAACAATTACAATCCTGATACTTAAATGAATTATATTTTCCGGAGGTTATAGAGGTCTAAATCCATTTTATTTATTTATTTATTTATTTATTTATTTATTATATTTATTTATTTTTTTCAGCAGGCAAGATCAGCAGAACTGAGCTTTGAGTAAGCTCATGACAACCTTTGAATCTGGTTGATTTGCACCGGAGACAACTTGAAACCATCTACATCCTTTTCGCATTAAATACTTTTGTATGGCTGGATATATTTTAATGAAGCAATTCAGGTTTCAGTGCCTTGCTTGGGGGTACAACGGCGGTGCCCATGTTGAGAATCTAACCAACAAATATCAAACTGGGTGGCGGGGGGGGGGGGAAGGTTGCGGTGGGCAGTAAATAGTTCAGCTAGCTGCAGAGACACAACCAGGACAGGCCTCCAAGAAAGAAGCAAAAAAAAAAAAAAAAAAGAGAGGAAAGTTCACAACTTGGTTCACAAAAGCTTCACAACGTGGATTGGCTCAGGACATTAGCTGCTGTCTTTAAAGGCCCTGCATGAGAGTCACTGCTGCAAGAAGAGGGGGTCGTTTGATAAAACTGGACTGAGGCAGTAAACTGCAAGGGAGGACATGATGTCTGGAGTAACTGTTTCCGAGTGCAGAAAATTGCCTGTTAGACACTGCCGGAATGATGCAAACGACACACACTGCCACTTCTGACACAGCTGGAGTCGAGGCAGTTGATTTTTATTCACTTAATACCGGCCTCAGATCCGGCGGACTCAATATCACCTGATGGACGTTTCAAAATTGATTCTTTTTTCGAAACGGCAATTGCCGCTAGTTAGCTTCGCGAGAAAACCCAACTGTGGCGCACAGATCACGCTAATCTAACTTCAGAAAGAGACGGCTGTTCGGTCTGTTAAGGTCTGCATTCTGGCAGCTGCCACTGGCGTACCAACAGGTTGTGAATTTTTTAGCCCTCAAACGAAGAAATGGTCGCATCCCTGAAAAATGCACCCCCGGCTTCGGCCAGAACAGAAGAACTGAAATCGCGATACGTTAGCGGATTGCGAGGCGCAAGCGAAGTCGCTTGTCTTTCTTTGTGAGGAGGTCTCACAGGTGCTAACAAAAAAAAAATACTTCCCCCGAGAAGTAACTGAACAAATGAAGTCTCCTCAGCGGGTTACCCCCATCGCTGCAACAACAGCCAGAGCGGTATATCTGCGGGACGCATTAGAGCTTGAGTGGGCCCAATAAGGCGGAGGTCATGAACAGTTTCTCCTCCCTCCGGACGAGGAAGTCGTGTTCGCCGAGCGTCGAGAAAACGACGGTTTCCTCTGCCGCTGGGCTGGGAGGCGCGTATCGCCAGGCCGCGGGCTACTAAATGTTAATGGGAAGGAAATTACTGCTTTCATTAAAGCATAATGGGGGGTTTGTTTCACTGCAAATGTGTTTCTTGGCTTTGGCGCCCAGCTGTTTTGTTGAAGAAGGGTGTCTTAAATTTTTTAAGTGGACCTGTCTGGTGTCCGGTTGGCACTTAGAGGCTTCCATTATTCCAAGGCAAAAAAGAAAACAGAGAATAATATTCATTCTACAGGACCCTAACATGGCCTGGATTGAAGGGTTACTTTTTCAAATTCCATTTCAGATGGCCAGCATGCCCTGGCACAAACATTTTCTTAATGACTTATGCATGGGCTTTAAGAAATCTTTGTAGTATTGTGGAAAGTCTGACTGATTTGTGACCTTTGGGTAGTTTTTGAATACTCAGCTTTGGACTGTTAAATTATTTTTATGCCGTTTTATAATTCCAGAGCGTAGATAACACTGTTGGTACATCAGTAATGCTTTTACTGTTGAAGCTCTCAGTTAAGTGCATCCGAAATACCTTGTAAAACCAGTGCTGGAGCAATAATGCAGAACGCTCGCTCCATTTTAAATGCAACCGACCTCATCTCTGCCATTCCATTTCTCCGCAACAAAGAAAAGAGCATTTAGGTTGATTCTCTACAAACTTTCCCATTTGCCTTTTCGTCTACTCAATTCTTTTTCTTTTTTTTTTTTTTTTAAACAAATTTAAAATAGACAATATGTTTATATTCAACTCTCAGACGAAATTTTAGTTTTCTTCAGCCCTCTGGAGCCCTCTTCTTAAAAAAAGATTTATTTGTCCACTGTGGACATTGTCTACTTGGTTTTATTTTTAAACCAGTTTGTTCTGCAGCCAGTGAACAGTTATTGAATTTTATTTAAAAGCATAATTTCACAGTCAGTGAAGTTCCACTATCTAAATTCTGTTCCTCACGTCTGCTTACATCCTGCTGACTGGGACCTATCACATATTCATACATGAGGCCCTTCTCACTTTTCATCAGTACTTTAATCCAAACAGTGTTGCCGAGGTATTTGTTTCCAGTATAACATTTCTGCTGTCATACCACATTCCTCCAGCTAATATTATAATGCAACCAACATCAGATCCCTTTTAGCCGCTAATTTATTGAATCTTTAATGAATGTGTGTTCCTGTCCACTTATCTCACAACTCAATGACTCTGTTAGGCTCCCTTCAAGTGCTGGCATTCTCCACACAAAACATTTGCAATCAACAAATAATTTAATATTGGCTTCTGGTCGTCAGGTTTTTTTTTTTTGTTTCGTTTTTTTTTTTTTGCTTACTGGTGCTACAGGCCCAGACCCCGATGAAGGCTGTCCAGCTGCAACCCGCTGGTCATCAGCAATGCCTTCCTGCCGGGAGAATAAATCAATCTACGCGAGTGCCACGGAATCTTCCTTTTCTCACAAACGTCATCCCCGCTGTTTCCGAAGTGCACCCGTGGTTAAGCACTACTACACCCTTAAAGCACACCTGGGGCTTCTTTACTTCAGGGATTAAATGTACTTTATCAGTGTGAAACAGGCTCTGCCAGAGTTGCTCTCTCTCTCTCTCTCTCTCTCTCTCTCTCACTCTGTCGGTCTCTCTCTCTCTCTCTCTCTCTCTCTCTCTCTCTCTCACTCTGTCTCTCTCTAATTCTGAATTTAGCTGCTAATTTTATTGAAATCGATAGCACACTTATGTGAGACATGCCTTTCCCAGTTGTATTGTATTGCATCGTCAATATGTCGCATCATAAAGTGACAAAAAAAAAGAAAAGAAAAGAAGAAGAAGAAGTAGTTTCACTGGCGGGGCTTATGGAAACATTCCTGCAAAATGGTTTATCTCCCAGCGTCGATTAGCCAGACGCGGCATATTGATATGCGGAAGCCTGCCCAGGCCCTGTAGCTTAGCAACGGGGTTGGGTGATACTGGGGGAAAAGAATCCCACTCGCTGCAGCAGTTGCTAGGGAAACTGCATAGGAGGGGTACCACTCGTGAATGAGGCCGTATAGATTTAGCTTGATGGAGCCTCGCCTATTAGGCGATAAGGGATCGTGAGGAAGCGTCCTCTGGCTCACGGAGTTTATCACATGTCAGCTCCGACAGGACGTGCGATCTGACTTCCTAAGCGTCTGTGGTGAGTCAGGGATGCTTATACAACACACACATATATAGCTACGCAGAATCATACTTCTGCATAACTGGAAGCCGCGCGATTTCGGAGGTGAGCCACTGAGCCGAACGGGGGGGAGAGACTGGATGAAGGAAACTCGGTTCCACGAGTAATGGCGCACGGAGCAGAGCAGAGGTGTAATTGCGGTTATTTGGCACGGAAGGCACAGGGGACGCCCGTTAAAGGCCGTCGCGTGGACCTAGGGCCCCGGAGGGAGAAGGTCACGGCGAGCCGAGGCGCAGGAAATGGGGGCCGCGGCGCTGGAGTCTGGAGCGGGAGAAAGGGGGGTGCGGGAAGGTCACCGCTGCACACAAAGCATCCCCCCCCACCCCTCCCTCACCACCCACCAAACCTCCCCCGCCCCGAAATGCCACCAACCCACCTCCTCTCGGACAGCCTGTCGCACGGCGAAACGGCTCCAGCCACTACCTGCGTCGTCGGAATATCACCTTGGAGCCGACGTTCCGGAGCGAGGGCGGTCCCCACAGGCGGCTTCCTCGCGTACGGGCAGCGGCCTGGAAAATGGACGCCTCTCCCGCAGGTTCACCGGCTTCCGTAAAACCGTGCAGCAGATCCTTCATATTCACACTGTGTCCAGTGGGGAGGCCACATCCTCGCAAATTAAGCTTTGTTTGTGTCCACATCATAGACATGACATAAATTTAAGCAAACAGGTGCACATGCAGTGGTGCATTTTGATTAAAATTTTTAAAAAAATAGTTTATTCAAAAAATGACATATTGCAGAACAAAGTTACATACTACAGGTGTATAACCAGCGATCACCAGAAAAAAAGATCATTATTATTATTATTATTATTCATAAATACAAATAATGTTAAGACCTTAATATTCACATAAGATTATAAAACGAAATGTCTATATTGAATCTCTGTCTCCCCTTTATGGAGCATAAGTCATTATGTGGCTTGTTGATTCTTAAGTTCTGCGATAATTGCAATGGGCAGCACGAACGTGGTTCGATTATTGTTTTTCGTCTTTTGTGAATCCTAATGGACCGGATTACATCACCACGATTTATCATTTAAGCACCACTTATTTTTGACTGTTAACTGAATTTTAATGTAGTCCCTGAAAAAGGCAATGGGAGAAAGGCGGGTAGAAGTGTAACCTTCTCAGCACTGACAGATAATTGCCCTGAAATGAGAGTTCAAATAAAGTTGTCAGAAGTCAAAAACCTTTTTTTCTTTCTTTTTGATAGTTTACTCATTAAGAAAGCCCACTTTTAATCGAGACTAATTAAGTGGTTTGAACTTCTCATAATATGTTGAACTGCTTTATGGTAGTGATTGCCATTGGCCATTACTTCCTTCAGTGGGTATTCATTTGACAGAATAAATGATAAATACTAAGTTTGATATGGTCTTCCTGCCTTCACAGGCTTCCCCTGAGAATATAAACATGTAAATGATTTGATCACATAAAGCAGAAATTATGTATTTATTTTTTTTATTTATTTTATTTAGTTGTTTGTTTGTTTGCATTTACAAACTTAGTTCAACAATATTATTCAGCATGCACATAAAATGCATTGTAGTGCTAAAACTGCAGTGAAATACAGGAGTGTGTTATACAGAAGCTCCATTTTAATTTGGAGAGCACAAATATGTGCATGCTACATTTTTTTTATATCATCTCCTGGCATGGTACAGTAACTGTTGAATAAATTCCGCATAAACAAAATTGTTTGTTATAGTCTTATATTTCCTATTTACATTACCTACCAAATGTTTACCCATTAGACATAAACTAGACTCACCAGGGGAGGAAAGTATTTTGGACTGTATTTTGGAGGAATTTTTTCAAATATTAAAAAAAAAAAAAAAAAATCCATCAGAACTGGTGTTTGAAGGTTGCCAGGGTGTTTGAAGGATTCCAGAATAAGTTTTGCTTACCAGGTGACCAGACATATATTTTCCCCAGCCCTGAATCTACAGTAAAATACTGTGTGATCATTAGTGTTCTTCCTGTCCTATTCCTTTCTAAATGCTCTTTGGCTTTGTGTGTGATTGGACTCCAAGTTATGTACTGTACCGGCAGATCAAGAGGAAGTTCAGAGGGTTCATGAGGTTCGTGGGGTTCACTCGTTAAACCGTCCCACCCCAACTGGTTGATTGAGTGGATCTGTGCTGGTTTGGGGTTTGCAGTGTGTTAAACAGCACAGCAAGTTTAGCACAGGAAGATTTGAGCAAAAGTGCACAAAATATTTATGTCCAAAACAAATTGTGTCCACCCCCCACCCTCTGCCTGACAACCCCTCAGGAGTTCCCTAGCGAATTTGCAACCATTTCCCATTCACAGTTTTCATGACCGTGAACCTTGAAATCCTGGTCCTGTCTTTGTTATGATCCCACACTTGTGCATAGTGGCATAGTAGTTTATTTAATATTTTTCCCCCTTCCATACAAAGGTATTTTCTTGTTGCTTGGACCAGGAAATAGGCTGTGCTTTGTGTCCTGTGATGTGTTTGCTGCAAACTAAAATAATGTTTTTTCATTTATTCAGAGAGAAAGCTCGTTTGCATGCATTTCTATAATATTTACAGCAAAATGGCGGGTACCTTAATGCTCACGCTGACTCCTTTGAACAAGCATATATTTTTTATTAGAATTTCCCCCCCCCCCCTTTGCACAGGAGCTGTGTAAATCTAGACCCCAGAGATACAGAGCAGGTATTTCGAAAGGCTTTTGTGGATATATAATGGCTTTAGATGGAGTGTTTCATGTCCCTTTCTACCTGTCCGTATTGGCGGAGACGACGGGGAAAAAAAAGGCTGTTATAACTGTAACTCTCCTGAGACAGGAAGCTGACCCTCTTTCTCGCGCCCTTGCAGTCCATGTAGATCTTTCCCCGACATCCTCTGTCATGGCCGACTGGAGACGCGGGAGGCTGCCGGTTCTCGCCCCGGCTGCCGTCACGCACAGACGGCGACGGCGACTAATTCCTGCAGCTGTGAGACGCCGAACCGCCTCAAAATGCAATTTTTCGCCCCGTTCATCTCATGAAATTACTCAACCCGCTCGCTCAGCCCCCCATGCTCAATCCACTCCCTCACCCCTTTTACCTCTCTCAGACATTTTTTTTCTTCCAAAAATGTTAAGAAAACTAACATATCAACCATTTGAAGAGCAGGTTTTTTGGAATTATTATTTGTAATTTTTTTTTTTCTAAATTCATAGTCGATGTTCTAGAACTCCATTGCTTTCAGTTACCGGATAGTTACGTCAGCATTAGAATGTTCAGATAAGAACATTCTAATCACATATTTGTGAGCTTACACCTTAAAGGGTTAATAATGAAAAGCAAAGTTTGAAAATCTCACAAAAACCTTTCATGAAAACATATTGGGATTCATCTCTACAACTGGCCATAAAATTTTTTTTAAAAAAGACTAATTTTCTTTAATAATAATTAATAATATGTATGGCTCACACATTGGACTTCAGGCATGCAAACAAATGACCCTTACAGATTCCAACCTCTTGCACTCCTATTATGCTCAGTTGTGACATTGCATTTGACTAACCAAGATTGTACATGTTAAATTGTGGCAGACAGCTCTGGGCATGCTCAGTGCATGACCCGCAGGCATGACAACCAAGGCAGGTATAGTCTTCCTGAGCCACAGCAGCCTCAGAGGTGGGCAACGAGGAGAGCAGAGAACTGCCCCGCGGCAAATCCATTCCTCCGGCCGGTGTAAACAGCATTCTCAAAGAAACACGGTTTTCCACTCGCACGGTGGACAGTGAGGGAGGTCCAGACGTCAGCCAGTAGCAATAAAAGGGGAAAAAAAAGCGAAGACTTTGCTGAAGCTCACACAGTTCAAGCCAGGGTACAAAAGGTCATGAACTCTCTGGTACATCTGTTGGCTACAGTGCATGGATCTTCTGAGGGGTTGAGCCTTCAGCTAAAATTTTAATTTGAGTTGCTCTACTGGCAGGAAGTGCATCGGTAGATATTGCCAAAGCTTACAGAATTCATTTCAAATATAAACTCACTAAAGGCAAGAAAGGAGAAAAAGAAAAAAAGAAGCAGAATTTGGCTGCAGGAGTCGTACAGTAATCCAAATCCTCCCATCTCAAGCTCTTGAGAGTTTCAGCCTGAACTGCCCTCTCATAAGTACCCTCATAGGAGTCACTGGATGGCAGACCTCTGAATGCAGCAGTAGGGAGTTGGACGGGGGGGGGGGTGTGGCTGTAGCTGACTTTAATGTGGGGAGGTCTGTTGTGGGTTTCGAACCATAACCGCTCCACACAAGAAACACGGTCGGTCTGTTGAGCAAACAACAGATAGCCCCGGCTGAAGGAGTTAATCATTCTTATTGGTTCTGAAGGGATGACATCACAGGCTGTAGCAGGAAGTTCACGTAAAAGCCCATTTAATTAAACACAATGATAATGTCAGAGGGACAATTTACAACCGGCAGGCTTAATGACATGCAGCATCACTGCTGAAAGTGAAAATAAAATTGTTATAATTATTAGTATTTTTGTTGTTGTTATTATTATTAAAACAAAAGACAGTAATGTGGACAGAATGAAGGATATTTATGTGGGTGACTGGTGAGGACTTAATGGGGGGTGGAGGGGTGGGGGGGGGGGGTATAGCCATTCACTGTTTTCGTTGTATTTTCTTCGTCTCTCATTATCATTCTTTCATTTTCACACCAAGTCACACCATTTTCCAGGAATTAGTCAGCTGCTGTTTGAATGACACCTTACTGAGATTTCTGTGTACATTTTTGATCTTGGGTATTTGCATACCCCATTCCCAATATTCAATTTAGCATAAATAATCTTCAAAGACATTTAAGATGTTGACTTGGTGTCGATATTTAAATATGTGCTGAAACCAAATGGGCCATATGAATTTGACTGTATTATTGCATACATAATATAGTTTCCCTGTCGCTTAAATAAATCTTAGCTGGTGAAACATTCTCAAGAAACATGCCAAGTCCTGCAACTCACATTGCTGGGAAAATTATGGAAATACATGAAAGGTTTTCCATTGTGAATTATTCTGAGAGAGAAATACAACACTGCTTTTATATGTGTGCTGTGATTTTTTTTTTTCCCCAAAACCATAAATCTTTGCTGGTGTATAATAACACTATAATGAAAAGTTCACTTCAGGTTAGGCTTTATCCTTAAAAAGGGCATCCATTTCATGTTTTGTCTGAATTTCATATTACAAAATCCATCAATAATGCATAAAGATACTGCATGCATTTCAAATATCACACAGTATCGGGTCATATTATGAAAGTGTTTATGTGACATAATTCTTTTAGCATATCAAATAAGGTGTGAAAAGAGCTGCAAAATAACAAATAATCTAGTGCCATTGTCTTCATAAAATACTCAGTTTTCATATTCATACTCAGTCCATATTCAACATTTTTTCTTACTATTTACATATTTGCAGTTTCACCTGTAAATTCACCATCGGACTCCACAAACTATGTAAAAAATAACTGGAATTTATATTATATTGTTTACTTATCTATTTATCTGTGACAGAATGAGAGAATGTGCTTTGGCGCCAATGGTACACATTGAATCCACAGTTCCTCTGGGAGTCTAATGCGATGTGTTCTAAAGGCAAAATAACCGCTAATTGCTAGCCTGATTAATAATTATAGAGCGAGAGTTAAGTAGCGAATGGCATATGGAGGAACTAAAATGGATTCCCCAGAGTTTGTGCACTAGCAACGGCACCAACCACTAGAAGCTTATCTTTCAATACATATCTATCTTATGCCAAATTCCCATCCCTATATTATACACAGTCATATTTGAATAGTTTTGAACTTTTTTTTTTCTCCAAGGATTTTTTTTCTCCCCAAAATGATTTCATGAGCATAGCATAACCGTCGAACACAGCGATTTCTTACGTAACGGATCAGGTCCAAATGCAATCTGACTGTAATGTCCTCTGCCCTTGGCTCTGAATAAACATAAGCCTTATTTATCTCAGCTCTCGCAACATTTTATTTTCCGTTAATTTCCAGCAAACGGGGCAAAGTCATGAGGGAAACGCGTTAGAAGGTTATTGTGTCACTAAACCTAACGACAACGCAAATGGCGCTGTAAAGAGATTCGCGGAGCTGCGGTCTGGGAGGGGTTCCAACCACTTTGGCATTTGCTGTCAAAGACCATAAAATCAACCCAAGTGCCTCTAGTCCATGTGGAAAATAATAATAATAAAAAAAATATATAATAAATAAATAAAATGCATGCAAGCACAATTGCCTGACATTGCACTGGTATTGCCAATAATGTAACACCTGGCCGTGTCTGAACAGGTGGCATACAGGGAAAAGACAGCTGATTATCTGACGCGACAAAATGTGGCACACCTGCTGCTGATTGTAACTTTACATGAGGGTCACTGTGCATTTTGGATGAGAATACATGGAAACAATTACGAATCGGGCGCGGAAAGGCATTTTAATGGCGTATGTGTCAGGGGTGGGGTAAAGTCCATCTCAGTTTCGTTAGTTAACAAGATTTACTTTCACGAACAGAAAAGCACCCGTAACTTTCTGTTGCATTCAAATAAATGAATCATAAATTATGAAGATTTTATCAAACACTGAGTAAAACAAAGTTAAATATGTATGAAGTTTTATTCATGGCTTTAATAACAAGAGGATTATTCTGTATAAATAAGACCATCTTTTTTATTACCTATTTCAGGAAATTCAGAAAGGCTAAGTAAATCTTACAAAATCAAAGTTTAATGGACAATTCTAAGGAAGTAAATAAATACAAAAATGCAATTAACAGAAAAGTTACTCTGTATGATGACACTTATGACAATTATAACTAAATCACTTACCCAGAAATATCAATTTCCCGATAATGCCCCAAATCTGTCACTTTTTAACCCAGAAAATTCAATTAGTACATCATCTTGCCAAGATAACATAATTTAGTCAAACATAAATAGCACTGTAACTAAATAATACAGACCCTACATTCATGTGTGTCATTTTCCCCCTAATGCATTCTGTATAGAAGTACAGCCACAGAAATGCACCTTTGGATTTCCAGACTAGCTATTCAGCATGCTGCAGACGCTGCATATTGGATTTTTTTCTAAAGAGTGTTTCATAATAGATATGTGCATTACCCCTCCAGGAAAAACACAGACGGTTTAATAAAAGGCGGAGGCCCTATCTCCCCCCAGTGCTTTCATCTTATTATTGTGGACACAGACACTACCACCTGCTAACCATGTCCTGATATTTTGGCGACATGACTTTTGTCAAGCGTTATATATATATACCAGATGACAAAGATGAAACACACCTTTTGCAGAGCACAGGTGAGGTTTTCCTCAGGCAGAGAGTTTGAAAACTCCGTAGAAAGGTTTCACGTGCGAATAATTCCTCTGATAATGCATTAATTAATCCAACTAATTTTTTTTTTTTACAAAGGCATGGTCTTTAAAAGCAGAATGATTAGTCTCTTGTCCAAAAATCCCAGGCAAGTTTTGATAGGTTAAAGCGGTTGTATCGTACGCGGGGTGATTTTTTTCATTCTTCTTCTTACCGAGGCAGACGTGACAGGTGTGAAGCGGAACCGACAGCCACCTGGGACATTTCTGTAAGCGTCCCCTCTGCCAGATTGTGCTAGAATAGGCTGGTGAGGGAAAGAAAGGAGGTGGGGTGGGGGGCCGGGCAGGGATGTGTGTGGGGGGCGGGGGGGTACGCTGTCACCCGCACAGCGACAGCTAAGGAGAAAGGACAGGGGAAATGGGTTTCAGGATCTGCAGAGAGCACGAGGCGGCCCCTCCGAAACCACTTTTCCAGGGCGATTCGCCGGCTGTCAGGGAGCACGCATTATGATTCTCACTGATGTATACTCGGGTCTCAGCTCACAGACACCTGTGACAAATTCGGTTCATCTCAGTCAACCTAAATTCCATAAAACTATTAATGGAAGGTAGACTTAGTGAAGCTAATACAGTTAAGTGGCCGTATTATTAGGTACACCATTGTAGTACTGGGTTGGGCCCCTCCAGAAGAGCCTGAATTCTTTATGGCATGTATTCAACAAGGAGTTGTAAACATTCCTTAGGGATTTTGGTCCACACTGACTCGATTGTTTCAGGCAGTTTCTGCAGATTTTTTTTTTTTCAGTTACACATTCAGTTACACATTCACATTCATCATTCTCTATAAACTCTTGAGGTTGTATTGCATAAAGATCCCAGGAGGACAGCTGTTTCTTAGATACTCAAAACCACCAGGTCAGGCTCCATCGCTCACACCATGGTCAAAGTCACATAGACCACCCATTCTAATGTTTGGTCGAACAACAATTATACCTTTTCACCAAGACTCTGCATGTTTTGAATACTGAGCTGCAGCCAAATGATTAGCTGTTTACAGGAGCAGGCTATTTGGGTTAAAGAGCAAGTATACCGAAAAAAGTGGCCACTGAGTCTATGTGTATATACTCTGAGGATTAGACTATGTTTAGTTACTGTTCCTATCAATTCCTTGTCTAAGTATTGTGATTGCAATGAACTACATTTGTGCAATTGATTGATTGATTAGGTAGGGGTAATTAACTATTTAATGCTGCACCAGGTGTATAACCATTTGTCATTATATGTTGTTGATCATAAAATCATTTGTACCATAAAAATATTGGACATTATTTCAAACCCGGTCCAAGTTGTTATTTCAACCTGGGATTACAGTATTTATTTTTATTTTTTTATTTTTTTATATGGGCTCTCCGTTTATTGGATGAAACATTTTTTTTTAATTATAATCAAATATACAAAGCTGCCTCACAGAGATCAAACAGTCTCAAAAGCATATGTTTTTTCTTTGTTTTTTTTTCCTTTCTTAGAGAGGTTTCTCCTTGCAGCTATGTTCATGATTGAAGTTGAGATTCATTGGCCTGGTTAACACCGAATGAAATTGACTATTCTATGCGGGGTATTACTATGCAGAAAGAGGAAGAGAAAATGAAAGATATGAGTATTTGAATAAGTACTATAAAAGGAATGTGTAATTGATTTTCCATTTTGCCCATGTTTTCATTAACAGCCTGAATGGATTCATTAGGGGCAGACGGATTATCAAAAATGTACATATGGCCACATTATAAAGACAAAATCTAATTTTGTGTCGTTCGCTAATCTCCACCGCATAGGAGGTAAGTCATTCTTTTAACCACACCAGACCCCGGAGAATAAAATATTATAAATGCATTGCCTGTTAGGAATGTAGGCCAACAATGTCCACAAACAGAACTCTGCCCGCAGTCTGCTGACCCCTGCTACTCCCTCAGAAACAAGACCAGGTTAGAACCTAGTATATGGCTGGACCTAACACACATGATCCGGCCGACCGATGGTGTAACTTCATCACTCTCTCGCTCAGTCACAGACATTCGCGTTTGTAGGGCTGGCCCCGATGTTGCAGTCCGGGGGCGGGGGGTGGGGCGAGCAATCTTGGTAAAACCTTTCATACATTGCATTGTGTTGCAATGTTCTGTTGCCATTCCATTTAAAATTTATACCGCTAATTCCGCGATACGGGATGAATAACATAATTACAAAAATAACATTATTTTATCTATTTAAAATAGATAAACTTTGGATCGTGTGGCCCCCCCCTCGTGGTCATGTGGCCCCCCATAACGGTTGTGGCCCTAAACAACTGCATCGACCGTTTATGCCACGGGCTGGCTCTGTCAATCAGGGAGCTTTCAGACTTTCCACACCTACCATATAGGGTTCCATAAAGAACTAAAAAAAAAGGGTTCCTTTATGAACTCAAGTCGAAGAACCCTTTCCTCTAGCAGTGTACACTTGAAATGTGTGTTTCCAAATCAATGTACTCTATGTGCAAACCTACGCTCCCTAACTTTGGGTACACAATATCCGACAGTGTAAAAGCTGTATAGACCCAACCAAATTGCCAGGAGGTACCCACTTGCTCTCTCTCTCATAAATGATTCGGTACAGCAAATCAAAACCGGGGGCCGAGGAATTCAGAGCTACTACTCTGGTAGTCATTGACTACTAGAAACATTACGGCTGAGGACATGAATCGACCGGAGAGTGAGCTAATGTAGCTAATGTTTCCCCCTTGTAACTTGTATTAAGCCAAAATATCAAGCGCGTTGCAGAAATCAAGATTAACTGCCTCTCAATGTCATTTTAGGCACAGGAACTTAGTACAGGGAAAATTTTATGGAAGGAAATAGCTGGAATTGTTAAATAAAGGTAGCCTGACTTGGATCATTTTATCAACGAGCATGTTTCACTAAAACTGCAGCTAGATTGCGGTAAAGTTTATCACAAAAAGTATGGGATTACAGAAAAACTGAAGCCATTATTCTTACCATTAAACCAATGTCTGGGTTTGTTTAGACATCATCAGCCACTCCAGTATAATGCTGGCAAAAAAAAAAAAAAAAAAAACTGAAACACTTCCCTCAATTGCTCATTGACCACAAAGGCCTCTGGAGCTTCCAGCTGAAATCTTCTCATCAATAACTTAAATTGACTGGTCAATGCAACAGATACTCCTTTTATGTTCAAATATCTCACTCAATTTCTTCAATGATTAATGACAGAGGACCTATCACCAAAACCCAATGGGTTTTCTGGCCAATTGCTCGAGCAATTTTCGCAAGCAAACTGCCAACCACGCTTGGCTTAATGTGCCTCACTTGGTAGATCAGACTCAGCCACATATTTGTCTTCTTTAGTGAGGATTGTGCTCAGTAGCTACACAGCCACAAACGGATGAACTTTCAGACAGTAAGAAACAGAGCTTACTGATATAAACTCCTTTGCGCAGATGCCAAATTTGCCCAATCCTTGCCCATTTAGTGGGTTGTCTATTGACAGATTTATATCTCCACATGTGAGCATCTTGGGAAATGGCTTAAATGAAGCAGTACACTAGTACCGTTTACAATACTAACTTATATTAGATTAATTTTATGACTTAGGTAGAAATAAAGTGGCACAAATACAAAGAAATCTAGGCGAGAATGCAAAAATGAAGTTGAAGATCACCTTCAGTTTGCAATGAAATACTCTGAGTATTGCAAGTACTGGAAACCGGCATAAATATTTGCAGCGTTGAGCAGGAACACAAGACACATTTGGCATTCCAAATTAGGGCAAAATAGAAGTTAAATTAAAGATAAAATATGCGCTGCATGCTAAGAAGCAATACCATCGAAGCGCAAAACCCCATTACCTGAATTACCTCCAGAAATCACCTTCATTGTTCAAAAGTTTCATTAAACTAGGAGCACGCTCATGCAGAACCCCTTTCTTTCCCAAACAGAGAAGAAGAAGAAGAAGAATAAGAAGAAGCACCTGATGTGGGTTTTAAGAAGCCAAATCAGAATTTAGATTGAGTGTCCAATATTGTGAATCGCACATGGGGAAACAGAGCAGAAGTGTTTCAGGCTTTTTCACAGAACAGGGTTCCTGACAGGAGACCCATTATACTGGGGGAAACCGGTCTCTAAAGTTTGTTGGCGGTGTAAATGAGAAACGCTCTAATTTTCTTATAGACCACACTTATAAAATTCTATTCTGTTTATCCCTGACTGAAATTGAATTGGCCCAGCTTCAATCTGTCTTGCTGCACTTACATCCATCCATGAATATAAATGACTTCACAGATTAACATGGGTGAAAACCCATGTTATGCCAGTGAGGATTTCAGTTAGTTTTGAAAAGACCTGCATCCATAAGCACCCTCACAGGGGTGTTTGAGTGGCAAACTCCTGAATATATGTGTATCCGTTTCATTCTATTGTGAAGGGATGACATCACAGACTGTTGCGGACACTCAATTATGTCATGAACCACAAGGATAATGTCAATCATTTTCAAAGGGACAGGCTTAATGGCATGTAGCATCAGAGCTGAAAATAATAATAATAATAATAATAATAATAATAATAATAATAATAATAATAATAATAATAAATAAATGAAAAAAAAATCCCAGTTTTTCATTGTGACATGTAATTTGCATTATGCACTTGGCTGTGCGTGATTTTGTGTGGCACTGAACTGAATCGCTGCTCTCAGACACATTTTCCGCCAATGCTGTTGGTTTAATTATCTGGGTGACAGTGATTGATTAAGTGGAAGCAGCCAGCTGTGACTCTGACTGCTTACCTGCACCAGCACCAATGGGCTCACACCTGTCTGTCTCTCTCTCTCTCTCTCTCTCTCTCTCTCTGTCTCTCCCTGTCTTTCCCTCTCTCTCTCTCTCTGGCTGTCTGTCTCTCTTTCTCCCTGTCCTGCTTCTATCTCCCCGCCCCCCCCTCTCTCTCTCTCTCTCGCTCCCTGTCACTCTCTCTCTGACCCATGTGAGTTAAGGCCTGTGTAATGTGATGTGGGGCAGAGGACAGAGCAATAGAAAAGTGATTGCTGTCATCACTGAATAATATAAATTTAGTTTTATCCCTTCCCATTTTTGCGTAAAGCACATTTGGAGTTGCAACTGTTGTATGCACACTGAAGACACTATATGAACCGACACATTTGGGGAATTAAAGGAAAATAACGAGAATGAATAGGAACACTGTCAATCACCTCTGGGTACCTGGTCTGATTTTGGGAGGAATGGTAATTGGATGATGTAACCTATGGGCAAAGACATCCTACCTCTGCATAGGTGTTTATCTGGTACTAGTTGTCTCTTGATTTGTTTTGTTAAAGAACGAGTTAGGCATTCGGATACATTTATGAAATGCGTGACTTTCTTAATTAAACCAGTTTGTCAATCTGCAGTAAGGTATGAGTCGTGATAATTTGGCGATGAACATTCACACTATCGATTTTTAAGTTAAGCAAATGCATCCCCGCTACATTCGCCAAACCGTCTACAAATGTGGCACCAGAGTAAGCCACCTGCTAAATGCATCGTTATTATGGAACATTAGTTTTATGCTCTCATCTAGGCTAGCGCCACCATTTTGTACTTTAACAAGTTCTTTCTGCAAGTGTTGTGAACTGCGGAGATTGCAACCTGCATGAAGTCTTTAACGCGGGACAGAAGCCGCACGGCCTCTGGTGGACGAGCGGCACTTATTCTCCCCATGACAGCGGTCACATGACTCGGCGGCCAATAGCATTTCAAAGACATCCACACACACGGCACTCGATTCTGGGGGAGCTATCACCATCCATTATATATTGATTGCAGCGTGTCACAAGAGAAAAATGACCATAATTTCCAGCTCGAAAAAGAACATTTCGAACCGTTTGTACCCTGAAACCCCTCCCTTATGATCTCAATATGTCCTTAGACTGATCCAGCTGCCAAGCAGCCGATAGTTTATTGGCGTTGAAAGTTATTACTTGTTTTAATGAACACTTGAATTTAATGTGGGTTAATGTCGGGAGGAGGAGGCAATGATGTCTCACCCACCTCCTATGTATTCTGTTATTGTTTTACGCCATTCAATCAATAGTTTATTCAATATTTCAAACAGAGCTTTTTAACGAAGATTTTTCTCCATTTTCTGGAATAACTTAACATGACATAATGAGGAGAACAGGACATCCAGCCCAACAATGCTCGCCATTTTCCTGACTAAATTATACCTACTTGCAGGCTAGATTGTAACACTAGATCAATCTTTGTCCTGAAAACCCCCAGAATGTCCACCTCTACTACACCACCTGTAGGCTATTCCACACATCGAATACTGGTCATATATATGTTAAAATATATGTAAATATGAATGAATGTGGCCATACATGAATCTGAAATGGTCATATATAGCCACATTTGCGTTGTAATCTCCATAGTAAATGTGGGGGAGCACTAACAAGCACAGATTGCCTCTGACAAACGTCATCTTGCCACCGGCATCTCTTCACACGTCAGCCCACATGCTCACACAGACATGAGTCGGAGGAATACACTTCACGGACAGCTTTACCAAGCAGACTTCCAGGCACCCCACCGGCCAGCAGGGGTCGCAATGACAACTGAATCCCTCCGAACCCTTAGCCACACAGCAGCCAATCACGCATTGCCCTGCATGGCTGCCAACCGCATTGGCTCGGTCAGGGTTCGAACCCAGGCCGTGGGGCCCCATCCACACACTACAGAAGAGAAATACAATACAGAGTTCGTTTTTTTTTTCCCCACTGAGACAACAAAGTTTTTGTGTGACATTTATTATTTCAGCTGTTATTGCAAGTCCAGCAAGCCTTCGGAGAGAAGACTCAGCAAGTCTGCGGCGGCGAGCTCTGGACACCTGATCCGCCTGCTCTCCAAACAGGATTTGTCTTCATTTCAAACTGAGCAGGTACTAGACGGGTCAGTGGTATGAAACAAACACTGCTCCATGCCCGAAACAGTTCCCGCCCACGCCTGCATAGCCGGATTCGTACAACTTGTTTTTGGTTTCGATTTTGGATGTTTCCAGGATGTTTTCCTGATAGTCAGCATAGCCAGATAGATGCTCAAAACCGTTTACCAATGAAGTACTGAAAGAAGTCCGGCATTTGACAATGCCAGAGTGATTTTTATGAAGACACAGAAGTAAGGATGAATATAAAAAGGGAATGCATTGCAAATATTATTTGAGTGTGTCATATTTAAAAGCAGCAAACCTTATCCATAATAACATTATATATATTTTTTAATAAATCACTTAGAGGTTTCTGACTAAAACCATCTCGAAACAATTGTCCCTTTGCATCTCCTCCTGTCCTGTGTTAGGCAGCGACGCATGAATATTGGGAACATATGTTCGGAAAGCAGGGAACTCAAACATTATCAAGACTTAATTTAAGTCATTAGTGCACTGCCTCATACCTAAACAGGGGGAGGAAGAAATCAGCACACCATAAAATCATTGCGATTTCTCACTCAGGGACACTTTTCCCCAAATTAATTTCCTGCCGTGTGTACCCTCGGCCAGACGGGCCGCTAAGGGCCAGAAATGACTTCACGCACTTCTTTTGAGAACCAGGCTCCAAGGCCTCGGGATTCAATTCTGTTTCCATAACACGAAACTGAATATCTTACACCTGAGTCAAAGTGAAATGAAAACCTGAACAGGGGGGCTTTGCTTTCAGATGAAAATAATAATGGAAAAGCCCTGATTCCAAATCCAGTTTGTTAATGCTCCAGAATGGCAGTTAAACATTTTCAAATCTGTGAAAGCACAGAGGCGCTTGGTAAATAATCCATCTTTTTTTAACCCTTCACTACGCAGGAGGGTATCTGTTAGTCTTCACGCTTACTGTTTTAACCAGTTCAGCTTTAGGATGTCCACTGCATCTGCCATTTTGTCCAGAGTTGTAATCCTTTCAGATATTCAGATATGTACTTCCAGCTATTTATCTAACGGACAATGGACCCAGTGGAATCTTGGTCAGAAGGCAGCATATGACAGCCAATCAGAGAGGAGGAAGGCATACCTCATCGTCCATTTGAGCTTTTGTGTGGAATACTCATAGCAGCAGAAGCTGAACTTTGGAATTCACTGTTCAGATGATCAAATGAAAACGGGAACATAGAACATAACATAGTTTTTAATTACACAGTCCAGTTATGTGGACTTCTGCTTGAGATATCCTAGAACATTTTTTAAACATGTGTTATTATTATTATTATTATTATTATTATTATTATTGTTATCATTATTATTATTATTATTACCAGGGCAACTTACACCTTAATCACATAATACAAAGGAATATATGCAACTCACAATCCAATGATCTGTTTGTAAATCTATCTAAGTACGGTTTCGATTTCTTCACCAATGAAAATGGAAAACATTATTATTGTTTTGCCTGCAACAGGACATTAGAGGGGATACAATTAGAGTTAAATAAAATTATATAATTGTATAGTTTCATGGATGTCACTGTCACTCACAGCTTTGTTCATAAAATGCATTATTTTGAGCAGCCTAGGCAAATGATGTCAGCTTCATACTGTGCTTTGTTTTCTTGCTTGCTTGTTTGTTTGGCTGGTTGGTTATTTTGTATGGAGTAGCATCAGTCAACAGTCTGTTTGTTTTAATGTTTTACCAAGGAAAATAAGAAAATTGATCACAAGAAAAGAGTGTTTGTTGATTGGTGTTAGCAGGGTGCAATGTTCATGAATGCCGACGTTCTTTTGACGCAGGGTTCCTGTGTGAGGCCCTGCACAGAAAGTGTTACTTCTTGATATTGATGCCAAGAAAAAAAAAAAAAAAAACTGGCTAAATCTGCAGTCCTACATTACAGAGTGACAGAGACAGAGCTGGAGTTGGACGTGTCAGGAAATTTAGCAACACTCAGCTGGAACACCCACTGTTCAATTTGCAATGTTTCACCTGGGCGTGTCTCGTGGCTGTCAGGTGAGCGAGATGGCCATCTCGCTGTTCTCGGGAAGCAGTGTCTCTGCTCAAGCACGGAAAATGGTTTCCTTTCATATCGACCCCGTCACCTTTAAAACTTAAAATCCATCTTCTGTCTAGACGAGGCACATCATCCAACTCCACAGATGAAATTTGCCTTCAGTTCTATTGTCGTTTCAAGCGTTTGTTTTGGAGTTTAAATATGATTGCCAGTTGAAATGAGGTGCATGGCATTGCTATTATTCAGAGTAGAGCTAATTTAATGGATGTGTTCAGAAATATTTCAGAGGTTATCCAAATCATAATGAACATTATGAATGATGCAATATGATGACTGAAATGTACACGCAGCGTGGAGTCCGAGTTTTGCCCTATTCTTAATGCCATAACGTAACTTCAGATGTCACGTCCTGGGTTCTGTGAGAGACGAGATGCTTGTACATCACGTCGGTGACTTCTGGAGTTACATGAGCAGAACGGAGTTCAGAGACGTGTTTGCACATGATTGTTCAGCGCAGAATGTGTCAGCCCTTGAAATGCAATACGAGCGTGATTGGCTCCCTTTCGCCGTGGGGGTCGTTGGTCCGGAGCTCAACAGGCTAAGCTTATCTCTTATTTCAACACCGCGGCTCTGCCCCGATCTGCTGTCCAAGGAATGCGGCAAACCCGTTATTTTATTGCCGTCTAACCGACACTCTCGTCCGGTGGTGATTTACAATGTAAACACAAGGCCCAAAGATTGGACCCTTACCCCCATTATATAACGAAGAGCAGAGACTAGCTAATGAAAGAAACAGGGTTTTGTTTTGTTTGTTTAAACCAGTTTTTATCAGCGGCGAGGCGATGCTATTCACCCCCATCAATACGGGCGTAAATACGAAGGAGAAGACGTGTCACTTTATTAAACCAACCTCCCCGACGACGCGTCTGAAACCCCCCCCGGTGCAACGGATCCCTGGCTCCGCCCTCCGGCCGACAGTCCGTCATGCGGGCTCGAAATCCAATCGCAGAAAAGGTGACTGTGTCTGACAGCGGGGAGCCTAACGGATTATGCGTTTAACCAGAAGTGACTGCGTCCGCTCAAGTGCAAAACAAGCTAACGTCGTCCCAGGGACGGCGCCCCCCACTTCTATTTATCCTTTTTATTTCTGTAATTCGGCGTGTTTCGCAGAGGGCTAATGCGAACTGAAGCCCTGTGGTGAGAGGGAAAACCGTAACTGATGAAGTCCTCAGTTCTTCACCGCAGACCGCCTCCAAGACTGGCTGTGTGTGTCTGCGTGGCTATGTGTCTGTGTGTGTCTGGGTGTGTGCGTCTGTGTGTGTGTGTGTGTGCATGTGTGTCTGTGTGTGTGTGCATGTGTGTGCGTCTGTGTGTGCACATGTGTGTGTGCATGCGTGTGCGTCTGTGTGTGCACGTGTGTGTGTGTGTGCGTGTCTGTATGTGTGTGTGTGTGGGGGGTGTGTGCGTGTCTTTGTGTGTGTGTCTGTGCCTCTGTGTGTGCATGCATGTGAGTGTGTGTGTGTGTGCGTGTCTGTGTGAGTGTGTCTGTGTGTGTGTGTGTCTCTATGTGCGTGCGCGTCTGTGTGTGTGAGTGTGTCTGTGTGTGTGTTTGTGTGTGAGTGTTTGTGTGCATGTGTGTGTGTGTGTGTGTGTGTGTTTGTGTGTGTGAGACTGACACCATTGTAACACATGTCCTTTCAGTGAGAGTGTAGAGGGATTGCAGCTGATGGCAATGCAACACTCTTTCGGGTAAATCGCTTGTAAACGTCTTATGTGCTGTCAAACATACAATCACCTACAGATCCCTTGAAAGCAACAGCACTAACTGAGCGCAGAAAAAAAATAAATCTGCAGGCAGTCCAAGCGCAGCAGGAAAAACGATGACTGAGGGCAAACAGGGACTTTACAGTAACTCTCCTAATCCCTTAGCATTCGGGCCCTGTAGCCTTTTGTGCTGCTACACGGCATTTCTCTTGGTTGCATCCTGCTCATCCAGCTTTGAAAAATCAGAACAAAGCAGTGTTCCTAGACCCCAGCGCATACAGAAAGAAAATAATAAAAAAATAAAAAAAAACATAACAGCGATAGTTCTGCAATTTAAAATGCAACAACAACAAGCAACAACAATAATAATACATTCGATTTTTTTATAGTGCCTTATAGACAGAAACAGACAAATGAGATGGCGTAATTTTATTTAATGTGGATGTAATAAACAGAAGCATGCTAAATAAAACAACTGAGAAAAAAAAAGAAAGACAGGAATAGAAAATTGTTGGGGCAAGTGGGGTGGACGGGGCAAGTGGGGTGGATGCCCCGCCCCCCTCCCCCTCCCATAGAATGTTACCGGCAACAGGTTTTCAGTGCCTGAAATGGAAATGCTCAGTACTCATCCAGAGAGCCAGCTGGGTGCAGCAGAATTCTGGTCATTTTTAATCCCTTTTTTTAAATGTTATTTTATTTTTTTTTTCAAAATTATTTTTCAAAAATCAGCATTTGCATGTTCAGTTAAGAACATTCTAATCGCACATTTTGTGATCTTGAAATACGATCCCTTTTCTTAATTTGTCCCTTTTATGTTCCTGGCCTTCACAGTCTTGGCTAATAATTCGCCATACCAATTTCCCCTCCCATTCTGCTCAGCACAAACAGATGCATTTAATTTCTTTTCAGCTCTCTCCTATGCTCTCATTCTGGGCACAAATATCCCTGGATGACCTCCGAATGTTGGTTTTTCCAGAAAACATCCAGTTCCGCTACATCCATTACTTACGCAATTTATTGGTTTCACTGCATGTGTCTTTTTTTAGTGTTTTCCCATTGTGTCTTCATATGCGGAATGCCCTATCATATTCACAAGCCACACCTGTTTCAGTGACCTCTGCTATCAATTCCGACAAGCACGTGCTCACTTCCAAAACACGCTCTCCTTTTTAACAGACTGCAACTCACAAGTTAGGATTACACAGACATGAACCGGAGGAATGTGCTTCATTTGCAGCTTGTGCGAGTGGAGTGTTATTTCCTGATTCAACAGCAGGGGTCGCTGCTGAGAGATCAGACATCATGTCAGCATTGCATTTCCCTTCTGCCTAACCACAATGGGGACTTCATATTGCTTGGATTACCTCATTTTATTTTGTCTTGGAGACCCTCCAAGTCTGTGTCCCAGTTTCTGGCACCTGTACTTATTCTTAAAAGGTTAATTAGATGGATTTTTCAAAAGGTCACCACACTGCATTGTTTGGCCAATAGTATTTATCAGAGGTGAAAAATGGGCAAATTTAGGCCAAATGAACTCCAGTTAGAGAACGCAGTGTGCCGCTATTAACTAATAAGATAAAGGAGAAAGCTTATCGCCTGCTTGCCATTCTCATGCAATTCTACCACAGTGAAATATGTCCAAAAGAATGGGTTTCAGGTGGCTGGAAAGGTATATTGGTATAAAGTTATATTGCTAATTGGGAACACTAAGAGAATAGATTAGCATTGAATAGGGTAAGACAGCAGCCTGTACATTGTATTTTAAACTTGATTAGATGTCTTGGCTTGTGTTAATAAAGAAGTATGTTTTGCCTATTAGCTCATAATGGATTGTGTTACAGATGGGGGAAACCTGATGCCAGGTCAACGCTCCTACTCTAAATGCTTTATGGATACAGGCCATGCTCTTGAATCTATCATAGTTATAAGGTATACTAATAAGGATACATTGCCTTTTGATTAGAGATGTAATTAGAGATGACAAACATTGTGCAACACCCAGTTGGGTTATACAGTCAATCTCCATTTTGTTTGTGGACGTGTGAATGCACCCTAATAATAACAGATGCAAAACAATAAAAAACATAAAATAAAAATAAAAAATGATGCATCTCTCTGTGCTTCATAGCTGAGTTACCATGACAATGGTGTCCACTGGGGACCCACAGGTTGCTGGTTTTGCGTGCTCCTGTGCAGGGGGTGTGTTAATAGTCACCATTAAGGAAACCCCCAGAATCTGCAGGAGCAAAAGTGGGCTGCACTTTACTGGGAAAATGAACAGACTCTAACATAACACCAGGGTCCTACTCCACTAAGAAATTCTGATGTGCAGAGCCAGGATTGGGTCATTGAGAAAGAGACAATCAGTGGAATTTGGATGATAGAAATTCCGGAAAATCACATTTAATCATCGCGCTTAAAAGCTTTGAAAGGAATTTAACTGGACCATTAATAAAAACCTTCTCTTAGGGCTGCTGGGCGGCTCATGCTGTTTTAAGGCTCTCTTCTAGAGTATGGATGGGCCCTGTGGTGTATGCCAGCGTGTGGATGGGCCATATGGTTTAGTTTGTTACGGCACTGTTCTAGTGCATGGATGGGCCCTGTGGTCTGCTATCTGTTAAGGCACTGTTCTATTGCATGGATGGGGCCACATGATTTGCTATCTCTTAAGACACTGTTCTAGTGCACGGATGGGCCCCATGGTCTAGTGTCAGACAGACGAAGTCTCCCAGGCCTTTCCACCCCGGCAGAATTGATTGCGTTTTGTTGCAGTGTAGCACCATATGGGTTGAAATATTCATATTTCCCCCGAAGCGAGTGTCAGCTCCTTTCATGGGGATTGAAAGCGAATTCAGATGTCTCAGTCGCGCCCCATCCTCACATGTCAGATTTGCCTCTCAGCCATGGTCGAGGCAAAGCCATGCTTTTCTGTTTTATTTATTTTTTTTTTTTTTCCTTTGTGTTCGAACACAAAAAAATAGTAATATTAATGTGGATGTCACACTAAAGCATTTACCTTTCTCAATCAAGCTGTGACTTTTCACTCATAGTATGGAGGGAAAGGAAATCTATATTCCTGAGTCAAACAGCAGTCTCACATTCAATTCTGGGGTCATAAATTAGCAGCAGTAATTAGCGTCTACAACAGAATGTCATCCTTACTTTTTTTTTCTTTTTTTTTTTGAGAGAGAGAAGCCAGGTGTAAAGCAAACTGGAAATATCTAATCAACCATGCACACTACTCTGTTATGGTTGTGGCAGAGTTTATTTTTGTTCTTGTGTGTGTGTGTGTGTTGGGGGACGTGTGGTCAGGCACACGTATGGATTGTCAGTGACAAGAAGCTCTTTTGTGATTTTTGCAGTTTCCCAGGGTAGAGTCATTGTTTACATCATTACAGTTAATTAGCTAATAAACAAGTCGGCTCAGGTGGAAGAATCAACGCGTGCGCCGACTCAATCGGACAAAGCCTTGTCCCCCCGCCCCAATCCCCCCCCCCCCTCCTCCACTGGCTGTTTCATTATCCCTGCAGTTCCCTCAACCACAGTACCGATCAGCCAATCAAATCAGACTCCTGCTGGCCCTGAGGGCTGAGCACCCGCGTTCCTGATTTGGACTGTGCCGTTGGGGTCGGAGGAGCCCGGCGGGTTCTTTACGGCTTCAGTTTCAGAGGTGGCCACGGCGCAAATGTGCAACTGCTTTCCCGCCAGAGATTCCGGCTAAGACCAGCTGAGATTCTATGCTGGTTTGAGACAGTTTAAACTGTGGGTTTTTTTTTGACACTTCTAGCTGGTCATAGCTGCTGTGTGGCCGGTCAAAGATGGACTCTAGCTGGACAAAGCTGGTCAAAGCTGTTAGAGTACAGTAAGCTGCTGGTGGAACTGGTGGGTTAGCTGAGTATATAGGCTGGACAGCTGGGTAAACAGCTGGACTAAAACACAGCCTTCTCCAGCTTTAGCTGAAATTAATTTTCATCAGGGATCTAAGGGTGGGGAGGGGGGACAATTTCAATTATGATGTGCCTTGCACTGCCATTTTAATTATCACTAGGAGGAGTAATAATGAACACTGAGTTAGAATGTTTGCCTCACTGCGTACAATTGTTGAGTCGCCACCATTTTGGATTTATGTAATCATATTTCCATAATTAGTTCCCACATATTAAATATCTATATAATGCATTGTTAAAAGAAATTAATCTATATTTGAAAGATATATACTGTATGGGATGAGAGCTGCCCGTGCTCTTCCGCGTATGAAATCGCGTTGTTAACTTTAAGGGTTGCAAATTTGAGTGCCTGAGCCGATCCTGGCACCCGCCATGAACACCGCTCCCCAAGGCAGGAAATTCTGCCTTTGGATCTCAGCTGCTGCTGCAGCCAACTGTGAAGATCAGTCCCCAGCAACACGACACCACGGGCTTTATGCTAACGATGAAAGAGTGAGGTACCCCATTAAAACACCAAAAAATCACGATGATAATAATAATGATCATAATAAAATGGGTGGATACAAAAATCTGCTGCCAATCATTCATCCTTTGTGCCGAAAGGCTTCGCTCTTCACGACAAAACACAAAGATTGGCTCAAATCAGCGAGTTACTGTCTGGTATAATGTGGTAGGACCACCGATTTTTGGTGTCCTGGTATCTCATTTTTAAAATTCGATTTTATCCTACTGGTACAACAGGTTGCCAGGAGAGATGTATCCCTTTCCCTGATTGGCTGTAGCTCTCCCGTAGTACGCCGGCTGGCATGTTGTGTGGAAAAAAAGTCACTGACTTGTGGTGGATGGCATCGGAGGAGGGCAAATGCTTCAGCTGCTCTTGGGGTGACCAGATACAAGTGGCACAGCTGTGATTTCAGAGCATACAAAGAGTCATTGGATTCTACATGGAATAAAAAAGAGAGAAAAAAACATTTCAATATATGTATTAATTTTTTTTATGTAGATATTTTAACAGAATTTAAGTTTAGGGAGAACATTGCCATTATTTCCTTAGCAGATACATTTATCACAGGCAACATAGGGTACATTATATATATTTTACATTTCCATATTTATGCTGGTGGATATTTACAGAAGCAACTGAAGCAACTGAAACGGTTTAGTACTTTGCTTGAAGGGTGAATGAAAATCCCAAATTTAATATGCTTGTTTTTTTTTTTACCTAACAGTTTCATAGGTATGCTTATGGAAATTCAGAGAATCAGTTTCATGGTTGAGGAAATATATATATATAATATATAATATATATATATATATATATATATATATATATATATATAAATTCATGCTTTAGAGAAGGGCATATTCAGCATTTAGAGTCTAGACTTGGATAAAGTGATCTCCTAAATTGCTATTCCACACAGTGCTAGCCTACTCAAAATGTCTTAGAATAACACGGAGGTCAAATACCTGGACTAATAATATGTACAACTCAATATAATACAGAAGCAGTTTAGTTGTAGTTCATTCTATCTGAGTGTCAAATGAAAATCTGATACCTGACAGTTGTTTAAATATTTTTTTTTCAGTTTTCAATGCCTAATAAGATTGGATCAGAGACCTTTATCATTCTGACCTAACAATGTGTATGTAAAAGATAGACTTAAAATTAGATAGCTAGACTTTAAATTAGTGTCATTCTTAATTTTTGGCTGCTGGAGCACGTCTCCATCGCTTCCTTACGCGACGAACAGATACGCTGAGCGATGGCGCCCAAGCCTTAGCACGGCAAGCCCTTTGCACGGGAGGTCGGCCATTACACGGCTCTGGAGATTATGAATCACCGCGCGCGTCGCACACCTGGACGTTTTGAATAATGAACGTTAAATATTGAGACAGCCGATTAATTCCTCTTGTCTCGCGGCGGGCTTCTTCGCGTGCGGAGCCGAGCCGGGCGGGGCGGGGCGACGCGAGGGGAAGGATCGGGCGTTCAGCAAACGGAGCGTTTTTTTTTTTTTTTGTGTGGACGCTGTGCGGATCAGGCCTGCGGTTGGGGCTCGTCCTTCAAGCCCGTCTGTGTCGGGCTGTGAGGGAAGAGGTCGTCGGTCGCGGCCGTGGCGTTTGACACGGAGGAGCCCGTCAACGCGGGCGGTCTCGGGATTTGAGATTAGGGGTTTAAATCTGGAGAGCGATAGCGACGTGATAAGGTGGATACCCGCAGACAGGAGGGGGAACTACAGTGTCAGCACAGAGTGTCTGTCTGACGTGAGGGGAAAGATCCCTGTTGCTTAAGTACAGCTTACAGCAATGATGGACATTTCTGTTCCCAGAGAGAGCTGGTGTGTAAGCAGGTTTTAGTTTCCACCATTTTACTTTGCTCGGTCAGTTAGTTTGCTGTACACACCAACGCCATTTCACACACGTATTCAAGCATCGAGAGTTGTCAACTATCATGCACAGGCTTACCGATAAATGTAGTTAAATTATTTTTGAGCAGAAGTCGACAAAAGTGGATATGGCCTGTCTCGCAGGCCTCTGGTACAGAATGTAGACACAGAAAAATATATACTGTAGAATGATAAAAATAAATGTATGACTAATAACACTGTTCGCAATGGGTTTGTACATGGTACACAATGGTGCAAGTAATGCAGTTTTCTGGCACAATGACTGCACAGCTCAAATATTGGACTGTTGTAACCTGTTCCTGGAGATCTACCATCCGGTAGGTTTTCATTACAACTCTAATTTGTCACACCTGTTAATTAGCGGCTCAATGATATCTCTAGCTGTTGAATGATGTGTGCTTCATTAGGGCTCAAATGAAAGCCTACAGGGCAGGCAGATGGTAGACAGGTAGATCTCCAGGAACAGGGCTGGTTACCACAGGGATAGAGGTAACCGGTGTGACATCACTTCAGAGGAAGTGATGTCACAATGGGAAGGGCCTACACATATGGCTGAACATTATAAATGGGCAGAAATAAAAAAAGGATTAAAATAAATAAATAAAAAACCTAAAGGGAGCATCTACAGGATGGTGAACATCCGTAATTCTGTGAATGCTTGTTATTGCCAATGTTTATTTTTCACGCCAGGGTCTTGGTCAATAGATGCAGACATTTCATCAAAAGCCCCACCAATTAGCATAACATGGAATCACGGATATACGGAAGCTTAAGTAACACTTACCAGCAATAAGCTTATATTGGTTCCTTTCCTAATTACCTGTGTCGGATTAATTTCTACGCGTGGCACAGACAAGCAACATCAGGCTGTAAACACTGAAAGGAGAATAATATCAAATTTCCTACATGGCACAATGATATGAAATGTTAATTACATTCAATTAAAACAAGGCCGTTGCAACTATAATTAGCTGAATATTATTGGTTCAGGATTACTGTCAGATGCAATGAGTGATCCGTGCGAATTGAAATGTGACAATAATAACCTGTCATTTCATATAATATAAAAATAGACTTCAACAAACAGTGGGCTCACATTGAGTAATGTAAGATTTATCTTGCTGAGGGGATATTAATTGAATATTAATTGAAGTTATACTACATTGGTAATAGATTCTACCATTTTTATGACATTTCTCTCAAACCCCCCCAACGAGTCCATTATTTATACATTTACTTATTTTAATCATTAATTTATTATTTGACCAGGCGCTTCTTGTCTAATTTGCTTTTCGTTGTTTTACTGACATAGAATGCATCTTTTTTTTTTTTTTTCATGCATCATTGGGGGCAGTTCTGATAATCTTTTATTCATATGTTGGCTAATGTGAAACCTGACATGTAATTACATGTCTATATAATGCATGTAGCTTTTACAAAATGAGAATTGCAAAAATCGCATCAATATTCAATGAGACATGCGGCGTCTGCTTGTTTAATTATCCAGCTGTGACGTGATATCCATACTGAGTGTGCAATCACAGCCTGTAGGCCGATGTTTGCTTCATCCGGGAGAGCCTGTGTTCTTCCCTGTAAGACACAGGCTACAGTCAGTCATTCTCTCACACTTCATTTCATGTGTTCCTTTTGTACACAACATGGAAAAAAAAATATATATATATATATATATATATCTGTATATAGTCAGTGTAATGGAAAGAAAAAAAATGCATTAGAATGTCCGGAACATTGTGTAGCAATCCATTATAGTACACCGAGCGGGGTCACTTAGCAGACACACTCACAGGGGCTTCACAAAAAGAGGTAAATTAATATAACTGCCTTTGATTGCGTAGCTAGGCTATGAGCTTTGAGGTCAGGCACAGTGCACTGTACTCTGTACCTCGCCAGGAGGCCTTGTCACCCTATAGCTCCCTCTCAGATTAGAGATTTGCTATGCTGTGTCTCATGTCCATTTTTGTTTTACTGACATTATTGCCTTTCAAGGTTATAGTGAAAGCAAGCAATTTTTTCTTAATTTATTTTATTAGTGTTTTTTTTGTCATTGGGCCTTTCGATGATTGACCCTCAGCTGTAAACAGGCACAAATAAGGCCCACAGCAGCTCTCAGATCAGAATGCACTGCTTGCGTGTCCTCAGGAAAAGTATTCGCTATTTATTTATAGGCAGATCACAGCTCTCCACCTGGAAATTGATGGTCAGGGACATTGGTAAATGTTCTCTGTGCTTCTTCCGGTACAAATGACAGACTTGGGGTCACATATTTTTGAAATGCACTCGTGAAGTTTGAAAGTACTTCTTCCGATCTCGGAATATTCATTGAAGCGTCGTACAAAATAAAAAGAAGAATTAGGTTTGGAATGTCTATCAAAAGTACATGTTTCTTTGAAATTGGCAGCGTGTCACATCATTTTCCAGTAGCGAGAGTTAAAGTACAGTAATGCAGCCACTAGATGATTTTTTGGGGGATGAGTGTCAAACTATAAGATTTTTTTTTTTTTTTAATGATCTTGCAAGATGACATGGACCACTGTTACCATGAGTAACTGTTTCAGAATTTAAATGTAATTGAACTTCGGACTAATTTTATTGCATATCCATATACAGTAAATCACCATTAGTGGAAGTATTCTGTGATTCAAGAGTATTCATAATCACTTTATAAAGCATTCATATACAATAAATGAGCACTATGGTGGCTGATTCATTGGTCCCTCCTGCCTCTTGATGCCATGTCTGATTGTAGGTCACATGTAGAGCAGGGGGGGTTGGGGGGGGGGGGGCGTTTGCCAAAGAACCCTCATAATTTCTGGTGTTGAAGCTTGATTGTGGCATCTCTCAGATATGTAAATCAAGCTCTTTTGTTTATACCCAAGAAGGACTAAAATTGGAGTAAGACTCATTTCTCTTATGCTAATGGTTAGGAGAGTTATGAAAAAATAAATGACTTACAGTTCTTGGGGTCAGTATATATTCCTGAAAAATAAAATGAAACTGGCAATGCTATTTAATTATGGCAAAAGAAATGGTGCATACTTTTTGCAAAAATAATTCTGCTGATAGGAGCAGGACTTTCCAAAGACAAACACTAGGCTTAGAGACTCATCTGGGTTGACACACAATGTTGCAAATTGTGTTGTATACAAGTAGTCATATTAGCAATGGCCATTGCTATTAATTTATTTAATTATTTATTTATAATCTTTCATCTGTGCACTGCGGTAATTGCAGTTTTTTTTAATGTCTAGTGCTGCCATATAATATGCATCTTATTTATTTATTGTACTTTTCATTGTAGTGTAACTTTGAAAATGTGAATGTATATTATCTCAGATAAAGCAATCTAACACACACCATTTTGAGAATAGTGTATTTGTTTCTGATTGATTAATTAGACCAGGCAATTAGTGGCCTTCTATAAAAGCAGATCTTTAATGAACTCACTGAAAAAGCCACCCTCGGTGTCACAAGATAAGAACGCCGCAAAGTGGCCATCAGTGATCGAAATCACCCTGTGACTCTGTTTACCTTCCCTCATCTCTGCAACACACTTCATGAAAGCAATCAATCTGACAGCAATAATGGAGGATCTTTACTTTAACCTTGTGCTTCATGAGAGAGTCAAAAGATTATTTTAAACGGGGTAACTCTTTAGATGCCGGTGAAATCACAAAACACTCCAGCAGATCCCTGCTAGTTTTCAAAGGAACATGACAAAAACCAAAATCATATGAAATAATTGTATTCCATCTCAACGTTTCTTTTAAGATTTCAGTTATCTTAAAGAATTTAGCACATTTATAAACTATCCACCAATCAATTATCTATACCCGCTACGTTAGAAACTATTAAATGATAATATATTGAAATAAGATAAATCAAGACCCGGATTTTGTTCCAAGCGTTCCGTTGAGTTCTGCTTTCTGTTGCTTAGCTGTCCCTTCCTGCATGAGTTCCTGTTCTTCTCCTCCTGATCCCTGCCTACATCCACACCGATCACACCACATCACAGGGGGCGTTGTCATGCCATTTTAACTGGGGCACATGCCCCAGAAATGCATTTTTTTTTTCAGTGTCCCCAGGAGCATGATCATAGTGAGCACTATCGCCCTCAGGCAATCAGTTAGACGACTAAGGGGGGAAAAAAGGAAAACCTGTCAGTTATCATCCACCGCCGTCTGTCAGTGGGAGGCTGTGAGCACACGCAAATCACTTTCAGTGCAGGATCTTGATTTTAAGGGATGTCAGAGCTGGGGGGCCACTGCCCCAGTAGAGCTTCAAGACTGGCACTGCCCCTGCTTGTATTCTTTCTCCTTTCGGGGGGGGGGGGTGGGGGGGGGGCTTGCAGTGATGTCACGCAAGTATTCCGAACCAGCCTGACACAGGGGCGTGGCGTGGCTCGTTGGGCAAAACGCAGGACATCTCAGAGGAACGCTTGACATTAATTGGGACTTCGGGAGTTATGAGAAAAGCACTCATGCAAGGAGGGAATAATGATTTTATTTCCCTCAGGGGGGAAATATTTCTCATAACTGACAACTAAAAAAAGAACTAAAAAAAACTTTTAAAAAAATGGCTTGTTATCATTTGTTTGTTCTCGCTGTAATTCCTGTGTTCCGTATTACGGAGGCTGGCTTTATTTACCTCCAGAAATATAAATAATATTCCAGAGGATAACAGTTTTGGTAATTCTCAATTTATTATTTTAGGCCCCACACTGCCCACATTGTGGGGTTTTTGAAACTTATGTAATGTATGTAATATGTAAGGTAATATGTGATATGAGCGGTAATAATCTGCCCAGATAGTCTTTATGACTTTTGTAAATAAATAAATAAATAAATGCATTTTTAGGGATTTTTGTCTGAAATAGGCCAGGATTGCCTGATGACAGGTCGCCTGAAAGTCTGTCCTGTAAAAAATTGAAACACACTTGTGTACCTTGACATTTTCTCTGATCACAAATTGTATTCTTTGGATTCAGGACTAAAGATGTTCCACCAAATGCCAACTCCAGCCGTGAGAGACAGACATTCTCATCTTACTAAAATGATGAGTATGTTTCCTTTTAGGGTTCTGAATCATTGCAGGTTGCAAAAATCTATGTGAATCTATTCAAAGTAATATAACACGTTCTGACATTCATAACTTCTTATACGTTACATGAATAAGATTTGTTCAGTGTTTCTTTATATTGTGTACATATATTTTCTGCAGATTCTATGTAAAGGCACTGCAATGAAATGTAGCCAACACATCTGCTCCAGTTTCTTGGAGAAAAAAATAATAATTTTGGCCAAGAAAAGGAGGTTAATAATCCAATGCTGCATATCCGTCCAAATGTGTTGTAATTAGTCAGATGAAACAGAATCCAACAATTTTAGGAAGCATTCTGTTATCGTGCTGGAGCTTAATCTTAAGATGGTACTGTACATTTCATTACATTCATTTAACCAAACCATTTTTTTTTATCCGGAGCAGCTGACAAGACAAGAGAATATAACAAGAGAGTGTAGCATCCCAGATTTGCATGAGAGACAGTGCCATGCCTAGCTAGCTGCTTGTGCTAGCTGGTGGCACTTCTTGCATGTGTCGCTGGTCTCCAGCTCTAGTGGTGTTTGCTAACCACGCTAAACAAACTTTTTGTTGGTCACTTTTGCTAAAAGAGACTGTCAGATGACGAAATTGTAAATGGTCAAACGATATGCCCAGATCAGCAAGTATCATATGCAGCTTTGCTAAAAATTAAAATGAATAGCGCCAAACCAAAATACTAATTCTGAATACTTCTTAGAGCCAAAATCCAGTCTGATACCAACACAAACCTGTGCAAGAGGCTGTCGATGTTCTGTGCCCTTGTGGTTATTTTTAGGGATGGGAATTGATCGCTGAATTACGTGATCGTAAAGTATAGATTTCCTCTGCAGACTGCATTATGCCAATCCTTAAACCCAGGAAATTAAAGCAAATGACATTAAAAGGGAGTTTCACTCTACAACCTAACTCCCATGGGACTCCACCTACACTAAATTAATGAACTCACCTTTTGTCAAGTCCCTCAAGGTGCCTGTTAATTAAAAAAAAAAAAAAAAAGATCTGAAAGTTAATTGTAGCTCATCAGTGGAGACTCTGCATTTATAAACAGTTTGGTGTTAAATGGAATATTGTGCAACAAGTTGCCTTCTTGGAATAATACATGTAATATGCAATACATGTAATATCGACATAATACAAAAATGAAGAAATCATTTGCGTTGTGCTTAAGAAGTTGTAATCATTACACCTTCCCACGTGTATTGGTTCATATCTACGTAATAGAGCTGTCTAATTATCTTTCTGCGGGAAATTTTAAAAGCAGCTCGAGCATGCATTACTTGTCCAGAATATTTCTACAGATGACGTTAATATCAAAGAAAACCTTTTTTTGGCCTACATACTTTATTTCAAATTACTGATTGTCACATAATATCATTACCACTCGTGGTCAAGAAGATAACTGTTTCAAATACATTTTTATAGATGAAAATTGCTCTGAGAAACAATGACAGTTAGAAAGGCAAGGGCACAAGTTTTAAGAGTACTGAACTTCTTCCTTATGCACATTGTTTCTATAATTTGTGCCAGTACTGCATATGTAGGAGCAAGTGGCATAATCCGTTCTTTCCCGTTCAAGACTAACATTTATGAAATTCCATAACATAACTGTATGTGATATGATCAACGAGAAATAGGTTACTAAAAAAAAAAGACTATTTCCTAAAGTTACTGCAGTGAAACATTCCTTGATCGATCTCTCCTTTTTTAAAAAAAATTTTAAGCTCAGCCACAGGAACAGACATCACCTCCAGGAGAGAAATTCTGACCATTAGAATGCAGTCAGAGTCTGGCTCGTGTCCTCCTCTGCCTGCCTAGCAACACACCTTCCATTCTCCTGATTTTACCAGAGCCTCACCGACTGCTGCTCGGACGCTACACCCACATCGAGAAACACCCCACACCTTTGAAGGTGACTCTTCCTGCAATGTGAGCGAGGTGCATTTGTCATGATGTGCCAGCCTATCAGCACCTGGACCAGGACGTGATCTATTAGCACCTGGACCCGGGTTGTGATCTATTTGCACCTGGCCCTGGACGTGATCTATTAGCACCTGGACCGGGACATGATCCATTAGCACCTGGACTGGGACGTGATCTATTAGCACCTGGACTGGGACGTGATCTATTAGCACCTGGCCCCGGACGTGATTTATTCGCACCTGGCCCGGGATGTGATCTTTTAGCACCTGGACCAGGACGTGATCTATTAGCACCTGGACCAGGACGTGATCTATTAGCACCTGGACCAGGACGTGATCTTTTAGCACCTGGACCAGGACGTGATCTATTAGCACCTGGACCAGGACGTGATCTATTAGCACCTGGACCAGGACGTGATCTATTATCTGCTCTAGCGATGGACTGAGCTATATGGTGTAGGGGTTTCTATGGGCTTGGACCCCCTCCTTTGATCTCTGGATTTGGAAATTAACCTGAGATCCACCTCGAGATCGATGAACAGCCCTTCATGCATACGGTCGCAGGGAACAGAGATGACCGGCGGGGAGTTAAAAATAAAAAAAATATAGTAAACATCATTTTTTTTAAATGATTGTCTTCTAGCATACCCACAGACCTCTCAAAAAAAAAAAAAAGCAGCGAGCTGGAAAAACTGCTTATGACGGGGTCCTGAGGGAGAGAGACGGACTCCATCGATCTCCCGTATCCAAGGAGCTCGTGTGAAAGCACTCCTGGGTGAAACGACTCATCCCCTTCATCAGTGCCTTTCATCAGTGCCTTCGGGTCGCTGGCAGAATCTTCGCTTGGAAATCAGAAGTCCTCCGTCCTGCGGCACGACCATCCCACCGTCCCCAAGCCTGAACACAGCGCAATGTTCGGCGTTCAATAGACACTGACGGAGTGTGTTTTTACTCTGATAGGGTACCATCTTCGACGCGACACATTTTTACCGTGTAGGCTGCAGGTAGGTCAGAGCCAGTTGGTGGCGTAGACGCTGCGTGTGTCTCTGCGGGCCGCGCGGTTGCTGCTTTTAAACGTGTTTTTTTATATTTTTTGAAAGCGATTTTAATTGCGCAGTATTCGCGGGGCGTGAACAGCCTTTTTCAGCGCTATTGTTCTGGCGCTGGTTCCACCCGTCTGCGATCGCCGTCAACCAAAACCCCAGCTGGGCTTGAAACGCTATGTTGTGGATTTGATTTCCAGGTAGGGGTAGCACCGCTGTGCCTTCGGAAAAAGCACTTTAACTGAATTGTTTCAGTAAATATCCTGCTGCATAAATGAATATACCAAAAGAGACTGCAATCTGTGTAAGTTTATCTGGATAAGAGGACCAGCTACATGCATTAACTTTTACAGGAAATTGACCTTTTGGGGTGGCATTAATTTTTTTTTATTTTTTAAAGAAGAACAAAACATTAAGAACAAAGAGCATAGTGGAGAAATAAAAAAAAACGAACAGCTGATGATAATCAACTTTTTTTTTTTTGTTTGCGGAAGAACTTTTCTGTCTTGCTTTCAATAACACCTATTAATAACGGGAGTGATGATAATTTAGCGAGAGATTTCAGCAAGATTGCAACCTTGTGAAAAACGCGGCTGTGCTGTTGGGGAGGCTCATGGAAAGACAGGTCTTTCGAAACCCTGAGACTCGTTTCCTGAGTGAACTTTCTTTCTCGAGGTGTTGCTGAGCCTTTATCACTCTCGAAGGTGCGAACGCGATACCATTGTGCGAGAGCTTCACACAAAGCGCTCTTGTGTCCTCCCGTGCTGTCAAGCGAAGAGAGAGAGGAAAGGCAATGGAGGAGAACATGCAAATGAGGCAAGATATCTGTAATAGCTTGGGTCTGCGCTCCACTGTTGCTTTCGCTGATTTTCAAACACTGGCTATTATTATGGCAAATTGATTTTATTAGTGCCTAGATCAGCGATCTCAAATGCGGCCCCAGAGGGGGGTTGCAGTGCCTGCTGGTTTGTGGTTTTCTTCACTTCACTGTAAATGCTTAAGCTACTGTTTGGCCAAAGAGTCAGCATGTATTTTTTTTTTGTTGTTTTGTTTTTTGTTTTTTTCCCACCCTCAAGAAAACTTTAAAGGTCCAGGGTTGTAAGGGAGTTCTCAGTGCACGTCGTCATCCATATTGTGATTATCTTTAAGCACAACAGCCAGTCATGATGGTGCAATGGCGTAACAGTTTTGAAGAAATGAGGAAACGTAACAGCTGGTCTCCCGATAACCGTGTTTCACACTGGGGCCGTCTCCAGATCGCTCAACACCCCCCTACCCCCATACCCCCTCCCCACCCCCACCCCCCACACCGCATCCCCTCCGCCCCCTCAGCACACCTGCTCTCAGAACGATGGGCGTGAAGGTACAGAAGCTGCCATTTTAAATGATGTTGCAGGTGCTGCATCTCCCACCACCACAATCAGGGTGCTTAACCTGGATTTTCCCTCAGTGCATTGCAACCCTTGTAAAACACACAGAAGCACAAACACACACAAACACACACACACACACACACACACACACACACCTCATTGCTCATTGATTCTCCTTTTTAGGGGAGTCACACCTCCTTAAAATCTTACCCCGGGACCAGAACCCCAATCTAAGGAAAGGCTACCAATCATCCCAGGGGGAATATATTACACATAAATACAAACAACAAACTCACAAACTATGTATAAACCTGCCCATGCTCCAAACCGAGAACCACAACAACATCCCTGATTGTAATAACAGCCCTGAGTGTGGATTGGTCAAAGCTTTTGATTGGTGGCAATTATATTTTTGTATCAGTTGAGAGGAAGGATTGTGGTCTCAGATGATTTTATTTATTGGATTAGTTCAAACAATTTTACCAGAAATGATTTCTGCTGTTTTCGCCCTGGGGTTATAATTTTTTTATTATTTTTTTTATTTATTTAGCTTGTGTTCGCTTCTCTCCCCTTCCCTAGCCTTTCCTGCATTTAGGCCGCATTTTCAGCTCTTTAACAGAAGCACTCAAGCTGGATCGGGTCTCTCCTCCGTCTGTACTCGCCTCCACGAACAGAACGAAAATAAAGCCATTACCTGCAAGGCCGTTACACGCAAAGGCGCACCAAACCATGTTACTCAACCTGAAGTTCGGAGCTTTAAATAAATCGCGTTCGACATTTCGTACCGTCGTCCATTACGTCACGTTCATTAAGCGGGCCGCTCTTAGCCGAAGCACTGCAGAGCACGTAGGGGAACACGAGCGCAATCTGTCTGATTTATATATGTGCAGAGTAGCGCCAGGCCCTCCTAATAGCTTTGCCGCGGCCTCCGAGCGTACGCGCGACATCGCCGAAGAACGAGGGGAAAATTACCGTTTAACTTCAGATAATGGTCTGCACATCTCATTGCTTAGCACATACAGCAAGCCCTCAGCATTTGTTACAGGCCAGCTGTAGTGCTTATCACTTACGTGGGCAGGCCATCGTGCCTACACCTCATGCTAAAAAAGACTAGCGCGGGTGTACAGCTGGCATCGAAACTGGCCCTATGTTGGATTTCAGAGACATTTAAAATTGGATGATCACTATCAGGGGTTCCACAGTCTTAGCCACAAAGGGTCGGTGTGGGTGCAGGCTTTTGTTTCGACCGAGCAGTTGCACACCTGATTCCACAAATCAAGGTCCTCAGCAAAGACTCTGGCGGCTGATTATTAGAATCAGGTGCATAATTGCTTGGCTGGAACAAAAGCCTGTGCCCACACCGGCCCTTTCTGGATATGATGTATTAAAATATACTGTTTTGTGGCTGTTTGGGCTGTATGATATTTATAAACCTTCTCTTTTTAGCTTTTTTTATTAATGCACTCACGAGGGGTCTATTCCGAAGAGCCTCGTTGCTGCTGCTAATTATCAAAATAAGACTTGGAATCTAATGGAAGTTTGTCGGTAATCGTGTCAACCGAGGACAAAATTAAAAATCCTGAATACATACATTGTAGTGTGGATATGCAGAGAGAGTTTTCACTTCGCCTTGTTGCAAGTAGGGTGGCGTGGTGTGGAGTTTTCATGTTCTCCCTGTGTCCGCGTGGGTTTCCTCCGGGTACTCTGGTTTCCTCCCAGTCCAAAGACTTGCAGGTTAGGCTAATCAGAGGCTCTAAATTGCCCGTATGGAGGAGTGTGTGATGGAATGGTGTGTGTGTGCCCTGCAATGGATCGGTGACTACGAGGGTTAGATAATGAATGGGTGTTACAAGTATTGCATGCTGACAAAATGAAAGGAAATCAATATTAATGTTATTGTTTCATACCAAGTCAAGGAGAGGGTTTTGGGGGGGGGGGGGGACCACACACACACTCACATTGGTGTGTGAAATTAAAATCTACAGAATTTATGGAAGGTAGTTCAGGCTCCAAGCAGTCACTGAGACATAAATAAATTTTGTAGATTATGTGTTCTACAAAAAAATTATGCAAATGATTTGACAAAAAACAAAATCATTCACGTTTTCCAAATCATTGTGACTGTGCGCAGATTATCAGATGAAGCCCCAAAATTATTGTGTAATTGGATGCTGACCCTTTTTCAGCTGCGTCAATGCCAAGACAATCAAATGCGCTCGCCGTGCTCTGTTCATGGGGGTAATGGTTGGGAACAAGGGCTTAGTCACTCAAACGTTTTTGGTTCGATTCCTAGTTGTGGATCTGCCATTGGAACCGTGAGCAAGGTACTTAACCTGAATAGCTTGAGTGAATATCCTGCCGTATAAACCGATTGTGTGTAAAAACACATGCTGTGCAAGTCGCTCTGGAGAAGACCGTCCGCTGAATGTAACGTGATAATGAGCTCACGTGGCTAAGTAGTAGATAAAGCTTTTTTTAAAAGAATTAAATTCTAAAGAAAGATAAATAATTTCTCCTCCTGCAGAGGATATCTGGCTTGGGGTTCTTAGTTTGTGCTTTCAGCATGGAGCAGCTCCCGAAATAGAGCTCTCTCTCTCTCTCTCTGGCTCTATCTTACCAACCTCACCTCATTTCCTGCCTTTTGGCTCAGGCTATTTGTTTTTGTATACAATATTATTTCTGGGTACTCTGATATAATGGACACACACAATGCATTTGAATTGTTGGTTACTCACAAAACGAAAGTTGTTAGAATGCTGTAAAAATGTGCATTTTGAAACAAACTCTAAACACATTGGCATCGCTGTTTTCAGAGTAACATTTTAACATGAAACTTGCGGCATCTCTGAGGAGTCGTCTCAGCATTTGTTCAATGCTAGTTGATTTTTTTGTCTGGTATTGTTGTGTGCATTAGGTGTTGAGATTCTGAGGTTATAGCTTTGTGTCTTGTTTATGGTAACGGGTCTTGAGCACTGTGAGACCTTCCCCTCAGTGGGAATGGCGGGCACTGGGAAAGTTGCAATTTAAATCCAATTTCACCGAGGCTGCCACCAATCCGGAAGGAGATTCGAAATAAAGGGTTGTATCTGATATTAAGCTATAACCGGGAAAGATCTCCGTTGTGTCGTTGCGCGTACAACAGCTCAAACACGCGAAATTACTTTTGTAATAACCAACAGATGCGATACAACACTTGGAAAGGATATGGGACTTTAGAAAGCTTAAATCCACACTGCCGCTTGTAAGACAAAGAAAATAAAATCCCGCGAACATTGGGCTCCCGGTAACTGTCGGCCAAGGACACAAACAAAGGCGGGAATCTGAGATTTCCAATTTGTGCTCTTGGCGCAAATTTACGGCCACGATGGAGCCCAACATGTCACAGATGGATAATTCTAACAAAAATAAAAATAAATAAATCAATGAATAAAATAAATGCATAAAAACTTTGCGGAAGCGCAAATGTGGGCGATGGGGCATTTTTCCAATTCATATCGCACCTCTTACAAGTTTTTATGTGATCTGGCAAACAGTTGTTTTGCTCATTTCACAGTTCCCAGAATTGTTATTGAATGGAGAAGATGGGACGCGCCATTCAAATAGTGCATTTGCTCTCCTCTGACTGTACATTCTGTTCTCAGTTTTCAGCTGTATAGGGAACCTATGTCCATGCGTACATCTCACCAGTGTTAAACATAAACCCCTGCTCTGTATTATTATTATTATTATTATTATTATTTATAACTAGCGTCCTACAATGGGTGGAGCAAGGAGCAAGGAAGGGAAACAAGAAGGCAAGATAAGCAAATGGAATGAGCTGATGTTGAAGCGTGTTTCCAGACCTCAACTTTCACATGTTTTTTGGCCTGCTTGGCCTTCCATACTAGGAAAAGAGAGAGAAGAAAAAGCAGTGGGAACACGCCACAGGTTTTAGCCTTTGCACATGCCTTTAAGTGCACATAAGGACACAGTGTTCTCTCCTCTGTGTTAATCATTCTATTCATGGCCACAGTCGGTGTGCATTCTCCATTGCATATGTTCATGACCTACCCTTGCCAAAGAAACAGGTTGTTCTTACCAGCATCACACACACACACACACATGCACACACACACACACACAAAGAATAGAGGGCTCATTCTGCCTAATGAATGCAGAAACAAAAGCACACATTCAGCAGGTTCGGTAGACTAATGGGTGCTTTGAAAAAAATGATTTCTCTTTACTCTTTATTAATATGCTTTATGAGATTTATGTGTTGTAGGAAGTGATAGATCAAGCTTATGAATTGCAATCTTCTTGCACACAGATGTAAAGAATAATGAAACTATTTTCAGCAACACACAAGCACTTGAATAATGTATCAGTTTCAAAAGCAACAAAAAAAACACAGCTATTATAGGCCGGTAGGTTTTTAATCTTTAAAAAAAAAAAAAAAAGACTGTAATGAATAAACGATAGGCAATCAAACAGCCTTCCCTTCAAATTCAGTATAATGACATAACTGCTGTAGCTTACAGGAATGGCAGCTTTTTATGGTGTCGTAAATCAACAATTCCCTTTGAGCTTTCCAACATAGCAACGGGATCAACCGAAACTACCCAGAGATATTTGAGAGAATCAGAAGGTGGACAGGTTATCAATGTTTGTTTTATGATAATCTTTCCTTTTTTTTCATAGGTAACCCATGTTCACTGTTAAAAACTGACAATGGCTATGTTTACTCTAAATTGGGTGGCAGTGTAGCACAATGGGTAAGGACCTGGTCTTGTAACATAAAGGTCACAGATTTCCGGGTAGGACACTGCCGTTGTACCTTTGAGCAAGTTACTTAACCAGCATTGCTTCAGTATATTTCCAGCTGTATAAATGGACACAATGTGAATGCTGTGTAAGAACGTTAAGTAAGTTGCTCTGGATAGGAGCATCTGCTAAATGTCTGTGATGTACTATTTCAGTCAGAAGGGTGTTGCGGGTCCTTGAAGGTAAAGGGAAGCCATTTTGAACCTAATCTGGCAGGCAGTCGGCAGACCGTGGGGACACCTGCGGAGAGGTGAGAAATGTTCACACCTCAGGAGACTGAAATCCAGATGAGGAGCATTTTGGGTTTTTTTTTTTTTTTTTGAGAAGTCCTATACAGTAGCTCAGTCTGGGAGCCCTCGACTTGTAACATATAATAATAGCACAGAAGCGTCAGCACAGCAAAAAGATGCAACTACACATCAAATGTGAACTATACATTAGCTTTGTTCTTCGTGACTTTCAATTTTGTGACGTTCTTTTAGAACCTTTTCTATTATTAAATTGCTGAAGTAACATAGCTACTATAATTATTAAGGCTGTTTTATGTCTGCCTGCTATTTATATGGTCCACTTGCTTGGGATTGTGAAACGTGATTAATTCGAGAAATATTCTGACATTTTGAAATGTACCCGGCACAACGATTATCGAAAACGTTACGTTCAAGCCACGAATCGCCATGAATCTCAATCCACCAATAGCAGTGCAGAGCAGTGACAGAATGGGTACGACCGGCTGACAATTTGGGCTTCTTTAACTCCAGAATGTATGAATAGATAAATTCTTTGTTCTTTGTTCCCCCCTTTCCAAAAATGACCTCGCATTCCTTCACCAGATTTGGCAGTTACAGCACCTCTCTGAAATAGCAGCATATTTTTTATTTTATTTTTTTTTAACTAATGAGCTTTTTTTTGGAATTGAACACCCCTTGGTATTTTGTGCTGGCAATGAGCATCGCGCAGTCCCTCTCCATTTCCATTCCGCCGTAATGCCAAACTTTGTTTGCGCACGCACGCACGCGGAGAAGGCTCGGGTTCGAATTATACAAAGCCAAGCGACTTCGGCCCGCGTAACGCCGGTGATAATTGACAGCCATCTTCCCTCTCCTCGTCATTTCCAGAGCGGGATCCGTCATCGCTGACAAACGACGGGCGAGAGGTGGAGGGTGTGAGGGGGTAAAGTAGAGGCCGGGAGAGAAATGAGGTCTCATTCGGGGCTGACAGCCCAATTTTTCACCCCGGTCCATCAGTCTCGAGCCCGAGCTTCTGCCATGCGTAGTTAGCGTGTCAGGGGCGCCGCCCATAAACAAACTGGCCCTCGCCGAGGGGCGCGGGGGGTGGTGGGGGTGGGGGTGGGGGTCAGATGCCGCGATAAAAGGTCGTCCGAGTCCCGGTGCGGAGGATCATCTATCACTGCCAGGGCACGCGGGTTCAAGTGGATTATGCTTTTTTTTTTTTTTTTGAGAGAGAGAGAGAGAGAGAGGAGAGAGAGGAGACAAGCCTTCAATGCCTTACAGGATGAGGGCAGACGGCTGGCCGGTAACCGAGGGAGACAGACGGATAGGGATCAGCCTGTCTGTCCGCCCCGTGCTTCTCTCTCTCGTTCTCCTTCTCCCACTCCTGAACTGCTCTCCCCCCACCACACATGCACACACACACATAAACACCCTCACTCACACACACACTTACTCTATGTGCATTCATACACACAAACATACAAACACACACGCAACGCACACACACACGGAGGAACCTACTACATCATCGTTGTCATTACCTGTCACCTAAATCACCCCTTTAACCTTTTTAAAGCAATGTAATCGTTGAAACATTCCAATCCCTCTTGTATTATGGCTGTGAAATTAGACTACAAATTCAATTGTTTATCCATACATTCAGTTCATTGCATTCTCATACCATTTGAAATCGCATGACACACTGCAAATTGCATGTTTTTCATTTTAATTATCCGTTTTGTCGACATTTCTTGCTGTGAATATTCTGAAAATGCATGCATTCCTCAGAGACAAAGAATCGATGATTAAAAATGAAAATACAACCAGAAAAAAAAAAAAATGAAAACAGATGCTTGATTTAGCCTTGTTTGTTACATGATTCCATCAATAGCTGGCGTGAGCTGTGTCACTACAACACCGCAAAGGAACTCGCATAGAACGTTTGCTTATAGTCATTAGCATTGTTTAAAAGCACCCAGTTGTTATTTACATTGTTATTGTCATTTTTTTTTTTTAATAACGAAACGAAACAGGCCCCGAAGCGAGGGGGAGCTAATGAGGGAGAATGGCGGCTTCTACATCTCCGTCACGCCGAGAGAGAGAGAGAGAGAGAGAGAGAGAGACAGAGAGAGAGAGAGAGAGAGAGAGAGAGAGAGGAGAGGCACGCGTGAGAGCGGAGCAGAGGTGCGAACACAAGGTGTGTCTCACACACGCGGCCAGGGGTGGGGGGGGGGGATTAATCAGTCCTCGCTGATGAGGGATCTCCGTCCACGGTCACAAATCTACCCCCCGCGGCGAGCGCCCGGGCCAATCAGATGCCGGCGAACAGCTCCCTTAACGGGACACGGGGGAAGGGGAGGGGGGGCTTCGGAGCGGAGACGACACGGGTCCCGTACGGCCGAAAGATGGCCCTGATTATTCAGATTGTCTGGTTTTCTTACAGTATGAATTCCATAATCAGCTCCATGTTAGAGTGGGGAAAAAAAAAAAAATTATAAAATAAAACATAACGCTGATTTGATCTAAAGAGCCATATAAAAATCCTGTAAATTGTATGTACCGGTCACAAATCTTTTTCTTTATCTTTTTTTTTTTTTTTTTGAACGTGCACTTACTCAGTATAAAGTACTCCATGTGGTACGTATTCTGCAATTATATTCTATTGTGTCTACTTGAACAGATCTGCAAGGAATCCGTGTGTTTGTCTAGCACTCCCCATAAATCAGGGGTCGGGTCCACCCACCAGGTGCGCTGTCTGACGAACTTTCCTGGAGTTTTATACGCTGCACACACCGGGCGTTCCATAAGTTCCTTTGTTGCTCTGACAACGGTCCTTTAAGATCGGAACGTCGACTCGCGTGTGTGGGCAAACAAGGTCAGCTGGTCAACGGTACACTACGGACAGGGAAAATATATTCTAGTATGGAAAATAATTTCTAGTTTGATTTTTTTTTTTTCTCTCGTCGGGATGACACAGCACGCAACCCAGGGCTTCAGTAAAGGGAGGGCTTTATCAGAAGCACAAGCATTAGGCAGCCATTACGCCTCTGATTATTCAAACAATCGTTTTTATCCCACTGCATGCCTGCGTGTGAGTCATACGGGAATGCAACAGTTGGGTGCTAACTTAATCTCCTTTCAGCGCTAATGAAGATTTTTATCAGTTAAACTGTGTCAGTAGCATTTTTGTTTATGACTAATTTACATTTTTTTGTTATTGCAGTAGCTTAATAATAACTCATACTTTAGTGTTTTAAAAGATGAATTTAAAGCATGATGCTTTATCACACTTTTTATGCAGTCGGCGTGTCAACAGCCATTTCAGTCATAGACAACATGCCCTTGCTGGTCGTCACAGTGCTGACATTTATGGGTTGTTTATTCAAAATCAATCTCAGCAAACAGCCCTAACTTTGACTCTACAGGGTCAGACACCAGTAGACTCCTTTGGAAAGTGAAATAGCCTCACTCAAACCAGCAGTCCCTCTGACAGAGCCAACCTCTACACTCACATATAGGACTGATCAGTAATAAACCAACCAGGCTTTGCTCATTATCTTAATGCTTACTTTAATATTATTATTATTATTATTATTATTATTATTATTATTATTATATCCTATCATATTATTATGTCTTTCAACAAAACACCTATAACACTGCCTTTTCAAAATTCAATTGATCGTTGCTGGTGATTCACTCTGTTACAGGTTTTGGATTAGGGTCTCACAGTTTAATAATGTCTGGTGGCTCTCTAAGATGCATTGTGGGTAATTCGCTCTGAGGCAGCACGACCAATATACAAGGAGATACGAGCCCCCAGATCAAAGAGGATAGAAACAGTGCAGTGTTTTCACCGAACCGAGCTCCCTATTCTTTCCAGATTAATACACCCATGGGTTCATGGCAACCCATCTTTCCAATGTCCCACAGCACACTTTGCAAGATGTAGTCTGGCTCACTTTTTTCTTTATCCAACAATTTAGCCCCATTTGACAGAATGCACTTCACACAACGAGCAAAGAGTCAATACTGGGTTGCAGAAAGTACATCCATAAAGCTTGTTCTATATAGTATTATCCACACATATATATATATATATATATATATATACATATATATATCTCAAGTAACAAAGGTTTTTCGAGTCTTAAGAACATCACACTGAGGGATGAATGACAGGAGACTGGAGAAAATCATTGAGCTCTGCAGTCAGCCATTGTCCTTGAATAACTCGTCTGACACTTTTCTCTTCTTTTTCCCCTTCAAATTCAGCCGCGAAGGTCAAAAGACGTCAGACCTCATTTGAACTTCTGTCTTCCTTCCGGAGTCCTTTTGTATCCGTGGTTCTGAGTCCCTGAAAAATAAGAAAAGCGCCCCAAGAATAAGGTTATTTTCTTTGGACGTGGATTTTCCTTAAATGGCCTTGAGGCAATGGTATCGTCAAGAACCATTGTCGAACTTTTTCACAGAAGTGGCAGCGATATAAGTTGCAGAAACACAACTGTTTATGGTCTGTTTATGGTTCTGCAGGAAAATGCAAAGTGAAATTGGAAGCCGTTTCAACATTCGTGTCTTCAACAATTATGTGTTCATGCATTTTTCCAGCAACTGTGGCTCTGCAGAATGGGATTCTAGCATGCATTTCCACAAACACATCATTCAAAATTTTCCTGATGAGGACTGATTCTCAGGTTCCTTGCATGGGCTTGTTTTGGAACAAACTGGAATCCATGAAAATGCTTACATGCCATAGTCGAATGACAGTAGTCTGAATAGTCCATAAAACAAATAAGTGAATGCATTAAAACAATCCATGGAACAACATGGCAGGCAGGAATACATGGAGATGGCATGCTCTTCAGAGCAGTATTGAAGGGTGGAATGGATCTGAAGTCAGGCTGATTGTCCTGCTTCTATGGTATCTTAGCTTTGGAGATGTCCCTGAGTAGGCTGGAGAAGATCAGTCATTCTACTCTGAAAGGCCGGTCATGCACTCTGCGTTTTCTCACGGACATTATAGACTCCTCATACGACGTGTCATTACCCTCCTCTCCTAATATTGTTGTGTTCTCTGACCCAATCACTGATCTTACATACAATGTTTATTTATTTTATTTATTATTATTTGTAATAAATATTTCCACCAAAAAATAAATTGCCTCCATTTTTTTTGTTGTTGTTCCCGTCCATTTCGTGGCAAAGTGTCATTAGTACAAATTCACAGGTGAATAAAATTTGTTATTATTGTTATTTTATTTTTTACCAGTCCAATAGAATGTCACTTTCTTGGAATTTCTCCAAGGTCATCGGCGGAGCCTCAGCGAGAAGTGCGGTCTCATTATTCATCTTCCCCTTGAGACCGGGGGAAAAAAAACAAAAAAAAGACCCTCATTTGACCGGCAGTCCGGTGTCTCTCAGCCTCTTTGCCCCCCTCCACAGCTTCCTGGAAAAGAGGCAGTGCACACCGCCAACCAGAGAAACAAACTATTGGGACGCCGTCCAATGACACGCCGTCTCCAGGTATGCCGTCCAATGACACGCCGTCTCCAGGTAGGCCATCCAATGAATGACACGTCGTCTCCAGGCATGCCGTCCAATGACATACCGTCTCCAGGTCACCACTCAAACCTTAACCCGTGCCAGCTGTCACACCAGCTCCCTCCTCCACCCAAAAGAGGCCTTCCTCACTGGACGGTCTTCCTCACTGCGCCTGGCTCAGTTGAAGGACAACCCTCCTCATTTCTCAACAGTGCACCCCTGTGGCCGAATCCAGTAATGCATGGCCTAAAAAAATACCTTTCAAATACATAGCCATATTCTGTATGCCTGTCTGTACTTTCGGTTGGACGGTGGAGCTACATTCATACTAGCATGTTCACATGGCGTTGGTAAAGTTCTGTGTGAGTTCAGAATACAAACTCATGATAAATGCTGCTGTAAGGAAAACCTCTGGGTGAAATACGAGTTAGGGAAATTTGGTGGAAAGTGGAATTCAACATTGAATCTTGTTTGTTCTTCCTTTCGGCATGAAAACTCACAAGCCATCCTCAAAAAAAAAAAAAAAATCTGAAATAACTTTTTGGAGAGTGCAGGAGAGGCCACTCCCTACATTTACATTGTATTTAGGATTCCTGCATGCTGTCAGTAACAAGGGTGTTAAAGAGCCCCCTGAATTTCCTGCATCGTCATGTGTATTGCTGTTTGATCGTACGATGCGACAACAGTCGCTGTCAGATTAACTCTTGACAGAATCCGCGCCCTATCTGAGTGGGTTTAGCTCTGAACATTTTGCTGTGTGCTGGCCGCTCTGGCAGCTAAGCAATGCTCCGGCAGAAGTGAGCGGCCTACGGGTCTCTCACCACTCCCCAGCCCCTCCGGGCTGTACAGCTGGGGGGGGGGTTGTGGGGGGTCAGGGATGGCAGAAGAACTGGGATTCCTCCAATGAGACCTCCCGTGATGAAGTGCAGCACCAGAAGGAGAGAAGACAGAAGGACAGAGAGGGAAAGAGAGAGAGAGAGAGAGAGAGAGAGAGAGAGAGATAGTGGCAAAGAGAGGCAGAGGAAGAGAGAAAGGAAAGAGAGATTGGCAGAGAGAGGCATGAAAAAGATAAATGAATGAAATAATATTTAATGGTTAATAAATGTCATATTACTGTTATTCAGGCTGTTAGTATTGTTGCTGTTTTTTTTTTGTATTGTTGCTATGATTGGTTGTTCTTTTCACTATACTTTGGCAATACGCATTTTGAAATATGGCATGCCAATAAGGAATTTGAATTTAAATTGAATTGAATGAAGCGAGAGAGAGAGAGAGAGAGAGGAAGAGACAGAGAGAGGCATAGAAAGATAAAAGATAAATCGAATCAAATAATAATATTTAATAAATCTCATATTACTGTTATTCAGGCTGTTGTAGTCGTGGTTTTATATATATTGTTGCTTTGATTGGTTGCTGTTATCACTATGCTTTGGCAATGTGCATTTTGAAAAATGTCATGCCAATAAAGCATTTGAATTGAAATTGAATTAAGAGAGAGGGAGGGGGGCAGATATGGAGAAAAGGGGGACAGAGAGAGAGAAAGATAGAGACAGCAAAAGAAAGGGAGATACAGAAAAAGAGACAGAGGGAGGGAGGGAGAGAGAGAGAGAGAAGGGGGACAGAGAGAGAGAGAGATAGAGACAGTAGAAGAGGGAGAGAGAGGGAGGGAGGGAGGGAGAGAGAGAGAGACAGAGAAAGAGAGCCAGAGAGAGGGAGGGAAGGAGAGAGAAAGAGCCAGAGAGAGTGATTGAGGGAGGGAGAGAGAGAGAGAGAGAGAGAGAGAGAGGAACAGTGTGAGTACTCATCAGTGGAAGGATGGCATCGGAGCATCTCAGGAAGACAGATCTTATCGGGCTCGCGGTGTTCCCAGCGTGCGGTAAAAGCGGGGAAGGGGAGGCACCGGGAGAGGCCCCGGCTCTGCCGCAGCTCGCCTCCAGTGAGCACCGCAGTTCCTGCGCTTGACAGATTGGGTTTATGGGGGATGCTTCCCGATGCCGCTTTGGAAGAGGAGGGGGAGGGGGGGAGAAAAAAAATCATCTCACTAAGAAATAAAGCAAATCTTGGTATACAAATCGTTGTATACTTGTACTCTTTTTTTCAGTGGCCCATTTAAAAATTATTCAAAAATAAAATAAAATGATCATCATTGTTATTTACTGTATATGTTTTTCTTTTTTATATTTTTTTTAATTTTTTTTTTTTAAGGCCAATTTATAAAGGCCTGTATGTGCGTGTGTGTGTGCATGTGTAGGCATGTGTGCGTGTGTGTGTGTCTGTGTGTGTGCATGTATATATATATATATATACATATGTGTGTGTGTGTGTGTGTGTGCTCATGTGTGTATATGTATGTGTGTGTGTGTGTGTATGTGCCCTACTGCACTGTGTACACACTGTGTGTGTATATGTATGCGTGTGTGTGCTCTACTGCACTGTGTACACACTGTGTGTGTATATGTATGCATGTGTGTGTGTGTGTGCTCTACTGCACTGTGTACACACTGTGTGTGTATATGCATGCGTGTGTGTGTGTGTGTGCCCTACTGCACTGTGTACAAACTGTGTGTGTATGTGTGTATGTGTGTGTGTGTGTGTGCCCTACTGCACTGTGTACACACTGTGTGTGTATGTGTATGTGTGTGTGTGTATGTGTGTGTGTGCCCTACTGCACTGTGTACACACTGTGTGTGTATGTGTGTGTGTGTGTATGTGTGTGTGTGTGTGTGTGTGCCCTACTGCACTGTGTACACACTGTGTGTGTATGTGTGTGTGTGTGTGTGTGTGTGTGTGTGTGTGCCCTGCTGCACTGTGTACACACTGTGTGTGTGTGTGTGTGTGCCCTACTGCACTGTGTACACACTGTGTGTGTATATGTATGTGTGTGTGTGTGTGCCCTACTGCACTGTGTACACACTGTGTGTGTATGTGTGTGTGTGCCCTACTGCACTGTGTACACACCGTGTGTGTATGTGTGTGTGTGTGTGTGTGTATGTGTGTGTGTGCCCTACTGCACTGTGTACACACTGTGTGTGTATATGTGTGTGTGTGTGTGCCCTACTGCACTGTGTACACACCGTGTGTGTATGTGTGTGTGTGTGTGTGTGTATGTGTGTGTGTGCCCTACTGCACTGTGTACACACTGTGTGTGTATGTGTGTGTGCGTGTGTGTGTGTGCCCTACTGCACTGTGTACACACTGTGTGCGTGTGTGTGTGTGTGTGTATGTGTGTGTGTGCCCTACTGCACTGTGTACACACTTTTTAACGTGCCAGCTCTTGACAGCGCTGAACTTTTAAGAGTAGCTCAATTAGCGCGGCTGCACTTTAGAGCAAATTAAAAAACGGGCCTGTGGAAATGGCAAATCATTCCTGGCAATCGTGAGCATATGCTTCATTAGCACGCATGCAGAATGCATTAGAAAAAGAGAATTAATAAAAACACCTGTGGCTGCATCGCACTCTACGTCCCATCAGCCCTCTCTCCAACCTTGTAGCGTCTTCCCGAATTGATTAAGCGGGACAGCCTATCGGTCTGACAAATGAAGGAAACACATTTTCAGCTTGTTCGTTTTTCTAAAGAGAGTAAAATAAATTAGCAGAATGTCAATATGAGTATATTTTGTTATGTTTCACCAGCCATTTCCCATTAGATAGCAGTTTCCCTGTCTCATAATTCAAAAAGTTTATGTAGCAGCGCAAGGCGTTAGCTTAACAAACCAAAACATACCTTTCATTAGCGTTCAAAGACCGTGTCAATACTTTGCCTGAATGATAAACTACCAAGGAATTGTGGGATTTAAAAAAAACACTGGCACGTATAAAGTGGTCTAAACCCAAGTGCAAGCACCCATTGGAATCTCAGACCACACTTTTTCAATCTGATCAAAGTTTTAAGGCAAGATCAGTACAAAGAACGTCACCTACCAGCACAGCACTTTTAAGACACAAATGAGACAGCAGATTGAAAAATATTCAGGATAGGAAGAGAGAGCGAAGCCCGGGCAGCGTGAAAATAAAAAAAAGAGAGATAGAAAGAGGGCGAGAGATTGAACCGCGAGCCAAGAACGTGTCAGAGTTTTCGAGCGTTGACCTTAGACGTAATGGATGCTGTGGCGTTGACTGACATATATACACAATATATTTCTGGAGCGTACCCAAAGTGCCAGAGCCCCGTGAGGCAAAGACCAACGCTGCATTGGCAGAAATGGTATCCTAAACAGATCATATCGGCTGGGATCAATCTGCCGTATGGTTAGCCGCCGCTACCGTTCAGTTCTGAACCTCAGCCATGTTCACTCGAACGCCTCTTGAGTGAGTGTGAATTGTTTGAATTGGTCCTTATTTGCTAATATCGTGTGCTGCATTTTATTACTCTTTTTTTTTATTTGGTCCTCTGTTTATTTCTACGGATTTTTTTCCCTTCTGCCTAGTCAAGATATGCATCAGATTTTATTCTCCTCACGTCATCCTGCCATCCCTATACAGTCAAATCCGTGAGTTCAATTTGTGGAGAAGCAGTTCTTTTGTGAAATGTATTCACTGGCACAGATTCTCAATGAGAAAGAAATATATACATATTCAGTCCACTTTGCACACGGGGAATCATTGCTCAGAATGCAACACTCTCAACCACCATTCATAAAGGGAATAATAATTGATTATTTCTAGACATAATTATACATATAGGGCAGTGTAATTTCTCATACCCTGCAGGTGCAGTGTCATCAACAGAATAACGTACATAACAGTGCATAACGATAACAGTGCAAACGTCTTCAGCTTGTTCATGTGGCACTGTATCACTTTCTAAGGATGAGCCTTAGGATTAAACAGTGGTAATCTGGCATAAAGAACAAGCAAGCTCCATTAACCTTTTAAGGTGTAAAATGGCAAATATGTAATCAGAGTGTTCTTAACTGAACATTCTAATGCTGATGTAACAATCACTAATGGCAATTGAAAGCAATGGAGTTCTAGAACACTAACAGATTTTTTATTTATTTAAATAATATCCACATATATATATATTTAAAACTGCTCTTCAAATGGTTAGTGCTTTTTATTTCCTTTCCAAGCGAAATTAACAAACATTGGTCACTGCATATTCAGTCAATTATCTAAGCTAACATTAGAAGCGAAGCTATAAAAAGAATAGCCTATTTGGCTAAATAAAATGATTAAATTAGCTAGCTTGCTACTTGATGCCATGGTAGCATTAGCAAGGAGTTGCTGAAAGTAGAATAAAATACAGCACGTGTCAATCTTATGCAGTCGGGAACACGTTGCTCTGGAAAATCACAGTGACGCGGACACGTTAATGAAAAAATAATTTTCTCCATTTCTGAGATCCTTTCTACTCTTTCTTTTTTTATACACAAACAGGACAATATGTGACCGTGAGCTCTTCAGGTGCAGTGCCATCGGATAAATAAGTGCACTTTTAAAAGCCCTGCTTATGACCGCAAAGTGAAATGAGCCCACAGCCCTACAGCTTAAGTGCTTGGGAATCATTCACACTCAGTTGTATATTGACTACATTAAGCACACAGCGATGGCCCTTTCCTCTCCCGTGAGAATCTTTATGTGTGCACACTGAATAAAATCATTGAAAAAGTACCATAGTTATAGAAAGAGAGAGAGAGAGAGAGAGAGAGAGAGATTGGCCACCATTCTATAGAATGGATTATACAGAAAAGAGCAAGAGCAAGAGTTCTACGGAAGGGGTTCTACAGAAAAAAGTGTGAGAGAGAGAGAGAGAGAGAGAGAATAGAAACAGATAGAAAAAGAGTAGAGTGAGGAAAGGAGAGCATTATGTCCAATAATTTTATTGCTCCTCTCGGGCTCTGTAAATTGGTTTGTGTGCGTGTGAAGTGCACAGGGCTGAAATCGGGAGGGGCCCATACTCTGCCGCAATGGCGGTGTTCGAAGGTTTAAAAAAACATGGAAAGGAAAACCGTGCTCCCGAAACCCATAGCGGGTGGCCGTCGACGTCGCCGTTGTCATGAGCGAAACAAGGGCGACGCTATTCCTGGCACCTCTGAGCTGTACGTAACAAAGCGCTCCTAACGTCTCGATTCCTGAAAAAAAAATTTAATAAATAAAAATCAATTTATTTCCTTTCTGTGCATTGTGCTCAGAAAGAAGTATGGCTTGTGGCCCAATGTGTGGCATATCTTGTGTGGTTTGTAGAGCGTTTAACAGCTGTTTTAGCATGCTGGACTGTCCTTTGTTGCTTTTTCATTTTGGAAATGATGGACGTGTATTGCCTTGTATTGACGTGTAGCAGTGAGGACGTTGTGAATGGTCACCTGTACTCTCAGACAAATATGACAAATATGAATTTATGCAAAGAGGAAAGAGGCTACATGAAAACTTTTGTAGTCTTTGTTTAGAGCATAGTTGAGTTACATTGAGTGTATGTGCGTGCGTGTCTGTGTGTGTACGTGTGTGTGCGTGTGTGTGAGTGTGCATGTGTGTGGTATGTGTGTCCATGCATGTGTGTGTGTGTGTGTGTGTGTGCGTGAGCATGTGTATTTTCCCCTCATATATGCCCACCTGTGTTCTCCCTATGGGCGTTGATTGTTATTCCATGGAAAAGAAAAGCTCATGTTTTTATTCTGCATCTTCTGGTCTCTGAAGACAGCAAACTGAAAGTATTTTTTATTTTTTTTTAAAGAAAAGGAAAAAAGAGACCTTGCTGAATTATTTACTGATGAGTCCTGCTTTACTTACTTCCAGACAGCTAAAGCAGAATTTGATGTCTTTGTTTGGTCATCCCTTTCTTACCAATTTTTTTTTTTTTGTGGCGAGGAATCCATTTCAGATATTCTGAAAGCATCTGCCAGCATTTTAGGAATGACGGTAATGACCATGAACATTCAACCCAGTTAATTAACCGAATACCCTGTTCTGTAATTTGTACGGCTAAACACATCTGGATGATGAGAGGTTTACAAATGTGGCAATCATTTCATTGCATCGAAAATTCACTTTTTGATTATTTAGGTTTCTTGGCAGCTAGCATCTCCAGAGTAATTTCCAGATTGCTAAATTGCTTTTTTTTTTCCTGGCCAGACGGCATTGTACTGTCAGAGATTTTGGGGAGTGCTGCTTCTATTTAACACAATCTGTTCTGATCTGGGACTGTGTGTGGAAGAGAGCTATAGGTGATGTCAAAATGAATGAATTCGGATTGTAATTCTGCATGCTTGAAATAGTGTGTGATGTTTCAATTTTCAAGAACATAAACCATGTTCAGAACTGGATCTTCCGTACAGCTGAAACAAAGAAAATAATTCAATTGGGACATTCTTATTTGGGGTTGTTATTGCTAGGTGTGCCATAAAATCTGCAACCTGTCTAGGGTGTATTCCTGCCGCTCGCCCAATGCACGCTGGGATTCAGCATCCAGCATCCCTCATGATACTGACCAGGAATAAGCGGGTATGTATAATGGATGGATGGATGGATAGTGTTCGATATTTGATTAAGTGCACCCCTACATGGTGAACCATGGGTGTCTGCGAGATTTTTAACCCAGTAAGCCAGGATTTACAGGCTGTTCCTGGGTCCCTCTATCCCTTCACTCGATAAACATTAGTCAGTCAGCATCAGGACAGCAATTTATTTTCTAGTTACGAAAGTTACTTGTACCTCCCCCGTATAACATAGCAATAATGGTACTTTATGTACCTAATATAAAGACATTTAAAATTTCCACAACAGTTTTTTCTTTTTCATAATTTGATTTGGGAGATCATTTAGCACTAGGGTATATATTTATTCCTATGAGACTTTCTAAAGCGGTTGTGTGTTCTCAGAAAAAAAGACTTTGGATTGATGTTTGGGTGTCAAAATGCCAACCACTGCTCTTCCATATTATACAGCGTTCAATAAATATGTCACATCATAACGTAGCACAAACCGAGATTGAAGAAGAACATAACATCCGCATTAAACGAGTGAAGTTGTTCATCCTCGCTGAGGGTCGGGTTTACACTTTTTTTTTTTTTGTTTTTTTCCATTTCCCAAAGAGACAGTTTCGACGGGAAGTCGTCCTTAAGGGATATTATTAGTTTTGAGCAAAACGAGCTTTATTGAACAGAGCAATAAAACCGCGCGGTTTTCAGGTGACAGTAACCCCGGGGGGAGAAATCGCGCGGCGATAACGCGGGAAGGTTATCTTCTGTCAAGCTCGGGAAGAGAATCAAGGTGGGCGGGCGGTTAATAAACCGTCTTCTCCGAGCGGAAAGTGGGCGCGTCGTCGTCTCCTCTGACGGGGGCCTTTCGGGGCACGGCCGCAAGGTTAAGCCGACGCCAAAGATGAGCGAAATCGAACGGAAAAGATATGAAAGAAGCAGATTTGTTCCCTGGGTATTCAACACCGGGAAATGCACAATAATAGACTGAAATATATTTTTTCTTTATCATATATATATATATATATATATATATATATATATATATATGGGGATCTTTTTCTTAATGGGGATGCAGTTGCTTTATGAAAATAAATAAATAAATAAAATGGCAAACTCACTGCTTGAAAGAAAACTTATCTGTTAATGCTAAGCAAATACAACTGTGCGCATGGTGATAATGTGTCTGCCTGCTCATACAAAGATGTTTGTGCCGTACACAGAATCTTATTTTGATAAGCAAAAGGAAATGAACCCAGACACATAGCCTTGGGCTGTGCACTTGAACGCTGCTAATGCACTCTCAGCACAAAGGAGTTCCATCTTACTGCGGCTAATACCTTTGAGGGACACTCCGGTGCAAAGGCATACGTTTGGCGCCATTTGCAATTTCCGGAAATGTAGCCGCGAGTAGCCGTCGAGCGACTGTGAAGCTGTGATCGCTCGCAAAGTGCAAATCGTACCCCCCCACGATTCTGACAAGAGAAGGCTGGTGCCGATTGGCCATCGTAGATGTCCTAAACAGTAAAGTTTGGAGAAGCACGTCATACAATCTCTCCCACTCCTATTTCCTGAAGCGGAAAGAACAAAACCCGGACCGTGAACTCTTGACCCACAATGCATTCACTTGCTGCAGTTACATAATTAGCAAATTTGCTCCCAAGAAACCAAACTGTAATGGCTCTTAAATTAATTAATGGGCCATTTCAAGCCTTTAATTTGCTTATGCGAGAAATGCAGGAATGTTCTCTATTGTAGCACTTTTCATAATTTGTATTTTTTGTCCTAATATTGTAGCGTGTTCTTCCCCCTAGTGTGACTTGGTATAAGTTAGGTCAGAATAATATTCACTGCATGAACTGAACTGTGTGCTTAGCTATAGATAACTGTATGAAATGAGTACTGTACCTTATCGAACCTGTATTTTGTAGTTGTTCCTATGACCATGGTGTGCACTTTTGTACGTCGCTTTGGACAAAAGTGTCTGCTAAATAAATGTAATGTAATGTAATATTGATAATAGGAATAGTAATAGTTGAAAATATTGTAACTATAACTGACTTTGTATGAATATCCTTCTCTGCAATCCTGTCTCTGATGAATTTATTGTGTCTACAGTATGATTATTATTATTTTTTAATAGGTAAGATGATGATGATGATGATTATTATTATTATTGTTATACTATTCAAGTGTTTGTGATGCTTCTCCTCTCATATTCTCTGTCTAAATGTCATCTCCATGGAATTAGATTGTGCAGTGTCTGTAGAAAGGAAAGCTAATAAAATACATATAGTTTCTGTGCATCATGCTGTGCAAGGTTTGCTTTAGCTACTTGTGAATACAAAAGTTTTATTTTTCTTTCAACCCTTCAGGGAATATGACAGCGAGTGTAATGGGGATTATCTTTGTCCTAAAGAACACATAGCACTAATAAGTTTTGGCGTTTCTCACAGAAGTTACCGGAATTATAAAGTGCGGGGAAAAAAGCACCTGTATCAAAAGAGAGGTCATTGTAGGTAAACCAACATAATCATATTCAAAATGGAACAGGGCAAATGAAGATCCCATTACAGCACTTGAAATATACTAGTTCAACTTCATATTGCAGTAATGACATCATTTCAATACATATATATTCACCTGTTTCATTTTGCCTATAACAACAGTTTAATTTCCCCTTTTTAGAGTGTTCTGTGTCACTAGCATACCATGTGACACATAGCATATAGCTACATATAGTGCACATAACTCCACATATTTACGCATACACTTTTGTGAATGTCTGTGTAATGCTTATGAATGCACTATGCTGTGCTTAAAAATGAAATATATTGCTCATGAGAAGAACCATTCAAGTGTTACCTTTATTTACTAACGTAAAAGCTTGGTTGCAAGAGGAACGCAAGAGGAACAACTGGGGACGTGGAAAATTCAGGAAATAAGACCCGTCTGTTATCATCAGCGACGCGGAAATGTATCCACACTCTGATTAATCACTTCCACTACAATTAGGAGCTCTCGAGTGTCAGATACCCCATTATGTTCGCATAAAAAAAACGTCTTGAGAGACTCTTTTTGTGAAGTGAAGACTGTCTCTGGAAAATGATCCTTCCAAAAAATCCCATTACTTTTTAATGTATTTATTTCTTAATTGTGATACACCATCGAAGCCGTTATGAAATTGCCAGCCATTTTGTTGCCGTGACGGGAAAGAGATGCAATTATGGCCCTATTTTCTCTTAATTCCCTTGCTACTTAGCCGGGGTCCTGCAAGGCCGCAAAGTCTGGAGTCTTCCGTTCCAGCCTGGCTTTTAACCACCTGATTTAGCTAATGATTGGACGCATTTAGCTTCCATTTTGAGCTCACCAGCGTAGGGTCTTTGAACAGGGCCGGGTAACCTGATGGCTCAAAACCGTCTGGGATCATTACGAACTGTTCCCCCGTCCTCTTCTATTATGCTAATCGTATGAGGGAGTAACCAATCATAGCTGATTATGTCACAATGGTAGATCCTGAGAGCAGAGTACTGCATTTAATAGCAAGGATATCATGTGACATATTATTTATTTTATTCTATTTTTTTGTCATTACGTATAACTTCAGCATAAAAAAAAAAAAAACTAAATCACGCCTTTATTACGTGTTCCAAGGTGGAGGATGGAAGCACAAGGGAAATAAACAGTAAACCGAATTATAGAAGCTCTATGATCCATTGTTCAATTTTACAAGCGCACTCATAGACGTACAGCACAGAAAGGACCAGCTGTGATTTATTTGCCATGTTTATCTCCTGGGCCAACACACCGGGGCGTGATATACGTTCAGACATCACAAAAGTGCCCGCTACTCTGCATGAAATTCAATTCGAAACGCATTATACGGGTTAGCGGTTCTTGCAGAGGAGAATAAGTGGTGTATTCATGGTTTGGCAAACGTGACTCTTACTAAGCTTGGGGCATCCCAAATTCATCCATGACACTTGCGGCTGATGATGGCTAAAATTGCGTCGTTACTTTTGTGCAAACTTCGTAGAGAGAAAAAAAAAAAAACAGCTTTCTAAACAGCTTTTATTATATTCTTTCCTCTGATGAAAGAAATGCTCAGACTGAGGACAGAGTGAAAAACAGCACCAGAGAGTAGATGTATAAGTCACAACAAAATTCTGAAATAAAAAAAAAATCTTTTTTTTAATAGCTCTGGTAAAATAGGATTGGTGATCTTCAAATAGGCCTACATATTCCCTGTTCATTTTAAACTTTGAAAAAAGCCACTTTGAAATATCATCCAAAATGGAATATAATAGATATGTACTTGTACGTGCTGTAAGCAAGGCCATACTTCATTAAAAAACACATTTCTTTTCATTTCTTGAAATGTACTACCTTCACACTTGAATGGGGTGCATTTTGTACGAGAACTACAGTATGAATATTATTATGAACTGAACATCACTCCACATTGGGTAGTCTATTGATTTCATGAATATTTAACAGGTGGAACAGAGGCAAGAGCTGCTTCAGCTTACAGATTTTTAAATCTAAATGTAAGAGACTAATTTTGGGTTAAATGGATTCTTAGGGGGGGAAAAAAAGGTTCTTGCATTTCTGATTTATTTGAAAATGTACATTTGTTATTTCTGCAATTGCTACATCAACTCCAGTCCATTAAAGATTTAGAGAGATGCAGTATGCACAATGGGTTGCAAATCAATTTTTAAATTATATAGAAATCCAAGTGAGAACACACATTATGGAGCCCGAATGGAGAAATGTTATTATTAACAATCTTTGGTTGTTTCATAAGGAAATAATAGGAATGAATCAAGGGCCATCTACAGATTTTTTTTTCTCATGCATTTAAAATTGTTCATATAAAGTTGTTTGTGTAATGACAAACACATCAATACAGATAGCTTCACAGAGCAGAACAGAGCAATTTCCACAGCTTATTTTAATGTGTTTATGTGATGTGCAGATCCTGCTAGGAAGAATGACTCGGTTCTCTTGAAGTGCCGACTTCTCCAAATCACCATCAGAGCATCAAGTAAACACACACGTTAGCCTGTAGAGCTCCAGAAACTGAAAATGATAAATGCAGGAAATAGTTTAGCTTAGTGGGCTATGTTGTGGCCATCCATTAAAGGTACACTAGTATCTTCATAGATGATCATTTGCAAGAGCCAAACTCATCACTGTACACTAAAAGGGAAACAGGAACTGGCCTCTTGCCCAGTGCATGCTGGTATGGGCTCCAGCCCCACAACCACACCCCCACCATCCCACCCCCCCTCCCCACCCCCCTGCCCCCGAGTCTCCACCTGGGAATATGCGGGTTAAATAATGGATAGATGGATGCTCTAAAATCCACATCTACAGCTGCAGTACAAAATACAAAAGCCAGCAGGTGCCCCTTGGTGTCGTAAAAATCTTACATGAGGATAGGGGATGGGGGTTGGGGGGTGAGGGACAGTGTCCTGAAAACCGTGTTCTGAGCACCTGGACAAAGCACAAAGTCAACTGCACATCTGCCCCCCCGCCCCCCCCCCAGGACCTGCAGACCACAGCTGAGGCTCTGTCCCACACACGGCACTGTCATATGAAGGGCGAGGGCTTCCTGCTGGAAGTGCCGCATGCAAGGCCTACGGAACAGAACATCCGAGAGACCGCAGGACCGCAGGCCCAAAGCGCTTTCCTCTGACTCGTGTCTGTGCGCTCGCGCCCAACCGGCAAACCGTCACGTGATGAGAACCGGCGGCTGACATCACGTGCTTTGGAGGACCGCACCGCTTCGATTTTGGGTAAAATGAGGCTTTGCAAAATCGGAAAAAAAACATGGGGAAAGGGCATTTGAAAAAGTATTGGCTCAGAGGTATGGGAAAACAAATTACTTTTACTTTTTTATTTATTTATTTATTTATTTAGTTATTTATTTTATTCCCGTACCGACCAGTCGCAAATGTCCACACTCGAATAATGAATGACTCAGGCACACATACTGTGTGACTCTCAGGTCATCAGTGAAAAGGTAAATAAAGTTTGTGCGGTTGTATAACACAGGGGCCCCTGCAGAAGCAGAAGCAGAAAGCAGAAGCAGAAGCAGGGGAAAAAAGAAGAAGATCGTGCCACCGTGCCCTGAGCCTGAGAGAAAAAGCGATGGCCGTCGAATTGCAAGCGAGCCTTTGAAGTCGGCATCGCGCCCCCTCTGAACCGCAAGCAGCTACGCTACCGAGAGAGACGTGCTGTAGCAGGAGGTATTTTGTGCACCAGCATAATTCAATTTGCTATGTAAAAAAAAAAAAAAATAAAAATAATAATAAGCTGAGAAGTTTCAACAACATATTCTAGCCTACGCGTGCACAGACAGGCCCGGGCCACGATGTGGAGAAACAGCCCAGCTGGTCGTCTCTGCGGGATTCTTCTATTTACAACACGCGTGTTCAGCGGAGGAGGGAGGACCCCTGAGAATCCGTATCCGTCCTTCGCCATTGAGCGTTTCCACGGCGCGCGTGGCGTTAAGAGCAGTGCCGACAATTAGCGACTTCTACGAGTTTTGACAGAACGCGTTCTCATTAGCCGGACTCATTAAAAAGAGTGAGTCATTTGCTCAGTTCATTTATTTTAAGATTAGGGAACGGTTTCGTAGACGCTGAGTTTATTCTTGGTGCAAGCCTTAAGGCACATCCTGTATTGGCCCTGGAGAAAGAAAAAAAAAGATAAATAAATAAATAATACAAACTCAGGAAGGCAATCCAGCAGCTTGCAGTGTGGATGTAATGACTGTTTTCCAGGTCCTGGGTTTATATTCTTTTGATCCTGAACTCCATTCTTGATGAACATCCACAACCAAGGTCATGTTAGGTCAGAAGCAAGCTATTGACTAGATTTATACTCCATTTCTCTTCTTGAATGACCCTGCTTTTGAGTTCCATTTATTTTTTATTTATTTATTTTTTGGTGCCGCTGCCACATACACACGTCCCTTGAAGAATGCACCTGTCATCCACAGAATTCCAGTCTACACAGCATTCCAGTCCTGGCCTGGGCCAATATCCAAGGAGGCAGACACAAATTCTCTTGTGTAAGATCTTGTGCAATCTTCACCTTCTTTTGTCATGTGTCAAGGATAGATCATTCGATGGATGGCTCCATTAGCCTGAATTAAATGAGGAGAACATACCCAGTCGATACAGTTAATCCATCTGTGGGTTTTTATGTTTTCTGAATGGGTTTACACTGGGACAGCAACACAATTTATAGCATGTAGCATGCAATAACACAGGACACAGTGTAATCTGTATGAGACAACCTGAATGACAAATATTGTCCCAAATGTGCACTTTAAATAATAATTTTAAAAGAGCTCAGATCAGAGCTGAACTCCTTCGGACATTTGTACACATATGTGTGCCATCTTAATGCTGGATCCACTTTCCAGTGTAGAATTGAAAATAAAAAAATGTTTAAAAAAAATAACAAAAAAACACGAGAGAGCGGAAAATATATATATTTTTTTATTTTTAGTTTATTTGACAGGGACAGTCCACATTAATATCATAGCCACCCCTGAATGCCAAATACACACAATGGCTTCTCAAAAGGATACAAACTCCCCCCCAAAATGGAAAGAATAGGTTAACATGGCTGATGGGGCATTGTGTTAAAATTGGTTAAAAAAAGGTAGTGCTTCACCTACACGTATGCAGAACGGCTAAATCATTACTGTACTCATGTAATTATGACCATTCTTTCTATGGCATTTAAAATGGTGGGCCTGACACATGGACATCGTTTATGGGGCCGATCAAATTCAAAATCGGGCTTTGAGGTCTAATCAGCCTCCTTTAGAGCTGACGTGTGGCGAGGGCACTGTCACATTAATGTCTAAAGGCAGGTGGTACTGCGCTTCCCCGGTGGAAACTAGCCCAGATGCTAAAGGCACTGCATCCAGTACGATTTGAGAACCGTTACACAAACGCAGGTCATTACTCCGCTCTAATGGCACGGCCTGTTCCATGTTCAAAAATCCTAATTTTGTCCACAGGACCTTTTTGGCAGGTTTATTTGGAGATGCATTTAGAAGATGTGGCTTGGAGATTTGGCTCAAATGCAGTATGGTGAGCAGTTCACAGTCTGGCCTGAAATCATAATAATTAAGGATAATTGGGAGTTCTTTATTTCAGGTTTATGAGCCATAGCTCAGCATCTCATACAGTTTATGTCCTGTAATATCCGAAAATTAATTATTTTTACAAGGCAGAAGAATTTATAGTTGCTTGGTGATTTATGAAATGTCTTTGCCTCGGGGTTAGAACTGCAATTTAAAACATATGATGAGAAAAAATAAGCTAAAAACAGTTTGTAATGTACCAGATGGCAGAATTAACAACTGCGCAAATGTACAATTTCTACTTAAATCACAGTAAATAAGATCCAAAATTAGCACAGTCTTGCAAATTAATGACCAGGCGACATCACTTGTTTCATTTAAGGTGTTATGTAAGCCACAAGATGAAGATGCTTTATTTTAATGTTAAGTACGCAATTTATAAACACAAATTCTAGGCGTCTGACATGGTTTGTCTGTTCTGGTAATTCAATCTTACTTGTGATTGGCAGCCCACTTAACAGACATGCCCCTGATTGGTTAAAATGTGAACCACCATACTATACTATCTACCGATATAACCTATGGCTCTTAAGCGACTGCCACAACAACCACAGAGCATCCGTCGCGGAAGTGAAAGCCGAATGTCGTTTAAAACGTCATCGATCTCCGACGGCGACATACATCCCGTCGTTACTCTCATTGTCCTATTTTATTTTCTGAGATTATAGTGCATTTTCTTCCAAATCACAACTGTTAGTGGCCTCTTTGGTACTGGTTTCCTGTTTGGGTTCTGTCCAGCGGAAAAATCAACACCTTGCAAACCAGAAGGATAAGTATCAGCGCCTCTACAGGAAGTTCAGTTATAAGAATTCCAGAGACCCCATCTCGACCTTCCTCACCGGGGATGAATTAAATCGATGGTAAATAAAGGCACTGGTGTGTCATAAAGCAGGCTTGGGGTTAAAGAGAATAACAGGTTGTTAATTAAAAAAATATATACATATATTTTAATAAAACAATTATTTTTAAAAAGCAGTCACCAAAACCGCAAGGTATACACTATGAATATAAATCCCTTTGCAGTGTGTGTTAAACTGCACAGATGATCAGAAACAATTCTTTCTGCCCTCCTTCCCTCCATTCTCATTCAGTCAGGGGTCCTCTGAAGTGGAACGGGTCTGATTTTAAAAGACCTTGCCCTCCCTCCCCTCCCCGTGCCTGGAGCTCTGGGTTACTATTTTAGTCCTGATCTCTGAAAAGGGTAGCACAGTCTAGTAACCCTCCCCAATCTTGCATCGCCATTAACATCTTATGGGCTCCTTGTGATGTGATATACTGAAAGGCAAAAAAATTTTTTTAAAAATAAAAATCCTCTTACCTTGCAAGCAGAAAAAATTCTGGAACAAAGAGTTTTTGGCTCAAGGGCGGAGTACTGGTTATTCTTGTGTGTAATGAGAAAGAGAGACCTTGGAATTGCCTCTGTCCTCACTGAGGGAAGATACCGTACATTGTGTACTTTTTTATGCAAACTTATTTATTCACAAACCAACATTTTCACGGATACAGCTGTGAGTTACATTTTTAAGCTCAGCTAAATAAAGTAAATGCCGCCAACAGGTTCACATTCACAACAAACGGCTTTGATGAAAATTAGCATTTTCTCTTTTAAATTTTATTTTCTTTCTTTTTTTGTGTGTGCTAGAGAGATGACAGGGATATAATTTTATTCCGGAGGATAGTTTTTTTTTTTTTTCATGTTCAGTTATTATCTCTTCTTAATTCCTCATTTCACTATCCCAAACCAGACCCTTAAAAAAATATTCACCTGAAATCAACCAGAACCAGTGCCCTGCAGGTAACCTAGAGGTTTACATAATTAAACCTCTCCTGCTTGGTGTAGTGTACTGCCCAGGGTTCAAATTTCCAAATTGGAATATTCCACATTTTCTTTTTATCATATAAGTCCAAATCAAAATCGAACCACCATAAATGTTCTTTGTGTCAAGCAAGAAGCAGCAGTACCAACAACAAGAAGTGCCGTCTAGCAAGTTTAGGAAATCTTTAATGAACAAAAAGCTTTGATTCCCACCTGGCACGCTGAACAACAATGCCGTTTTTATTTGGGACGAGTTAAACAATTGAAAAAGGGTATGGTGAAAGTCAGCAGCACCTGCTTTGTCTTATTCCCCATTACACACAGAGCACCCTTTGCAGTTAATTGTTCCAAATGCCCTTTGGTCATTTCTGTGCCAGCCTCAGGTAAGTGTGATTTGGATGCAGTTTGCTTCTCAAAAATGTTCTGGTTTAGTGTCTGGAACATTATTCTTATTTTATTTTATTTTATTTTACTGTACACAGATGGCTCTGGTCTCCATAAAATGGAGCATATGCATGTTTTTGAAGGGCCACGTCCACACACGGTGGGCATTGGGCTGCGTGGAATCATTGGTCTCCAGTGCAAAGCTGCATCACAGCTGCGGGTATACAAGGTGACAACTGTAAGCCGTAGTCCCTAACAGGCTTCATCGCGGTCCCAAAAGAATGGCGGACTTAGAACAATCCGCCATAGCCGCCATTTAACTTCATTCAGGACGTAAAACTGCCACATCGCCTTCTCTCCTCCCCCTTGATCTCACCCATCAAACATCATCACCTGTCAAAATAAAAGCCTCACACAGCGAGTGTTGGAAGTGGAGAGAGCTCTGGACCTTTTAATTCGGTGACAGATTAACGGTGTGCTTTACCCCTTACAGCCAGTTCATTGAGCTGGTTTGGAAAATGCCTTCAGGGAATTTCATATTTTAGTTTTATTTATTTATTTATTATTGGTTTACCACATGTTGAAAAGGAAACATCAACTGAACATTAAAACATGTGTATTCACACATTTGGACATTCGGTCAAAGAAATCCAGCCCAGAGTTGTGATTCAGTTTTAAAAAATTTCATTTGAAACGTAAAGTTGCACTGACAGCTTTGGGAGCAAAAAAAAAAGAATACCTACAGCTCCCATTCCAGGATATTCCTTAAGGCACGCAGGAAAGCGTTGTAGGAGAGTGTTTTTATAGAGCCGATAAACAAGGAGACAGCAGAGAAGTTGGCATTCTGTCATTGCAGCACAGGTTTACAGATCTCTATCGAAAGCGCAATCGATTTCCCGCGGACGTTGTCCGCTCGCCAACAGACAACTATTTCTCTTTCTTTGCTCGCTCCGCAATGAAAGTTTCTTTGAAAGTTCTTCTTTCGGTCAGGTCTGTTTATGCTTTATTTGCATTGCTAATCTTCCACGCGCGGCGTGTTTAAGAGGTGGATTTGCATTTAATTACTGACGTTCACAGTGAATTATTAAAACCAAACTTGGCGCTCATTTTCTCTCAAAAATAAATATTAAAGCAGGGGAAAAGGGAACTGAGAAAAGCAATAAGCTGCATAAAACATATATACTTATGACACTTGTCAACACGTTATTCATTAGCAATAAAACATTAGCACCGTTATGTCAACGTATATGCCATTTTGTAGCGTTCATTTTGATGTTGTTATGTCATTTGCCATAAGCTCTGAGATTAGTTATGACAGGCGTGATGACATGCTTTAAACAGCATTATTTAGCCTTTATTGCAATTTATTTAAGTGTTACTCAGTTTTTTATTTATTCATTTTTTTGCCAGCGCCATGTGCTCGTACCGCTAAATCCAACGTGTGTGTGGTGCCATCCTTCTGAAGCGTTTTTCATCGCCGCCGAAGAGGCTGGCTCAGCAGACGTGTACAGACGGGCGAACGAGGTGCGTGTAACCGCGGGCGACAACGGGCTCATTTAAAACCGACCCGGGATGAAAAGTGTTTCGCCCCCACGGCTCGGCCGCCGATGAGGCAATGACTGCGGGCCGCCCTGCCCTCGCGCCATTGGCTGAGAGCTAAACGATGGGAAGCCGAACGTGACGCAGCGTCTGTCAGTCAGTAGGAACCCCGCGGCCGAGCTCGACGGCGGACATTTTGTCCCCGCAAATCAGTTGCGAGGAACCCCCATGAAGGCGGGGCATCTTTTTTTTTTCTTTTTTTTTTCTTTTCTTTTCGGCTGTGGCCTTCGCCGTGCTGATAGGCCCTTGAATCACCTGGAATCTGAATGAATCCAAAGCGCTGACACTTCAGATGTAAAAGCTCCCTCCAACAACCCCCCCCCCCCCCCCCCGCCCGCACTTACAATTCTCATCAAACTACAAGTAGTGTCAGATTCTCAAGTCTCAAAGGTTTTTATCATCCTGCTCTGACATCACAGAGGCCATGTTTTTATTTTTTTTCTCTCCACAGACACAGTTTGGCTAATTCAATGATCATCAAATGAGCACAGCACACAAAGTGTAACACTTATTTGCAATGCTTAATGATAAACACCGAGTAAGAACAGAGTGTATCTCTGTACGATATGCATGTTTGAGTTAATTAGTGTGTGTGTGTGTATACATATGCATGTGCGCTTATGCATGTGTGCATGTGCTTGCACGCGTATGTGCCTGCGTCTGTACAGGTCCGCATTTGCGCAAGTGCTTGCTCGCGCAATGGACAGTCAACACTGTCTGACAGCGGGAATAAGACGAGCTCACGACTGAAATAAAAATGGTGATTTGCAGAGAACAAAAATAAATAAATATAATAATAATAATAATAATAGTAATACAGAGACTGTCAGGCACTTATCATTCAGAGCCGATGCAGCACTCGCTGCTGCACGCCACGGTAATGTACCACGCACACCTCTGCAGTCTAGGCTTCCGAACACACTGGGCATGTCGGGCTTGTCCGTTGGAGCGACCGATACGCACGCGTTTTTGTGACGTGCTTGCACGCCACTCCAGGATGATTGTGGTGTCGGGTTGCCCGGAGTTACTCGGTGCGCTAAGCCTCCCGTGCCGCTTCTCCCTCACATTTCTCGGACTTGTTCGTCATTCGCCGTGAAGTGCTGGGCAGAAAGCAATTACACGCGCGCGCACACTTGCAGACCGGTCCACATGCCCCCTTAACACAGGTCCCCGCGTCGGGCTGACGTGCCAGGGTCACCTTTCGGTCATGGTGGGGAGCACTCACTGCTTTGAGTAATCTCGGGAACATATTTCGACATTGTCATTCACCATTGGTTGAGAGGCCGAATGGATGTCCCTTCCTTCTTTGGGCATAGGGAATTACCAGACAAATGTAACCCGTCCCAATTGAAAAAAATTGCTGTAATCTTCTGGCAGGTTCACAGTCAAGTAATGAAGAAGTAATGATGTTCCATCAAGGGTTATGCTTTTTTTTTTTTTGTATGGAGTAAAATTTGTTGTGTGGATGCAGGCGGCCTACCATACATTTTCCTTTGATTTTGTTTCCTTGATGGGAAAGTTTTGGCATAAGATAGAATCGCCACAGGAGGTATTTAGACATTAACCAATTAATTAAAGCATTACAGTGATTTAGCCTTTAATACCAAATATGTTTCTATTTGATTCCCCCCTATATTAAGGTTCAGTAAGGTAATTATTGAGTTAAAGTATCATACAGTAAGATCCTGACATATGGTTTAAAAAATAAAAAATAAAAAAAACTTTGGACGTGATATAGCTATTTTAGTGCTAATTTTGTCTTCGTTTCCTGCTGTTATGAACTAAAGAAAAGTTGTGAAAATCACCTGTTAGTGCTAAATACCCTATATCAAAATAGAGTGTCAATACCCTATATCGAATTAGAGTGTCAGACTACTGGAGGGCCATAACATCTGCTGGCTTCCGGAGTGTTTCAGCTCCAGAGATTCATTTAAGTTGACTGGCTAAATCAGAGCTGCCCAACCACGTTCCTGTTCAGTCCAGCCCGAGCAAAGTGCACCTCGTTCAGCAGCCAGAGATCACTAGAATCAGATGTGCCAAACCAACCAACATGATAGATCTCCAGGAAATGGGCTTCTTGGTGCATTCTTCTTATTGGTGCATTACCGCCACCTCTCGAAACCTGTTCTCTCAGCATGTACTCTCCCATTATCTATCTTGTTCCTCTTAACAGTATTTACATGCACGTCTACGCCACCACCATGTTCCCCTGCAGGAAATGGGTTGGGCAGCCTTTGGTTAAACAGTCCACACGCCTTGTTACCAAGGCCTTAATTAGCTGCTGATTGAAAGGAAACCACAAACACCTGTGGACACTCCTCCATGGTCCTCTAGGACAAACGTCTGCCACCTGTGCCCTACATTCACATGTGCATCAAATAGGCTTTGATCATTAAAAAAGCTTTTTGGTATTACAGTTCCTGCCATTGACTTGTTGACATATCACTTATGCGATGAATTGAACTGGAAACCATTTTGTTTCGTGACTGGGCTGTTTTAAATGAATAATCTTAATCACAGCCGGTTATCTTGTCATATATGTTAATGTGGCAATACTTGAGGACTAAAAGGCGATTGAAACTGTGTGAAATATTGTGAGAAGCATGAGGGTGAAAAAAGTGAACGAATACCTTGTCTTTGGATACGCAAAAGCATTTTCAGTCAAACACGATCCATCAGTTTCTGATGGTTTGGTATATCAGGTATTAACTCCACCAGGCTTCACAAAAAAAGGATGTCCTTCAAATTAATTTATTCTGTCTCCAGCAATAGAGTTAAATTAGATGTGTTGAAAGGCTAAACTGCAACTGCCTAAGAGACAATTTATTGGACCATGCAAACCACAGAATATTAAATTAGCCAATCTATATCGTGCATGAACATATAGATAGCATATTAACATAGCAATGGGTACACTACATCTCATATTTTGTGTGGGTATCTACAATATGTCTTGGGCATAGTCAAATGGATCCACATCGGATGAAAGTCTAAATTTATTAATGGACGGTGTTAATAAAGACAGATTAAAAAGTTTTTTTTCAAATAAAAAAAAAACCTACTTTGTAAAATGTTTGGAATTGTTGGTATCAACACTAACAGCATCCCTCAGAGTTTATTTAGTCCAGTGCGCTTTTCCATAATGTATCATTTATTTGACATGCTGGTGATTTAAGAAGCCATTGTCCGTGAAGTCCCCCTTAAAACACTTTAATTTGTAGTGTGAGCTTATGCAAAGAATACTAACTGTCCGCTGTGTAGCAAAGAACTTGCTGCTTCAGGGTTTATTCCCCCCCCCCCAAATGATTGCTGAGTAACTGATTTGACTCCCTGTAATGGGAACAGGCACCCTGAAATTATAAACTGCTTCACAAAACACACTTGCATTGCCTGGGGATATTCAGTCTGCTGATGTTCCAAGACAGTCTTTTTTTTTTTTAAATATCTTGCATTTTAGGCTTCTTTTTTCACTCATTGCTCTGGCTATTATTCATCCAATGTGTAGTTAATAGTTCAAAGAACTGTTAACGGCAAGAAATTTCATAACATACATGACAAAACATGTAGTTACTCTGCCACCTCATGATAAAACTGGCTTCCCGGTGTTGAATTCTCTAACGTGTATCGAACACCATCTTGGAACTGATTTTTTAAAAAGTTAACGAAAAAAAAATGTTGCAATCACCTGCCAACTGCTAAGTGCAGACAAATTGAAGACTGGATGGTTCTGAGTCTGTGGTTGCCCATCTTGCCAATTCTATTCAATAACCTTGTGAGGAAGCGCCCCGTCTTTCTGGAATATGTAATATTTCCCGTATTAAGGGCACAGCACTTGATGATCATCCATTTTGTTTCTCGCTGTTTCTCTGTGTCTGTCATTCATATTGTAATTTGGAATTACAGTGTTATATATACAGGGGCTAGCATGGTTATGAGAGGCAAAATATGCAGGCCTCAGGAAGAACAAAACCTAGGATAGGCTTTACATTCAGACATGTAGTAGGTGCAGACCTGGGTCAAATACGTATTTGTTTTGGATTCAAATACTTTTATACGCTTTACTGATCTTGCCCAACGTATTGGAACCAATGAAACACCACCAGGCACGATCAATGGAGCACAGAAAAGTGTTTGAATCCAAAACAAATACGCATTTGACCCAGGTCTGGGCAAGTGCTCCCATCCAGAGTGACCTACAAGTCCATCCCTGTGACAAGGCTAGAGCTGTAACAGACCTAGGAGGGAACAGACAAGAACGAATTAACAGAAACGGTCCTCGTGCTTTTGGATTAAGGGCAGTGTGAGGTTCATACACCGACCCTTGATGACAGCTCTTGCAGTCCCGTGGCTGAAAAACTGTCGAGCAAAGTGTGAAGGTGTCATGAGAATGTTTGAGGGATAGGATTCAGTGGCCATTATTATTATTTCTTGACCTTGTGCTGGCAGTAGACACAGGGCAGTGGGGAACAACTGCAAAGACAAAGTGTTGTATATACACCCCATCTCTCTGACGGTTCTAGCTAATACACTGTCCATAACAACAAGCCTTTTTTTTCTTTCTTTTTTTTTTAGAAAAATTAAAAGAAATATAAATGAAATAAATAAACAAATGGCCTGCATGGTCTCAGGTAGAGCTCACCATGCGATCAATGATTCGCTCATCCACACCCAAGCAAATGCAATCACAATCACTTTAAAACTGAAGGCCCGATCATGGGGCTCTATTGATAGGTTTCGTAATTGCGACTGGAATTGAGGATCCTCCGAATAGACATTCATGCCCTCACTCAATTAGCATTGATTACAATCAAAAATACATTTTAACACACAAAATGGCCTCTTTCACAGCAGCTTGTTACTACCTCCAACGGGTACAGAATCAGCGCTGTTAATGGATCAGCACGATCAGATTTTTATGGAATTTCCGGGGCGAACGTGAAAATGATTTTCAGTTATGCGGCACTGTGGTCTGACAAGGTACCCTTGACCTTTTCAAGGGGCTCTGGGAGATTTGTAAATGTGCCTCGCTGCAGATGAGAATTTCTACTTTAATTTCACATTTCACACCAAATCCCATGCAGTTCAGCCTGAGTAAATATAAAGCAGCAGGTGCCCAGGCTTATTGCTGTACCCCCTTTAAAAAATTCATGCAAGTAAATAGCTGGCAAATCCCGATAGCACACAATATTGATATCGGTCCTATTGCCATTTTGCCATGACTTTAAATCAAAATGATTATCATCTTGATGTGGAAAAGCTGTGTGGTAAGTGTGATCACATTTTTTTTCTCTCTCTCCTTTTTTTTTTTTTTTTTTATCAGCGGATCACAGAGATAAGGAGACAACTTTATGTCAGCATAAATAATTGAAGCGGAATTTACCCAGAGTGCCCTGAAGCTTTCATGTAGATGGCGTGAGTGTAAACCCCATTATCTTGTCAAGAGTCATAGAGCATCAGTCAGGGTCTGTCAGGGCTTCCATTACAGCCTGTGACTGTGACTTGTGACTGTGCCTGTACTCTCACTGTGACCGAGGCATTGGACGTGCCACCTTTTCTCTCTCATACTCCTTTCAACTCAAAACAGATGTTAAAACATGTATGAGTACTCCTTTTTTTGATTTAATCAATTAATTGCCAGCTCAGTCAAAATAGCCTGCTACTAGCAATGGTTTGATGGTTAAATCAGATTGGATAGCACTTGACCAACATTTCAAAATTGGAACTGCAAGCCCATGATATTAAAAAGGTAAATCAGATGATTACTCAGAAACCGGAGTGGAGGTTGTGAGATCCAGCATCTGTTGTTTGTAATGCATTATACATTTACTGAAAGGATTTAGTAAATGTACAATGCATTATGTATAATAATTTATATTTATAGTTATTTATAATTACTTTCAGCTATTCACAGGTCGTGTTTACATTTTCCAACATTGCCAGAAAGACACAACACTTTTTTTACAGTTGTCATTTTTTGAAGACTGCGCTGTAAATTGTCCCAACGAGGCAAATATTTTCGTCTTTCGCATAACGAGGGCATTTTGGCGCCGAGTCTCTTAGTGACGAGCGACGTGCCCGCATTTTTCCCACACGCGCTTCCAGTTTCTCGTCGGGGCCGAGCCGAACGGGGAAATTCTCGGGTCTTCTGCGGCGGGATGAATTTTCGAACATGGAGGACTGACCCCGCTGACACGGGACACGCGCGAGAACCGCTCGCCTGGTTCCCGCTTCCCGCTTCCTGCTTCCTGCTTCCCCGGGTTCTGGTGTCAATCAGATACCGGCGAGGCCGCCGTGGAGCTTGCGAGACAGCTCTGACAGCGCTTGGCGGTAACGCTGAGACCCGCGGCCACCCGCCGTCGCTCCCCCCTGCAGATCCGCCATCCGCGCGTTCAGCTCTCAGCCCGGCACAAACGGCCTCTCTGGAGCTGACCCGCATTAACGCATGCCTGTTGCCTAGTTACCCAACTGTAAATAGCATCTAAATTAGCTTTATTGGATGCTGTTTTTTTATTTTATTTACACACACACACACACGCACATAAACACATAGAGGCACACAGGCACACACACGTACACACATAAACACACGCACACTTACATACACACACACACACACGTTAGACTTTTGAGTCGGTATGTATGTTTCCTTCAGGCCTGAAATTTACTCTCAAATTATGTGTAGCTGAATTACGCCATGCGTTATATGTAATCACTTGTCATTATTCCTAATTACATCCCCCTGATATGATTTTCCCCCAATATGAAATTATTTTGAAACAATCCATTTTAAGTGTCATTAACTATGCTAATGTTCACCAGATTTAGTTTTTCACTGTTAATCGTTAGTAAATTATCTTAACTAATTAGCCCTAAACCCAGATGAATAATTTTACTTCTGCATTCTATTCTAACTTAAAGGGATGCCCTCTAAGACATCTCATGTTTAACAGAGGAGCACTTTTTGTCCAGGTGGAAAATTTCATATGAGCCGCATTGTAGTTTTCAAAATGATAAAACATGTTGTCATTCTCATTGCATGGCTTTTTCAGAAACTTGAAGCATTGTTAGGCAAAATCAAACTGTAATTAAATCATGTAGTCAGAGATGTGTAGATTTTTCGTTTTTCATAATTTCCTTATTTATAGCACCTTTGTCTCTCTTGTCAGTTGAATCTGCCTCTGAATAATTAGGAACATCGCATGCATTTGGTGTGCTTTTTTTCTTCCTTGTGTAAATCCACATTTATGTATACATTTAATTTCTCAGTTCATTATAGCTGAAGAATTGTTCTGTTCTGCTCCTGATATTGGAACGTGTCATGTTCAACAGACTGGCAGCTAGGCAGGAGCAAGCCATAAAGTAAGCCACTTCTTTTGTTTAATACCAGCGAGTTTCAATGAGATTTCGAAAAGAGTTCAAGAGTGCCAATCACATTATGGTAAACTATTCAGCAAAACAAGGAAAGCACAGGTGCACTTCATCAAATGAAACATCATACCCATAAACCGTATTCCGCACACATCTCCAAAACATGGAAATCTCATTGACATAAAAAATTGTCAAAGATTTTTTTTTTTTTTTTTTAATAGTGCCATATTCGAATATATTCTGAGCTTTGTTTAATAAGAGAGATGGGTTGCATACTCAGATTAGTCAAACACAAGTTTGTTTTTCCAATAGGTGCTTCAGTTGCGGCACAGTAGGAGATATATAGGCCAACAGAACATGTATTGTGTGTATTTATAAGTGTTCATGGAATAAGTTCTCATTGAGCTTGGTGCTTGTTAACCACTGAAAGAGAGAAACATCCAGGATCTATTCCAGTCACTTATTCTGTCCGTCCTCATCTCCTCGGTCCTTGCGCGAGCCGGAAATCGATCCAAGGTCCTCCATCTTGAAGGACATTCCAGTCCGTTAAATGCCCCTTGGAGGGGCGAGGAGGCTCCCGGCGGAGACAGGGAGGGTGCACGAGTTGAGCCCTGGCGGAAGTCTTTTTTTTTCTTTTCTTTTTTTTTTCCAGAACGCGCGACACACAAACGATGCACCTGGGTCCACTTCACCGCATCTGCCACATCTGACGTGGCCTCAAACCGCCGCGCGACAGGGCAAGGACGTTCCGTTTGCGGGAGGAAGTGACACGCGCTGGGACCCGTCGGAAAACACGCGATGCCCCGGCAAAAGCGACGCCCACGCAGCCAAGCAACGCGCACGCACCAGAATGCACAGCAAATTAAAGTCTAAACAGCCGGAGCTGCGTTCGGCTGCATGAGCGCGTTTCTCTTCTCTCTTCTGCGGTATTAACTTTAATTAGAGGCGCTTCCTGCGAGATGAAGGTCGCAGCTGAAGTACCGGAATGGGGCGGGGGGGTGGGGGGGGAAGGCCGCCCCCGTGGTGGTTCAGAGCCGCTCCTGCTGGAGATCCTTGTTTTTAACCCTTTGAAGAGCAGGTGTTTTTTTTTTTTGGAATGTTTTTTTTTTTTGTTTTTTCAAAATTATAAGTCAGTGTTCTGGAACTCCATTGTTTTCAGTCACCAGTAGCGATTGTTACATCAGCATTAGAATGTTCGGTTAAGAACACTCTAATCACATATACATATATATATATGTGTGTGTGTGACCTTACACCTTACGGGGATAACGCTTCCTGTTCTTCCTGCTGTTGCAGTCACTGCACAGGTAAGGCATACCTGTGCATCTTGAAACACGTTTAATGAATTCTGTTATAATTCAGAGAGCTCTGTGTACAACTACGACTACCAGGTCTGCTACAGTAGGAGATGCCTTCCCCGAGGAGTGTTGCTTTAAAATCCAGCAAATACTTTTGCCATTTTTTTAATTCATTAAGGACAACAGAGCTAAGGATATGGCGGTCTGTACTGTATATATTTCCAACCGGGCGGCAGCTTTCGAGGAACAGCACCACTAATGGCTCTGACGTTAAACGCCGTAATAAACGTCCTTGAAATGAATCCGCTTTGAATCGGGGACATGCTGCCTGAACTTCTATGTAAAAAAAAAACTGAGACTAATAATCATGATTTTTATCTTTATGCTAGTGAGGGCATGGCAGGCAAGGGGTCTTACTTGAAAGGTTCAGTTAGTCTAATCAGACACATTATGCAAATTTTCCCGAATAATTTCTTTTCTGGGCATTCTTTTCCATAGTTGTCATTATACACAACGCAATGTTCCTTTCTTAGCAATATAAGTGTGTCTCAGCCCTGCGATTCATCTTAAGCCTGTAGCAACTGAGAACAAAAAAAAATGAAATAGAAATGGTTTAAAATGACTAAACAAATTAGATAAGGGTTAATATTATTGTAATTATGAAATGCAGGACCATGGAATGGAAGATTTCCTCCATGCTTGAAAGATGGAAATTGAAAAGCATATCCTGATGACTGCTGTATTGTATCTCATCCATTAGACTAATGGCCAGACCAGAGTGGTGGTAACTCTGATGGCTGGCTGACCAAATCAATATGGATGTGGCCATGCAACGAGTAGTCCATTTCATTCACAGCGGTATTTATTTATTTTTTTTACAGACGGGAAAACAAGCATGCAGACAGTCAAGTATATTTGGTTTCAGGGTGAAAATGTAACCTATGCAGGAATGGGTGTTCCTGAAAAGAGACTGCAACGATTGGGGATGTTATGGTTACAGACTTTGTTGTACGTCGCTCTGGATAAAAGCGTCTGCCAAACGCCTGTAATGTAATGTAATGTAATGTAATGGGGAGCCTGCTTTTCATTCATGATGATTCTCATGGCATATTTAGTTAATTGTGCACAAAAAAAAAAAAATCTTCGGTGTTAATGTAATTGGCGTCACCTGAATTTCCCCGCACACGCTAAGCGAATCACGCGGAAGCGCGCATTAATGCACGCGCACGCGTGCGGCTCGGAGATCCTCGGCTTTCCCGCTCGTAAAACAGTACGGGGCTTCGGGGAAGGCACCTGCGCTAAGAGGCTAGACCTGGGGAGAAGACAAGCCTGCAGACGTCTGCGGCGATAAGTCACTCCGTTTACCCGCCCCGAGCCCAGAGGATGGATTAATCCGGCACCTGCTGCCGCTCCGCCCGCCTGCAGCACCTGTAGGAAGCAGGCAGGCAGGGTAGAGCTCGAGCTTCCTGTTCGGCTTTACTGTGGGGAAACAGCTGGCACCAGCTGGCTGTGACACACACACACACGTGGATATGTACACATATACATACACACAAACACACACACACATACATACATACACACAAACACGCACACACACACACACACACACACGTGTGGACATGTACACATAGACACACACACGACTGCGCATGGATACGCATACACACACACACACATATGCACACGCATGCATATGCACACGCAGACATGCACATGCGTGCACGCATAAACACGCACACACACACAATATTTAAAATCAAATAAAAGGTTATTTAGTGTCAGTTAGTCATAGTCATATTAGGAGGTTTTCATGCTGTGTTCAATATTTGGGCGCGCTATCCACAATGGACACACTTTATTGAGAAATAATGAGCTCCTGTAGGTAAGGAAATGAGGAACACCCCCAAAAATGGGACGTCTTATGAGGGCTCTCATTTGGGGGGCGGGGGTGTGGGAGGGGGAGTGGCTAAACGAACAGGTCTGGGGCTCAGCCGTCACACTTCTGTTTCCATCCCTCAACTTTTAAATGAGCTCGACGGTAAACAGCGGGATGGAGAGACGGAGTAAAAACAGAGAGAGCGGCGTTACCGCCCACGGAAGAAATAATAGTGACGGACACAATCCCGAAGCCTGTCTGGACATCACAAGGAAATAATGAGTTCGAGGGGAGCGAAGGACCTGCATAATGAAAGGTATAGAGTCCTGGACGTGTTCTGTGGGTCCAATTACTTTTACCTCGTGACGAGCGAGGTTAATGATCAACGTGGTCAAGTTTCACGAGTTTCTGATGTTGCTTCTGGAGTTTGAGTCTGCTGGGCCAATTTTCTCTCTCGAAGCGTCGGCGTGCATTTTAATTTCACGCTCGTGCCAGGCAAAAATGCCGCCGCGGCCCCCTGCAAAAAGACAACGCAGGCAGGATTTAGAACATATTCCCACATGGCCTTGCCAACATATTGTCAATGTAAAAGTACAGATTAAAGTAAATCTCCCTCTCTCTCTCTCTCTCTCTCTGTCTGTCTGTCTCTCTCTCTCTCTGGATCTCTTTCTCTCTCTCTCTCTCTCTCTCTTCCACTGGAAAAAAAAGAAGAAGAAAAAAATAACACACACAGCCAACAGAAAACGAGCCTTGTTAGTGTGAAGTTTCCATTTGGTGACACAGATCTCATTATTCTCCGCGATGGCTCTTGTCACCTTATTTGTACGGTACCGCATTAGATATTAGTCAAGACCTCCAGGAGCCCAACTGTCCACGTTATTCCCTCCAACAGCCGGGCTGCAGTGTCACCGGCGGCGGAACGACGCCCCTCCTGGGATTCCGTTCCCTTGTCCAGGTCCTCGGGCGGCGCTGCGCGGGCGAAGGTAATGAAAGTGAGACGTGACGCGAGCACATCCAGCCAGCCAGACGTGATGACCGTGGAGACCATCTGCTGGAAGATCTTCATCTTCGGGCGTGTCGGGGAGGGCGGGAGGGCTCGCAAGTGCTGGCCCTCATGCTCAGCACCTGCAGGGGGTGTAGCACAGAGACCTGGGCCTTGTGGGAATGCAGTCTCTGCTCTTCCCAGAGCAAACTGTGTAGCCACCCCCCCTGCCTTGGGGCCCTGGGTAGTCAGTTTTCCACTAACCTCCTCCCTTCCCCACCCCCAAACACACACACTATGACGCCCCCTGCTCACTCCGCATCAGTTCCAAAGGATGTGTGGCAAAATGTGTGTGACTTGATCAACGAGAAAATACCGGTACAAATCCCGCCCCCCCCTCCACCCCCCCCTCATCTTTGAGTCCAAGAGCCGCCTCATAATCACCTCGCCAGATGTCAGTCTCAAATCTGCATGAGTGTTGACTCAATTGAGCGCTCGGGATCTCGAGAAACTGATCCGCACAAGAGAAATAATTAGCTTCTGAAATGCTGTCTTTAGGAGGATTTGCAATATGGCTTCTGAAAATAGGATAGGGATGATATAAATGGGAGAGAGAAAAAAATACCCGAGGGATCCTTTTTTTTTTTTCATGTTGGCGATATTTATATTTTATATGCACATTTGAAATTGTGTCAGCTGCCATGCTTATTTTAACATTTTCCCAGATTAAACTGACCTTTCCCGTATCCGCCTCCCCTCCCCCGGCTTTCACTGTGAGGGTTTACCGTTCTAAGACCAGGTAAAGTGGAATATAAATCGAGCGTACCCCAGCGTTCTTGAAAGATGCCTTACCCGTTAAGTTAAAATGATGCGATTTGGCGGACGTTTTTGCGGGTCAACAGGTTTGGGATTCTTGGCTCAGGAGCTGAGTCAGGCAGCACATTTAGCGAGATCCCACTTCACTTCTGCTTTTATCCAGTGAGGACTCAGCGTCGTTGTTTCAACGACTCCGGCTTGGCGCTGGGTTTTGGGAGGTCGAGAACCACTTCGCGGGCCTCGGGTGAGAGAAAAGGAGGGCCGTTTTTCCTGACCCTCCGAATCAGGTGGGGAGAAAGTAACATCATTATGAGAAAGGCAACATTAACGTGATATATTTACAGGCAACTTCAGGCAATAACATTCACGTTATACAAAACTTTTTTTTTTTTCTTTTTTTTTCTTTTAAAGGAATGTTGCCTTGGCTTCAAATCACATCGGTTATTATCAAAATGCAGAGGTGCTCATTGATACTGTAGGTTGGGTTCACGCCCAAGAAGAAGAAAATACTGAAAACTTCAGACTAGAGATTGAGCGCCTCAGAGTTTTCTGTCTTTTCTTCAACGTGTATATTGTGTTCTTTATCCGCAATGGCCATGACTACAATATACATATTCTGGACAAAATCAGAAAGCAAAAAATAAATAAATAAATAAAAAAATGCAAAGCTGAAAAAGAAATAACTGGTACACATAATATGTTGCATGACTTCAGTCCTTAATTATGATTGATCATTCATAATAGCCCCTTATCACACCGCTCATACTGAAAGAAATAAGGATGGTAATGAACTAGCCTTCAAACCGAAGCTGAAAAGTAAAGAAATTTAAATGCATTGTTCATTTCTGATGAGCTGTGAAGTGACTCCAATAAAAAGTATAAAAAGAATGTAATAAGAGCTGAGAATTTTATTTCACAGTTTTATTGCAGCTAACTTGTATTAAAATGTTTGTTTAATCATGTTTATACACTTGAGTACTGATTGATTCTGCCAGTCATATTTTGACGTAATAATTTTCACGACGAGTAAAGAGCATTTTATACAGCAATAGTTTATATCTACATAAAATTTTGCATGTTAGTGGGAGTGAAAATATTGACTTTTGTTGTTACACTACATTGTAAGCAGCTGGCAGATGCTCTTATAAAAAGCAACATCCAGAAGTGGAGTATAGTGTTTTAACTGCATATAAGCAGTTTACTTCTGTGATAATATGCATTTGAAAAAATAAAATTAAATAATAGTAATAATAATAATAATAATAATAATAATAATAAATTAAAAGACAACATTATCGACAGCAAATCCAAATTATTTTGTTGCTGATTAGCTAACCTCACGCGATTTCTTTTGCATCTATTGCACGCACACATGCTGTGACTAAATTAAAACAGTGGTGAGCCCGGGTTTAATTTAACTCAGTATTGATATTCATAATTACACAGACAAACATCAATGGGAGAAAATGAAACTAATTTGTTTCGCCCCATGCACTGGTAATTGCATTGTATCACATTGACCAAGGGGAGAAACAGACAGCCTGTCGTGTTAACCCTGCATCAATGTCGTGTCGTGCCAACTGTATTTATCAGCAACTAATTGTACATTCGCCAGCGAAACAATTCAATCTTTTTATTTTATTTGTTTATTTTATTCATTTTTTTTGCTGGTCCATGTTATAAAAACGAGTACAGAAAGGATATTCTGAAGCTGAAGGATATTCTTTCATTTCCTCATAATACCGTGCAATAATATAGGTAAACATTTCATAACTCTACATCTCTCCGGAGCGATTCACCGGGGCTTGCGTGTTCCAGGGAATATAGAGAGAGAGAGAGAGAGAGTCAGGAGAACCGCATAATCGAAACCGTAATCAAGGGACGCCGCGTTCTCCAAAAAGCCCCGCTGCAGCCCGAGCCCTGACGGCGAGGCCCGTGTTTGCGTTCCGGCTTTCAGCCCGTGAGCCGCGGCCGGGCCCATTACTCACAGCCCCCCCCCCTCTCTCTGCGAAAGCTATTTGTTGATTGTGACGCGGCCTCGGTTCGGTTCTGCAAGCCGGGCTAATGGCTGGCGACCTCGCTCCACCATACCATCCGTCTGCGTGCGCCCGCTCGCTCGCTCTGGAACCCGGAGCTAGTTAATAAACGAAGGGGTGTGGGGAAGGGGGGGGGGGTCCACGATTTCTGGCTCCTCCAAACTCAATCTTCCTTCCCTTCACTCCTTAATGAAGAAGGAGCTGACAGCGGCCCGACGTGTAATTGGATCACTAATTAAATGTCAGGCTTGGAGCGGCCCGGGGATTAACCAATTGAGAGCTGGCGATCAGGGAGGTTCCTCGGCGCCGCGGTTCGGGCCTGGAACGCAGATAATAACCTGTCACGGAAGACGGCTGCGGGGATGCGCGGGTGCTGACCCCCATTTGTCTTTCCATAGTCTGGGAATCCGAGCGTCACGTGGCGACCACGGTGCCATCGTTTGATCCATTTAACCGAAGACCAATCCCATTCTAATGATCCCTGGAAAGTTCGGAAAGGTTTAGAGCGATTGGATAGTGTACACATACCCTGACACACTAGCACTGCGTATTAATTCCTTTAAAATACTCAGTAACCCGTCACCGAGAAACATGTCAAGTATAATGAGACGATTTTAACATCTCTCATCTTAAGTGCAAATAAAGTTGAATTGCATTGAACTGAATGAGAGGATTGGAGGAGCAAAGTTACAGATATTTTTTTTCCAAGAACATTTGGAGATTCAGGAAACCGATTTGCCACCTTTGTTGCGGCTCATGAAAATCATTTATCATGTTTTACAAAAAGCAATATGATATTAAATAATTAAAATAATTAAAACAAGCATATTGCGAAACTGGCCCTCTTTTCTATTTGAAATAAAGAAGGCTGTATCACACCTGGCTTGAAAAATAGTGCATAAGTGCCACAGATAGCACATTGATACCTGTGGAGCGATAGACATACTGGCAACAGGCACCATTGTTGTTGATATGAACAGGCAACAGGGACAGTTGCCTATATGCTGAAGGGAGAATATGGCCGCTTTGTGTCTCCTCTGATCTCATTGGGTAACTCCATAACTGTGTTCTCATGGCGTTCTGGGGTGCCAGTGTAGTATAATGGCTAGGAAACTGGACTTGTAACCTAAAGGTTGCAGGTTTGATTCCTGACTAGGACACTGCTGTTGTACCTCGAGCAAGGTACTTGACCTGAACTGCATCACTATATATATCTAGCTGTATAAATGGATACTATGTTAAAAAAAAGAACCTAAAACTGTGTAGGTCACTCTGGAAAAGAGTGTCTGTTAAACAAAACATTAGTAATGTAGAAATACCAGTAATGCAAGTTGGTTTAATATGTTCTATAGGCATTTAAAAGAAAGAGGGGAAAAAAGTAATGCATAGTAATAATAGTAATGAATCCAAATACACAACTACAATAATTATTAGAAAACTGATCCAATAGACTGGTCCAATTTTTAAGTTTCAGATTGATATTCCTGGCTACGCCCCGTCAGTCAAGCGTCCTGACAGCAGTTATTGCAGCCGCCATTTTCCCCCAGGGCGACTCTCTTCCGCCCGTCCGGGAAGCCAGCGTTTCGTTTCCTCAGCTCTTAATCAAACGCAGACGCGCCCATGCAACTGCCGCCTCTCATAAATCTCATTAGTTCTTCGCCGTGCGTTAATTTGCAGTGTTCAGGGCCCTTATTGTGCAGCTTCACAGTTGGAACACCGGCAATGACATAAGCGCGAAGGCTCGTTCGCAACGAATGCGCTTCCCCCGCTCGCTGACAGTTTCACATCAACGGTGCACACCACTGCACTTATTAGGTTAATAAACGGGGATGTTTTATAGTACTGAGCAGTAATTTCGTGAACATTAGTCACCAAGCAAACGCCTCAATATTCATTCCCCTACTGTCTCCGTTAATGTTGCTTTTATAGAGGTGCTTCCAAATGAATTTAGTTTCTGCGAGCGTCATTGTGCATTTCTAATAATTGTTTTAGTTGTGGAAAATGCAATGAAAGAATGATCCAGGTAGAAAATTACGCATTCACACGCCGATGCAGAGTGCTTATAAAAATAAAGACATTACACGAGTAAAAAAAAAAAAAAAAAAGAAAGAAAAAAACTGCAAAGCGTTTGTACATATCAAGGTCAGAAGTAATAAGTGAGACTTGATCAGTATTCAGCTGCAGGAATTAGATTTTCGTGTGATTAATGGTTTTCACTAACCGCTGAAATAGTCTGATATGAAGCCAAATTTCACTGTCCACTTTCATTGCCCAGTCAAAAAGCCACAGGGGAAGAGCATGTGTTGTGGCAGCCAGCCATTACTAGACAAGAAAGATTCCCCCTCACATTTTTCTATTAGCTAATGACCTTCACCCTTTAAGCGGAGTAGGTAAGGTCATGCAAATTGTCAACTTGATATTCTACAACCTATTTGAGCAATAGTCAGCCCTCCAACATTATACAAACTAGTTAAAATGTGAGCAGACTCACGCAAGCCAACATTAAATTTTGTTTTTCATTATTTGTTTGTTCACTTTTCTTTCTTTGTAAGGAATTAAAAGCTTTTTAGTTGTGTTTTCTTTTTTCTTCTCAATACAAAACGGCGTCATCTTTTGTGTTTTGCCCAGCGGTGACCACCGAGAAAGCCTTCGTTTGACTACAGAAAGCTCGCATAAAATGAGCTTCTGTTGTTGTAAACTTTGTCAACAATCAACAGTGACGATTTGAAGGAACTGAGCAATGCTGGCCACGTAGCAGGGAAAATTCTGAGATGGATGATTTGATCCATAAGTGGTCAGAGTGAGCATTTCCATAATAACACGCAGGGATGGGTTGGCTAGCTCTTCAGTGGAAATTGAAGGCACATTGTGTAGTATGTACACACACACACTCACACACACATGCCTATACACACACACACACACACACGCAAACACACCCGCACACACACACACACACACCCACACATTTGCTGGCGAGACTGTTTGTGGTAGCGGGTGTCTTGGAAGTGATGCATCACTTATCATTACGTTCCAGCTGTGGCACAGATGTGCTGAGAAGCAGAGAGCCAAGTGCCCTCACTCACACAGTATGTTCCATGCTCTGAGCCGTCCCTGCGAATTGCATCCAATGCATTGGAGATTAAAGCAGGAAATAGCCAATGTGGTGTTGCTTGGGGGGGGGGGGTGAAATAATCTGGCTCCTTGTTCTACATGTTATATAAGCAGAAATTGTTATGCATGTGCTTTTATAATTAGCTTTCGCTGCTTTTCACTGATTTTCAACCACCGCTACGGTTTATTTAAAAGAAATCATACATGTAATATCGCAGCTGAACTGAAAACGAGAGAGAGGGATTGCAAGGATTATGCTGGCTGTGAAAACAAAGGGCAATTATGGTAACAGGAGGCCTTATTGTCCCCAACGGGCTTCCGTATCCAATGTCGGCCTTTAATGACCAGGGAACCCATATTCATAAAGTATCTCAGTAGGGGTGCTAATTCAGGATCAGTTTAGCATTTTAGCTCATAATGGATAATGGCTAGGATGTAGGCAAGGGGGGGGGGGGGGGACCTGATCCTAGACCAACACTCCCACCTTGACATGTTTTATAAATACGAACAGCCCGCATTCAGAACTGTTCTGCGGTCATACGGATCTTCTGTCCGCACTACCAGGCTGATTAGGAACAGGTCGGAGGGGGAATTTAAGGGCTTCAGGGATGGGACGATAGCTGGGCTCTTGACATGGATGTCACTTCCCTGATTTCACACCTTCTGACCTTCAAACCCGCAACCTTTAAGTTACAAGCCCAGGTCCCTAACCATCACGCCACACTGCCACCACACTTTGTTTGTATGCAGACTGCGGTTGAAAGTACTCCCTTTGCGGGAAGATAGAGCGTAAACAGGAAACCACACGCATGACCTTGGGTTGAAATTGAGGTCGTGTGCATGTCTGAGTTCTGTTATTGAAGAGAGAGGAATGGTAACTCAAAAATGAAACAGCTACATGTATGCAGCACTTCCCAAAGAATCGGGAAGTTCTCGGTGGTTTTCCTCCACTGTGTTCCCAGGAGGAACTAATATTATGGAAACAGGCTTAACAACTGCACCATGGCCACTGAAATAACAAAGGTTTCCTATTTATATTAAAGTTCAGATGCAAAATAATGTATTTCCTTAATTTTATGCCAGATTATTAATGGTACAATGTCTACACAACATGCAGTACACAACAAGTAGCTAACTAATCCAATAAAACAAATACATTTTCGTTTTCTTTTATTTATTATTTATTATTATATTAAAGCCTAAATGGCATTATTAGCCTTGGGAAATGTACTTGGTGAATTATTTTATACACTGTACAAGTGATTTCAGCAATGAACAAAAAGGTACTGCACTTACATTTGGCATGCATGATTTAAAAAAAGAAATTTAATAAATCAAATCAAATATATCCATACTGTTCTAATACTTAAGATGCATCAGAGAAAAAAGAAAATAGATGAAACCTCAATGGGCAGTCAGCTATCCACGTAGGTTTCTAGTTCTAAGAAAATATGCAATAAAAATAGAAGCTCCATTATGAATTGGATGTTTATTGTGAGGTTACTTCTGCAGTAATGGTTCATTAAGCACGTCTACAATGTTAAGGAGAAACACATTGCATTTCCGATCATCAGTGAATCTAAGCTTTGAGCCCACGTACTGTACAAGCATACCATCTCCAATCTGCACCAGCTCCATAGGCGCACTTGAGCCACACTTGTCTCATCACTCCCTGCTCTTGAACAGGCACGTTGTTCATTTTGGATGCTAATAAAGCCTTGAATTTCACGAGAAGTGTTCGGCCGTACATAATAGCTGTTCTTGGCAGGGCTAGCGCCTCCCACGTTGCAAAGCCTTTTTTTAAGACAGAACAAAATGCCCTTCCACACTCTGGCCTGGAGAACAATGTTACCAGAATAAAGATTGTGGTGGGTGAGGGTCACATATAATTATTACAGTATATAAATTATATATATATATATATATATATCATTTACACAAAGTACAACATGTTTATTTTGTTTGAGGGAAAAACTAAATCAAGAGCCAGATAAACTGTGGCTCTTTCTAGCCTTTCTAGCCTTTCCTCCACTTCTTCTCAGAACAGTTGTGCCTTTTTGACAAGAGTCCCAATTTATTCCCACGCAAAAAAAATAAAATAAAAATGAAAAAAATCTCTCAAGGAAAATTGCAGGGAGGGCACCGAAGAATAGAGCAGAAGAACTTGTGGTTGACAGCAGGAAAATGAAAGAGAGAAGACGAAGGGATGAGGAGAGGTGAAGCTCGAGGTCTCTGTGCCAGTCCTGTGCCCCCCCCACTGTTATTTGGTTCAAAAGTGAGCAGAAGCCTTTATACGGGGACTGTCCTTGGCAAAACGATTTTAAAGGCTCACTTTACTCACTCATGCAGAGTCTCGGAGTAGAGGTTAGATCAAGGTTATTTCCCGCCTGTGATCATGAAAGAGCCCGTCGGACTTGTTCCAAAAAAGCGAGGGAGCTCCCTGTTAAAATTACACGTCCTTTTAGCCTCGGCTGTTTCGTCGAGCCCGCACTCAAGCATTAACATAAATAAGTTCGCTTCTTAAACGTACGTGTGGTGAGCACTGTTCCACAGAATTGCTACCCAGCTTACTCTTCTGTAGTTGAGATGAAATGCACTTCCTTTGTTTTCCTACTCTTTGGACGCTACTGATATAAATGCAAGTAATTATTGCTACAAAACGGATATTCGGCGTTAGACTGCACCGGCCCTCAATTTCATTGTGTTACGATTAATACCAATGGTTTAACACTCAAGCTCGCAGAGATATTAGTTCATATATTACGAGCCTTAATACCCAGGCAATAACGCAGCAGCTGTTGTGTAATACTTTTAGATAATATACTACTTTAATGTTTCAAGTTAGCAATTTCTATTAGAATCGCAGTCGCAGAGACCTTCATTTGCATTAAGTAGCTCTTCACCGCTTTGAAACTCCAGCATTCTCTGCTGTTTTTTGTCAATGGTCTCCTTTGTTCAGTGTAATGAATGTCAAGTTCTAAGGTGCGACACTCTTCACAAAAGTTAAATTTAACTGTGCAGTGTCAAGTCGTTTTGTTTTTTGTTTGTTTGTTTTTTTTAACATCAGTTGGGTCTGGTTCAAGGCATAGGTGACAAGGACGGTCGCCTAGGGCTGCCTTTCCTCTTGGGGGGTGCCAAACAAAATGGAGAAAATAAAATAAAAATCCATTCGTTGCATCCATGATGGTCGGGTAAATTTGAGTTGGTGGTCCACCCCTCCCTCTCTGCCTTACGGCAGTTACTCATTTACTCCTGTATCTTCGGTTGTGAAAGATTACGCGTGCAACTTTTTAGCGGTAAAACATCATGTATATTGCATTACCCAGCCAGTGTCGCATGTCCACGCTATTACTTGATTATTAAGAGAACAGTGAGGCCTGTCAAAGAACGTAGTTCCACATTAAATTGACAAAATGTTACAACGCAGAATTATGGCACACTTCACAGGGAAACCCACAGCTGTCACAAGCACAAGAGGTCTGAAATATGCATGGATTATCTTTACAATGATGAATAATTGCTCTAACTTCTGGTCGTAATTAACAGAATGAATATGCTGCCACTATAGGTGTCACAACATGGTTCCTGGGAGACATCTGGCCCATGATTTATAGTGTCCATGAATTAAAACATGCAAAACCCATTATACAGCAAACATTAAATAAATAAATAAACAAATAAACAAAATGAACATGTTATCTAATTAGAGACGATAGCATAGACGGGGGGATTCAACAGCCTTTATAGAAATTGATTATGTTAAAATTAAAATATATAGTAACAGAATAGGCAATATGTGGGCAAATGTACAAATTACTGCGTCTTTCAGACATTGCAAGATGTAAAAATTACACTGCTGTAAAAAAAAAAAAGTATCGTCATATTTTATATATTGACGGTATTTTGCATTGTATTCAAGTATTATAAAGGAGTGTGTTATGATATTTAGAGCCAAATGAACCGTGCGTCTTTGTTTTACTACATTACATGCATAACTTCATGATTAATATGTTGTGTATTGGCTGGACTGGCACTGTTTATGTTTAGTATGTTGTTGACATCATACATTACTGCCTTATCTAGGGTGACCAGACGTCCCCGTTTTCCGGGGACAGCCCCCGTCTTTGGTGCCCTATTTTCTTTTCTCCCGGGGAATTAACCGAAAAATGAGTGCTACTGATTGGCCAGACTGTCTTCACACCTGACTCCCAGGTAAAGGGAGGCTGGAAAACCAGCATGGTCCTCGAAGGACCGTGATTTGAGATCTGGTCACCTTAGCCTTATCTTAACATGTTGGCTACAAAAAAAAAACCCATTTTATATGAACCAATGTTGATTGGAAATAAAGTATGAACACCTCAGTCTCACGTTTGACACAATACTGGTCTCTCTTGTCAAAATGCAATGACCCCTGGCACTAAAAGTCATATTGTTTAGGTTCAGGAGTCCTGCTTTCTGCGACTCTGCTACACGTATTGAATGCATCACAGGAAGCATTATGGAGTCTGTGAGCGATCCAATCATTCAGTGACCCGATAAGCCCCCCATTCTGTTCATGAACAAGGATATGCATTTTTTAATTGTCTCTGAAAAGCTATGGCTCCATAGCATGGCGTATGGAGTTTAATTTACATGTTTTAATTTAGTTCCGTGAGGTTTTTAAAGCTTGTTTTTTTGCATCTCTATCATGGATTCAGTTGCGTGCATGCTTTATGAAAAACGAAAGAAGAAAACAAAAGCATGTATTACACACGGAAAAAAACAAAACCCAAGGAGTTCGTACAGCGAACGGATAAATATTCAGTTCATCAATAATAAATGCTCTCATGAAATCCAGCAACGATTGTAGCCTGTGCCCAACGACGAACAAAATGGAAGATGTATAAAATGAATTGATGTGGTTATGTGAGGCAAACATTAAAGATTTACCTGCCAATGTTTTTTCTTCTTCTTCTTGTTTTGAGATATAAGTTTAAATATAAAAGAACAGGTTATGATACACTCTAGGCCAACACCTAAAATGAAAATGATAGCGTTTGTGAGCTGTCAACCAAACAGAAAAGTGCATGGATAATATTTGAAAATACAATTTATGCATTGATCATAGTAGAATTACCTAGCAACTTAAAAAAGAAATAAATACATTTTCTTTCATTTGTAGCTTATTTATTATTTAATGCTTCACCTTGCTATTCTCCACGTTAAAATAAGCCCAGTTTATATGAATCCAAAGGGGACCGTGTTGACTTTATTCAAGGGAAACGATCTGTGTGTTTATTTCACGCTGATCGTTTCCGCCCTGCCGGATTCTCTGCTTTTCGGCTTCTCCGTCACCGTCACCGTCACCGTCTGGCGGATTCCGCGCCTCCCTTGCGGCTGTAGGCCTTCCTCGGAGACGCTGCCCGCCGACGGCGTTCCCGCGGTAACTAACGGCGACGACAGCCGCCTCTCTCCGGCTCGCGACGAAACGCCCCGCCGGGCGAGGAGAGGAGTTGGGCGATGGCGGGTATGTAAACACGCGGGGATCCCCGAGAGGGCGTGTTCGCGCTCGTCTGTTGTCAGCCCCTCCCCCCCCCCTCGGTGGCGGGTGGGCGGGGGGGGGGGGGGGTTGGTTGACGGAGTGGCGAAAGCGACGCTCGGTCTCTTCTCAATTTACAAGTGCTCGCCCCGAAGTACGCCGCGGACCAAACGGGTGCGAAGCCAACGGCGGCCATTTTCCGTTCAGGGACGGGAGGAAGGATGCAGGCCGATTTTACGTTTTATAACTTGTTTAAGTTGTTCTTTTTATTATTCTGTTTTCCTCATCTTCGTAGTCATTAAAACAATTTTTAAAAAAAAAATTTTTTTTTTACTTGAATGATGTTCAGACATAATTTAAGAAGGTATAATTAAAGTAATAAATATTAATATATACATTAGTAGATGTAGGCCAGAGATTCCTTTTTTAAATTAAATTATATTTAGTAAATAAAGACTTTGTTCCTTATGACTTTCATAAACATTTATCATCATGAAAATAAACACGGGATACATTTTTAAGAGTTTTTTTTTGTAGATGATTTTTATTACTGCATTGCAAATAAAAGAACTGGGTTTTGTTTGCACAACAAACCGTAGCAGAATGCATTATATCACACTGGGTAAGGCTGTTTCAGATGAATATTAATAAAAATGGATTGAATGAAATGTGCAATTGACTTTCTCCTGCAGAGCAAGGGCTTATTCTGATATTCAGAAATATGATATTTTAGCCCAAGGCCTTTCCAGCTTTTACAATTGTATCCAATTTTACAAAACTGAACACATTTGAAGCAAAATATATGTATGTATTTCTTTATTCTCTGGGTATTTGGACTGGGAGTATTTCATTAATGCCTTCTCACAGCCTCCTGAGAGTCGTGCACAATGCTGTATGCAATTATATTACTCTGAATAATTTATATGTGCTATGTAATGCGTGTGTATATATAATTATTGTTTTATTTTTTAAACATAAGTCAACATATAGCCATTTTTATGTGACTTCCTGTTCAAATAATGGCCCATTATCCCGTGAGGCCAGTTCCCTTTGTGCTAACCTGGTGACGGTTAGTGACTCAATGCTGGATGGATGCACCGCTGACGATGGATGTTTGTGAAGATGGATTCCCCACGACGGATGGTTGTCACTCAGAGCTCACATGTATCGCTGTCGAGATCTAATCTTCATCATTTTCCACCGCATTCGCTCCACTAAGTTGTCATTTATAAGATACACTGAAGAGGTGTGATCCATATACCTGTACGTATACCTTCAAGATTCCAAGCTTGTGTCTACTAAAGAGAGTAATGGCACATCAATGTCACTGAACTGGGGGACACAAAATAAAAATAAAGTGCATTCGTGGGCTGTCAACCGTACAGAAAGGCGCATGGATCATATTTGAAAGTACAATTGATATATCGATCATGGCAGAATTACCCAGCAATGTAAAAAATAAATAAACAAATAAATAATCTAAGTGCCTGCTCAATAGAATCTTCAGTAGAATGTCTTTTTGTTTGTATGTTCAAGTATTTATCAACCTTAATTTTGAGAACATACAGACATTTTGTAGACGTTTTTGATAGCATAAAGAGCACTTCTGTGCTGTGAGAAGTATTTGAAAAGGTATTGAAAGGCATGCACACACGTATATACCCACATACACACACACACATGCGCTCAGACACACACGCATGTACTCTCACACACTCTCTTACACAAATACACAATCACAAAGGGAATATACAGTTGAGGTAAACCTACTGGGTAAATCTATGACATGAAGAAAATGTACCTTGTTCCTCTACTACAATGAGGAAAATGAGTTTAAAAAAAGGCATAACACTCTAACACTAATAAACATCATTCTGTATTGTATGCTATGGGTTACTGGCAATGACTGCAAAAGGCCAAAAAAGGTCTTTTTTTGAATGATCTTTATTTATTATTTAAACTCTCCTCAGGAAACGAAGGCTGTGTGAAAGCTGTTGAATGTATACTCGCCGTGACATGAAATAGCAGCCTCCTTTGGTTGACAGCTTCTCGGCGAATCAACGCAAGCACATATGACAAGCCCAGCTGTTCGGTTTCTTCATCTCTCTGCCGCACTGCTATTCTTCATCACCGCGGGCTTCTGGCCTCCCCTTTAAGAGCCTGGCATGGACGTCGGGAAGCGGCCAGAACTTAACGACCACATTTCCACCGTTTGGAAAGGAGGAGGAGGAGAGAGAGAGGGATAAGAGTGATTATGTGCGTTCTGGTCGCGGCTATGTCCTTGTTGCGCAAATGGATCCATAAATTTGCCGTTAAAATTACAGCGCCGAGCCTTGGCCGGCGCTGACCACGTATTGACGTATTTCTGATGTACTGTGCCTGGTGCAAAAAAAAAAAAAAAAAAAAGGAGGGGGAGATTAGCAATCACATCATACCAGAGTGAACTACGCAGAAAACATTCACCCTTTCAACCTTGGCTTCCTGTTGCCAGCCGGTTACAGCTTGCAGTTAAACTCATTTGAATAATTTTAATTATCTCTCTCTTGCTCGACTGTGAGGCCAAAAATAAACTGTATGAAAAATGCCATCCCCTGCCATGGTTTTAATGAAAACTTAACAATTGTTTTGTTTAGTTTTTTGCTGTTTTTTTTTTGTTGTTTTGTTTTTATTTTATTGCATTGCTCTACACAACAGAGACGGCACATTTAACGGTTACATTTTGACTCTGACGTCTCTGTGTCAAACCGTTGTTTTTCAAGCATAACCGACGAAGATGCAAACTGTTAAAACACCAGTAAAGGGCGTGACCTTATCGTGTAAAAGCAGAGAATTGTCCAACATCCACCCAAAATAGTGGCATTAGCTTGGGAGCTAATGAGGTCCTGGTCATTGATAATTTAACAATGTGCCATTTGTGAGCTCTTGCTGGTAATAACCTAGGCTCTTACTGAATCCTACTTTAGCTTCCTCTGCCTAAATTAATTTAGAGTTTCTTTCACTTAGATATTTTATGCCCTTTTTGGTAACAGTGAGTTACATTTAAAAAAATTCAAGCGTACTTCTTACCTCATATTTTATTCAGCATTTCACCAAGTCTCAAGGTTTAAACTCAAGTTTTAAATTTCCCTTTTTTAACCGTATTTCATGCCTGGTGAACAAGTGAATAAACTATCGACATCTTTGATTTATTAAAAGTAAGATAATTTGGAAAGTGGGCCTACGTAACTGTACACCCCTACCTATAGAAATTATTTGCTTAATAAAACAAAATGCGACTGTCATTTATTTGACTCGTGGTCCAAACCATGAACTGTAAAATTAGAAGCAGACGCCAGAATATTGGCTTTTCAAACCTAATTTAACAGGCGGGAATACACTGTCTCCGTCTTTTCAGTCATATTTGAAAGAATATAAATAGCGGCTAGAACCACCTTTTTCACCACCATCATGTCTCAATGAAAACACTGTTTTGCCTGTGGTGGTTGCTGAACATGTCAAAGTGTCTATGAAGCAAGCAAGTAAATAAAAAATCGAAAAAATAAATAAACGACATCGTTAATTCAATTATTTGTTGTTAACCGTGCCATCAGTTTATTGTATCTACAAATTATAGTAGCATCATGATGCACCTACATATGAGTAATTGATGCAACTGGACTAATTCTGTTACCCAATGTCTAAATAACAAATGACCTGAGCATGTAGAAGGTCTGTCCATTTTAATCGTGGCATGTGAATGATTTCACTAGCTGCCAAACTTTCTGCATCACTTCCTGTGGTTTATGTGGTTTACCCCCTCCTGTGATTTTTTTGTTTGTTTATTTTTTTTGTAGAGCTATTGCTTGTTCAAACTCACCCTGACCGAGGGGTGATTTCCTGAAGCGAATTTTTCCATAATTACGAACTTTCGTAATTATGAACACATTTCCTGTTACATTTTGTTGAATAATTGTCTCTTCGTGTCGCCAACCTACTGTAGGTGGTGGACCTGCTTCCCGCCCAGTCCCCAGCCGAACTACCCAGAAACCCCCTGAGGGAAACTGTGTGAAAAATGTGCACACCGCGACTCTGTTCTGCAAACAGCTGTAGGCCCCATCGTGGCTGGCACAAACAACACCCCCCCCCCCCCACAAAACCCTTGCCACCCTCCCTCCCAGCCTTACTCCCCCCCCCGCCCCCCTCTCCAGGCCTACTCTCCCCCACAAACACACCTTGAAAAATGATGTGTTCTGGGTGATTATGAGCACTATTTTTTTTTGTTGTTGTTTGCATGCAGAGAGGCTCTAAGTCACAGAGGCAGGTCTGGGTAAAAAAAAAAAAAGGGGGGGTACAGCCGTCTCCTGCATTAGCAGCTGCAGAGTATCAGCTCCTGCCCTCCAGCAAATCATCAAACGGGATCTCTCCGCAAATGGCACCAAAAAGGCATCTGTTCCCTGATGCAGTAATTATTGAATTTTTCTCTTTTTTTTTTTTGTGAAATTCGGGACGCGTGGCGGGCAGCTAGCAAGCGGCGGCCTCCGGAGCTTGGGCCATTACAGGGGGCGGAAAAGGTCTCCGTCGTCCTCTGAATGCTCGGGTCCCGGGTGTGTACGTGTGCCTTCTCTGTATCATTCTGTACTCCAAACGTCTGCGTTGCCGTATCCAAACCATGAGGGTGGACTGAGAACCGACATCACTGGGAAAAATACAGTATCTTTTCTTTTTCTCTCTTTCGAGCAGTACCGTGAGCATGGTGTTATTATTTCCCTTGCATTGCAATCGCAAAAAGCAAAGGGCATTTTTTTTCACTGTTGAGATTCTCCACCCTGCACCACTTCCTGTCCTTGATCTTTGTTCTTGGTTTGCTGATTTTAAGGCGAGAGCAAATATGGGATGCCCCCCCGTGTTATAATCCGTTAGGGTTTTTCGCGAGTGCTGTTTGACCCGGTCCGAACCCGGTCCTTAATGCGGAATAGATTTAGCGTGTGAGTCTCAGCAGTCCACTAATTTAATCCGGGATTAATACTCTGGGAGATGGGGAGGGGGGTGTTTGGGGGGGGGGCTCCTACTTACTGGAAAAAACGGACCTTCTCCAGGGCCCTGATAGCAGAGTAATCCACAGCAGTCACCATCGTCATGGAAACATAAACACCGCTGAAGTGCTTTTTTTTTCTTCTTCTTCTTCTTCTTTTGTTTTCTGCGTGCCAGGCTCTTTTTTTTTCTTTTTTTTTTTTGTATACCTGGACTTGGCTGAAGCATACATTGAGCTGGGGTTTGAGCTACGGTTGTTTTGAAGTAGGCTTAAGGGAGCCAAACAGCAAAGTGAAATATACTGTACTTCCAGTCCAATAGCTTTGTAGGTCATTTTCTGCTGAAGTTAGGTTTATTCATCTATTTTTTCTTTTTTTATGCTTTCCTAGAGCACTCAGAAGAACACCAGACGTATGAACACAAAACCTTTAAAACATTTTTCTAAAGGTCAGGGTGTAAGAGTTCTGAATAGTAATAGAAGAACATGCTTTGTAAGTCGGAGTCACTGAGCACTTTAATACCTTTCACACTCTCACTCCTATCTACCCTTGAGATCTGTTATTAATAATTTGCAAATCCATACTGCTCTCCTGCCTCTGTGTGTGTGTGTGTGTGCGTGCATGTGAGTGTGTATGTGTGTATGTGTGTGTGTGTGCGTGTGTGTGTCCATATGCACGTGTGCTCAAAAAAACGCATTCCGTTCGTATAATGAAGTAGATGGTACTTTAGATAAGGATGCATATTTCTGTGCTTTTATTTATTTATTTATTTTATTCATTACATTTTTTTTTTGTCAGATCCACAGATGGTGACCCACTTCGGCGTGTGCTGGGGTTGCACGCTATCTTCCGGCGTGCTAGCCTGACTGCGTCCACGTGGATTTTCTTACAGGCCCGCCAAAAGACAGACAGGTCGGGGGGGGGGGCGTGTTTTGGGAGCCCCCGGCCTGCTCCCCAAGCCCCCCTCCGCCCCCACGCCCCCCCATTGTTCATTCCCGCCGTTCCTCTCCGGGGCCCCGAGAAGTCAAAAAATTTCTGTTTTAAGTGGCAATTTGCCAGATAGAGATGAATCGCGTTTAATTATTTCGCCCCCTGATTTATCGGCAGGGGTCCCACTTACGGACCTCGGCGGGGCCCCTCGGGCCGGCCCCGCGGTCTCGTCTCCGCGGACCGGGCCGCGTTTTCGTTTTCTGCCGGAGCGGAGAGAGAGGCGAGAGGCGACGGGCGGGCCCTTTTTTTGACAGAGTGCGCGTTCCCCTCGCTTCGCTCCCTTTAGCACTCCGCGCGGCCCCGAAGACCGGCGAGCGATGGCGGTAATTAATCCCCCAACGCCACAGTAACGGTGTCTATTTATCACAAAGCATCGCCGCGGAAACCCGGCGTACGCGCGCGAGGGGCCACCACCTGCCTCACTTTGAAAAGAGTCCATGCTTCCGTTTGTTTAGTTTTTTATAGGGGAGGGGTGGGGGTAGGTGGGGTGGGGGCTGGGTACGGTTTGGGGTTGGGGGAGTAAATCTAGCACTCGCCCCATTTGTTATTATTATTAATATTATTTTTTGGCCCGAGGAGGAATCACGAGTCAGTGCTTAAACAAAGGAATTAAGTGGTATTTTGTCAACATTATTAATTGCAGCAGTGAGCTCTGTGGTGAGAGTTACTTTCAAGCAAAAGAAAAGAAAAAAAAAAAAACGTTGTGGATCACCCCAGTGAATAACTATAACGCTGTATAACTGGCATGCCAAGTTTAGAGGAAAACAGGATCTCTCAGATCTGTCAGTACATCAGATGTTGAGTCCGGAGTCAAAGACGAAACAGACCGTGATAGTATTGACAGTGCTGTGTGATTTCTGTCAGCTTTAGGTAGTTATGAGTAATCTTGTGTTCACTATCACACTAGACTATATAGTATTGGTTAAACTATGTAGTTGCCTCTTTAGCAAGTGACACACGTTTTATATTGGGAAGAAAAAAAAATTATAAAGTGCTCATTTAATTGCCAAGCTGCAGTGCCATCACACAAATACTGAAAAATGGTTTTAAAAATGCTTAAAATTTGTGTGCAACAGATTTTTCATCTGCACAAGGGACATTCAGTACTTTACAGAAATATGGAGAACTCACAGTACCTGCTGAGAAATGATTGAATCTGTCAGGTATGCGAACACCTGCAGTATTAACCCAAAACTGACCTGCTGTCCTGCTTGTGGCCATATCCTTGCCATTACATTACATTTAATGTATTTAGTAGGCACACTTATCCAGAGAGACGTGATGATTGGTGGGAATCAGTTTCAAGTCAAAAATTCCTACTTTTATTAGTATACAAAATAATTGTCAAAGCAACTTCTTGTCAGGGCTGATATACAGCACACAACCGATTACTTTTCTAAAAGTTGATTTTTAATCGTTTTGTGAGTATCTGAGTATGGCCTGTTTTTATTTTATGGGTCTCTGAGGTAATGGACCAATGCAAGCTACTAATTAACGGAAACAATTTCAACATGTATTTTAACTATGTTACATTAGTATGAAAGCATACTATCCCCAAATTATTAGAAGACAAATTTGTGTAACAGATACAATTATTAAGAAAATATTGGTGCTGATCCAACCAATACTTCAGCAGGCATTGAACTAATTAATCCCGGGGTGTGTAAGATCTCTTCTCACCAAGTGTTCTTCTCCCCAAACTGCATTTATTTTACTGAATTAATTAAACTGCATGAATCCACCTATTCATTCTAACGTTGCTTTTTTCTGTAAACCATATGTTTTTATTTATTTGCTTACTTTCGTGATTTGCATTACTGCTGTTTTGGTACTATTTATTATTTTTTTATGCATTTTAGTCTAAATCAAGATAGATCTTTTTGTTGTAATAGCTTTATCCAATAGTTTAGTTTTCACATTAACTTTGGTTTGCTTGTGTTCTTGTATTACATTTAAATGTGAATATTGTGTTTGTTTCATTGATATTTCATGGAGAATTTCATAAAATAAACCTGTAAAACCTGTTTAAATTGTATCATGTGGTTGTGTAAGTCACTCTGGAAAATGGTGTCCGCGGAATACGCATAATATTGTTTATTTATTTATTTATTTATTATTTTAAAGTGTACTGGACCTTGTGATGTCCATAAACAGATCTCCATGGAAACGTTTATGAATTGTAATTATGATGAAAGGGCCCCCCGCTTTGTGGTCTCGAGCACCCCATTACGGTCTCAGTAATTTTCAGCCAATGGGATCGCGTTTAGACGGCTCAGAATTCCGTACCGCTTCCGAGCAGAGCCAGATCGCGCGGTCCGGCCCCGCGACGCGAACCGAACGTCTTTCGGCAATTTCGGTTTCGCTCTAGTTGCCCTAGCTGTGCCGAGCCGTGCGGAAGAAAGTCGCGTAGGACCCGGAATACCCACCAGGACATTCTCTGCGTACGTTGTGGGACGAGGGCGCTTTTGAACCGAGCCGGGAAGCAGGGAGACGCCGTTTAAGACCTCAGACCAGCCTTTCGACTTCTGTGAGGAAACTAATCATAGAGAGGAATGAGTCCTTTTTAAGATAAGTTTCCTCACAAAAGTCAAAGGTTAAGGGCCAATACCTCAATACCATAGTAATTTATGAACAGATATGATGTGCATATTTAAAAAAATGATGTGTGGCTGGACAGCTAAACCTTTTTCTATGGCCTAGGTAGAGGGTTTTAATTGAAGAAAGGCATGTTTCATTTTATTTTATTTTTTTTTTTTATTCCCATTTGCTGCTTCCTACATGTGGTCTGATATCCAGTTAAAGAATAAGACATTGTATAGCTGTCATAAAGTCTTGACTGGATGATTGGATTGTCATTTGTTTTGCAAGGATTTCTTTCTTCTTTTTTGTTTTAGCTCTGACAATAAAAACATATTCACAAAAAAGGTTCATGCCAAACATACAAAGACAAACTCTGATCTGAACTTACAGTATCTTGCTCCTGAAAAACTAAAGTCTCGGAGAGCACGCTTTATATTAAGTGAAGCTTAATAAGAGATTTTTAAATATATTTTATTACACAAAACTTTCTCAGACATGACTCACTACTTTTTTTTCCCTTTCATCTGCAGTCTTAATAAAGCAAACACAGACCATGGAATTAAGCAGAATACATTGTAAAATAATTGGTGTTAATTAATTTTCTCAAGAGCCTAAGGGATAACATGTACTGTATGAAAGGAAAATATATTCTATCAAAGTTGATTCAACTCTATTTTTAATTGTGGAAATTAATAATGTACAGATGGTATATACTGCTAGCTGTAAAAAATAGCACACTATTCTTATAATTGTTTTATAACGATTAATTTGTTTTATTCAGACCTTACAAACTCACACTTAAACTTTCAATGAACTAATTGGTTCATTAAGCTTTTCATGACCGGAATGCCCCGCCCATTTTCGAGAGATTAATAAAACCAAGCATATATGTCACACACCTAAAATTATAGCACTGAGAAGCTTTAAATATATTTAAGCACTAATATAGTATGTACCAGTACTTGACTACTTGCATGTGTACATCGACACCTATGTTATATCTTCAAAATGCTACTACACAAAGATTCATTGTGTGACATGCCCATTATTTAAAACACAGTCATACAGACAGAACAAAAAATGTTTAATATTAAGGCATGTTGTTTCTTCAGCTGAATCATCAAGTCATAATCAGCCTTAGTTTTGAGGAATCCTGCAGTAAAGGTTAACGATGTCAACGTGCTGTTGCCATAGCAGTGCTAACTGCCATGTCTCCGTTGAAGAGGTGTTCCGATGCAAGGTCTGTTTGCAGGCCGATCCTCTTAATTATACATTCTTACCGGCTGGGTGATGTTTGCTCTCTTCGGTTCTCTGATCAATGCAATCTAAGCATCTCTGGGTTCATCCAGGCTGAATAACCGGCCTTGGGATGGTAAACATAAAATCCTAGAGAACCCACGATGTTACTTGAAATTCAGCGTAGCTCGACTAGCCGTCAACGAGAGAGACAAGGAATGAAATTAAAGTGTTAGAATTCAGCCGACCCACTAATTATTTTCCCTGCTGAAGGGTTGAACTTGATGAAAGCATAATTGCTGCTGGGATAAGCCAGACGGAGGGAGGGAAATCTACTGTTATCTGGAAGATATAAAAGGAATTGGAAAAGAGGTAATGAAAGCAGTTGATGTGTGACAGCCATCCAGCAGCCCGGGCTGCCAAATACACATGCCTGTGGTCGCATTCACGAGGCCTATGTGGGGGGGGACAGTCATTTCGATAGTATGATCACTTGGCTCTTTGACTGGTCGGGTCAAGCGGATGTCTAGGGCCGTGAGTGGCAGCATCAGATTTTTTGGTTGGGAAATTGAAAGAATGTTTCTGGCTCAGATCCTGGTGGGGGGGGGGGGGGGGGATTGTTGATGGGTGTTAATTAATTTCGAACAGGATTCATGGCATATGGGTCCGAGAGGGATGCCATTGCATGTTGACAGAGTAAAATGAGTTCACTTATCACTGAATATTTTGCCGTGAACACTGCAGTAAATGTCGTTTGACCTGGTAAACATCAGCGTTTAGACACGACAAGTCTAATGCAGCAGATGTGCAAATTCTCAGTACCTTGAGTGAGAAGTTTCTTGTGTTGATGTGTACAGTATGGTAGTCACAACTGTGGTTAGGCTTATATTTATACGTGTGTGTATTTGTAATTGTAAATATGTACCTGCAAGTATTTGGGTCTCTTTATGTAAAGTGGGTCCAATTATGATGATGATGATGATGATTATTATTATCCAGAGGGTAATATGCATCGTTGGGGTATGCATGTGGACATATCCCTTATTTGTCCCCTTCGCCTTTTGCTTTGTGTTTCGAGATCCTTGAAAAGCATTGACTGAAAAAAGCAAATCCGTTATGGGAGATGTGCAGAAGCAAGCTTGAGGACCGCATGTAGTCGCAGATTTTTTTTTTCTTTCCATCCTTAATGTCTGCCTTTCAGATCCCTCGAGGCACCTTCTGACGAAAGCCTTCCGATTGGCCGATCGTCGGCGCGAGAAAAGAGGGGGACGGCTCGTGGCAACCGCCCGGGAAGGACATTAAAACACAGCGCGTTCCGCCGTTACTCCAGAAGCCTCCGGAAGACTTCTGAAATTCTCGCCAGATCCCCCCCTGCGGAATCTCCCCTGCTGCGCAAGCAGAACCGTCTCTTTAAAGAACCTGTTTCTCATCTCGCTAGACACCGAGCGAAAAAAAATAAAAAGTAAAAAATATATAAAAAAGGGACAATGTTGTGATTTTCCTTTTGTCAAGAAACAGGACATCCCACCCTTATAGGAATTCCCTCGTGTTGTGTTTGAAGTACTTTCCTGAACGGGTACGGGGAAGAAAAAAAACAGAGACTCATGTTTCCTACTACTGTATATACATGCTGGAAATAAAGCAGCAGATAGCTTTGAAAGTGTCCTAAATGAATGGGGCGCATATTGATAACGCGACTCCATTTTTGGGGCGAAAGAGATAGAGAACGCCGCAAGCCCGCTCGTGTCCGACTGCAATGTCTAATGCGTTACGGTGTCTGTACAAGCAAACAATGCAATCACTTCTAACCACCATCGGTTCAGGCATTATGGCTTGATGAGTTTGTGAGACTTGTACGGTCTTCAAATGGGACGCCGACTGCTGCTCGAAAAGTTAAATTGCTATCGCCGACGAACTGTGAGAGACTTGATTCGAATGGTTTATTCTCCATCACTTTGCAAACTATGAACATTCACACAGAAGCCATCCAAACGCATCTAACTGAGATTGCATACAAGATTGCGTTAGATTTCAGTGTTGTTTTGAGAGCAGAATACTTTCACAGCTTCTTATGTCCTTGTGTATAGTTCTTACTGAAGAAGATACGAATGGCCCTTAATAAAAACTCTATAGAACTCTGTCATAGAAGACACACATGTTAAATTCAGTGAACACTTATCTTGTATCCCTTTTGCCATACACGCTGCTACCAAACTACACATTTTGTAACGTCTCAGATCAGTCCTGAAATAGAAATACTAACTTTAGCAAACCTCCACCTCATGTCTATGCGGTTGTAGGATCAGTGTGTAATTAGCATCAGGCTTTCTAAGAGCAGGTTCCATGTCTGCCATTGTTGGCTTTGTTATTTCTTGACGACTACTGCAGATGGCCTGCTGTGGTCCTACCTCGTAATGGCTATGCACATACGTAGGCACGTGTTCCATTACAACTTTGGGGGCAACACACAGCTGGACCTCTTGGTCTTATGTAATCAAGCATTGGGACTTGCAGGCATACTAGCTAGTCTAGAGATTGATTCATATGAAAGTATTGGGGGTGACATGCCTCCCTGTCTCCACCATACCTATGAGTACAGCTATGCACGAGCAGTTGTCTCCTGCAGTAAAGTGTTTATAAAAAAGTGTTTTAAATAGAATGTGTTATTATTTATTATTAGTTAATGATGTGCTGCTTTACTGTAAGCATGAGGGTGCTGTGTGTGAATAAATGAGCAGGTATGTGATATGTGAGCAGGTCTATGATAAATATGAATAAATTAAGTGTAAAAAAAAACATACATATTTGCATTTATATTCTCTTAATTTGCATTACAGTTTAAGCACTCTGGCTTGTGTTGTAGTTATCAGATAAGGAAATCAGAGGCTGAATTTCCTGCTCATCGGTCTCAGTTTTGCATATCTGGCTGGATTAACCCTTGACCCCTTCAGCCATGGGTCATGTGTCATGTCTATCTCCTCTCAAACAGGAGACGCTGGGGGACGGAGCACAATTAGTAGGAGTGTAAAGCACATTGCTCCATGTGCCAATGCAGAAAAAAAAAATGTCTGATGGAATGGCTAACTTTGCAATTAAATGCAGCTGATCAGTGATCCAACGATGCCCCCGGCATAAAGATCCCTTATCTGCATAAGATGCAATGGTCTTCCTGGAGTAATGAGTGACTTCAAGTCAGGGGCACTGCAATATGCTCTTTGGCCGACATTGCCTTCCTCTAGAACTCAATTACATGGCACTTAATGCTCAAGCTACAATATTAACACATTGATAGGTGAGGTCTAGCATGGTGTACAGCAGATGGTTTTGCACCACCACTGTAATCTGTATTCCGGAATCAAGCAATTCCTTTTTATTCTGAAACGCAACAACAATTATCTTGTACACATAATAAAATATGTAAAGCATTCAAGGCAGAGCAGATTCAGCCTTTCTTATGTATTTTTCTCTTTACTTCAACAGGGGGACAGCAGAGAGAGTTAAAGGCAGAGATGGAATCATGATATGGGACGATCCGTGGCAAGGAATCGAACCCTTAGTCTCAAGGGGGGGGGAGTCCTATATGGGATGAAGGTGGCCATCCTATGGACTGGGCTGCACAGTTTCTCAAACCTATTACAGTTTTTTTTTTAATTTATTTATATTTCTTCATTTAAATGTGTTTCATAAATCTGTCTTTTCCTGCAGTTGAGTTGAGTGACAAACCTTTTCAAAGTTGTTACACTTCACGGTAGAATCAAGTACAATTCTGTACTCGTGCACAGGAAGAGGGGTTGGGGGGGGTGGGGGGGTGTCCTTTACAAGGAGTTGTCCTTCGGAACAGATGTCAAATCTCTGTCCTGAATCACTGTGGCCATGAAAGACCCCTTGGTATTTTAGGAGAGGAGTGTAGTAGTTTATCTCGGTGTCCTGGTCAAAACAGGCTCTCAACACACACATTTATATTCCCCGTCCACTGCAGCTCCTCGGGCCATTACTGCAAATGAAAAGTGGGATCTCTGTTGGCCTATACATTATTAAAATGCAATATTTATTAGCTAGGTAAACCCACTGTCTGTCCATTTAACTTGACAGGTCAAGGTGATATAATTCCCAAGAATTATATTTATATATTCAAGATGGAGTCATGCAGTGATAAGCATTTTACATGTGATAGTTAAAGTGAAATAACTCTTTTCAATGGCATACATTTTTTGCAGGCTATAAAAATGTTTTAATATAATGCATTTTATATTGAAGACCAAACTTGGGGTACAGTAAAACTTTTGGGAATGGGCCAATCGGGGATTAAAAAAATAATAATAATAAAAAAACACTTTTCACTGGGAAGTTGTTATGTTAGAAATTTCCCTTTTCGATGGTTTTCCTTGAAAAACAGAATGTAGTAACTGTCAGCCAGAATTCTAAGGAAACTAACGCTGGACCAGGAAAGCTGTACTGTCCTTTAGCCCTTAATTGATAAATTAAGCTCTTCGTTAGACAGTTAACTCACCTGAGCTAATTTCCTGGATTTACAAACTGAATGACTGATTAAGCATCCCTGACATCCGGTTGGTTATGCAATCCCTACACACACAATGATACCGATTCAGGTAATCACACGAAAGAGAATCGAGTTCTCATTTGACCTACCAGATTAAACAAATAAACAAATAAAAGTATGTGCAATATAGAAGTCAAGAGTGTACAGAACTATACAGAATAAAGCATGGATGTTATTTTCTCAGCAGTGTTGGTTTTTCAGGTGTTATGATCTGCTCTCTCTATTCTCCTACTTTCCTGTTTCCAGGAAGTGTCTTTTTCTCCTCTCTAAACAGCACTATAAAAACAAAACTGAATTGAACCGAACTGAACATTTCAACCTCATCATCAATTTAAGTGTGTGTAACACCGGCGGTTTGCTTTGAAATTAAGCTGAAAGGTTTTCACAGTGAAATTTACTTTTTTAGCACCTTTACAAAAAAATAAAAATATAAAACGAAAAACATCAAATATTGATGCATTAAAAAAAAAATTCATGAATTCAGAAAAATGTCTTATGACGGCAAGAAAAAAGTAAGACTGAATATGCTTTAAACATCTGGACTAGATATTTCAGTAATACAGTACGTGATGCCAGTCAAATTATGCAAAATGTGTTAAAATGTTATTTTGTGCGGGTTGGAATTATGTGAATACAATGATGCCTTCTGTTTGCATATTTTTGCCAACAAGGGAAAAAAAAAACTGTTCACTGACATAGATTGGTGCAGAGAAAAGCAACACCATCTTGATCAAATTTTCCATAGACTGTGTCCTAAGTTCATGTATAAAGGCTTTATGCACGGTTCCTCCATAAAAGACATATTTGTATGCATGAATTCTTTTTGCATGCATTTTTTAGGTTTTTCATTTCGATACCCTAAATAACCTGAACGTGACCCTAACTACCCATGGGCAGAATGTTCTGGAATTTTTATCAGACTGCTTGCATCAACATCTGCATCACGCTGCCTGTTGCGTATCATTTCATTTTTTGTTACCAAAATAATTTAAAATTATTTTGTTGCGCTAACTTTGCCCTCGTTTATGTATTATTGTTTCTAAGCAGGGAAGATTCTCCGCAGAATGAAATGAAAAAGGGTCTTTGTTTTACGATGTGGACGAGGTTCACATTTTAATAACCACGATAAGTGAATGTGCGTGATTCTGTCTGGAGGAGCAATGCTTGACCGAAAATGCCCTATGGGATATAAGATATCGTTTCTATTCTTTGTTTTATTAGAACATTGCCTGTCATTATTTATACATAGATTGATGGGTCCATTTCGCTGCAATGGGACTGCGTACTGATATATCTATATTGAGAAACTTAAAAAGGCTTTTCACTGTCATACTCTTTTCGTATGGAATATTGATGAATATTATATGGAAATTTGATGAACAAACAGAGGTGTGTTTAGGCTCTCTATAGGAGCATTGTAAATAATGTCTGTTTAAGTGGTTTTAATATCATGCATCTTGCCATTAGTCTATAAAGAAGCCAAAGAAGGCAGCCAAAATGTCCTTTGTGCTCAACAAATCAAGTCTTTATTTATCTCTATTCAACACAACTCACCCTCTCCCATGTCTGGCTTCCCACTGCTAGTTGACACAAATGCAGAGAAGGCGCATTGTTGGCTTTATCTTAATCGATATTAAGTGCAGTAAAAAAAGAAAGAAAGCACAATTGCCTATCGGTATGTGTTTATCACAGCCTGGAATAAAAGCAGCACAGCAAGAGCCATGTTCAAAGGCAACTTCCATAATACAAATGTACAGCTTTACTTCACTGACTTCTGAAGACCTGGGTTGTGTTGCTATCTTGGACAGAAAATGTTAGTCTGAGCTACAACTATAAAGAACCAAAGACCATTTCACTGCATTAGTGCTGTTATGAGAAAATACCGAGTAGACCCTAACCCCAAATTGTTTCTTCTTATATTCTGTTCAAACCCAAGTAGAGGTTTGTGCTGTGTTGTCCTGGGCACTAGCTAATTTTGGAGTTAACCCTTTCATGCATGATGTCCTCTACAGTGGACTGGGCTTGGACAATCTTCTACTTGGGTTTGGGCAGAATATTATTATATTTATCCTCATGAAGAGGAACAATTTGGGGTAAGGGCCTGCTCTGTATTTTCTCATAACAGCACTAATACAGTGAAATGGTCTTTGGTTCTTTATAGTTGTAGCTCAGACTAACATTTTCTGTCCAAGATAGCAACACAACCCAGGTCTTCAGAAGTCAGCGAAGTAAAGCTGTACATTTTTATTATGGAAGTTGCCTTTGAACATGGCTCTTGCTGTGCTGTTTTTATTCCAGGCTGTTATAAACACATACAGATCGGAAATTGTGTTTTTTTTTTCTTTCTTTCTTTCTTTCTTTCTTTACTGCACTTACTATCGATTAAGATAAAGCCAACACTGCACCTTCTCTGCATTTGTGTCAACTAGCAGTGGGAAGCCAGACATGGGAGAGGGTGAGTTGTGTTTAATAGAGATAAATAAAGACTTGATTTGTTGAGCACAAAGGAAATCTTGGCGGCCTTGTTTGGCTTCTTTATAGACTAATGGCAAGATGCATGATATTAAAACCACTTAAACAGACACTATTTATAATGCTCCTTGAGAGCCCCAGAGTGTTTTTCCGTATAATACTGGCATTGATTTTTCTTAGTTTCAGTTCAGTTTTTAAAATGAAGTGTCTTTTCTGTGTGGGTGCCTTATTTTCTCCCCAGTTTAGTCATTATACCAATTCCCTGTGTGAATCATGGTCCTGGTCGATGCGCTATCCTCTGTTGGGGAGGGTGTAGACTACCACATGCCTCCTCCGATACATGTGGAGTCGCCAGACGCTTCTTTTCACCTGACAGCGAGGAGTTTCGCTGGGAGAGGTTCACGCCATCTCCCCCAGATCCCCTCCTCGCTGAACAGGCACCCCAACCAACCAGTAGGAGTCGCTACGTTCAGGACTCATACCCTCACTGGCTTCCCACCCGCGAACACTGCCAATTGTGTTCGTAGGAACGTCTGACCAAGCCGGAAGTACCGCCGCCGGGGATTGAACCCCGGTCTCTGCGGTGGCAGGCAAGTGCTTATACCTCTACACTACCCAGACGGCCTCCGTGTGGGTGCCTTGGCAGTGTCTCCGTCTCTTAGCACCTGCTTGTGTATAAGGTCCAGCCCGCATAACTCCACCTTTGCGTTTCTCAGATACTGTATAAGCTCAAAAGTTACAGCAGGAAAAACACCCAATAATGTACTCTATAAATATTTCACCGTCATTACATTTCCTGTTAAGCTAAGAAACATGTTTTGAAAACACCTTTTTTTTTTTTTAAGAAATCCGCTCCGGACATCATTCCTTCGTTCTAACAACAGCTGTGAGGTGATGATTACTGCCAACGTTCCGGGCCTGTGATCTCAGATTTTACAAAAGGGTCCGCTAGTTCCAATGTGATATAACAGCATAAACTAGTAGAAAATGGAACAAAGAAAAAAATAGTGCGATACAATGTGATTTCCTCTTGAAAAAAGGGGAAGAAAAAAAACCCTGAAATTTTGAAGGGTTTATAGAGACATTCGATAAAATAAAGGCAACGGTGAGTTTTTCGCTTGGTTGTCATGAAGGAAGATTTTACAATCCATGTGAGGATCATCTTGTTTATTTCTTTATTTCTTTTTAGAATTAACTGTCAGAAAAAAGGCACATTTTTGAGTGAATCACGTTTGCAAAAGGCACTATGCAAAGATTGATTGCTTGCTGATTGACTGCTGGATTGACTGTTGGAATTAAATTAACATGACAACCTAACGCAACACAACGACTTCAGATATTCTGGCACACAACGTGCGTGTGTATACAGAAAAGGCAACACCCTTTTCACAGCTTGTGATCCCATCCCATCAGGGGGATCATCGCATGCTGAGACCACAGAATAAGACACGGCTCCTCTTTTCACACCCCCCACCCCCCCCACCCACCCCCCGCCCCCCCACTCCCCAAGACGTCTTGTTGTGACTCTTCCACATCCTTGAGCGAGCGCTGCTTTAACCTCAGACCCCCCCCCCCCCGCCCCAGCACAGATCGCGTTAACACAGACAGCCCCCCAGCAAGACAGCAGAGGAGAACGATGTCATTTAACACCAGGAGTGAAAGGGAGAAGAGGACTACCCCAGAAAGCTCTGGATGCAGATTTTTATTTATTGATTTATTTATTTTATTTTTTTTACCGTGAGGCTATTCATTTCCCATGTGTTCTCAGTGTGGCTGCAGCAGGTAGCAGACAGTCTAATCATAACTGCCATTACCTGTGGAGTGGACAGGCTCAGTGGGCCAGCTCCCCCCCCACCCCCCCCCACCCCCCCGGCGCCAACCATCGTGTCATTTTATTACGACTCCAGTGTTTCAAATGGCCCCGAAGCCTTTTACATGCAAATGCCCACAAAAGCTCGCATTATGAAACGCACTTTCACAAAGTTACCACTTTTATCTCCTTACGAGCCGTAATAAAGTATTTACAGGTGTCCCTCTGTTTATTTCTAAAAGGCTTTGCGGATTCATTTGAATCCGGTGTCATCCTGTTTGCTAATGGGTTCTGAAAGCAGTCATTTTCCCTTCTCTCTTTCTCTTTCTCTCTCTTAATCTCTCTCTTTCTATCTCTCTCTCACACACACAGACAGACGCACATACACACACACACACATATGCACACCCTCACGCACACACACACACACACTCTGTCACAGACGTTATTTCTCTTTCTCTCTCTCTTTCGCTCTCTCCATCTCTCTTTCAGCCTCCATTACTCCATAGAAAGTGCCGGGGATGGCCCCATTATCTGGTTGTTTTGTCAAATTGCAATATTCACAGAAACTATTACGTGTGGCCCCACAGCGTAACACATTTTCCCTCCTCTGTGGGAGCGACGTGTTTACCCAGAATGCCTCCTGCCTCCTTTTCCCTCTTCTTTAAACCGCTAGCTCCGGTCCTGTTCGGCAACATTAACAGTAATGGTCCCCATTTTGCATTTTTATTATGGAGGGAATATTGTTATCCCCAACTGATAATGAGCTTTTTTGGATCAGAAGGTGGAAATTATCATAGCGCCCCAGTTCTCAGTGCACAAAACAAATGGCTCGGCGATACTGTGTGAAATACGATCCCAATCGCAGTTCTCCCATTCTTAAACCTTACATAAATGCTAAAATAAATGCTAAGAGATGCTATTGTACCATATTCTATGAAGCCTGAAGCACTACTAATTATGTATATTGTATATTTTATATATTGTATATACTTGTCTATTCATATGTTGTCTTTCTAGATTGCTTTTAATATATTCACATGCTGCCTTTTCATGTTTTTTTTTCTTCATTCTGGTTACGATAACGATATAGTACACGGCAAAAATCTTGTCTTTTTACATCAGTAGTGCTGTAGTGCGCGATGTACAAACGGCTTCTCCGAATAATGCAAAGTGTTCCAGCATGGCACTAGGAACCCAACTCGTAGTGGCGTAAGCACCAAATCAAACCTATATAAGTAGGGCTTTGGTGTTCCCAAGAGAGAAACTACAGGGGGACTAACAAGGGAAATTACACACGTGCCGCTTCTGTTGTTTTTCCATGCTGGTAAGAGCATTACAATGGACTCCAACGGTGTGGCCAATTCCAAGCGATTAAATATCAGTGGGGGTCCATGGCAGTCAGTCCTGTTTGGCCTTCTTTCTGCATCTCCTTAATTTTCCGCTTCTTAAATTTCAAAAGTTCTGCCGAGTTGCAGTCGTAATGGCCCGTGTCCAAGACCATGATTGGACCACTTAGTAGGCCCCTAGCCAATAGCAAGAAGCGGCAAATGGGGGAAATTAAATATGCGTGAGCCAATGTGGTAGCCAGATGTAACGTCTATTAAATTATTAGATGCAGCCATCGGTAGTGTCCAAACACCAAAATGTTAAGTTGGCAATGACTCTGAAAACTCTGTCAAAGTTAGATGTTTCTCCAGCTAAACATCGAGTGACATCCTGCTTGTAGTGAATGTTATATGTAGTTTTGTTGCACAGCTGTGTTTGCATTTACTTTTAGGCATTAAGCTCTTATCCAGAGCTTCCTGTAGGTAAGCGCGTATAGCAAGAGCTATTTTCCTCGTGTCAACACGTATTTCCGGAATTACACTCTCCTGGGCCAGGGCTGCGATCATGGATTTCTGGACTTGGATATTCCCAGTTAAATTCAGGGACTCTGCCCGCGCTGAAATTTCATGCCACGTTCTGAGACATGGACAGCCATATCAGGTCATTCATGCCAAGAGACTGGACAAGAACCCTTCCGTGCACAAAATTGTATCTCCTTTTCCAGCACAGATGCGGATTTTGATATTTATGCGTGCCCCACAAATCAGGATATTTGTCCGTTTTTTAAATTTGTGTCCTCCCATAAATGCGCCTTTTCATGCATCAGTGAAGGCTGGTAGAATCACTTTATGCATTAAAAATACCGGATCTATGTAGTCACAGACGTGTCTGAATTGACCGACAGTGCCATTTGCTTTCTATCTACAGGGTTCCACTTTCACTGGAAAGTCTTTCTGTGGAATAAAAGCTTGGCTTTTTGTTTTGTCTTGTTTGTGTCCCCCTTACCAAACTGATAACGGCTGAAATTAATGATCACCGTCCTGATTCCCTCCCACAGTAGTGAACTGTCTCTGGACCATGACCGGATGGCACTTGCCAAAAGGCTGCAGTGGCTGATGGGAGGCCAGCTCAGCTGCAGGGAGATGGATTCAGCTTTTGGTACTTTTGCCTGTCCGTGTAATGCTGTTTGTCTTGCTTGTGGAGAAGGATAGCAGCCTTCTTTTTATTTATTTTTTTAGGAAGAGAAAGATCGCCCCCTGGATTCAAACAAAACTGAAACAACACTGTATTAAGGAAAAGTGTGATTCAGTAAATAATACACACATAAACAGACACACACACACACACACATGCGCACACATGCGTGCACACACAAACACTTGCATGGACGCGCATGCACACACACACACATGCACAGACGCACACACACACACACACACACAAAGGCACGTATGCGCACGCACACACACACACGTATGGATGCACGCACGCACACACACGCATATGCATGGGCGTGCGCGCACACACTCACACACACACAAACCTTCCTGGATGAATCCTTACCTAAGTGTTTTCATATATATATATATTCAAATATGATAGATATTGAAGCCTGGGAACCTCACATATGAGAGCCATAAAGCACCTGTGAGGGTAATGATGTTTCCTTCTGCAAATCACTTTGACTAGTGATGATAACCTCCTGAGACCCAGCAATTAATTTGTGAGTCTCTGGTCTCTTAATCTCAACAACCATGAAATCTACTATGCTGAAACTTACACTACAAAAGACATTCGCAAGAAATAAAAGAAATGATCATTTTGAAAATGTTTTCTTGTTTTGTCATCAAAGACACTTGCATTATGTAAAAAAATAAATAATGAGATTACTTAACCTCTTTTTTCTGCTCTTTTATGTCAGTTTTCGGACTCTGCTTTTCTCTCTGCTGACAGCATGCATAAAACCCCCAGTGCATTATAAATAAGGAACAGGTATTAAGGCTAGCAAATGAGGTCAAATCTTTTGAGAACAAAATGTTAAAACATCAGCTCTGCTTTATATTAAATATGCTTTCCTTTCATTTACCTACCCTTACACTATATTTAGCACTGGATAAACCTTACGCAACACACATGAGCTAGTTATAGTCTCTCGCCAGAAATTGAGTTATTAGATGCTATTTCAGAGAACAGTTTTTTGCGCTGGTTTTGTTATAGAGGTCTGTATTGTAAAACATAATGCAAAAGAAAAAAAAAAACACGCTAATATTTGCAAGTGTTACGTACGTTTCCTTTACTTCACCAGAAAAATCCCTTTGTGATAAAAACATCTCTTTTGCAAGTGTGTCCTGGACAAGCAGGACATATGAATATAAAGACAAGAGATAAAACACGACTTAAAAGAACAAGGAAGCAGAACATGCAAATAAGAACATGAACATTTGCTTTTGTAAGCATGCACACATACACATACCACACACATATATTATAGTGATTTGAGCCATCCACTGGTTGTTTATTCACTAGCATATTTTGGGGACTAAACGAAACAGATGTTGTTTGTGCTGAATAAATAAAGAAATAAACTTGTATTTTGTCAAACTCGTGAAAAAATGATCAAATTCTGGCCATAGGGTACAATTACGTCTAAGAATGAGCCGAGACGGATTTAAATGCGGGCTCTTTGGTCACTGGAAAACACACTTGAATTATTGAGCACCCGGAACGTCACTTAAGGGCTCAACGTTGTCAAGGTGAGGAATTTCCGAAATTCCCGAAAATGAATCTCGGCGCTAATTGGGGGGAGGTCTGCCAGGTTGGGCCCGGACAGTGGCGGAGGTGGGACGGAGGTACGTGATGAAGAAAAGGTGCCTATGCCCTCATCAGCGATTATCGCATTGTTAAATGTGCCTTTTGACCCTTTGGGTCTCGGTCATTAATTTCGCTGTCTCACAGGGCTTGAAAATGGTAAATATGCACGAAGGGGAACCTGCATGAGTAATGTCATTCATTAGAGCGCGATAAAAAACATTTTTTCCACGCAGACAGTAGTCAGTGTGTGGAATAGCCTGCCAGGTCACGTAGTAGAGGCAGACACTCTGGGGATTTTCAAGACTAGGCTTGATACGGTGTTAGATACTATCTGGCCTGCAGGTAATCAGAGCACTAATTTAGTCAGGAAAATGGCGAGCATCGTTGGGCTGAATGGCTTGTAGGCCTACTTGTCATTATGTTACTGTTACGTTACGTTAAACGCAGCTAGACAACCTGGTAGCACGCTCACTTTTCGGTTTAAGTTCTGCTCGGAGGGGTACGGCCATCTTGTCTGTCTTCGCTAGCTGCAGCTGTAGTACGTTTCCTGACGTCAGAGAGAGTCTGATTCCAGTTACGTTAGAAAAGTTATCCTTTATACACAGTAAAACGTCTAGTGTTTATTAGCGTGTCATTGGTTCATTGGAGCAGATCACATATTTCAGTCAAAGTGCTCCTGTAGATGTGAGTGGTGGCCATATTGACTCCAGGGATACAGAATAAAATCACATAACAAAAAACCAAAAAAAAAACAAAACAGCAAGGTCAGATAGTTACCGTTATAATTTGTAATAAAAAGCTAATGCTATCACTTGAATATGGTTAATGGCACGGCGTGATTTAATCTGGGTCAGAGCGGCGCATTTGCAATAGTCGAGAGGGAAATGTCTGGAGGCGGCGATTTGGGGGGAAAATGCGTTGTTGTGCATTTCAACACTACTGCAAGTCACGGAAAAGTGACCTCTGAAATCTCATGATCTAATAAGCAGAGGCGGTCCACTGCATTAGAATCATCTCTCTCTTGCTCTCTCTCTGTCTTTTCTCTCTCCCTCCCTCTCTGTCTCTCTCTGTACATTTACAAAAAGACATAGGTGGAAAGTCTAGGAGGTCAGAAAGTTATTTAAAAAAAAAAAATTCCTGCCATGTGCTTCTTTCATCCATGAACTCAGTCGGCCGATTTCTCCAATTACCTCCACCTCCTGGCTGAAGAGTTGTGTTAATTGGCAAATCCAGGCGTTCGAAACAGAAAAAAATAATAATAAAATAAAATACCGAGGAGATACTTTCGCTTTCTGGAACCTGGATTTTTCACTTCTGCAAAAAAGAGCATCTCTGAGGAGCATCTCCACAGCCCAGCCAACCACAGGGCAGAGTGCAGAATGGCCTCTTTCTCCCCCTCTCGCTCACAGTCAGAAATGTCCCGTCTCTTCCCAGGCCACCACAGACTGCATTGACATTTCTGTAACATCGTCGAAAAATTCATTTCAGAACCTATCTCATCTTCTCAGCTTCCACGGGGGGGGACTCCAACTGGCTCCCAAAATGAGGCTAGACTCCTGACAGAAGGGGATATCTTATTTTCTAGTTTTTTTTCTCTTTCTCTTTATTCTCTTCTTTTCAGTTTTTATTTTCAGTTCAATTTTTCCATCACACGGTCATTTCCTGCATTATTTATTTATGGTTCTTTTCTCGTACCTGAAACCCATCTGTCGAGTGACGGTACACGGAGGAGAGGGAGCGATTTTGGGACGTGCGAACGAAACGTATTCGCCCCCCCCCCCGGCGCACCCCCCCCTTTATTCCATCACGTTACCTCTCACTGTGTCAATATTAAAAGCAGCAAAGTGGTCTTACTCCTGGAGGGAAGCCCGTTATACATTAGCGTAGCGCTGAAATCCGGCAGCCTGGTTATTGTAGTTTAAATAAGATTCATGGACACAGGTCCTGTCCTTCTCAGTGGCTGCATTGGTATTTATTGATATCGATGCGCTAACAGACAAAATGGCCACATTAAGCACCATTATCACTTTTTATGCACACAGCAAAGCCCCGATGGCTCATCCTACTTAGCAGCAGTTCAGCTACTCTTTAATACAAATCACATTTCAGCTAAAGGCACTCAGGTTTAATTAAGCACAGGGATGCCTTCTTCCTCCCCTCATCCGCACAGTGGCTTTAAATAATGCGCTCGATTTCGAACGCCAGTCCAAAAAGCAGGGCCGGAGACAGGAGCGTGTTCAGCGCGTGTTCAGCAAGTCAGAGCATACGGCTGCCGTGGTGTAAAATTCAGACATTTTCTGTCATGCCGACGTCCCCTGGGGCAAACCCCGCTGCTCAGGAGCAGAAAGAGACAAACAATTTTGGAAACACGCGGTACTTGCACTTGCCTCTGCGGACCATTCACTCACAATTCATAGCTGTAAACACCTTTAAGCAAGATATTATATTATTGTCATTGTAAATATATATATATATATTAAAATTATGAATGATGTAACTGATTAACTGGTTCAATTTATTAAAATATTGAATTCTCGATTTTTTTGTCGTATTTTATCTTATATTTTTTAGTTTTTCTCTTCCGTTTTTTCACAGACAATTGATTATTTGGCATAATTTAGAAAATAATGAAAAGCATAATAAAAAGTGGCCATCAAGTAGAGTAGAAGTAGGGGGGTTTACATCCAACCCCCCCCCCCCCCCCCCCCCCCCAAAAACACACACACACACACATTTGGTTTCCCAAGAGCTTGCAATCCAGTCTGTCCTGGCTAAATGTGAAGTGTATGCCCTCACAAAATGGCTGCACGACTGGGCTGCATTGGTGAAGACTGTCCCCAAATCTCAAATCTCAACTTTGACTCCGGCTCTTAATAATTTAGCTTTGACATTTAGCCGGCACTCTTGCTCAGTGCGACTTACAATGCAAATGCAAATACCAAGGATCAAAGTGCAGCACTTCCTGAGAGAGGGAAGACACTGTGCCAAGAGACAGAGAATGACAATTCAGACTCAGTTGACAACTTATCAACTAGGCTATCCAAGTTCGTTAAGACAAACTAAAATTACAGATATTCATAGTTCCCTTGTGAATTACTGTTAATGTTAATTAATTAGCCGTTGCCTTATTACTGAAGGGAATCCTTCGTCGAGCCTTTGAGGTAGATGACTCAAAATGGCGGGTCAAAAAAAAATAGCCTGCAACGCTACCACTACAATGAACATAATCTCCCCAATTTGGTTTCATTTTGACACAGGAAATGGTACAGTACGTGACGGTCTCAGGGAGGGAAAGCTGTTGCAAGAGCATCAGGTGCGCGTGTGTCTAGGTGCTTCAGCTGCGTTGGTCACATGACTGAAAAAAATGGGAGCACTGAAGGCTAATTGCGTGCAGTCCGTTTTCTAGGACGGCGATTCAGAGCTGTCTATTTAAACTATAATTGCACGGCTCCCTTTGTCTACTGCGAAAACCCTGCTGGGCCTTATGCAGCCCCGCGCGGCCTATTTTTCTTTATTGTTCACAACAATGTACAAAAGCCTGTAATTTATTTAGACTTCATTTAGTCGAGCATAAGTGTGAATCAGGAGTTTCTTAGGGGAGCTAGCGACCGCAAGCTGGGACGAAAATTACACCCACACAACATTTCACTTTGTCATTCATATATAACAGAGGGGGGGGGGATCTATTTATTTAAAGCTAGAACCCTGTAGTAACCAGGTTTAAAATGACACAGCCATAAGGTAAGATAGTAGTCAGCGATAGTGTTTTAATGCCAAATAAAGTCTCTCGAATCCATGTCTCTGTATTTATTCTTAAAAAATATATATATATATCGATGCTCAATTTCGTGCAGCTTGCCTTAGGGAAACTAGTATTATGTGCATAAAAACGAAAGTGAACTGTCCGCTTGGGAAAACTGTGAATAACTTGTCTAAATTTGCATGAAGGCAAAAAGAAAAGAAAAAAAGAAAAATCACAAAAGCATGCACTGAAAAATGAACCTAGTTTGGGAGCAAATATTTGAGTCATTGCTGAGCACAGCACTTTGGGCTTCATCAAATTACATATTACTTTTCCAAGCAATTTGGAAACATTTATCATTGCCAGTGTTTTGAAGACAAGTCAAAAGTTAATTCATTTTGACAATCTAATGGGAACATGGCTTATGCATAAGTATCATAATATCCAGGAACTGCAAAACTTTTCATGCTTTACCATGGAAAGTTTTTTTTTTTCTCCAAATACATACAGTAAAACTGCCAGAGGATATCATTTGCAAAATGAAAGTCAGATAGCGTTATGTCAAAAAAAAAAAAAAAAAAACTAAATAAATAAAACATACACCATTGCTATTGTAAGACTGACTGTTTGGAAGCTAACAAAGTTAGCGACAGGCATCAGTTCAGCTTTGGTTGATGTCAAAATTTCAGTTAAAACTTTGCACTATTGAACTCTGCTTGGGTGGTTGGGAAGGATAATTACATAATACATCTTCTTCAGGGTGGCTCATGACATATGCAAAGCCCTACTTTTAATTGAACGGTCTCTGAAATCCCCCTATTATTACGCAGAGTGTATTCAATTTGCATGCACTACTTCTGTTTTATGAAATAATAGCTTTGTTAAATTAAATTAGTTTTAAAGGGGCCTCTTTGAAAGGAAACAAAAACAAGTTCCAAATGCAATATCACTTCTGAAAATGAAATATCTTATTTCACGAGAGGTATGTCCTCTGGATGGTCACCAACTGGAAAGAAAACCACCGGCATTTGAACATTTTGTACTAACTCAAAAACAAATAATGGAGTCTCTAGGCTTCTATGATGGATTAGAATATGGCAGAGCACAGACACACACTATATTAGTTGATGTAGTGTACATCAGACTGACAATTACATGTCAAACGGTACAGCCGTGCATGATTTATGACACTGGAAACAGGGCGCTTTTGAGTAGACCCATATGCACTGTACATATATCAGGGACATACAGTGCATGCTAAAACAACATTGAAGTTCTCTTGTTAATTATGGAATAATTATGGAATAATTAACCTCTGTAAAAGGTAAACGGGGGATGTACTATGTACGTGATTTCTACTGCTAATTGCTGTGCTTGAGTAATTTCATGGATTATGCGTTGATCTAGTCCTGTCAGACTTAAGAAATATTGGATGCAGATCGTTTTCAAGCAGACAGGACCGTGTCCTCCTTGTGTGCAAACGTCCTCCTTGTGTAGGGAGTACACAGCTTTCCCAAGGAAGCCTAACGATAATGCTTTATAAACAGTCAACAATTTCCTTGTAGTAGGGGGTGATTACACTATGTTTTTAGCGAGCACTCCTTAACATCTGGGCAGCAACATATTTCTCATACAAATTGGGTAATGTACGATATTTATTCAAGAAGGTCAACTGAAAATTAATTTCTCTTCTACGGAGAGGACCCAGAGGCCCGGGAGAATATTGAATGTGAGCGCTCCGCAGCCCTCAGCTCTGAGTAAAGGCACGGTGGGCGATTCGGTGCCCAGATTGGGAGGATCCGATCGGGAACGAGGCCAAGGTACCGCAGTTTAACACCTCGTCGTGTTTGCCTGGGTGCCACGGGAACCCATTGCAGGTGGTCAGGACCCCGGGTCATTGGTTCTGCTTGAAAGGGCCAACTCCTACCGAGCAGTGTCCCCATCGCTTGACTGGGACATCGGCTTCCACTTACCTGGTTAACTGGTCCATCTGGCACACTATGTACAGCAGCTTGCATCACACTGCACTGCACCGTACTCTACTGTACTGTACCTATCTCTCTCTCTCTCTCTCTCCCTCTCTCTCTGCTCTCTCTCTTCCTCTCTCTCTCTCTCTCTCTCTGCTCTGCCTCTCTCTTCCTCTCTGTCTGCTCTCTCTCTCCCCCTCTCTCTCTCTCTCCCCTTGTCCATTCGGCTGTGTTGACAGAGAGAGAGAGTATCTCTCTGGTAAAGCCTGATAAGCTTTAGGGGAAAATAGTTTAATTTGCAAATTCCTCAGATGTCACATTCAAAATGTCAGGCAAATTTCACGTTAGTCACAAAAGCTCAGGAAACGTTCACAGTATTGTTGACGAACGGTTGAATGGCTGTACCAAACAAAGTAGTGTCAAAGGAGAAACTGAACCGAGTTGGAAACTATCAATTTTTGCATGTCTTGACAACCTACACGTAAATAAATAAATATAGGATCAAAAACAAACATGCCCATGTCAAATTATTATTATTATTTTTTTTTCTTCAAAATGTCTGGTATTGCAGATAAAGAAGTGGACGTGGCAATAATTTTTGTATTTTCAAATTATGGCTCATATGCATATTTAAACCTCCCCTTTTTTTTTGTTACATTTCAAAAACGTCAGTTACTGCTGATAAAGAAGTGGACGTGGCTATAATTTTTGTATTTTCAAATTATGGCTCATGTGCATATTTAAACTCCCACCCCATTTTTTTAAGTTTTTTTTTTTATTTTTTAGTTACATTTCTAATCGTCGGTTACTGCAGATAAAGGAGTAGACGTGGCAATCTTTTTTTTTTTAATTTCCAGATTATGGTTCATGTGCATATTTAATCCTCCCCATCTTGTGCACATAGTCACTGGGGAACGGTGAGGGTGTGCGTGTCTCTCCGAGTCCTCATCCACGCTCCGACATCCTCGAACCCGAGGCTTTCCGACACGGCCTCCCCATTACCACCTGGCAGGGCTCGGTAATGGATTCTCGCAGGGAGGGAGCTCATCCCCTACCCACGTCTGCCATATTGCTCCTCAGTCAGGAGTGACAGTCTCGCTGGGATAAGTGATTTCCCAGGTCCCTAATGGCTCGGTTGCCTCCCGCCAACATCGCTGATAACGTCCGGAAAGAGAGACGAAAACACACAGACAGGTACGCGCGCCGAATGCTTCCGCCGTTTGACCCCTTCCTGTCACCGCGATAAGCCACCCGGCGGAAAATTCCAGCTAAGACCGGTTTGGGATTCTGAGCTGTTTTAAAGAGGATTTAAGATGTGTTTTTTTTTGACGCTTCTGGCTGGTCGTAGTTAGTCCACGGCTGGTCCAAAACTGGTCTCTCCAGCTGGACATTGCAGGTCAAAGCTAGTTAAACTGGTAGAGTGAGCTGGTGGTGAAACTGGTGGACTAGCTGACTATATAAGCAGGGCAGTTGATGAACAGATGGTTGTGTCGAAAACGCTAAGTGTCAAAAGTGGCTAAGTTTCAAAAACACAGCTCAGCCTAGTTTAAGCTGGAATTTTCCGGCAGGTAGTAGGAGTAGAGGTTTAGCATAAAAAAGACATCTCGGGTTTGGCTGAGGCACAAGCTTATTATGCGTTACAAAAAGGCTGTGAGAAGCAATCTGAGCCGTTTGAGAGCTGCAGAGGTAGAGTTTCGCACAAGTTAATGTGAAACACATTTACAATTATATACTGGCCCAGCCCAGATGACACATATGGAGAGGCTGTGTGTGGAACCTGTGGCACCAGTCTCTCACACAGCCTACCAGAGGGTCTGAGGCAGTGGAAAAAGACAAAAGCTTTGAAACAAAAACTCAAATTGTACCTTTTTAGCGTTGCCTTCATTTGGCAGGGTACTTGTAAAATGTTCTTGGCCCTTTTTGCTGTCTGTTTTTTATGTCTTATTTGTTTTTATGTGTTCTGTTTTCACCATGTCAGTTATTGTATAATGTTATTACTTTCTGATTACTTTTATTGTGAACATTTCTTTACATGCCTGTATAAGAAACACGCTATATGTATATGGGCCATTATGATTTTTCAAAATGCTTCATATGGGACAAGCACATTTTCCATGAACTCAATGGTGGGTCCAGGGGACGTATAGGGTTCATATATATGATTTTCACGTCAAATATGAAATATAGGTTTGTCTGGATTCATCATCTTCCAGCATATCACAGCGTAGCCTCTCATCGCGGCAATGACTGGAAAGTCTGGGACCAATTGTGAACGTCTGTTAAACATTCTGAATTCTGTAGGGGATCTCCCTTTAAAAAGCAAAAAAAGACTTTCCACTTCTACTTATTTTGTCAATGTATATGATGAGTGGTATGAAGGTAGGTTTAAAAAGATCTTGCAGTTACCTTTATACAAAAGCCAAGGCATTTTTAAAATTTAAAAATCACACCCCATCAGTCATAACGGTACTAACTGATCTTTACCTCTTTGGGTTTCAGCCATTTTTATCTAGGCAACTCCGCCCTATATCTGAACGTTGCATTGTGGGGGGAAAGAGTCTAGGCTGTCTTCACGCCATCAAACATCAGTCACTCATTGGCTGGATCAGCAATCAGCGAATCAAATTTAAGAGCTGCTCACCAGTCATAATGGAGACAGCTCAGGGGAGTGGGGGGGGGAGGGGTGCATTGACGCTTCGCGCGTGCAGCCATGACGTCTCTTGGACAGGTGCGCAGACATGATGTAATTAACCTCATGTGACTCGCACTCCCGAGCTTTGGGGCTTTGGGCCGCCCGCCCCCCCCCCCCCCCGGAGTGATTTATCATCCGCGGTAATTTATAGTCCGCGAGTCAAAGGCCAATCAGCCTTCGCCAGGCACCCAACATCGCCACGGCGACAACTGTGCCTAGTCACAGTCATCTTTACAGCTAGAGCTGTGTGGCTAGGATATGGTATAGGATTACAGTCACAGCCATCTTTACACCTAGAGCTGTGTGGCTCGGATGTGGCACAGGATTACAGTCACAGCCATCTTTACACCTAGAGCTGTGTGGCTAGGATATGGCATAGGATTACAGTCACAGTCATCTTTACACCTAGAGCTGTGTGGCTAGGATGTGGCACAGGATTACAGTCACAGTCATCTTTACACCTAGAGCTGTGTGGCTAGGATGTGGCACAGGATTACAGTCACAGTCATCTTTACACCTAGAGCTGTGTGGCTCGGATGTGGCACAGGATTACTGTCACAGTCATCTTTACACCTACAGCTGTGTGGCTAGGATATGGCATAGGATTACAGTCACAGTCATCTTCAAACCTACAGCTGTGCGGATAGGATATGGTATAGCATCTCAGTCACAGTCATCTTCAAACCTACACCCACATGGATAAGGTTATGGTTTTGGTTCATAGTCACAGTCTCCTTCATACCCACAGTTGTGTGGACAGGATTTGGTACAGAACTAGTCTGTGATAAAAGTGTAAACAAGCTCTGTTTTAATTGAAGGGAAATCGCTTTTGTCCGTATTTATTTTATTCCTAGACAAGAGAAGAACAAGGAAGCGTTTTGGATGTCCGTCGGATGTCCTCCCGCTGATGGTCCTACTCTACAGCCTTATTGGTGGAAGAGCGCAGCACACTGTAGGGAGCCCGATTATGGCAGAGGGGAGAGGACGTTAAGGCAGGGCAGTGTCTGAGCCTCTTTCTCACTTACACACTTTTTGCAAAAAATTGGCTCGATGCTTTTTTCCAGCCAGGCATCGCACATTCCTTCGTTTCGGGTTAAGCGGCGCCTCTTCCTCTGGAGATGTTCGCAGTAGAGGGCCCCGGTGCAGTTATAACCCCACTGTTTAAATGTGCAATCTGACAGCTGAGGCAGTCCATAACCTTTAGCATCGCCATTAATGGTAATAAAATGCGGAGGCCCTCTCGCCCGGCTCAATATTTTTGGGTCAATAGCCGGAGCCGTACGGACCCGGCCGTGTATGTCAGCAGGGTTGGAGATTTTTTTCTCTTTTCTTTCTTTCTTTCGTTTCTTTTTTTTCTTTTCTTTTTTTCTTTTTCGGTTCGATCTGACTGCGCAGACAGGTGAGTAATGCCCCTGGACTGACGCTCAGGTGTTAGCGGTACCTTTCCTGAACCTGGGAGGAGCCAGGCGGGGCACGATGGCCAAGGGGCAACGGAAGGGGCGGGGGCAAGGGGGAGTGGGTGGGGGGGGTGGCGGGGGGGTTGGTGACTGAGCCTGTGATTCACACACCCAGGTTTTTCCACCCCATTCCAGACACAAAAAATAGAGCTGTAGCAGAGGGGAGGGGGGGGGGCATGGCAGAACATTACCTCTATCACATGGAAGAGAGGGGGGGAGGGGGTGGCTGCACATTTACCTCTGTATCACATGGAAGTGAGCAGGGTGGGGGGGGGGGGGTTGTTTACGTACGGGGGACAGCCTCTGAGCTCGTTTGGGCTCGGTCCAGCTGACGGACAGCAGTGGCGCCAGCAGGATTCTCCCCCCCGCCACGCGGATGCGATTGACAGCGTGCGATCTCCTGCGACAGAAGAGTTAAACGCAATTAAAAGAAGCCTGGGTGTGTTTTCGTTTCAGATTCAGTGGCATTTCTGCGTGTTTTCCTGACCCGAAACTCGCATTTGTTGTTTAATAAAGCAAAAATAAGAGGAAAAAACCTCAAAGCTGCCGTGGCAGGGATGGTGGTCGGTGTGTACTCTGCATACAGGTGCCTGTACCTGAGGAGAGAACGCTGTGGGCACCACTGCTGGGCGGTGCCAGGCGGTGCCGGGCACAGGGTCGGACATGAGCAGAATAAAAATGGACTCCATGTCGTGCTTTTCCGTCGCCTTCAGCGTAGAGTCTGCCTGTCTGTCAGGCGCCCTGGATGGGTGCACGGGTAAATAAATAAATAAGCAGGTAAATTAATTAGCAAGCCTAAAAAAGACAATTACCCAAATCGGCGGTGATACCGTCCGCACTTGGTCGAGCCCGGGTCTGCTTTGGCGTTTGTTTTGTTGTTCGTTCTCTTTGTCTCTGTTTGTTGCATGTGAGAGAGCGTGATTATGCAGAGAGCGGAGCGAGGCTTCGCGGCTGGGGAGGGGCCGGGCCCCTCGGGCGGGCACGCCGGCGCTAAAAAAGCAGAAAGAGCTTCTAAAACACGGCCAGATGCGCACCGCCGTGGAGCGATCCTCTCCAGTCAACCTGAACAGAGTGCAACAGGAGCTGGCTGTCTCTCTCTCTCTCTCTCTCTCTCACACACACACACACACACACGGGTGAGCAGGTGGGTAGAGGGTGTGCTGGCACGTGGGCGGGCAGGAAACTGGGTACAGGATGACTCGTTTCTCACTTAAGGTTGCCACATCAATCTCAGAAATCCCCTCCCCCCCAACCCCCCCTTTCATTTTTTCATCTCCAGCCTGGTCCTTTTAGATCCTATTTATATGAAAACAATGCGCCAGCCATTTAAAACAGTTCTCTCATTTCAGAGTGAGAGAGAGAGAGAGAGAGAGAGTGAGAGAGAGACAGGAGCAGCAGGGGAGAGGAAGAAGATGGAGGGGGGCAGGGGGGTGAAATAAACAGCCACAGGAAAGGCTGAAGCTGTGGAAAGCTGAACTGTTCCATAACCCAGAACACCTGTACCGAGAGAGAGGGAGTGTGCTTAACTGGGACACTTGCCGGGGGTAAATCTTATAGCACTAGTGCCACCTGCTGGCTGGACATGCAAACACGCCCTGGGGGAGCGGGGAAAAAAAGGGGAGGGGTGGAGAGGGGAGGGAGAGGGAGAGGGTGGGGGCATGAGGGATGAAGGTGGCCTCATTAGAGAGACAGAGGGGCCGGGACAGGGGGCGATTTTAGCCCTGGGGAGGCCGGCGTCCTGCAAGTTTCAGTGCTACCTTTCAATTAGCCGCTGCCTCGCACCCGAAACACCAAGAGAGGCGACTTCCTATGCAAATAATGACATCAATTAAAGAAGCAGGAGGCGGGGTGGAGGGGAATGCAGCGGGCCCTGCGGCCCCCTTCCACCCCCCCCCGACCACCCCCCACCCGCCTGCAGCCGCCCCTCCCCAGTGTATGGACTTTATTGCTTTTGTGATTAGCCCCCGTTGTTTTACAGGAGAGGGTCACACACCCAACCGCAGGGTCCGAAACTCCGGCAAAGGATCCCTCAGCTGGAAGGCTGCGGCACTTTCCTGACGGAGTTTGTTTTTATTTTATTTCAGTTTTCTTTTTTCTTTCTTTTCTGTCAGGCATTTTCCCTCAACGTGTCAGACCGGAGCCAAAATGAAAATTTCTGTCTGATTTCTTCATTCCGATAGTGTTTATTGGGAGACATAAACGTGGCAGGGGTTGTTATCAGCTGTCTGCCATAGGTATGGCTTTTCCGATCAACTTTCTCAGGGTTCTGAAAAGGACAGATTCATTGAGCCTTACCCTTATTTAACACCAAGCGCAAATAAATGTGAAAAATTTGGTCAAATAACAGTGGATAAGGATAAGGATGATATTAGTTCTGTATATGTTATAGTATTATGTTTAGCCCTGTTTCCATATATAGCACATCTTGCCAAAAGCATTATCAACTAAAGCACAGAATGACTAATTTGAGCTGAAATGTATTTATTAATCAATTTGTTTGTTGTTTTTTAATGGGAAATTGAACCCCATGAGAAAGGAAAATTCACTTGTGTATTATGCTCCGTACCTCAGGTTCCCAGGTTTTTTACGGGTTTTTGCTGTAACATATTTATAATAATCCAATTTTACTTTGTATTAACATCCAGATGTTGCCATTTATTTCCACAGGGACAAAATTCAGTGCACCAGTGTCCACGATAAAACTTAAGCCACGCATTAGAGCTTTGAAATGCTGAATTCTCAAGAGGAGAAAGAAAAAGGCATAAAAGAGTGCACAATCCCATTAGGTCCACTGGTATGGGTAGATTGGAATTAATTCTGGATTATTCATTTATTTATTTATTTATTTGCCTTTTAATAAGGTAACCAGAAAAAATAAAGTTTAATTTGGCTGCTGCTGTGTTTCGACTGCTGTGTCCAATCCAGGGAGAGCTGTTGGAGAGAGGGAGAGAAGAGGAAAGGGATTGAGAGAGGTGGAGAGGGAGAGAGGACACTGAGAAAAGGAGTCGCGACCGAGATGAAAGGCTAATCCAATTGCTCATCCACATCTCGCCAGAGAAAAGAACAGAATGAACCGCGGGGTTTTATTTTCCTTCGGAAGAATAAAAAACCGGAGGATGACCCACGCGGAATTGAATCTTAACGCTTAACGTTTTTCTTTCTTCTGTCGGGGGGTTTTCCAAAAGCCAGGGCCCGCTCCCAGCACTTTAACTGGATGAGGAGACGGAAGATCTGAGCTCATTGCCTCAGTTCTTACTCTTACAGCTCTTAAGAGGTGGACAATTGAAGCACGATGTACAACTCCCAGGGGGGGGACTTCCGATTGCAACCAGGGGCGAGGAATAAGGCATCTCCCCTCTGGGACGTGTTGCTGTCGTGTGTCGATTGTGACAGACAGGACAAAGGGACTTGTCGCCATCGGATACCGGCTGGTGCCGATCAGGATGTGCTGCACCCTGTCAGTCAGGAGCATATCACTTCTGTCACCGTGATCAATTCTCACCTTTAAACACCAGCTGAACAAACCAAACGTGTCATTCTGAACAGAGGAATAAATTGATAGCTATTGACAAAAATGTCCTTCTAAGCTAGTTTAAAACGTAATAAATCCATAATCCACAATAGTGTAATATACAGTATACTGTTATATAAATACTGGTATACACTGATGGAAGCAATATGTTGCTCCCGGCACCAATTTGTGATTTTCTTTCAGGTGCCTCTTTCTCTCAGACACACTGTCCATTCGGCTGTGTTGACAGAGAGGGTGGATTGAGCAGGGCTTGGTAAGACAAGCTGGAGGCTCCGTGACCCTCCCCAGCTCCGAGCAGCTCTCTGTTCTTCCCGCCTCCCTGTTCTGTCCGCCACAGATGTACCGACCTGAAGGATTATGTGAGGAAAAAAAAAAAAAAAAAACAGATTCCAGACTACAGGAACACAACGGTGTCCATTTTTTTCCACCTCCTCTCCTTGCCTATTTGTCAGAGAATATCCTCCCCTGTCATTTCTAGCTTTCTCCCTCGTGTAGTGCCGCAACGAGATTGACCGATTGATTCATTTCTTATTTAAGACCCAGAGACAATCTTGCAAAATTGCAGGGGAAAAAAAAGAAAAAAACAGGTTTGATTTATGAGGCGGTCTTATTGATTGTTCGGTGAAAGAAGATCCTCAACATAACATTAGCGACTGTTTCTGTCCATTTCAGGTGCGGTTCGCCTCTCATTCGCAAATGGCATGCGACTGACGGGCTGACAGACAAATTTAATCCTTCTCCCTCTTCCCCCTTTGGCACCAAGAGGCACGCTTAAACAATTGACCTTTTTTTTTTTTTTTTTAACCCTTTAAGGTGTGAGATCACAAATACAGTGTGTGATCAGAAGGTTCTAAAATGTACATTCTAATGCTGATGTCACAATCACTGCTGGTGATTGAAAGCAATGGAGTTCTAGAACACTGACTTGGAATTTTGAAGAAAAAAAAACCTTCCAAGAGACCTACTCTTCAAAGGGTTAATCCCCCAGGTCAGTGCCCATATTCATAAAGTCTCCACAGGATGCTGTTCTAGGATCAGTTTTGCATTTTTGTTCATCATGGATAAGGTTAGACCAGTTTACACATAGTGTTCTCACTGTGTTGCCGGCATTCTGTGGCAATGTTATAACATTGCAAACATTGACAAAACATTCCAGTAACATTGTGAGAACATTTTTGTGTTTGTCGGGAGGATACGGACTGGGGGCAGGCAACTTGATCCTAGATCAGCACTCCTGGACCTGTTCTGAAATGCTCTGTCAATACATTCACAAATGAGTTTCATTGTAACAGGGGAGCAATACAGAGGCGAAAATTCGCGTCCTCTTTAATTAAACATAAATGCAATCCATCGTACCCCCCCCCCCCCGTTCCGATCTTCTCTCATAGATCACAGTCCTCCAGTATCACCGTACAACAACTGTATTATATCAGTATTGCCGAAATTGTAAACGCTGCCATTGTGCGTCCGTTTCTCTTTATCACCAATCACAGCCGAGCAGTGCGTCAGAGGCAAGCCACTAAATTAGTGATACTGTCTCACAGAGGAACACCGGCGTGGGCAAGTCGGTCCCAATATTCATCGGTACCTCCGCTATCGCTAAATCAATACCGCGCGTCTCGCGCCGCGATCGATTTTTGTTCGCGCGCGACAACCGCAGAGGGAACGGGTTTCGCGGCCGGCGAGGCGCAGAATTCGTCTCAGAATCGCGCACACAGCCGCTATCTTTACCCGTGACCGCGGGCCCTCGCCGCAGACGGACAGCAACCCCAACAGCGCGGGTGACAAATGAAATTCCAACTCAGTGCTAAATCTGTGCTGAGCCCAATGTGATTACAGGTTTTTATGTAGAAACAGCTGGCTGCAGTGCCTGAACAGCTGCAGAGTGACTATTTAGCCATGTAGAGAGAGACAACAGACGCAGACATCACATGCAAATGCCACACCTACGGCAGAATAAAATGCTAGTGTATGGACTAATGATGCAACAACACACAGCTGGCTGAGAAAGAGCCGAGTAACCGACTGTACAATTGATGTTGGTCTCTTAAAATGGGGGACTGTGTATATAAAAGGCTGTCATTCCTATATTCAGATCTGCCAACGTGTATGTAAATGTATTGGAATTAACCACATTGTTTCATTTCAAATCCAGTGTGTTGGAGTACAGAGCCAATACAACAAAAAAATTACTCTATGTTACTCTACCAATACTTTTGCATTTAACTACATTATTTCACACACACACACACACACACACACACACACACACACACACACACACACACACACACTCACATATTATATATATATATAGATCGGAGAGGTTAGTGTGAAGATAACACAGCATTAATCCAGTCTGAATGACAGTTTGTTCAGACCGGGGTGTCCAGAAAGATATTTCACTCAATCGCACGTAATCGTGACCAAAGGTCTACGTCCCTTTTCAGTGAGAAGGGCATGGGGTGCGGGCTATGATGAATCTGCGCTCGACCAGACGCAAAGACAGACTGCCGGAATATTGAAAACTTATTTGGGACTGTCAACAAGCCTATGAGTCAATGCCATCGCTCAGCAATAACTTATTTATTGTATGTGTTTGTGTACCCAGCATAATGTGAAATTTCAAAAAGGCATGAAATGTGAGCTTTGCAAGCTCCAGTGAGCCTTGTGGATTGGGTATGACTGCACAAAAAAAAAAAAAAAAAGTCAAATAAATAGGCTCCAACTCTATGAGATTTTAACTCAAAAACTGACAGCAGCTCATATCCCTGTGCAGAGCAACTGAACATCGGAACCATAGTGGTCCGGTTCCCTCATCACCTCAGTGGCTGATGGAGTGGCTTGTTTGATCAAAGGATCCAGTAAAAGGGAAGGGCGATGCATTTCTATATCTTTACCAGTCATATTCCCTCAGTCGTTCACTCATAAAAGATGTGCCTGCTAGGTCTGCATGAAAATGTTTGCTATGGAAGTTGGAGTTAAGAATGACCTTTGGCCCTCGAAGAGGTGCAGTGACACGCGAAGGAGACCAGCAGCCAATCGTTCTCCAAGATGGTGTGCTACAGGGATCCTCCACTGTTATAATACGGCACTTGAAATTATATATATATATATATATATATATATATATATATATATATATATATATATACACATACATCTATATATATATATATATATATATATATATACATATATATATATATATATATATATATATATATATATATATACATAATCTATATATACATACATCTATATATATAATATATTGTATATATTATATATCACTAAAACCTCCAACTAAATCCTCCACTGTTATAATACGGCACTTGAAATTATATATATATATATATATATATATATATATCACTAAAACCTCCAAATTACTTTGTGTGTTTATAGCTTCAAGGCAGCATCATTAGTTTTGTGTCTCACCAATTCTACGGGAATCTGAATATAATTCAAATGGTTTAATCGGCCATTTATAATGTATATAATATATGACATAAAAGAGCTAATTATCCAAAGTGAAGCTAAGCACTTACTCTGTCATCTTCACATGTTTATTGAATCTTTACAGAGCTAACCAAAAGTGATTTCAAGCTGATTACATGTTTATTGATATAAATAATACAAGCCGCATGAATGGTTCAGGGAACAGTCAGTTGGGCCTGAAATTAATAATTAGATTGATACATTGTTTCAGACCGTATTATTTCAGCTGTTTTATAAATATTATTTAGACATGTTTATGCTGCATTAGTGGATGCAAAATGTGACTCGGCATCCAAGGGAAAATTTTATTGACATACGGTGGGTTTGCTTTGGTTCGAACATGCAGCATGGAATAGCAAAATCCTATCAGAATTTTTATTTTTAATTTCTCTGTGTATTTATCACAGTTGTGTTTTATTTACTCTGTGCAAATAGTTTGCCCAAGACTGCACTACTGCAGTTAATTCATTCAAAGGCCCTCAAACACATGTTCTGCCTGGTGAGTCAAGCTTGTATTGAAATGTTTACTGTAGGGCAAGGTCAATGTAGGTGAGAGAATCCATTGAGCAGCACCACATGTAGTCTTTCCTGTAAATCTCCTGCAAGGGAAACTCAAGACCAACACACACACACACACACACACACACACACACACACACACAGCATCATACAGAATGGTTGCATAGTAGCATTGCAGGGGCAACAAACATTTGTCGTTGATCCCAAAAAAAAACGTCTCTCTCAATCCAAAGGGAGCTGGGAATTACATTATTACAGCTGTCAGGCATTTTTTCTTTGTTTTTTTAATTTGTCAACCAGATCTAGAAAGCAATAGACACCATCGTCCGCCATTTTCTAAAATGAAATGCAAACGAGCATGGGCCTCAGAGGTACTGTTACTATGCAGTTAAAAATGAAACAAAAATTCCAAAGTGGAAAATCGCCTCAGTAATGCACAGGAACAACGGCAGAAAAGGACATTTTCTCTGAAAGGAAAGCCTGCCAAAATGGACGCCTGCTCGGAAATGAAGAGCCACCTCGCAATTAGAATATTCCCAGAAATGTGTCCTTGCTCTCAAACACGCGCTTACGCGCACGATTAAAGTTTACTAGAGTCAGGGGATTAAAAACCTGCAATCTGGCAACCAAGGAACTTTTGAACAACCCTCCTTCTGAGTCTCGCTTCCGCCTCTGTTAATGGTTTTATGAACAGTAACCCATTTCTGAGCATGCATACTTTTCTGTTGGAATTGCCTCTATGACCAAACTATCGTTTCGTAGAATAGATCTGTTTTTTTTAGTCTCACCCTTGAGCACGTATTCCTCAGAAGGGTTTCCATTTTGAGAATGCATCCATTTCTCAGACTCTCTTTTGAGTAGATTTTCCCGCCTGAGTAGGATTTGACAAGTGTCAATTTCTAAGCACAGTGGTTTAGCAGAGGTGTCTGTCCATCAGGGCAACTATGCTGAGGAGCAGTGCAGAGACAGAAAGTGCACTCAGGTCCATGATTCAATTAATTAGTTAATTAACATGTACAGTGTTACGTCATGCCAATAAAGCCATTTGAATTTGAATTTAATAGATTAATTAATTTCTTTACAGATCCCCCCCATGTGGTCTGAAGAAAGCCTCACTGCTTCAAAGAGTTTGATATTCATCTCTGTCAATAAGGCCTATCCTGGAATAAATTAAGGCATGTTTCAGGTGAAAAATTAGCACCCCCCACTTTTCATTTCCACACTATTTTAAAATTAAACAGTCCACTTTTAATCAACTCAGAGACAGACGTGCATACATAACTACACTCCCAGAAAAAAAGGGTTGCTTGGTTTGTCTTTATAGCGGATCCCATTTTAGCTCTTTATGGAACCCTCTTTGGTCGGTGTACAAAGTGTGAAAGCTCCCAGATTGAACAAAGAACCCTTAAACTATATAGGGTTCCTCTATGGAGACACAGAGGAACCCTTTGGAACCCTTTCTTCTGGGAGATTAGCAGGTGATTCGCCCTCAGGTCAGTCATCTGAAATGCATGAACTGAATGCACATGGGAAATGACGCAATAAAGAAATAAGCCTGTGTTCATAAACCACTTTGAGACAGATAATCGCATCCACAGATAAATACATTAAATTGGTTATTATCGTAACCTAGCATCGCTAAATGGCGGAAATGGCACTTAGCCTAGCGGCTTACGTAAATGCTCTCCGGTTGGGGGAAATCCACTCTCTGCTCTACACCTGCCAAGATGTGAAAAGGGAAGACAAACAGACACCTGCCCTGGGAATAGTGGAGGTACCAGGAGGTACATTACCTGGACCTGCCGAAATTAAGATCCCCCCCCCCCCCCCGACATCTACTATAATGCATTATTTCATGCATTTGAGTTGTGCTGCTCTCATTTTAAATATGAATGAATTAGCTTGCCGTGATGTAGTTCATTAAGAACAATCCACTTCGCAGTGTGTAGTCGGGGGTGACTGAACCCTCCTCTGCTACAGGTAAGTAATTCAGTCGTGTTTTAATTAAGCTGTACCAGATTGTACACTGGCAACACTCATCACCTACAGTGGCAACATACAGTACATAAACAATGCCTTCCATACAACATAAACTGTCTGACATAATTACCTGTTTGTAGCTGAGAGTCCATGGTAATTACACTGTATACGCCTTCACCTCACAAGGTGTCAGACTTCTCATATTCCGACTGAAGTTGCACGGTTCACAGGAGACCATTAAAGCAAGGGACGGGTGGTGAAGCAGAATGGCTCTTCCTGATATCAACCATTGGCGATCGGTCACTGAACTAAACGGAATCCCACAGGGAGAGGCCGTAAACAGTGGAGAGCGAGAGAGAGAGAGCGGCAGGGTTAAATCTGAGAGCACACGCTCAGTTGGGCTTTATTCTGGGATGGATTGAAACGCATTTAGACGGAGATCCCCCGCGTTCTGAGAGGAAAAGCGAACGGCGCTTTTCGAAAAGCCGGGCGACGACCGCAATCGGAGGCCGTCCGTGTTTTTCCAAAGTCCCCGCGATCGTAGAACGAAAGCGACGTAATTATCAACCGAATGAATAAAAAGTGAAAAACAAAAAAACTGAGGAAGAATATGAGTTAAAAGGTGAAAGTTCTATATTTATGTTTTTTTTTTTTAAACGGCAGAATGAAAATGGAGAGGAAAGGCGGCAGGAGGACGGATTAGAATCTCAATTAACGGAGGCTGGTACAGTACGGACAGCAGAACCTTCAGATAACGGCAAGATCGATGCGGGTGGCTTAGCACCCGCCGGAGCGGGGGTAATCTTCCGTCGAAACCGAGGGAGGCACACGCACCCGTGGGGGGGTCGCACCCCCGGGACCGGCAGGGTGGGGGACACGGGGGGGGGGGGGCTGGGGGGAAGGGCGGGGTGCACGCGGCTGTTTTTGGGCGCCGCCGGGGGGAGCTTGTCCTTTACCTCCGAACCGTCGGTTGGCTCGGAGAAAGAGGCGGAGCCACGGAACGGCTGCCGTGAGCTGAATTGCGATTCCGTCGTCTCAGATCTGTGTTTTCAGCAGCTGAGGTCGTCCCATCCAGCTGTTCCATCTCCATCTGTTAGACAAACACACACTCTGCATTCTCTCCATCTGTTAGACAGACACACACTCTGCATTCTCTCCATCTGTTAGTCAAACACACCGCAGCACACCAACACTACACAACCCTGCATTCTCTCCATCTGTTGAACAGACACACCAACACTACACAACTGTGCATTCTCTCCATCTGTTAGACAGACAAACCACAACACAAAAACACTATACAACTTTGCATTCTCTCCATGTGTTAGTCAGACACACCACAGCGCACCAACGCTACACAACTCTGCATTCTCTCCATCTGTTAGACAGACACACTGCAGCACACCAACACTACACAACTCTGTGTGTTTGTGTACGTGTGTGCGCGTGTGTGTGTGTGTGTGTGTGAGAGTGTGTGAGAGAGTGTGTGTGTGTGTGTGCAGGTGGGGGGTGAGACCAAAACATGTACACACACACACACACACACCTGCACTCATCTTATTTGCATCCCTAGGGGGTAAATATCCCTATTTCCACCTGTTGAAAAGAAGGCGAAGTCACCCGTACGAGCACATGCCCATCAGTTAAACAATCGGCAGCTACATACACACCGTTAATGACAGGTCAGGAAGAAATATAGCGAAAGCATTACAGGGAGGTGGCGCGCACTTTAAATTATGCATTATGATTTCAACAAACCCGAGAGCCATGAATGTTACATGAAACAGACGTGAAGGCGTTTCCAGGCGCTTAAACGAAGCCGCCAGCGCCGCTCGCTACGCTATCTCCTGGAACTCGACCTGTCAGCGTGTGACAAAGCGGGATCGATACCGTTTTGAGGCATTCATAAATTAAAATTGAGTATCGCTTCGCCTTTAGCAGTAAATACATTCGGGTTTTTTTTTTGCGAGCAGAAACTGTTTTCACGCTGCGAGGAAGCTTTTTTTTTTTGCAATAAGTCAATACGCGCTTTCTTTCATTTTCTTTCTTATTTTCTGGCAGACACGAAGCCGCAATTGCAAACATATTTTTGGCACATCCCTAGACATCTCCGAATATTGTAAACACTACTGTTTCCAATGACAAAGACTATTAAATACAAATTAAAGAACAAAAACTCAATATATGCACATGAGTATCCATGTATGTCTGCAGGGTCCTCCCCCCCCCACCCCCTCCCCTTACCACCCCCCCCGAAATAAATATTTAGATTTATTTTTCATTTCTTAATCATAATGCCTCTAAAACAGTAACATTGATTTGGCTGGATAAAGATTGCTGTGCAAAAATGCAGCATGTTAAGTGGACCTCTTATCACCGGGTGGGGAAGTATCGAACAGGGCTGACGTTGAAGGCGTCTTCGTCCTGCAGCGAGGTTTCAGGGAGAAGTTTACAAATTGCTTTCTGGCGAGCGGTGCGCAAATTGATCAAATATATACGCCCCGGCATTACGTTCGATCAGGGCCCGGCGGCTGGGGGTTGAAAATAATCCGCGGCGAAGCCCGCGCCAGAGACAGCGGTCCTCAGCCTCGAGAAGCCCGACTCGATCCGCAAAAGTGCCTTCGGCTCGGTCGGGGGGGTGAATATTCCGTGTCGCATTAGCGTCGCGGCCTGCTGGTTCCTGAATAAGCGGGCTGAAGTGCAGAACGGTCTCGCCACAACGGCGCGTCGATGCGACAAATAAAATAAATACATAAATAAATACATTCTGAGACTGAAGGGGAAGTAGATTGCGGGGGGGGGGTGGGGGAGGGGGTGGGGGGGGGGAGGGGTTGGCCGACAGAGGGCTTTAACACAGCAGGCGATGGCACAAGTTGTGAGCCCAAAGAAGGAAGGAAAACATCAGAGCGGAATTATCGATCGTATTCGCTGACCCCCCCCCTTCCACTGGCGCTCGTTTCTGAATGGTCGCAAACTTAAAGGCATCGGTTGCGTTAAGGTAAAGTCATGAATGTGGAACTGAGGTCTTATTTCCCTCAAGGACGTGTAAGCCAAACATTCAATGAAATAGCTTTCACTTGCCTGTTAACTCAATATCTAACAACAACAACAATCCGCTATGGTGTTGAACAATATTGCAGTTTGCAACTGTTTTGAATTACACTCTGATTGTATTGTAATTATTATTATTTTGTTATAGCATGCATCCTCATATATATATTTATATATATATATATATATATATATAGCAGAATTTACCAGAGTACAGTACCATATTGACCAAAAGGCACCCTCATCACTCTCTTCATATGTTTTAAACTTCGACTGGAAAACATCAATACTGTATTGTACTGATACAAAAGGCACCATGACACTAGGGAAATTTGTTAGTGACTCAAAAGAACCTCTTCATTGAAAACAAAAATAAACGAAACAAAAAACATTGCAATCATTCTTGAAATGTACAAGTTGTGATATGCATCCATCTATACAAGACAAGGCTCCTGTTAAACATTTGTCAGTCTGAAAGGCCATCAATTGGGATCGAATGAAATGAGTTTTCCTGTATTTTATTTATTTATTTTTGTTTCTTATTCTGTCAAAATTACACTTGACCCAGCAACAGTCCACAGCACCATATGGTGCCATAACCACAAGGCTTCAGTTCACTTCCCTGACATGGGGTTAAAAAAAAAAAAAAAAAACAGCTTTCCCAAATCAGCATTTTGTCAATCAATATTTTTTTCAACCTAAATGCTGTAACATCTGTAGATTAAGTTCTTTTCTTTTGCTTGCTGCCAGTATGCTAATTGTTTAAATCCTTTTTTGTGCTGTCAATATGCTAATTCCCATCTGTCACTAGCATCTCATTGCACCACACGGATTACATATGAAAGCCATTTCACTTCACTAAACAGTCTTTCTTGGCATCATCAAAAAAAAAAGAAACCAGGTGCAAGGTCAGTGCTTCCTCACTGGAAGGAGAAAGCAAGGACGCCGGCCAGCACAACCAACGGAATCGTTAACCGCCTCACTTTCCCTCTGTTGTTTTCATCAGACAAGGCGCCGCACGTTCTGCCGGGGATTATGCACGCTGGGTTCTAAAGAACGCACATCGCCGTTCTTAAGAATACATCCATCGCAAATCAAAGTGCCTTTTGGTTTATTCCCCCGCGCAATACCCCGGCAATGTTACAACCGCTTTTTCTTCTTCTTCTTCTTCTTCTTCTTCTTCTTCCTCGTGTCTTCGACGCCGAGCCTGTCTTTCCAGTGAAGCCTGGCCCTCGGAGGACCTGACGTCGGGGGCCAAGGGTTCCCCTAATTGGTTGGTTTGCGCCCGTTCCGGACCCGTCCCGGGCCCCCCCCCTCCCTCCGCCAGGGAGCGGGCGCCTGACGAGGAGCGCGATTTCGGCGATCTCCGCGGGAGCAGCCTGTGGCGAGGGGTTGTCAGAACAAAATTAACTGTTTGCCCCGCGCTGGGATCTCACGGAGGGGGCTCTCGGGGGAAGCAGGTCTCCGCGCTTTCGCGAGCGCCTGGTTCGCCCCCTCGACGCTCGCTCGTGTGAATTAAGCGAGCAGAGTCAAACAGCTCCGATCCCCGCAGGTCATCTTTTCAGCGAAACTGAAGCTCCCACAACATCCCCAGTCCTGCATACTGAGAGCTTAACCAGAAAAAAAGAGAAAAGAATGTGATGTCATGTGATTTAAAATTGGGTGTACGTGCAAGCCCAGGAAAGAGGTGAACTGGCCGCTGGGTAATACTGAGTAACATAGGACAGAGTCCTCCTATATATTGTCCCTCACTTTTCAACCAGTGAGAAATCAACAGCAACCCAGAGATGCTGGAGATTCCATGTTCATTGTGTTCATTACGGCCCATCACCTTGAGTTTTTCAAATTCCATTAAACTGCATGGAAGCACCTCCACTAATGGGGATGCCAATTATAAGCTATCTGAAACACTGGCCCAGAAGAATTCATCATAGAGTGCAAGAAAATAGCGAAGTGCTCTACCAGTAGATCGTTGACTCACATCCAACACGTGTCTGTGTGTATGCATGTTGTGTGTGTGCGAGTCTTGTGTGTGTGTGTGGTGTGCATGGTCGTGTGTGTGTGCATGTTCGTATGTATGCAAGTGTGTGTATGTGTGGTGTGCACGCTGCGTGTGTGTGAGCATGCATGCAAGTGTGTGTATGTGTGGTGTGCATGTTGCGTGTGTGTATGTGTGCATGCATGCATGTTTGTGTGTGTGTGCATGTGTGTGTGTGGGGGGGGCGTTTGGGCTAGAGAATAATAGCTGTGGGATAACATGATCACAGAGAGCGAGCGGGGATGCTACGCTTAGCTAACGGCAGAAATGGAGACGCTCCACGCTGGCGTGTGCCGTTCAGCTATTTTCTGATTATGCCGGACCTGGGGAACAGGTGCGTGCCCCTCTGCCATTAGAGGGACACCTGGCCCTGTCTCTCCGTTCCATTAGCCGCTCACCTCTGGGCCGGTCCCGGCTCACATCAAAGGAACGAACGGCTGGGTTTGTCTTCAGTAAAATGGGTCTGGGAAGGACCATCTTTTCCGTGTCTCTTTGAAGACGCTCTTTTGATCAGTTTGGTCTTTCTTTTTTTTTTTGTTGTTGTGTGCTGTCGGTGAGATGAGAGAAGGACGGCGTGGAACGCTGCGGCGCGGCGTCGCTAGCTGCAGCCGCGCGGGGCCCCTCCGCAGCCTGTGAGCCAGCGTCAGAGAGCCAGGCTCAGCAACACGCTAACGCAAAGCCCCGTGATAATTACTGTGCGTGTGTGTGTGTGGGTGTGTGTGGGTGTGTGCGTGCATGTGTGTGCGTGCGTGTGTGTGTGTGTGTGTGTGGGTGAGTGTGTGTGTGTGCGTGTGCATGCGTGTGTGAGTGCATGTTGTTTGTGGCTTAATTATTCAATGGGTTGCCATTAAATAAAAACTACTTTAATTTACAGTTTTGCAGTTATTACATTGAAAAATAGATGAAGTATGTTGTTTTCAGTTTTTTTATTTTACAAAATAAAAATCAGGGAATCAGTGTTTATTTTGAATATGTAAAACCAGGAGAAAATTGTTTCTGTATTTTTTTAATAGGTGCAGATCAGTTTAAAAATATGCATCTGATTACCAACTCCTGCATTTTAAATTGTGCGTTACTTGAGGACAAAGTCCTTCTTTTCTTTTCTTATTTAAAGTGTCTGCATCTGCTCAGCGAGACTCCCCTCTCCACATCTCTTTTTACAAAGTGAAATGTTAATGAGGGATAGTTTTTGCTTCATTCACTTCAAGTGGATTTGGAGAATGTCTGGGCTATTTACAAACCGGGTCTCTCTCTCTCTCTCTCTCTCATACACACACACACACACACCCTGTCTCTAAAGGGCAGGTCACAATTCAGTGGCTTTCAATTAGCTAAGATCACAAGGGGCTACATCACCTTCCTGCTCTGTACAAACACAAAAGTTTTCCTATTGATCCTGTCGCACGTTTTCAAACAGGCCACCAAATCCCCAGACAAATCCACTGCGGGAAAGAGATTTCAGGAGACGATTGTGGGCACAAACAGTGAGCATTTGTTGTTGATCAAGTGTACTTGAGCCTTCTTGTTAAACCGGGCACAGGTTAGAGAATGTTAAACGGCTCGACACAGAAGAGGAATGTCATTATTTCTGGCTTCTTACATTCTCGCCAAAACCGGTCAGCATTTATTACAGGATATTGTGTTCATGACATTCGGTTTGATTCAAATGTATTTGTGTACCACTCACGTGTTATGTGCAGAGACACTGCAACATGAATCTTCACAGAAAAAAACAGAAATGGGAAAAATTAGGACCAAGCCTGAATCACCAAAATTTAAAATTTTAATAAAACCCAGAAAGAATGCTCAAACCTTTGCAATAAATAAGAACACTCAAATAGTGGTCAGTTCAAGGTGAGGAAGACAAGGATGTTTGAGGCATCCATGCCTTGCAGTTGCAAAGGGTTTTCTATTTTTATTTTTATCTTTTTGGTTTCATATGCAGTTGAAAGCCAGTGGGCCCAGTGCTGCCATCATGAACCTTCAGCTCTTTCATTTCTGCCTGTTTGACTTCCAGAGCCATAACGTGAGCAGTGAATCTCATACACGAAAAAGTTTCCCATACAGTGAATTCATACAGCGCTGCCCAGATGAAGGTCTTGAATTCTGAAGGCTCCACGCTTTCAATAAAAGTGAACCGTGTGAGGGGGGGAAATGTGTGGGGAGTCATCCTTCTTTTTGAACCTGCCATTTTTACCTCCAGCATTCATCATGATTTTTTTTGTAAGTGTGCAGTAGTACACTCTATATTCTGAACAGTTTAAAAAGTAAGTTTAAAGCTTAATGTTTCAGGGGGGGTTACGGGTTGATGTGACATCCCTGGTAGAGACGCAGATTCTGGAGATGCAAATTGGAGATGGGGTGTGTGATAAAGAGCCAGGAATTATGCAAAGTGCTTCCCTAAGTGAAGGAAGATGTCCTGGCAGCCACGGAAAATGGTGGTTTGTAAGTATGTAGGTCACGGGAAGAAGGTCCTCTTTTGCATGTTTAGCGAGCTTCTATTTCTGTGAAGGTTTATAATCCAAAAGTTGATGAACTTCGTTTGAGTGGCATTCCATATCTTTGCACAAAGACTGAACTCTGCTGGTCAGTACAACTTTCATCATCCCAGTAACTTCAGAAAAAAATATTTTGATTAAAATAGAATTTATTTTTTGCCTTATGGGGCATGTCTCCTATTTTCATTGACATTCCTGTTCAGTATGCTTAGTGAGTATTTATCCATCCATCAATCCATCGATTATCTATACCCACTTATCCTGGGGAGGGCCGCGGGGGTGAGTATTTATTTATTCCTAAAATATGTCTGTAGTATGCAACCATGAGGCATTGTCAATGAATTATACCGACATCACAAAATAAATAAATAAAGAGTCAAGATTTTAAGATGCCCTAGATTTATGGGTTCCACTTTATATTAAATATAATGTAACGTACACATTTATAAACTATTTCAGTATTTATACTTTTATGAAATTTGAATGTTTTACATCCATGTTGTGCGGGAAAGGACAGATAGCATACACCAGTGTGACTGCAGAAACCTAATGTTGAGACCACAGTGGAAAACAGCAATTGGCACATAATTACAAGAAGGTTTCACGTTGCTTAAGTACAGTGTACAATGTGTACATGCACAGTGGTCATATTGCACCTACAGCTGAAGCAGCAGCGTAATTGCTGTCGTTAGATTAAAGTGCTCCGAAATTTTGAATTCAAGTCAACATTCGACATGGTCTCAATTTCAAGGAAATAGAAAAGAGATTTGGATGGAAGTCTAACCTTCATGCCACAGGCAACTGAATTTATGAGTACCTGTTGGGATTTATTCCTATGCGCTTAAACAACCCTGAAAATTTAGACCGATCATTCCACAACTTTGACACAATCATTAAATTGAACCTTGTTGAAATATACAACTGCACCGCAACGGAGACCTGTCAGGATAGAGATGTGTCCTCATCAGCTATTACTGTTTCCTCAAAGCCTGAAGGTTGCAGGGTAATTATTTTCTTATTTTCAGAAGTTATGACGGGTACCGGGATGAGTCACTACTATCGGGCATTGGTTTCACACCCAATTAATTTGGCTTCCACATTTGCGCTCAAATTCAATAATTAAAAATCATTTCATTCTCATCACGCAGTGAAATCTGGTGATTTGTATGCACCTCTGAACAATGGATACCCAAAGGTAGGAAGAGCAGGCAGCGGCAATAGATATACAGGAAGTCCCACCGTTGCCGCAAGGTTAATTTAATTAGGACAGTGAAAGAAAAATGTCTTTTTCCAGGGTCTACAGGCCCAATTTTGTGGTAAAAACTATGACATTATTTATTTATTTATTTATTTATTTGCCATGGTAACGCTGAGTTTCAGTTAAAAGGCTTTTTATTCTTTAGAGAAATAATATGTCTATAGAGCTGCTGGAAAATAGAGCGTCTGGCTCTTTGGTCCGTTTTACATATGTTGCTGGCAACTTTTGACCCGATAATTAAACACATTCTTTTTGTCTTCGGCTGTTTGGCACTTAGCATATCCCTGCATCCTCAATGCATTTTCTATTAGCCTGGGTTTCTCCGTTCCCTATTAACAAGCTTCATGTTTTTTTTTTTGGTATTTTTCCCCCCTCATTTTGAAGAGCGCATTCTCGCTCCGTGTAATTAGCTGAAGCCCTTTCAGGGGCCGCTCGAGGACTTCATCGTCTGGAAGTTTCACCTACGCCCCTCTTTTGAAAAGCGGAATATTAAAGAGGGCTCGCTTTCTGGCCCCGTTCACTTGAAGCGCACTTTGGGGGAGTGCCCGGGAAATTTACAAACTGGGGGGGGAGGGGGGGGGAGCGCTCTCTCCAAAGAGATGGCCTCAAGTTCAAGACCTTTTAATTGGCTTACATTACGAGACGCTGCATTCTCCCCGAAGCGAGACCATAGAAATTACAACAAAAACAGCTGCACACAAGAAAGTCTTCATTCTGCAAGGTTATTTATTCTCAGACGTCTGCAAAGTGTTTACAACATTTACATTCGCATTCCAAAATGCACTCTGTTAGACACTGTTGCTTGGCACTTTCCAAAGTCTTCTAGGTTCAATTGTGCACAAATGGCCAGATACAGTCAATTCTCTGTCCATCAGTGGTGAGAACTTCCCCTCTCAGCAAAATGTCTCAGTGGATAGGTTGCCTTGAAAGGCCTAGTGGATGAGGTACCTCAAAAGGCCTAGTGGATGGGTACCTTCAAAGGCCTAGTGGATGAGGTACCTTCAAAGAGCTAGTGGATGAGGTACCTTAAAAGGCCTAGTGGATGAGGTACCTTAAAATGCCTAGTGGATGAGGTACCTTAAAAGGCCTAGTGGATGGGTACCTTCAAAGGCCTAGTGGATGAGGTACCTTAAAATGCCTAGTGGATGAGGTACCTTAAAAGGCCTAGTGGATGGGTACCTGCAAAGGCCTAGTGGATGAGGTACCTTAAAAGGCCTAGTGGATGAGGTACCTTAAAAGGCCCAGTGGATGGGTACCTTCAAAGGCCTAGTGGATGAGGTACTTAAGGCTAGTGATGAGTACCTTAAAGGCCCAGTGATGGTATAAGCAATGCACTCTATAGACTAATGTAATGCAGAGTAGACTTTCTATCATGATTATTACATGTTACTAATCAAGTCAGCCCCTCCCCCCCCCACCCCTCTCCCCCCACACACACACAAACACACACACACCTTTTTTAAAGACTGAACGGTCTCAGTTCAAATGGATGCATTTTTTGTAAATATTAAGGGATAGGCATAGTGCTTGATAATATATAATAATATAAAATTATTAATGAGGGAAATTAATAATTTTATATTATTCTTTGAGTATTATTATTCATTTCTGGGTACTCATAATGGTACATTCAATAACAGCTTTAGCACCTGTCGTAAGTTTTCCAGTGCATAATTAATTTTAGTAACCAGTGGACCTATGCATATCCCAAAAATCTATTATGTACATTAGCCAAAGTATATGCCATATCAAAACATGTTCACATAAAATCAATGCATGATAAATATGTACAATACAATAGGGCTCCGGTTTCCATGGAGATAAAAAATATATATATTATTTACATTATATCAGTATTATTTATTACATTCCTATTGTAATTGTTACGTTCACAGTATTATTTAATTTTTTTTTTTTATATTGTATTCTGCTGCAGGATTAAGGAACAAAAAACATTCAGTACACTTTGTTCCATAAACAATGACCATAAGCTTTGCTTTCTCATGTAGAGACATTGAACATATTGTGACTCATCTAACCACTCTATAGATTGTTCATGAAATCTGTCTCTAGTGAATATAATTATAGATTTTATTTTTAATTTCTTAAAACTTTATCCTATCTCACCAAAATCACTATGCAGATAACAACATTTTCTTACAAAGAATGTGATTAGTGGAGGCTACGGGTTTTGTTGAATTACACATTCAACATAATGATAGCCCAGATCTGAACAATAATATTGATTCTTTTGCAGAAGAACTAAAGAGAAATGGGAGTCATCTAACATCTCTATAAACATTTTTCAGAAACCTATAATGAAATCTTTCACTTGTGAATTAAACTTTTGTTTTTATGGTTTTTTTTTTTTTTTTTTGCAGTTTGTTTGCAATTTAGTTTTCCAATGATATTTTTCTTGTTTTCATAACCTTCTTCAACAGCGGCAATTGCAGATGCAAAGACAAGCTCATGGTAACGTTTGGATGAAAAATGCACTTGAAATCGATTTGCAAGTCGCGTGCATTGCTAAGGAACGCAGTATCAGACGGACCCGGCCTACTCAACTCCAGGTCCTGCGGGCCGCAGTGTTTTCAGGTTTTTGGTCCAACCATGCGCAACACCACCAGATTTCGCAAACCTGGACCTTGGACCAGGAAGGAAGCCCATCAGTGAAATATCTGGTGGGGCGGTGCATGGCTGTAGCAAAGACCTGCAGATAATGTGGCCCGCAGGATTGGGAGTTGAGCAGTGCTGACGCAGAAAGGGGCTGAGCGCAAACGCAAGTCTGTGGTGTCAAAAGGCTGTCTGTTTCGAGACTGCCATGCATCACTCAGACTGGGATGTGACCTCCTAAGACCCAAAAATTCTTTTTTTTTTTTTATGCCCTGCATGAGACAAGAGTCCCTGGTCTTAATCTCAAAACCCATATATCCCGCCATCCTGAAACCTTCACTGCAAGGGACATTCGATAAAAATAACATAAATGATATTTTAGAAAATATTTTCATTGCAACTTTTTATGGCTGGACCGCAACAGCGGGGCCAGCCCTATAAAAGCGAATGTCTGTGACTGAGTGATGAAGTTACACCGTGCATGTCTGTGACTGAGTGACTGAGTGAGCGATGAAGTTACACCGTGCATATCTGTGACTGAGTGAGTGATGAAGTTAAACCATTGGTCAGCCGGTTCGATCCAGCCATATACTAGGTTTTGACCTAGTCTTGTTTTTTTTTGTTTTTTTTCTGGCATCCAAGACAGTTATAATATGTCAAAAATATGCATACTTTAAAATCTAAACTTAAATTTTATATTTAAACTTTGGCTTTTTTTTCTTCATCCGAGGCTCAGGAGGATATGTGTTCCAACTGCCACTTCTGTCCACTCTTTACACAGGAGGACTGCACTGTGTGCGCAGCCTGTACAGAAGGACGGCAGGCTCCAAATCACTGATGCGGTCCTACCCGAGTGACAAATCTTGAGCAGAAACCCGCCCGCTGACATCCTCACTCCTTCCCTAACCGACGCTACGGCCATTTTCTGTTCACCTCCTCGGGGCTCCTGGTCCGCAGTCAAACTGGCACGGTCAGGGTTCGATCCTGAAACCACCGGACATGCCACGGCACCAAGGATTAGCGCTGAAGTACAGTCCACTTATGCAGGAGGCAGATATTTACAGCAGAAGTTAATGCTTAGGAGCTTGCGGATGGGTACAACAGCCGCACCCAACCTGGCACTCAGTCACCTGAAGTTGTGATAAGCAGTTAGGAGATTTCTCTAGTTATTTTTGGGCATTTTTCAGATAGTTTGGTCGAGAGCAACTTACAAGTTGATGTGTATAAAAAGGATAAAGAAATAGAGCTAAACTCAGAGAGTAGTTTAAAGCCTATTAAATTCGTCCTTAAATCTGACTTGGACTTTTTCCTTAGCGAACGCAGTTTGAAGAGTTATTTTTAGTAATTCTTGAACTCACCCTACTGGATTTGTGAAGGAAAAAAAGCTAAAAAGTTAATTTACATTCAAAATATTGAGGCCAAAATGTGCTCGCCCTTAAGTTACCTCCACCAAGTGACTTGGTTCTGTTATCACTGCTCCTAGCTTTCCCTACAGCACTAATGCTATGTTAGGAACACCTGATCTCTCTTTCCCCATCTCAGACCCACAGGACTGCTCTTATATTATCATATGCCTCCTAGAAATCCCTCCTGAGTTTTGACAAACCATCACCCATCACCTGAAGGTCAATCTTCCCAAAACACACCTGCTCTTCCTTCCAGCGAAACACTCTCCACTCCTAAGACCTCTCCACGGATGTGGCAAACACACTTAAACCACACACTTTGCCCCGGGAGAAACCTCTGTGCCGTCCTCAACGACAAGCTCTCTTTCGCACAGATGATTTATTTTCAATCCGCCCGTGAAAATGTGATGGCAGCCTCATTTTAAGCAAGATTAAAATAGTTTTTATTCTTTTTATTTGATATTTGTTGACGTATCAAAATATGTATATAGGGGTATACCTGGCTCTATTCTCAGTCTGGTCTCACACACCTGCATGGAATCTCCACAGGTCCCCCGCAGACAGCAACCACAGACACCTTGCCACCTCTGCTGGGGCAATATAAACAAGGAGCGCTTCTGTTATTCGTTCGCTGCCATCGTAGCGGTGGAACGTCAGTTGCTTCCTCCAACTGTCAGAAATGCTCACGTGAGATTCAGACTGGCCGAAAACACACTAATACGCGGTAAGCCCCGCCTCGGTTTCCAGGTGGGGAACACGTCCTATTCCCAAATCCTGACACCTCGGTTTCGTTTACCCAGAGTGTAGAAAGGAGGAAAATTTCTCACTTCACGCTCTCCTCTCCTACTCAGTGTGAATATGAGATGGGTGAACAAAAGATAGAGGCACATCCACATTCCCTGCACCTATAAATAGTTTCTGAGCAGCCTGGTCTTTCTGGTGACTTAACAGCATCGAGCATATGGTGAGACATACTACATGGGAACAGACTGCAACATGTCGCTGTACATTTGTGGACTCTGTACATTACGCATTTCACTAAACCTCTTATTTTATTTACATAGTTTGCATCTCTGTTCTTATTTGCAATGTTTAAAAAAAGCGAAGGCAAATGTTTTCTTTTCATTATGAAGATAATCAGCGTACATCAAATTTCCCTTTTTTTATCTCTTGAGGTTTAAACGTTCCAAAACACTTTGTTCTCGGAGAAACGTGCGCTGAGAAACAAAATGCTTTGTGTTGGAGAAGAGCTTGAGGGGGGTAAGGATCTCATTTTCTGATCACCCCCCCCCCCCAATGCCTACTGCCCCCCCACTGCCCACCACACCCCCACACTTCCCCCCAAAGCCCACCGCCCCACCCACTCCCCCCCAACCCCCACCGCACCCCCACACTCCCCCCCAACATCCATCGCCCCCCCCACACCCACCCCCCAACCCTCCACTCCCCCCCACCCCCCCCCAAACGCCCCAACACCCCCCCCGGCCTTGCCGCAACGCACTTTCGCCACCAGAGGTTCCGTTTCCATGGGACCTCGGCCGGATTCGAGATGATGCGAGCCCGGAGAGCGGCGCCCACTCGCCGCCGGCCCATCGGGGCCGTTCCCCGTGATCTGGAACGGGATTGGATGGGAGCGTCGGAGGAGGAGGAGGAGGAGGAGAGCCGGCGCTCACGCACGAGACGAAGGCCCCCGCAGCTACTGATTACACACCTGAGACTCAAAGCACAGAGCCCGCTCGCGAATGGCTGGGCGTCCCTGAATATTGCATCGCCCGTTAGTTAGCGAGAAGAATCCCGCTGCAGCGTAATGGCGTGGCGGATACCCAGAACACGGCTGCCTTGATGTGGGGGGGGGGGGGGGCTCACAGGTGCGCTAATTAATATTTAGCTTCCGAACGCGTCAGGCTGCACGGGAAGTTTTACGACCCGATGATTACAACAGAGCAGAACGTGGCGTTCCTTTGATACGAAGGTCCACGATTCTTCTCTGGCGTCATCTCGCCATCGTGAAACGGGCTCGTTTTTACCTGCTACTGACGCCAAGGATAAAGAATTTATGAAAATATAAAAGAAAAAGTAATTATAAGTTGGTTTGGCCGAATTTGAAAGTTAAAAAAAAAAAATTTTAATCATCATTTGCATACAAGGCGAGATCATGATGTGCATTCTGATCACGATCGTCGAGTCGAACACACCTGTGAATCCGGCTTTCGTGGACAGGACTGCAGTGCTGGAGCTCGTAATTATCTCAGGTGAAACGTCTTCATCAGCCGCAGATGGGACTTCGCCGGAACACCTTAAGTTAGGCTCGCTGGGGGAATTGAAGTGCTGTCAGAGGATCCTGCACGAAATTGCAAAAGGAAAAAAAGCAATCTAAGACCGCGATGCCATCGTAAAGATCCAATTTAATTCCTATTTGGAATTCAAATGAATACAGGCAGTTTTTTACCTTACCTCGTTAGGATAAATACCGAGTTAGAATAAACATTTTTATTGAATTTCTAGCCTTGATTCAATAATCAAGGATGATTTCTTGCCTATAATGAATCAAGAAATGATTCAGCTCAACTTTGACGGTGAACTTCACTTGATGATGAACGACTGGTTTGGGACGGTGTTTTTTTTTTTTTGGTGAGCAGTTGGCGTCCCTCGTCTCACCGCTCAAAAGGCAGGCCCTTCGGTCAACCCGACACCTGCGCCCCGTTTTGGCCGAATGACACGGGCTCCTGGGCGGGAGCTTTGGAGGGGAAACGCGTGCTTCATTTACAGTGCCCCCCTTCCCGCCCCCCGTCCCCCCCCCCAGGCACGCAATCGTTTGGCGCAGCTAGCGTGCACCCGAAAGAGCCGCCATCTTGAAAGCCGATCAATGAGACAAAATGGACGTCGCCTAAAGTCACCCACCATCAAGGAGAAGCACGAGTTTCCCTTTGCACGACAGAGCAAAGCCACCGGCGTACTGTGGGGTGAGTTTCACAGCTACGGTCGACCTGTGTTCCTACCCGCACCGAACAGCCCGGGCGCGCGGCCATCAGCCAGCGAGACTTCGGGCGACCCGAAGGAGCCGCTCCAGAAAAGACACCTGTCCCCAGCAGGAGTCCGCACTCACCTCTGGGGGAATTCTGGGAGGTCGGTGCTGAAATGCGGCCATTCCACCTGCAGGCCATTAATCTTCACTTCCTCTAATGCAGACAACTGCAAACTTGAATGAAGATGGACAACAAAAGGAAAATTAGTTGGCTCAATGAGACAAAATAAAGAATGTTTTTGAAAAAAATATTATTATTGCTACTACTATTATTACTTCTACTACTACTACTACTGTAATAATAATACGTAATAATAATAATAATAATAATAATAATAATATTCCTGAGATGGATTGGACTCTCACCCAATGCATGCTGGGATAGGCTCCAGCACCCCCCACAACCCTGCCCAGGATGTTTGACTCCAAGGCTGTGGGTTTGAGTCCCAGATGGGGCTGTGCTATTATACCCCTCAGCAAGGCATTTAACCTACAGTAAGTCACTGAAGTAAAACTTTCCAGCTCTATAAACAGATTCTATGCAAAAAGGAATAATCCAGAAGAGCGCAACATTATGGAAAAAAGGCAGCATTGTAGAACTGACATTCCTTAACCCTGAAGGGTGAAAAAACCTGCACATGACCTGTAATCTCAGGCCTAAATATTCGCTGCCAGAGATGCCCCACATGCTGATCATGTCAGATAGATCAAGTGTCACTTATTGATTAATTTGGCCTTAAAATCCATGAAGAAAAAATGTCAGTGGTAATTCCGAATTTGGTTGGATGCTATGATGCTTTTCCCCCTGTTGCAGTTAGTCTCTACAAGAGGTTAAAATTTTGTTGAAAAATTTGAACCCAAGAGAAGCACAGAAGACTTTTTTTTTTTTTTTTTAAAGTGTCATTAAAAACAAAAAAGGATCAAACTCTAGAGATATCACTTCAACAGAGATAACAGGCCTGGGTTATCTTTTTAAATATGTTTCTCGGAGCCCAAACTGCCGTTAAAGATATCATAAGATTCCTAATTTCAGATTTAATATTGGAAGCTCAGCTACTCGGTTGCAAATGCTGCAAGACTGTCTGATGTTCGGGGCCCCATTAATAAAGCATCAGGTTTATCTGGCTTCAACCGACGAAACTATTGTGGCATTTTGTGATTTTAATATTTCCCAAGCAGCCGTTTAGCGTAGCTTATATGCGACAACTGGGTTCACCGACAAATAGCAATAAAAGTGAGATGTTTCAACCATCAGAATGAGAATGAAAAGACAACAGAAGAGGCAGGAGAAAACTGGCAAAATAAACACTGTATAATTTTTGCTTGTGTTACTGCATTTTATTGCTGTAAAATCAACACTGAGAGTGTGCTTTTAAACCTGATTGTGTGTTGTTCTTACTTGACACATGTAAACTCTTTATTTGTTGATTCATCAGTGATAATGTTGATGAGTACATGTATACAACACACTGCTAGATTTTAATGCTAAATAAAAATAAAGAATGTATGCAAATCTAGGTTATGTAGTATATTATTCATATAGATTAGGCTTTAGTTGTGAAGTATTCAATAATTATTGTGCCCTCTACCAAGCCGACTAAGAGCCTACCAAAGCAGAGATATAGCTGTATCAGGCCTACATTATGTTAGTTTTGTTAGGGGAGGATTTATCCTATTCCACCATAGGAGGAAGCCATTTTCAGGAATAAGATCTGTGATCTGAACTTTTTTTAAAGGACATTTTAACTGTCCTTTTCCCAGGCAAACAGAGGTTTTAGCTTGACTGCACCATCAAACTCTGAATGAACTACGTCTGCATTAAGGGGGAAAACATTCTCTGTCTTTTCAATTGATACATACTGGCGGTAGATGTTGGGAAGCATACATGAATTCAGTTAAGTTTGGAGTTCAGTCCTTTCACAGGGCTCAAGAGAAACCCCCACCTTCCTCTACCCCCCGACACGACACATTTTACAGACATTTTGTATTTTCAAAAAAAATAAAAATAATTTCACTTTTTTTAAATGTTCTTTTTTTCTTTACTGCAGTTTTGTTTTGAAGAAGAACACTTTAAGATGGCCCCGCATTTCCACACAGGAATGGCTTTAATGCTTTTTTTTTTTCTTTTTTTGTGTTATCCATCATCGGTTCTAAATTTCCAGCTGGGGTTTTGAGTTGTAATTTATTTCCAAGAGTGAAGGGGAATTGGTTGTTGCTGCTGTTGTTGTTGTTGCTCAGTGACAGAAGAGCGAGTTGAGAATAGGATGCTTTTGAGACGCAGCTGGTTACAAAGCCTCTTCAACCCCAAACACCCCCCCGCCCGCCCCCCCTCCCCCCCCCGGTGGCTGTACATTCCGACTGCTGCTAAAGCACAGACCAAAGAGAGAAAGAAGATTCAAAACACTTGACAGTCTTGTCATTTGAGCTCACAGCTTTAAAGGTTATGTATACTATAGTCAACCATGATTTAAGTGTTCATCACGGTTTTATAGTCGGTCTGGGAAGTCCTTGACAAAGACTTGACTCCCCAGAATGCCTTGCGGCACCATCTAAAAGTCTCACGGCAAGCACTTTCAGTTAGAAAATAACGCCGATCGTGCTTTCAGCGATGACGAACAATTACATTTCAGTTTTTCAGAAACAAAATTAACACTGAATCGGAATGCTTCAGCAGAGAAGCATCGCTTGCACATTAGTCTCGTAAAATATCAGCCGAATGAGAGCTACATAATGCGAAATGTCAAAATAAAGCTGAGGACATCTTTGAATCCAGGCTGTAGCTTCTCACACCAGCCACGGAACATGTTGCCTGAAGGGGACACAGTAATCTGTCACATATGGGCTGCGACTGGAGGCCTCGGCTGTGATTTCACTAAAATATATTTCTCCTCGTATATGAGAGAAAACACCACCTTTAATATTATTATTATTATTATTATTATTATGACTGTTGTCACAGGCATGCATAGAGAGAGAAAGGCTGTATGGACAGAAGGAGAGACACTACATTTTCTTCTTTCTTTTTTAAAGCATCCCCTGGAAGTGTTTATTTCTTCATTGTTGTTAATTCCAACATTCCTCTTCACTATCTTTTGCTATTACTCAGCTGGTGAAACCCTCATGCCATGACTGACCTTACCTATCCTTTCCTGTATATTGGCTTTACTGCTCTTAATGGCAGTGATGTTGTCCCTTACTTTACCTTTAAATAAACAATAAGGCGATCCTATACTGTATGAATGCCCTTGTAAGCATAACTCACCTTAGTTTTTTTCCCCAAATTCACCACATTGCTGATTTTCCATGTGTCTCCATTCATAGCAGCCTTCAGCTTCAGGATAATCAAGGTCTGTTTGGCCTGCAATGTACCGGATGACCTTGCCTTGACATTAAGTACCTTTTTTTATACGTGAATTTCATTTCCTTTCATTTCTTTTCACTTCACACTGCTGTGTGAAAACCCCAGTTTCATGACCAAAAAACTAGACTGGACCGACTTGTCTGTTTGCATTTATGGTACATTTATCATTATTTTGTTTTCACAAAGAAACTGAACGTGTGCTGTACTTGAATAACACGGGCTGCTATTGGCTAATGTGATGATGATTATGGACGATTATTCCAATCATTTCAGGGGCCACAACCCTTTCAAATATAAATCATCGTATTGAAGACTCGTTTTCTGTGGGAATCAACTCCTTTGCCAGGACTGTTCTGGAGAGGGATTCAATCGGAGTCATAAAAGCAAATGTACTAAAACATATCCTAATGTTCCCTTAGATTAAAATCCCCCCAGCCCTCTTCTGCTCCCATTTAAACACAGGACTCGGCTGTGGAAAACGAAGTCGACCCCACCTGGTTTTTTCGAAAGCGGTTTAACACAGGCCTCCGTGGTTTTACGGACTCTGCTCCTGATCCCGAGCCCTCGTTCACAGGCTTCTCTTTCTCCCCTCCTCCGTCAGAGCTGAGCTGACGTGAGAATGGCAGGCCTTCCCCCCCCCAGCGCCAGGCCCAGATGGGCCCCTCGTTCTGTCGGAGCGAGGAGCCAGGAATCTGGACCCTGCCGAAACGGCACGGTCGCGCCTCGGGCCCGGGCTCCCGCCGCTCGGATAATTCCCGCCATTAGCGGAGAAGCCCGCTGGATCCGTTCCCCGCCCCCCCCCCATTCCGCTCTCTCCGAGAAACCAGTGCCACGACATCACTTCCTGAAAAGCCTGGCTCCACTGACCACTCGTTTCAGCAATGAGCACAGTCGACAAGAAAACCCAGGCTGTCCTAACAAAACAAACAAACAAAAAATTATTCTGATTAATGCAGTGAGAAATACAACAAATGGTGCTGGATTCTGGATTCTGGCGCATGAAAGACATCCAGTAACTGGAAGATCCCATTACACCACACAAGCTCTCTTTGTGATGTCTCCCAATTTGAAACGGCCAATCATATTTACCGCCGCTCATTGCCGTAGTCTCTCGACAATTCAGGACAGCACAGACCAGCATTTGTTCCCCTCCCGAACATAAATGTCAGCCGCCACTTCCAAACCACGCTGCAGTTGGCTAGGCAAGAGTCGGAGGAAGGCACTTCACCCGCAACCTAACGTGTGCGGAGGTCCGACCAGCGGGGGTTTTCGCGGGTTCGCGGGATGAGGGGCAGTCTCCCCCCCGCCGCCCTCCCGTCCCAATTGAGCCTCGCCCCACAGGGCGGCTGGCCGCAGCTTCCGCAGGCGCTGCCCAGATTCAGACTCCAGACCGAGGAGCTCATTCGTTCCCCAGAACGAGTGCCAGAACGGGATGAGCCAACCAGCAGCCCACCAGCGATTCCCTTCCAAAAATTTCAATGCACTGTAAATACACACCGCCGAGTGTAATTACACAAGTTCTCATTGTGTTTGATAAACTATGCCGCGCAAAACGGCAGCATCTGACTGGGGTCGCGCGCGTTGGCAGAAGTTGCGGCGAAACGCAGGAGACAAAATGGAACGGGATTCAACAACCAACACTGTTGAGCCATGCAGGAGGCAGATAAATTTGGCTTGGCACGTCGAGACAGCAAAAACGAAAAACAATCGAAAATGACTGCAGATGTTCGTGTGAATGTTAACTCAGAGGACGGAAGACTGGCATGTTCAATTTGTGGTTATTTTTTCTCGTCCTCTTGATGGTTGAATTACAGTGTGCTGAAGCTGCGTCGCTTTATTATTTCAAGTGCGTGTCTTGGAAGAAATCTTTTATATCCATGTTCATAGAATTCCACTGTAATTTGCATTACAGAATGGCTGAAAAAAAATGGTGAATGAACACTGATTTGATATGTATTGCAGAATTCCTACCTTCAAAGTTTCCTCTTTTTTAAAAAAAAATGTGTCAGTACGGGTGTACTGGAGGTGACTCAGTGGCCACGTACGTTCTCAGATTTAGAGCCTCGTTGCAGCTTGAATAAACCTTAACCACGGGATTGAGTCTGCAGCTCCCTGTCCCGTGGGCTCTGCTGGCAAAAACAAGCCTCAGTGCTGATCTCTGCCAAATTAATTGTGACTGTGCGTTAGAGCCTGGCAGCCAACAGGACATTGTTATGAAGCTATAATTCTCTCTATCTTTCCAGGCCTTTATTTCCTATACCCCCCGGCCCCCACCCACCCACCCACATCCCTCACACCTCCAAACCCGCCCCCCCCCCCCCCCAACCCCACTCCCCCAATATTCCCATCATCCTCTGTGCAGAATGAAAACGTGAGGCGGAGACTCCAAGGAATATAAATTAATTTGAGCAGTCAGCAATCAGTAGAGAGAGGCGAGCCGGGCGAAAACACAATCGCGGTTCAGTCACTTTCGTTTATCCCAAGTCCTGACACTCGGGCGCAGCTCCCGAATTAGGATTCGGCCTGAAAGGAGTCGCTTTTCGGGGGAAAGAATGTCTAAGGACTGTCACCTCTAAGCTTTCGGAATCAGTTCCCTTGACCCGTTAGGGGTTTGTGCTCCAGGCCTGATATACCTCATTTACTGGGACCCAGTTTTATCTGTAAGAACTTATCAACCTGTCTTAGCTTATCATACACATCACACACACAAACACTCACTCTCTCACACACGCACACACACCCACACACACATGCACTCTCACACACACACACGCACACACACCCACACACACATGCACATACACACACACGCACACACACACATAGCTGTCTCACACTGCTGTAAAGCCGGTACAAAAATAAAGCCAGTTAAAATAATTCTGGTTCAGAACACAGTAAGTGCTCATATCATGGTTTTGCAGTGGACCACAGGGCTTCTTTATCTTCTTTATCTTATCATAAATGATACTAAAACCAAATATCGTCCCAGAAATCTAGTAGTCCATCAAGTAGTTTGATATATTTATATAAATCTCTGTATCTTACGGAGATTTAGCATCATGATTAAAACAGTTGCCTTTGCAGTGGGTAGAGATCACTTGAAGGTTGCAGGTTTGACTCCCAGCTGGGGTGTAACATCAGAGCAGGGTACTCAAACTGAATTGCCTCAGTAAAACATCCAGCACTATATATGGATTTGTGCAAGTCGCTCTACTAAATGCCTAGAATGGATTTAGAGCTCATTGTATGCTGATGGGATGCTTGCGGGTCATCTGTGTAACAGAGTTTACTAAATGCCAAAATCGAATCTATGTATGTGCGTATGCACGTGTGTATGCAGTGTATTCATTTGAGAATGAATAAGTTCTTGCTTTCTTAGATTACACCCATTACATGTAAATGTGTGCAACTGACAAACAACCAGCTAAGTGGCTCATGATTCTGTCATGCGATCAGACAGACAGGCCGTGAGCCGTATATTGATTCCAAATGACGGACGATGAAGAGTTGTGGCACTCACATCGCGATGAATATCACGGCTGAGCTGCACCTTAGAGGACGGAAGTAAATTGATGAGAAATGTAAGCAAGAAAGGACGTCTCCATCTTTATTGAGCTTTACGGACGCAATCTAAAAAGCTGTCTGTAGAGTAGATATTCTCGCATATTAATCACTGAAGATAGAGCCCGAGAAAAGAAGAACTTGTGCAGCCCTTGATAAATGGGTCCACTGCTGGAATATGAATTGATGAATCCCTGTCAAAGGCATGCAGTGCATGTGTCCCACAAAAATTCAGTGAGGGCCTGAAACAAGTTGTGGAAGCTGTTTGCAGGTGTGTGTGTGTGTGTTTGTGATGTGCTTGTGTGCATGTATGTTTGTCTGTCTGTGCTTTCTTCCTTCGTTTACATGACAAAAAAATATCTGAAACTTAGCTTCAAAGCCATACATTTTGTGTGCGTGAGTGTGTGCGTGCATGCAGTGTGCATGTGTGTGCATGCAAGTGTGTGTGTGTGTGCGCGCTTTTTTCCTTCATTTACATGAAAAAAAAATCTTTGAAACTTAGCTTCGAAGCCATACATTTTTTTGTGTGTATGTGTGTGTGTGTGTGTGTGGGTATGTGTGCGTGGGTGTGTGTGGGTGTGTGCGTGCGTGCGTGTGTGCGTGCGTGTGCGTGCGTGTGCGTGCGTGCATGCGTGTGTGCGTGCAAAAAGTGCTTCAGAACAGAAGCACAGCACTGCCGGTACCATTCATCTACATTACAAACGTACCTGTTGTCCTGTGAGCTCCAGCTGCACGGTGCACAGTCCTTCACACTGGCAGGCTGTAAGTGCTCAGAGAAGCTTCATTGTGTTTCATGGAGCAGCGTGGAGTCGCATGCCAAGGACAGCCGGGCCGGCGAGGGGGGGGGGGGCGGGGGTGAGGTATTGCATGTCGAGCCGGGGGTTAACCCCCCCGGGAGGTCACTCCTCATGTTCTGTGGAGGTCTCCGTGGTGCTGATTGCTTTGCCCCCGCATCTCCCCCTGCCGAAGAAAAAAATTGTCCTTGTAAATTTTCAACCCCCCCTGAAATTGCCGGGGACCTGACGACTCGTGAAAGGGAACGAAAAGACGATTAGTCCCTCGAGGAAAAATGGCGTGCGTGGCACAACTCGCATCAATATCGCAGCTTAAGTGCAGACAGGCCTGGAGTTAGATTTTTTTTATTTATGTGTGTGTCTGTGTGTGTGCGCGCGTGTGTGCATGTATGTGTGTGCATGTGTGTGTGTGTGCGTGTCCGTGTGTGTGCATGCGTGTCTGTGTGTGTGCATGCGTGTGCGTGTGTGTGCATGTGTGTCTGTGTGTGCGCGTGTGCGTGTGCGTGCATGTGTGTCTGTGTGTGTGCGTGCGTGTGTGTGTGCGTGTGTGTATGTGCGTGCATGCGCACGCGTGCGTGCGTGTCTTGTTTATCAGCATTAGAGGTGTAACAGCACATAAGTCCTGTGCACCTTTCCCATGCCTCATTCTCTTTGATCCGACCGCTCCATCTGAATGCTGGAGAAACAAGCTCAATCGGTTCCACTTGAAGTAGAATCCCCCATTTTCTCAGAAGTCAGCAGAAGATGGAGTTGCCTTGACTTATCTTTCCAGTCTTTGCAGGCATTGTATTTCACTCAGCAGTGTTTCTCTGTATTTCTCCTCTAATATTTGGGATTTTCAAAAAAATCCTCTCGGGTCATGACAGTGATGTCACGCAGCTGAAGTCCATGTACTTATCCAAAGGGGTCAACTCTGATCCAGTAACTATTATCCACACTATTGCAGTGATACAGAACTGCTAGCACTGACACAGGCCTACTGCAGAGGCATCTCTCTCATTGGTGATCACCGGCTTTCTTTGTGCACCTGACACATTGGCCGATTGGCTTGGGGAAAAAAAAGTCAGGCGCTTCCTGTTAAGGCCCTGCTCTGGTGAGAGAATGGGCCCTGTGGGCTGGTGTCAAATCCAAACTGTACCGGTGCCGACCGAGGTCGGCCAAAAGAATCGATTTTGAATCACATCTCATTTGCATATGCAATTTAATTACTGGGTGAATCTAATTGTGTAGCTTTTTTAGATTTTGGAGACTCGGGTGCTATAAAATTTCAGGCTTTGAGGAAAAAGTATAACCTGTGTCTGTCAAGATACAAAGATTTGGGACACAAGAACTTTTTAGACTTAAGAAAATTCCCCAGAGATACTTTCCAAGACCATGACAAGTGAACACAGGGTAGGGCAGAGGGAGAAGAATATTCCTTCTTAAAACAGTCACAATATGTACACACTTTCATAAATAATGCATAATCATATTTGATACAGGTTTTTTGTTTGTTTGTTTTAGCTTTGTTTTTTGTTTTTTTCAGAGCCACAATATGTAAACACTTCTATAAATAATACATAATCATATTTGATACAGGTTGGTGAGCCAAAAAGATATAATGAGAAAATATGCTAATTACCCCTAATTATTATCTCAAAATATTTAAAGTTCAAATAAAACAACGGCATCTAATTTTCAAAAACTCTAATGAATCTGTGAAATACAATGGCCTTTTTTCATCAGATAAGGGAACAATTATTAAATGCAACGAACTGCTCACACTTTTCCAAAAAATAATGAGCCTTTTCCAAGTTAATTGGTTTTACTTGAGAATCATTGCCTCAAACCAAAAAAAGAAGAAATATAAAGGTGATTTTTTTCTTTTATAGAATATTTGTGTCCTAAAATAACAGGAATTAATCTGCCTTAACGTAGAACCTCTATCCATTACAAGAGAGGAATATTGATTAAATTGCATACATTACTGCAACCAGTTTTGTTAACCCTGGGTCCTGGACATAGCTATAAACTTGAATCACCCTAACCCTAATGATTACCATTTTTCTAACCCTAATCCTATAGTTTTAATGAAACCATAATTATAGGCCTGTGAGTCTTCTGAAATATGAAATATGACACCTGGGCATTAAAATGGATGAAAAACAACCAGCACATCATTAATTAAACCAAAATAAATAAAAAAATAAATTAAAAAATCAAGGAAATCTATTTGAAGTCATTTTAAAAACCATTAGCTGAAAAAAAAAAAGTGGGTATAGAGATATGCCCCAGTAGTGAAAAAAACGGGTCACTGAAACAAGGAAAAGCCCTTGCACTGACCCTTTCCCCAGCTCCTGAACAAAATGCTAAATTTCCCTCAACCCTAATGCTCAACATTGTCCTAATACTAAGCCTAACCATAATTATAGGCCTAGAGACCCATCTCAAATACAAATTTTTTTTTCTTCTCTTAACATGGATGAAATATCCCCCAAAATATAATTAATTCAGCAAAATAAATTCTATGAAGTCTGAAGTCATTCATTTTGAATGGACGCGAAGGCGTAATAAAACCTCAACTGATTTTAAGCAAAACTGATGTGGGTATTTTTCATTTAAATGTGGATGATCTAGGATATGGTCGAGCTTGAGGTAAGGCATACCAATGAGGAGGAAGCCTTTCAAACAGGGGGAAGAGAAAGACCTGTCAGAGGGATCTCTTTCGGGTAACACCTCTTCAAAAACACATAAGAGGGTAGGAGAGTCACAGGGCATCGAGTTTTATGGGAAGATTAGCGACATGCTAAGGACCCAGTTTGGTAGGAGAACATCAAGTTCGGGGAAGAGTGTGAGAACACCCTCAGTGCCAGTTACACACTGTTCCAGAGGTAAACATCCTGCTAAATGGATCAGAGGCCCCCTTTTTTTGAAAGGATTAAGAAAAGCAATCATTGTATGCAATCATTATAAGATGCAAAGTAGAGCCAATTTGCAGAATGCAGTTTTACTTTTTTTGATAGCTGAACACACAACGAGAGAAAGACAGAGGAAGAAAGAGTGAGTGTAAAAAATACTTCATCAAACACAAAACTCCTTACTCTGAACAGTCACACTGAAAACATAAAGACAATAAAACTTTGACCTTTGATTAAACACTGAGGATTTTTTTTATTTTTTTTATTTTTTACGAAAGTAGCGCCATACTCATTCACTGTACCTATAACACACACACACACACATATATATATATATTTATATATGCAGAGAGCAGGAGATTAAATATAAAGACAGGCTCTGTGACAGTCAGGTTCATCTCCCTCTGTGTTCTAAATTATATCTTGACATCTGATACTTGCCAAATTAATTTATGGTTCAGCCATCATGATGTTTTACTCTCCGCAAATTAAATTCCACTGCTGCTGGCCTACAGGCCTCAGACCTCCAAGCAGCCCATTGCATTTTCCGGAAACCTGCCACAGAAGGTTAATTATACACAGAGACTGGGAAATACACTATTTTCAGTTGGGACAAAGGCTCTGAAGCACTTGAGTTGAGACAAGATACAAGGAAGACCCCCAAGACTAGAAATCAAAATGCTTTACACAGAGGATACTTTTCACCCGGGCTGCCCAACCCTGTTCCTGGAGATCTGCTATCCTGCGGGTTTTCACTTCAACCTTAATTTGGCACCCCTGATTCTACTAATTAGCATCTCAACAAGTTTTCGAGCTGCTGTGTGATTTGCTTGGGTTCGAGTGGCGGTAGGAACAGGGTTGGGCGGCCCTGTTTTTGACCATTTAAGGTGCCACTATTTCTAAGTCTGTACGACAGCATGTGGGTTTTGGCGAAAGTTCAATCAAAATGGCCACCTACATTGTACATTTACAGAGGCATGTTTCAACCCATGCACTGTGTCCTCTCCGTATTACAGAGGAGAGGATTAACACTGTCTAACAGTTCCTCAAGTTTCCTCAAGACAGAAATATGAGGATGACACTTTTTTTCGTTTCATTTCTTTGGTGCGGAGCTTAAACATTGACTGAAACAAATTGTGTTAACTCAACCATTATGGAATTCACAGTCTCACTGTCAAATCGCTGCTCCTGAAATGTAGCTCTCTAAAGGTATTCTGTTCATAATCTGGCCTCCAAGCTAATGTAAGGAGATATCCTGCACTGAAACTCAATGAAGATGAAAATCAGTTTCCCCTTCTATTATACCTTTGTAAAGGTTTGTAATAAAAAAGAAAAGCCTGACTGAACTTCTGACAAATGGCACCATATTCATTGAGGTTTGGTTCTTGGTTAGATTTTCCAATAAATAAGCAGTATGGTTGATTATAAGAGGACAGCAGCCAGAACCGAACTGAACAGGAAGGCAACAGACTAAGATTTTTTTATTTTTTTATATTTTATTTATTTTTATTTATTCATAAATAGCTGAATCTTTAAACATGTTTTACGATTCTCCTGCCCTGTCCACGAGACAATTCTAGTTTTTATTTTATTTTATATATCTTTAGAATCTAGTTTGGCCAAACTATGTTATACTTAATTCATTGGACCCTACTAATCATTTTCTAGAGCAATCATCCCCACTGGGCGAACACACATGATGAATCCACTAGATTCAGTGTGATTAATGATCCGCACGGTGTTGAGTACTATAATAATTTTAAGGCCTTCTGCCTCAGTATTCTTATTATCACATGCTATGTTTGGGCATTTAATCTGTTCTGTGACTGTGCATTACAATGAATAATTCAGTATTTTATGTTCCTAATTCATGCGTTAACCTCACTTCCAAGACTGACTATATTACAAATTACTTGTTTGCCAACAAACTATTAAGCTGACAATTCGCTGTCATCTCTGAACACCCACTGACTTGTTTTGTTCTCTGAATATTTATATCAATGCTTTTAACTTAATCAAGGTATTGAGGTTACTTTCATTGTGTCAAGGCAGAATGTTTTTAGGTTTCTCATTAAGTGTTGAATCTCAATACTTTGTAGTTTCATTATAGGTTTTGACATAAATGAACAATTCGCATTAAGGTTACAATAACGCATAGACATCATGAACATAAAAATAAATTAATTATAATTATTTCATTAAGATTGACTCAATGAAGTAACAAATGCTTTCGATGTGAAAGCTTGCAATTAAAACGGAATAGGGAGTGTGGAGGTGAATTATGCTAATTAATCCCCTAAAATCAATTAAATACTGTTTCTATAACACGCACACAGTGCATGATTATAGGGTTGAACCAAAGAAACGGCTGTATTCAGTCAGAACTTTAGAGAAGTCTTTCACTGCAGGCGCAGAATGTACTCTTTAAGGTTTCGCGTTTCCTTCCCGAGATGGAGTCTTTGGTACAGCATACAAATTAGAGGAAAAAGAGGCCTCCTAGCCTCAAATATTAAGACAAATTATGCTGTAAAATGAAAGCAAAGGCAGCCCTGCCTGTGATCCATGATTCTGCTCTCTCGTTCTCTACCATCATATATTACCACCAGAGGACTGGATAAACACAATGCTTCAAGACCCAGAAATATGTCAGTGGAATACATGGAGATTGTGGCTGTGATTACTCAGTGATATTACACTGTGTGTGTGTGCGCGCATGCATGTGTGTGTGTGTGTGCATGCATGTGCGTGTGTGTCCCACCTTGATAATGACAATGTGTGATCGATATGACAGCAGTTCGGAATAAGCGGTTTGATTTATTTTATTTTTTACAAAATAATTTACAGAGGAAAAATGAAATCTGTCCAGGGTGTAAAATAGTCATTCTCACACAGGATTTTCATCGTAATGGCTGTGTGGATGATGAATAAGTAAAAAAAATGTTTTCAAAATATGAAATAATGACTGGTAAGAACCCTGTCAGTAGAAGTATAAATATTCAATTTTAACAAAGACGTTCATATTTAATTAAAAGAATGGGGATTGTCTGGGTATGCTAATCAATCCTCCCTTAACGGATGATAATCAACAGAAGAGTTTATTGTTTTCATTAGGAGAGCCTGGTATCATAGTTGCACTATTTTCTAGGGACTCAGCTCCGCATGTGCGTTACCAGACTGGCTGTTTAGAAAGCTCTAGAAAATGTTCTGCTTGGTACAGCATTTGTTCTTTTTCATTTAAGATTTCCACAGGATGGGATTTCTGCACCGCGTCTGTTTTTATTCTGCAGCTGTCTCGAAACTTTGTGACTACCTTAATTAATCTGTCCTCTTTGTGCATTTTACTAGGCTTCTTCCCGGGCACGTGCAGAGGGTTGAGCCCCCACCCATTTTAAACACCCCCCCCCCCCCACCCCCCAATTAAAAATAAAACTATTTTAATCTTTGCATGGCGCAGCATGGTTTGTTCAACATTCTCTCTAAAGACAGATTCTTCCTCTGTTTCTTGGACAATATCGATCAGTGTGTGAGTGTCTGTCCAAAAAACAACCGGTACCTAGTTTCCATTCTCTCATAATTGGCCACTTTTCATTTTTTTATGGAATCCCTGAGGTGTTTCAATAGCCTGCAATTCATTTTCTGTAGATAGTTTCCACATTCAGACACATAAATAAATTAATTGTTAAAAACATGACAGATAGGCATGAGCACCAAACACATACCTGTAAATATAAACAATTCTCATGTTGTCAGCAACTACTGTCCTTGTCTCATGTGCTGGAATATTCCTTGAAATGGCTATTAAAACAACTGCTGAAACACTGACCTGTTAGGTAATGCTGTGGCCCAATGCCTCTAACAATCCTCAGGCAATGCTTTAGGTCCAAACTGCTTATTACAAAAAATAAAAATAAAAAATCTAATCAGTCTCAATGCTGAACAGGAGTAGTGTAAAGGTTGACCCTTTTGCCAAGACAGTCATTATACAGAAGACTGAGGGCTCATATGACAGCCCACAGAAAAAGCCTTCAGTAATGACATTTCTATCTTCATCTCCATCACTCCTGCCATACTATTAACTCAATCTGAAGGTGGAGGTCAGAAACACTGCTGGGCATCCCTAATGATAGTCACCACTGATCAAAAGCTACATGCTGCACCTGCAGATGACTTCAGGCAAGCCTTAAGCCATCCAGAGTAGCTATGCATATCCATTAACAACATCTTTCTATCTGCATTGTCACATGGCCTGTTAGGCTGTATGATCAGAATTTTGCGATTCGAGTGTTTTTAACTGAACATTCTAATGCTGATATAACAATCACTGCTGGTAATTGAAAGCAATGGATGTCTAGAACACTGACTTGGATTTTTGAACCTACTGTTTAAGGGGTTAAAAAAAGACAAGGCTCTATTGCTTTTTTTTTTGGTAACTGTCAAAAAATGCTACCTAGTGCTAGTATACAAATTTATGGAAAAACAATAGACAAGCTTTCTCATAAATTAAACCATGTTTCTTAAAAAGTAGCAGAGGCAATTATGTTCTTCTCATTGTTCAAGAGGTAAAGGCTAAAAGTAGCTGTGAGCCAGTCACAGTAATTGGACTCAAACATAACAAGCTGGCAGGCGTAGATTTGTTCAGCGCCATCGAAGACTGTCGCACAGAAAGCCTTCACATCATCACCACAGTAAACAGTTTACAGTTAAAACGTAAAAGGCACGAAAACATTACCCCACCTTAGCTACAGCCATTTTTACATTGTTTCACACATTTAAAAAAGACAAATGTCACGTGTGTAAGTCACACGTTCACTGTTAACAAAGAAAACAAAAACAAAATGTAATGTTCAGTTCCCTGTCCTTCTCTTAGTTAGGCCCTGAACCTTATGTTTCGTTAATACATATTCAAAGTGTGTTGATATTGTAAAGTGGTGCAATTAAAAACATTAAAAAAACTGAAAACTCTAATGAGCTTCTTTCTCATCGCTAAATAACCCTTTGAACCGTTGGTTTTTATTATTATTTTATTTCTTTCCAAAAATTCCAAGTGTTCTAGAACATTGCTTTTAATTACCAGAAGTGACTGTTACAGCAGCTTGAGAACATTCAGTTCTCATGATCTCTTTATTTGGACTATTAGAAATTGCGTATATAATCACATAAATAAAACTCACAATTTGTTTAATAACTGGGATGTTCGAAAACAAATGGAAACTAGCTTCCGCGTCAATTACCAAGTCTTAAAGTGTATTACCAAGTCACTGTAAACAACCACAAACTGCTGCAAACCACCCTATGGCTCTAAAGGATGTACAAATAAACCAAGACTAAAAAAGGACAGTAACACCTTTCTAAAGTAAAGCTTACTGAAAACATGCATTCATAAACATTGGACAATTGAATAAAAATAAAAAAAGTACCAGAAAATGTTCTTCATTCGGCTTCATGCAGTCAAGCCTATAGCCTGTATCCATTCTGAAGGCAAAACAAAAACACCTTCTAGTGGTTTTTAGGCTTCCTGATAGCACCCAAAGCTAACATCACAGCGGAAGGGGTCAGAACGGTCGGATTGGACGCAGGTCATTAATCTCGGCAATGCTTCGGGGCAGTACGGGGTTGACTTCCTCCTGGATTGGGCAACAGTTTGAGAATGATTACATCTAAAGGCCAGTTCAGGAAACATCCATCTCAGAGGACCCGCTCAAGGGCCCGGGACATCAACCTTTCAGCGCACGGTCACCTGTACTGCCCCCCCAAAGCAGAATTCTCTTTTCCTTCGAAGGTTTATGATTTGGAACTTTTTTTTTTTTTTTTGTAGTCAAGTAATCATTTTTCATTTTTCTTACTCCATGTATTTTAGCTGTATGGGTTCCCAGTGCAGAGGAATTCCATGCAGCCATCATGAAGTACAACCTAGCATTGACAGCATAAACCATTTCAGTAAGCCTGTCTTTCCTATTAGTGGTAGATAGTAGTAGTAGCAGCAGCAGCAGCAGTAGTAGTAGTAGTACTAACAGTAAAAGTAGCAGTAGTAGCAGTAGCAGTAATAGTAGTAGTAGCAGCAGGAGCAGTGTGTATGTGTGGGTGTGTGTGTGTGCACTGCTGTCAAAGCTCCAGGCTCTCCCCTCTCTGACAGAAAATTGATTTTAAACCATTCCTTTAAATCATTTTTTCTTTTCTGTATTTTCCTTTTGTATCGCAAAATAAACTTTTACTCAAACTTTTACCCAAAAAAAATGTATTCAAATTTGAGTTTTAAATGAATTATTTACTAGAGAAATCACTACTTTTACTTTCACTGAAACACTTTTTTACTTTCGCTGATATCACTGAAGTAAAAAGTACTTTTACCCGAGTATTTCAGCACCCTTTCCACCCCTGGAGATCACGCGTATTCAAACACAAACGGAAAACACGTACAGTACAGCAGCGCCTGGCAGCGCTGGCAGTGAGACTGTAAGTTCCCTCGCCACAAAGAAAACTCCGCTGAGACCCAAGATTAGGCTTTGTAACCCTGTTCCCAGCTCGCGCTAAACGCCCAATAAGACGTCCCTCATCAGCTTTCAAGCGCCAGAGCCGGGAACCAGATCTGATTGGCTTTTCGGTTCATTAACCGTTTGGCCAAGTTCCTCTCGTGGCGAGGGATGGCGGCGGCAGCGGCTTTTTTATCCGCGCGCGCGGGCTCTCTCGCTCGTAAAAAATTTCCGCGGACGGACCTAATCTCGGCGAGGCTGCAGCCTGAAAGACGGGCCAGTCGGTTATCGGCGAGGCGCAAGCACGCGAGGATTTCCCGCTAATCGCCTTTTAGCCATTTCAGTCGGGGGACCGTGACGACGTCGACGCGGCGACTCGCATTTCGTCAGCCTGGGGCGTCGTGAGTCTGGCTGAAACGCCGCAGAGAGGCCTCGCTGCTCGGGCTCCAAGTTCGTCCGAGAGGACGTCACGAATCAGGCGTTGGTCTCTGTACCCCCGCACTCCCCCGTTCGCTCTCTCTCCTTCCCCATTTCTCCTGTAATGAACTCCTTCACAGCTTGCTGCTCCCTGACAAATGCTTTCCCCAAATTCCTTTGTACTCTTTTTCGCCCCCAAATCGGAAGGTCCGATTGTATTTATTTATCATTGTCACAACCTTGGCTGTTGTCGCAGAAAGAGCTCAGATGAGAATGGCCGGGATGACTTGGCAATTGACGCCGTAGAGTGCAGACTTAGCATTGCTGAAATGAGTTGGCTATTAACACAGGAGAGAGTAGACTTAGCACGTCCCCTCCTCCAAAGCACATGATGTCAGCCTCACTTGCTTACCACACCAACTCGCACAGACACGAGTTGGAGGAAGTCACTCTGTGTGCAGTTGAAAAGGGATGAGAGGAAACCCAATCGACCAGAAGGGGTTGCTAACGCAGGAAGAGATCATTCAGGCCCACTGAAATACTCCCCAGTGAAACTCCCAAAAAACTCCCCATAAACTCCCTGGAGCGAGTAATACACCTATTTTCCCTTACCATAGGTAAACAACAGCATTACAGCATCAGTTTCAGCAACCACAACAAACAAACTAATTTCATAAAGATTATGAAACATTATGTTGCAGAACATATTTTCTTGAAATAAAGGATACAACAGTATCAATTTCAACATTTATACAGTCGTGTCCTTTATTTCAAGAAAACTGTTTGTCAACATAATGTTTCATAATCGTTATGAAATTACATCGCTGTGGGTGCTGACATCGATGCTGTAATGCTGGTTTAAGGTAATAAAGAACGCGGCCTTTCTGGTGTTAACAGACACCAGACCATAGGGCCCAGAAACCTGAATGCCAGGAGGTATCTTAATATGATCTGACACCCACTCCTTCACTCTGGTCCTGAGCATTTTAAAAGAGTGCAGTACAGCAGAACTTTAGGTAAATATTTTGTTTGGTGGAACACAGAGGTTTTTTTTTGAAGCCCTGAGTGGATTAACAAAATAAGTGCTCCTCCTTTGCTTTTTTGCACACTGGGGGCCTTTGAAAACACAACCAGCTCATTTAATTACCTGCACGTCTGCCAAAGACAAACCCAGCAGTACAAAAGCTCTCTCTTTCTCTTTCTGCCAGAAAAAGATAAATGATTTTTTTTTTTTTTTAAACACCCATTCTCTCCATTTCCACACGTTTTCAGAGCGTGCTTTTTGCCCTGTAGTTATCCACGCCGAGTCATATTTTTGAGCCGAGACACGCACACGCACACGCAGGCGCACACACACACACACACACACGTAAATATGAATATCAGTTCCTATGGCAACACTATCACCCACAAATCATCGGGAGCGCGCAGTCATTCTCCTTCCGAGAATCTCCATAAATCCCTGGTACCTGGCACTTAAGACAAGACGTCGGTTTAATTGTATCATAGTGGGGCGTTCTCTGTTTCTCTCGCGGCACGACGATCGTTTTAAGACGGCCCTGACGGAAGCGTCCGGGAGGAGGCCGAAGATGCGTTATCGTCACGGAGACGCGGCTTCTGCGGTTATCGCGGTTACGGCCACACACCCCCCACCCCCCCCCGCCCCCCCCCCCCGCCCCGGTCCCGTCCCGTCTCGCTACGCCCGCTGACTGAAATCTGAAGTCGCCGCGAAGTCACTTGCGGCATAAATATCACTTTACTCACCGACCGAAATTGCATTACCCGCGCGGGCGATTCTGAGAGTGTGGAGGATTCGAGCAGTTCGCCACACCCCACCGCTGATTCATTCTGAAATGGGATCTGTGCAACAACAAAAAATAAGGCAACGTGGCGTACTGAATTACTTACATATCACTTCAGAAGAAATGCCTTGTTCGGGTTGCGGCTCGCGATTAGTCACGGCGGGGACAGGTTAGGTCTGGCGGAAACGGGGAGTCTGTTGAGGTCAAGGCCTGAATGTGTCACTCTTGTGATGGAGTGGAGCGGGACTGGAGAGAGCGCGGAGAGATCGCTGTTGTGGAGAAAAGGAGAAAAACAGGGCTTTTCTGCAAACGTCTAGTGCTTTTTTGCCACAATGCCGAGTTTTTGTTGTCCTCTTCCGCTGAGACGACGAGGGCGTCCATCTTCTTCAAGGTCTAACTGGCTTCTGAGGAGCTGAGTCAAGCTGCCTGTTCGCCAGGAGGACCGAACGCACAGCAGGCCCACTGGCTCTTAATCTCCGGGTCTTTATTAGCTCGCGATATAATTAATAGTTTGTTGTTTTACTTTTTCTGGGAGCATTCATTAATCACGCGCACGACGCTGCTAATGGAGCTCAAGTGGTCTGCTATGATAGAGGCAAAGGCGGAAGATTAAATGATCAAAGGGAGCTGCGTTTCGCAGCTTTCGTGATCCGACAACAACAGGGCAACGGACATCCATCCATCCATCTATCCATTATCTTCACCCGCTTATCCTGGGCAGGGTCACGGGGGGGTGCTGGAGCATATCCCAGAGTGCATTAGGTGAGAGGCAGGGCTATACCCTGGACAGGCCGCCAATCTATCGCAGGGTACAAACACCATTCACATACGCACACACTCATACCTACGAGCAATTCTGACTCTCCAATTAGCCTTCCAGCATGTCTTTGGACTGTGGGAGGAGTTATCCAGTGAAAAGACACGGGGAGCACATGCAAATTCCACACAGGAAGGCGCAGGCCGGGATTCAAACCCAGGACCTTCTAGCCGTGAGGCGATACTGCTACCCACTGTATTTCCTGTGCGTTAAATCTGTGCGGCAATGCAGTGGGGGAGCGCACATTCAGAACAGTGTGGCTAAAGGTTCAGTCGCTGGGTCACCCAGAACGGCTTCTGCTAAAAAAAAACAAAAAACGTGATCGTCACCGCCGGGTGCCGCGTCGATTCCGGAAGCCTTCGCACTGCCTCGGGACGTTTCCTCGCACGCGATCGACCCGGCGGTTATGGATTTCGCTCCTCCGGTTGTCTAATAAAAAGGGAAAATATGAAACGGTCCCCAGCGAGCGGCGGCACTCCGCTGGGCCGTTATTGAATACCAGTCCAGAGCTATTCAGCCTGTCCCCATGTAGATACCCTTTATCGGCGCTAGCCTCCGCTAGGCTAAACGCGCCTATCCGCAGCGGCAGGAGAATCCCGCGTCGTCTTCGTATCGACTTCCCGCTCCACTTGGGTTAGCTTTAGCCTGGCGCAAAGGCTAAACGTGAGGGGGGGGGGGGGGGGGGTTGAACTTTTTGGGGTTTAAGGTTGTGACGAACACAACCTGGGACTCACCACCTTCAGTTTCTGAGCGAGCGGAGCCTCACACGAAGCCTGTTCGGATTACAGAGAGTTTCGGCGTTTGTCATTCCTGCTTCTGAGATATTCAGTTTGTTTCATCTCCGCACACATCACGGCAACCTGCTGCGGCAGGAGCACTAAATTGCTGTTATTATTTCAAAAGACATATTCTTCAGCTTCACCACTGCCATCTTGGCAGCTCTGTAATGACATTTCATTTAAAGGTAAAAAAACGTATCGTGACTGTGCACAGGCATTTGAATAATGCATGCAGGCATTAAAAAAAGAATCCTGCCGCTTAAAAAAAGTCAAAGTCACTTTTTCCGTATATTCGGTTCCTTGTTGCAACATATTTTTTATGGCCTGGAAAATGGTTGATATTTAAACATTAAAAATAAACATAAACCGCCTCTCATTATTTCCTCCCTCCATGTTCAACAAAGAAACTTTCCGACATTAGAGTAGATCATTCTACAACAGAGCCTCCCAACCCCGTTCCTTCAAATCTGCCATCTTTCACTGCAACCCTAACAAAGCACACCTCATTCAACAGCTAGAGATCTTGTTAAGCTTGTTAATTATTAGAATCAGGTGCGCCAAATCAGTGTTGAAATGAAAACCTACTGAACGGCAGATCTCCAGGGACAGGGCCTGGGTAGCCCTGTTCTAGAAAATAATTTTTAAAAAATGTTTTTTTTATTTTTTTTATTTTTTTAATAATCACAACAGATGGTTGCGTTTATAGTTTTGGACACGTCCTACGCTGTTGGCTCTGCTGGCCCTTGAGAGCTCATGGCGTTTGCTATCCTAGCGGGTTCCCCTGGCCCCGGCGCATGTCTGCATGGGCTTGCGGGCACCGGGTCGATGCGGTTCGCTGAGGGCGAGAGGTCTAAAAGTGGCAGGTAGGAGCAGACGCGCGGGACCGCTCTCAGGCCTGGGGGGGGGAGGAGGGGGAGATGCGGGTGAAAACAGGCCAAAAAGGTCAGACGCCAAGCTGAGCAAACTAACAACCACCAGAGCATCCCTGAAGGAGAAGGTCGAAGAAAGTGCAAAGCAAGTTGCCGGGAAGAAAAAAAAGAAAAAGGAAAAAAAAGAAAAAAAAAAAAAAAAAAAGATATAGTGCGCCTACATGCTGACCCAGAAACCAGGACGCTGAAATCAATAGACGTTTGTTTACTGTACATCACGCGGAACGCCTGGAGCCTGTCACTGGCTGCTCCCAAAATGGCCGAGCTGGAACGAGGAGATACTCTGCGTTGGATTGTGCATTGAACTTTAATGGCCAGGCTATAGTTTCTTTTGCGTAGTATGCGAAACGTACACAAAAAAGCACAACAGAGGAGGTCTTGTGCCAATGTGCCCGATGAGATGTCGTTGTCTCAGCTGGCTGAACACCAACCTCCCCGGGTGAAATGAGTGCCAATGCCAGCCATGGTGGGCACTGCCAAGGTTGGGATGCCACCAGCAGTCCCTTTATTAAATCTCCTATTCAACATTATACCACCACCTAGACCAGTACATATACCAGCACTACATTCAAGTCTAATTCATTAATAAAAGGTATAGTGTGACAATTATTATTTCTCACTAGTCATAATGCATGCAGGTTGTACAGCACTGACTTTTCCTGTATATGATACAAACCATTGATCAACCTTAATCAACTATTGAAATTATGAATATCATTCATACCTGCAACCATGACTATGAATAAATAAGCTACTATATGTTTAATATGAATACAGATAAAAGTTTTCACATTTGAGAAAATGAATAAAGAAAATGGAATGATTTCCTGCAAACAGATTATTTTTCATTGTGACAACTTAACCAAAAAAAAAAAAAAAAAAAAATCATTCATTTCCGGAGCACATTAATAATGTGAATACGCATCTGTCTTTCTAATGTCCTCAGAAGGAAGTCATTATCTTTGAGTGACCGGTGAATTTATCTGCATTCTGGAACCAGCCGTGGGGTAGCTCCCGACCTGCCCACGCCAGTGCTCCATTCACACGCGGTTAACTTCTCATTTCCTCCAGCCCAAACTCATTTTTCATTCCGTGCTCTTTCCATCAGATTTTTACATTTCGCAACTATAGAGTGTGCGTGTATGCATGTGCGCATGCGAGAGATGTTTAGCTGAGATGTTAACTGGGTTCGTTACACGTATTAAATACATGTGCTCGACGCTATGCCATTAGGCAGCAAAGACAATTCAAACTAATCAAATCATAAAACAGTCAGTTGTCTTCATTCTTCCCCCCCCCACAGAAACAAGTTCCTCCTGTAGGGTACTGTCAAAATTGTGCTCATTTAATTGATCACAAAGTGCCTGGAAACCTGAAATCAGGGTGTCCTATGGGAAACTTCAAACAAAAAAATCTTTGTCTGACAAAATAACATCCAATAAAAGTCAATTAAAGTCAGCAAGACATTGCAGTGATGAGGGGGAAACTTGGCTCAACCACCTCTATTGCGCAGCAACCACCTGGGTAATACACGGCAGCCATTTTGTGCCAGAATCCTAGAGTAGGTTTTAGCAAAGTGGAATTAAGTAGACTGACACCAGAGTCTCATGTCCCCTACAGGGGACAAAAAAAATAAAATTGGCAAGCCTTAAAGGGGGATATATGCACAATTCCACATGTTCTGGTAGGTCAGGGTTCGGTGACTTGAGTTAGCACATTAGCATGTTCTCTATAAAACCTACATATTTCAATTTAAAAAATATATATATAACCCTTTTTAAATTATGATGGGAGTCCCCTGGACGCCTGCACCAGAAAAAGGTTGAAAACCCCAGCTACAGAATGTGACATCGCCCCCCTGGAGAAACCAGCGAGAGCGTGATTAGCTCCCGCGGCTGGGGACCTTGGGTCCGCGCTGTGGCTCAGCAGGCTAATCGTATCCCTTGTTGCACGGAGCGGTCGCGCCGAGGGCCGAGGTTTTCGAAATTCACCGCACGGCGACCCCCCTTCGCACGCCCCGTCACAAACAGCCGAGCCCTCGCTCCCACGCGCCGTCGTAATTATCACACGCGGCGTTCGAGACGGATACGGCGCGCTCCGGTAAATCACGGTAATTACACAGGTACGGCACACGCATCGGAGAACGCATCGGTACGCAAACACGGCTCGCGATAAGCAGCAGACGACGGGGGATAGGCATTAATGAGAGCATGAGAGAGAGAATCCCTCTCCTTCGTCTCTACCTCTGGACCTCCGGCTCCTGGGTTTTTGCCTGTTTGACGGTGTTTATGATGCACAGGGCATGCCTTACACACAGGTCAGAGTAAACAGCTCTTGCGCCAAGGCTAAAGCGCTAGCCAGCAGACTCTCACAAGGTCACTGACTTACCGGTGCTCGTCAGGTAGCGCTGGCTGTGTCTGAGATTTTTTTTTTTATTACACATCGCATGGGAGCAGGAAACGTATGGAAAAGAGACAGCGCGGTCGATCACGTTCTCGGAGTGTTGACGTGATCGAAGCCTGACGCGTGAAGCTAGAACACGCCGTTCAGGCTTCAGAAATTAGGATTTCAGGGTTGGCCAAGTTTCATGAGGATCGTGATGGGAGACCACAGCGCAAGGAAAATATTCAGTGTCCAGTGTCACAGATCTGCTGCTAAGCACTCAGTTCGTAATAATGGGTTAAAATGAAACGCACCTCAAATGCACGGGGAAAAAATGCCCCAAAAATTTGGGACACAGCAAGGGAGATAAGGGGAGAGAAATTCAGCACACCTTCATTGCTGTACAAATTCTCTGTCAATATCAATGCCTGTGTGTCATCCCAGTACGGTTATTTGAGTGAACTATATGCTGATAAATTATCAGTTTGTGCTGCTGAGCTGACAAACTCAAAATCAACGAGGCAGTTATCTATTTGTAGTTGAGAGGAAGGGAGGGGGGAGGGAGGGAGAGAAAGAGAGAGGGGGGGGAGAGAGAGAGAGAGGGGGGGGATAGAGAGAACACACAAGGTGTTAAGATGAACAAGTCCTGTACACAAGCCCACCCCACTCTGACTCATTATAGGTACAGCATCAAACTTGAATGAGTCATGATCATTTGTTTCAATAGCAGTAAAATAATTAGCAGTGAGGCCATTCTTGATGACAAACTCAGGTGGCTTAACGGCTCTGCTCTTACAGGTGCCCCAGGAGAGCAGTCTTACGCAAACAGGAATATACCCAATCAGTACTTTCAGCCGATTTCACAAACATGTTTCCCCATTCACAGAAATGACTGAACGTTATGCCTGGGCCAGCAAAATCAAATGCTAAGCTAATGAATCACTGCACACCAGTGGCCTACCACATCTGCCTTCACATGGCGTGAGAAAACTATTGTCTGCCGCCTCCTCACTAGGTTTGTTTATTATATCGTCTTTTGTTTGTGAATGGGAATGAAAGTTTCTGGGCTCCATATTAGGTCCCAAATCGGGGGGGGGGGTCGAGAATCCATAAAAATTTTATGGCTATTAAAATATAATTTAGATATTTTAATGGTTTTATTTTTTCCACTTTGTAGGGCTAGTGAAAAATAATAATCATTTGGGTTCCTGGTTACTTCAAAACCAGAACTTATGAACCGAAACGGTTAGGCTCATAAGTTAATTTGCACCAGTGCATTAATGATGTTTCATTAACACTCGGAGGAACGTGACAGTTAGGGAACTGGCCTTGTAACACGGAGTTTTTCAGTTCTAATCCCAGGCAGGGCACTGCCATTGTATGGGTACAAGCACTTTACAGTTTAAACTCTTAAACTACTGACAGAAATAAATGATGTCAAACCTAAAGTTGAAAAAATTCTATATATATATTTTTTTTTTTTCTTTTCTCTGTGCAGTCAAACACGGTCAGGGGAGTCATGTCTCCTCTGGTGCTGTGTTGACAAGTTTAATTATCGAGGAGAAATTTCCAACGGTCACACTTGAAGGATGGGAGAAAGGTGGACGTCAGAACAAGTGAAGGGGAAGTTATTCCAAAATGGAGTGCTCTAATTTGCCGATGACACGGTCATGACATCAGCTGGAAGTCACCTATAGCCCAGAGGGCTAGCAGAGGATGTCCGCTCGATGTTTTTATTAGTGCCTCAGTATTAATATAACTCATGTTCCAGTACATTAATTTTAGTCATAATATATATATAATGTATAATAACATTTCAGCCGTGTATATACGGTTGTGTGCTAGATGAGAGGCTTCGCCATGACAAAGCACAGCATGTCACGGTCATCGTTCTGAATCTAGGGGACGTCCTGTTAACACTGTGGTCCAACAAGCACACCGTCGGGTCCGTTCTGCATTTCATTCGGACAAATATTTTTTTGGACTTTCTAACCAAAAAAAAAAAAAAAAAAAAAAAACCAAGGGTGAGTTATCATTTATGAAAAAAAAAAACATTTATAAAAACTCAGCCACTGACAGATGAAGTGCAGGTTCAGAGCAAAATATATATCATCGTTAGCTGACAGTTTTTCTGAAATATTGCAGTCTTGGGAAAGAAAAAAAACAACCAAAAAAAAAAAACCCATAAATCATAAGATCAGTTGATTCTGGTCTTCCAGCTTTGCTTCGAATATCAAAAGCCCTGGCAAGCAGGTTTATAGGGCAAGCTACATAATACACATCACACTGATGTGTCTGTGTGTGCGTGCATGCATATGGGGGAAGGGGGGGGGGTTGATCAGTGTGATTCCAAAGGCCACGACTAACAGGGGCTTTCAAAAAATATGAGATCACAGGATTTTCTGGATTGGTGGAGCCCAGTGTAAGATCTATTCACGAGGCCCTGGTGGTACCCTTGAGTGAGTGAGTGAGTGTGTGTGTGTGTGTGTGTGTGTGTGTGTGTGTGTGTGAGTGTATGTGTGTGTGTGTGTGTGTGAGTGTATGTGTGTGTTCCAGTACATTGGAGATGTCACACATGGCTGGTAAGAAGTCGGGCTAATAAAGGCTTACTCGTCTAAAAAAAAAACCTCAAAGCTGAAAGGAGGGGACGTATATCTCAGTCAGACTAATCTGTCCCTGCGCGGGGTCAGACACACAAGACAGAGCGATGACCTACAGCAGCCCCCGTCACTCCACATAAAGGTCTGTGTGGTCTGACATGCAAAGGAGAGAGACAGACAGCACGGCGCACTGATACTGGAGCCTGGCGCACTGATACTGGAGTCTGGCGCACTGATACTGAAGTCTGGCGCACTGATACTGGAGTCTGGCGCACTGATACTGGAGTCTGGCGCAAGGCTACGCACGGACATCAGGGCATCGCAAAAGACCAGATTGTAGGGAGAGGGGAAAAAAAAAAAAAAGCGAAAGAGCAAAGTGGAAAGGTTTGGGGAAACAGCTGCCAAAAAGTTTAGTTTGACTGTACCTCTGCAATGATTTGGCAAGTGATAGTTTGATATTCCACTTAAGAACTTCAACAACCAAATCACACTCCTTTCTTTTTTTTTGAGAGACACGTTTTTTTTTTTATGTTAACCACAGCCGAGACAGATCTGCGGTATAATTTATGCCAAACGTGTCGCGATCAGGACAGAAGTGGCCCCTAATCCCGGGGCCCATTCTACCATCTCCGCGGCTGACCCACTCTACAGGCCCGCTTTGACAAGACAAACAAACGGGAGAAATTAAATCCGAGCTTTTAAAAACCCCGCTCCGGCTAATCCTTTCACTGATGTACTGCGTTTGCTCTCCATAAAAATTAATCATCTCACACCAGCAGCGCGACACTATAGGTGAAGGAAGCGACGATAAACACATTAATTGGGATGAAATTTGAGGCCGTTCATTACTCGGTCTGTGTTCAAAGGGAGCGGGGGAAGCCATTGAAGAAAGTGAGGAAAATTGGCTTTCAGATTTAGTGGCTTACTTTGAATTTAATCTCTCATTTACAAAAACGCAAACATATCAAAAGAAAAAAAGATTAAGAGTAGGAGTGTACAGCGGGGCATTGTCCTGGAGCTAACTGATAAACTCGTTAGCTGCTCGACTGGCGGAAATTCAAGTGTCCGCAGACGACGGCTGATGAAGACCGAAATGAAGTCAACTTAATCCGCTCAGTCGCATTTGTCAACTTTTTTTTTTTTAAATAGCTATTTGCATGAATATATCTCAACTATGAGCTCAGTGCTGAAGTCTAGCGCCTCATTGTATTTTAAAGACACACGCGTTGACAGTTTTGTTAGCATTTAAAGGCTTTCTGGGATTGTAGTATTCATGACCCATCAAAACTGATTCGGTTTGTGTGAAAATAAACTTCAGGCTTCTGTTCAACTGAAAAGTGTTTTCTTGTGTTGACGTGCAGTTACTCAGACAAAGAACTGAATAAAATGAATGTTTATGTCTTACAAGAGAGCCAGTAATTAGAGGACTGAGAACAAAATGAGTGGGTATTATTGTACATCACTGAAGCTTTTGAGTCGGCAGCAACCGAGAGTCAATTTCACACATATGCAAATGAACAAATCACATCTTCAGTTACATCGACTGGTGCTTAATGTGTCATGGGGATGAGGTGGGCAACACTGTCGGAAAGGTAAGACATTTTAAAGATTAGGCTGCCACGGGGAATACAATTTAAATGTTCAAAGGAAAAACTGTGTTTAAAGTGTACTCGAATGGCCGTATTTCCTACAAATCACACGATGATTCTCAGATTTCCATGAGATTCATGAGAATTATGAGATTCAATCACAAACTTTGCATAGGTCACACGGTTTTTTTTATCACTTGAATGCTTCTGGAGGCCTAGATGCATAAATACCGCCCATTGTCCCAGTGCATAAATCTACAAAACCACTTCCATCAAATAGACCATGACTAAAAACTATGACTGGTAGGAGCAGCATTACTTTCACAAGGACTAAGTACTAGGATTTTGATATGAAATCCACAATTTCTTAAAGGCATATTATGCAGAATGCTTGCCATGAAAATAACCAGGAATTAAGCTTGGGGTTGCTTTTCCTTGATGGCGACAGCAATTGAAAAACTGAGATACAAAAAACAAAACGTATAAAGCCCGATATAAAGTATAAAAACAGAGGCGAGTGGGCGCGGTTGAGGAAGGATAATGAGACTTATTTGACTGTAAACACAGTGCCACTAAGAATCTTACGCTAAGAATCCTGCATAGCATGCCTTTGAAAATGATGTGGAAAAAAAACAACCTTTTGTCAATACAGAAAGGCAGTGGAGGAGTCGTGGGAATGAAGGACGACTCACACACAGCTGGAAGCTTTACAGGCCAGATAGTCCCAGCTAGAGAGAATGAACAATATGCTGGAAGAAGGAGCTGACATCTAAAAATATATATATGATTTTTGGTTTTGGGGTCAGTGTCTCACACACAACACACACATACGCACCAGACAGAGAGACACACACACACACCTTGCAATTACGTTGGGACACGAGAGTTGGGAGTAAAAAGCCATGGTGAACATTAGCACTGCTTAACGGAGCAGAGAAAGAGGTCAGACCGAAAGAGCATCTCCAGGGCCTCAACACCGCCGTGCAGTGATGTCATCAGGTAAGAGCATCTCAGGGCTAACACGCGTCAGTGATGATCAGAAGGCATCTCAGGGCCTAACACGCGTGCAGTGATGTCATCAGAGAGCTCCAGGGCCTCAACACCGCCGTGCAGTGATGTCATCAGGTAAGAGCATCTCCAGGGCCTCAACACCGCCGTGCAGTGATGTCATCAGGAAAGAGCGTCTCCAGGGGCAATGGAGTTTCCTTCAGTCCCCTTCAACCGCATCTGTGAGCTTCTGCGCTGCTTCTCCCGCAGTGTTCAAGTGTCACACGAAAACCTGGCGCGTCCATTTCATCGTCATTTCGATCCACAAATCTGAAGTTCTCGCCCTGTCACACGCACTGCAAAACCCTTCATGGGTTTTCGTCGTGGGTTCAAGACCACATGAGACTAAAGCATGTTTTTAGTAAACGAGAAACCAATGATGCAACAAAGATAGAACATTATCCGAAAGTTTTTATAAAATCCTGAAACAAACATTAATGGTCGTGTCTTAATACTAAAATAATGAGATAATAATATGATTAAATTTCAATTTAAAAAATCTGAACCCTCTTACACTGAGAAGAAGTGAGAAGCATAGGGACACACACGGTGCAAATACTTCTAATGTCATTTACTTTTAATGTAAATCACAAGTTTTTTTCCCCGAAATGATCTTTGAAATAAAAGCAGAACAATGCTATTCAAGCCACGAATTATACAGCACCGTTCAGAAAAGCGCAGCCAAAAAGACAACCACACAAATGCATTCTGAAACTCATGCCAAGAGGCAGTTTATTCAGTTGCAGATGAGCTAACAATAGCAAAAAAAAGAAATGCTAAAAAAGAAAAACCACATGTCAATTTCCTCTTTCTAATCATCATACACTTCATAGACAATCCCCCTTTCTTATGGCTGTGCGATTCAAAATAGCTGAAGTCTGCTAACAGGGGGCAATATGAAAGTAGAGCACGGTTTCAACCGCCCCACCTCCCCCCTCCCACAAAAAAAAACCCAAAAGAAGACTGCTGCAAAAGGAAAATAATAATAAAAAAATAAAGTCCATTAACTCCAATATACAGTCCCTTAATCACATTCCTTAAATGTTCACTTATTCCAATTAAATGCAAGCGAGACTTAAAACTGAATATAGTACATGTACAGAGCATATATACATTCTATATATGTACACATATATAAGGCTTTTTTTTATTTGTTCTGACAGCTATAAATGTGTTGAGCGTTACGAAGGTAATAATGTCGAGTTAGCAAGTCGGCACGTGCCACAAATTGTCTTGACGAAGGCAAACAGGAGCCGATACGCATCTGACGTTTTCATTTACGCGATTCGTTAAATAGGTGGCCTTTATTTAGAAAGACATTTTCATCAAGTTAAAAAGTTGACAAGTTTTTACTCCTTGTATACCTATTAAAAAAAAAAAACAAAACAAAAAAAAAAAAAAAACTGTTCGGACTTGCATCGTTGAAGTTATTAGCGTTTAAGGTTTCAGTGGAAGACTTCAGAATCGACTAGCGTTGGACGCGTGTTCTTGGCGGCTGGTTGAAGGAGAACCGTTTCGCTCATCTTCAGAGAAAATGGCGGCACACGAGCATGAACGTCTGCAGAGTACATCATATCACTTCATCAGCAGGGGGACATTTCACACATCCAGGTGTTCATGCCAAAAAAGGCTGAGGACCGACTTGAGATATGTTTTCAAACACGCACATCTGTGCCTGAGGAACGAATCCGAGGCTTACTAAAGCCAAGAAGCTGAGCAGGTGGCGTCTTGTTTTTTACTTTTTCGAGATAAAAACCTCACCACTTTACTTAAAGTGCGACGCAGAGATTTAACCCAGAGACTGTTTAGAAACATGACGCAGATTAAACATGCCGGGTTGCTCTCAGTATGGACCGAGTACGGAGTCACAGTCACAGAATTCCCAATGTGCAGTATTCCCGCTGTGCAGTACAGAGTCACTCAGTACCTGCGACAGTCACAGAATTCCCGCTGTGCAGTACGGAGTCACTCAGTACCTGCAACAGTCACAGAATTCCCGCAGTACAGTACAGAGTCACTCAGTACCTGTGACAGTCACAGAATTCCCAATGTGCAGTATTCCCGCTGTGCAGTACAGAGTCACTCAGTATCTGCGACAGTCACAGAATTCCCGCTGTTAAACTGTATGTATAGCTGAGGTCATTTGACAATAAGACAAGATGATGATCCAAATTTTCTGCTCTAAGAGAAATCTCACATACTGTACCAATGTCGGTCTGTCAATCATTTCTTTACTTTGTCCCCATGATTTATATATTTTTTGTCTAATAGCCTAATGAAGGCCACAGTCCACTTCAACTGCATACTCATTATTTTGAGGTTGTAAGAAATAAACATATATGCACTTGAGTGTGTGTGTGTGTGTGTGTGTGCGTGCGCGCGTGTGACTGTTTTCTCATGAGGAGATGGGTTTAGATTTAAATGGACAGTTATTTAAAACTACCAGTGAAAAGGAAGGTGTTTAAATTAAAGGGAGAAGACTGCCTTCCCTTCAGTGTTCCTTCTCGCCCCTGGCCAGTTCCACAGCAGGCTGCTGGGCAGACAGAGCGACGATACGAAAGATGCGTCCCACTTCCTCAACGCTCCCGAATTAGCATCGGGCGCTAACGAATTCACCGTTCCCTCTATTATCTGTCCTTGATCCTGCATCTGCGAACGGCATGAATATGTATAATCCGACCCATCCACACCCGGAACGCCCATTTAATTATTGAAAGGGAGGAATGACACCTGGGCATTAGGCAATGGCTGTCTTCCCCTTCAGCAGCAGGTCTGCAACACAAGGTGAGGCTTGAACCCCGTGTGCATGGGTAGTGTAGTCCTTTACACATTCAGCAGTGTTGAAGATCGATGATCCAGTCAATGCACCTATTTATGTGTATCAGTAGAGCATCAATGGCTAGTAGGGAAAAAAAAAAAGCTTAAAAGTTTGGGGGATGTGTGCGCGGGGGGGGGGGGGGGGGGGGTGGCGGTTTGTGTGTCTGCACATCATCTGTGTGGAGATTCATTTTGACCGTTTTTATTTTTTAAATATCTGAAGATACTGATCGGCACCCATATAGGATTTCATATACGGTGCCAATTAATTAGAATGTTAGAACCACTTTAAACTGTCGTTGGATGCAGATCACATCTGCTGTATTCATCGAATCCCAGTACATACGTACCCTCTTCCTCACAGTCGTTTTCAGTATCTCCCGTACGGAGGAATCTGTACCAGAGTGAATTATTAAGCATGGCCAAGGCACGCAGACACTCAGCGAAGCGTCCAGCGCTAAGCTAACAGATGGGAGTCGTTTAACGGAGACGCAGCCGATGTAAATATAAGCTCTGCGCCCTCCGAGACCGACGGGGAGGGTGGCATCGCTGATGTTTTAGCACTTCGCCGACGTGGCGCGGAGAACGCGGTTAGCCAGGTCTGGCACTTAGCTCGCACGTTCCCGGTGGACACGTGCGCGCTCCGTTTTGCCGTTAGCCGCGGTGAAATTAGTGCTAATCGAAGGCTAATCGTTTTCCCGCTGCACGTGTCATCACGTGTCATCCTCCAGAAGTAAAATTAGTTTCACTTTCAGCCTGTGCTAAGCTAGACCGTTAGCGTTTTCACCATTTTGAGGCTAACAAAAAAAAGAGGGGTGGCGGGGGGTGTTAAAATCTAACTGTACAGCTGTAGGACTGATCTGAGAAGCATATGCTCTTCTGAAGTGGGGGCGGGGGGGTAATAGAAACGGAACCGCTTTAGAGCACAGCGGTAGCTGGGGGGGGGGGGGCTCTGCTGCATTTGAGGGTCAGTTGCCGTAGTAACAGGCGTGAGCCCGTATTCGGTATGCATTACAGAACGAGGAGGCGGGGAGAGAGGAAGAGGGGCGAGAGAGGAGAGAGAGGAGAGGAGAGAGAGAGAGAGAGGAGAGAGGAGAGAGAGAGGAGAGAGAGAGAGAGAGAGAGAGAGAGAGAGAGAGAGAGGAGGAAGCGGAGGGAGAGAGGCACATTAAAAACACAAGCGAATGAATGCAGTCATAATCCACCATCTCGCAGGGTCACTCTGAGTTTAGGGTGGAGGCGGGGGGGGGGGATCGAAGCGTGGTGAGCGGCACTCTGATGTAATCAGAAAAACCGCGGGGTGACCCGACTCGGGCGTGAGCCCTGCGTTCGCCCGCCGCCTCCTCCCCACTGCGTCGCAGGCTTCACATCGGGGCCCGGCTCGGCCGAGAGCCACAAGAGAGAGAGAGAGAGGGGGAAAGAGAGCCGGGCGAGAGAGAGAGAGAGAGAGAGCCGTGAGAGAGAGCAGAAAAGACAGAGAGAGAGCCATGAGAGAGAGAGGGAAAGACAGAGAGAGAGCCGGGAAGAGAGAGAGAGAGATAGGGGGAGGGAAAGAGAGAGAGAGCCATGAGAGAGGGAGGGAAAGACAGAGAGAGAGCAGGGTGAGAGAGAGAGGGAAAGACAGAGAGAGAGCCGGGTGAGAGAGGGAGAGACAGAGAGAGAGCCGGGTGAGAGAGAGGGAAAGACAGAGAGAGAGCTGTGAGAGATGGAGGGAAAGACAGAGAGAGAGGGAGAGAGAGAGCTGCCGGAGGCTCAGAAGCACATTTAATCAGAAGTGTCCATCGTTTCGTCTCAGCCCCCCTCTGGCCTGGAGGGGGAGGACCATGGGGGGGTGGGGGGGGGATTGTGGGGGGGCTCGTTCCGGGGGGACCGCCAATATGCCAGGGCGGCCAGTCCCACACAGCGGCACCTGGAGCCGGCCGCGACACTTTGACGGGCAGCGGAAAGCCTGGCAACTTTCACGCTGCCCGTGTGAATTCAGTCCCTCAGAGAGCAGCTGTTAGCGGGGTTCTTTCTAGTGTTTGTGCACGCGTGTGTGTTTTTGTGTGTGTGTGTATGTGTGTGTGTGTGTGTGTGTGTGTGTGTGTGTGTGTGTGTGTATGTGTGTGTGTGTAAAAGTTTGGCAGAGGGCAGGCAGGCCGTAGTGTGGTTCAGTTTCGTCGCTGCCAGTCGAGCGCTGTCAGAGAAAAAGGCACCAGCTGTGTTTCTTTATTTGGTTCTACTCCTATGGCTGTCTTGCGGTTCCACTGTACCGGGCCTGACCGGTTTTTTCTGTCCAGCTCCGACCGGTTCCGACCGGTTCCGGCCGGCTCTCCCCTGCGGAGTGGCTCAGCCGGTTCCGTGGCTGCTGTAGTCGAAGACGCCCTTCTTGAAGAACGGGGAGACCTCGCAGACGGCGTGCTTGGAGAGGCCCAGGCCCGCCTTCTCCGCGCGCAGGGGCGAGCTCGCCGAGCTCAGCATCAGCCGGAAGAAGTTCCGCAGGTACTTCTGCGGGAGACGCACAGGAAGCAAAAACAAAAACAAACGTGTGATGAACAGGGCCGACGCAACAAAATGAACGCAGCGAGGCACCTCGGAAAGTTCTGCGATTCACAAGCACGGGCGCGGTCCCCGACCTGGCGGGGTTTTCGGCGGGAAAAGAAATCCGATTTCACGGCGCGAGGCGACCCGCGCTCGGGTGGGTTTACATGCTAATGCCAGGGCGCTAGGCCAGCTCGATAAGCAGCGCTTGAGCCAAGGTCACACGGCCAAAGAGGGCTTAAACAGCATGCTGGAGAAAGTGTGACTATTCATAAGGAGGTGTGTATGTAAATGGCAAATGGACTGCATTTATATAGCGCTTTCATCCAAAGCGCTTTACAATCGATGCCTCTCATTCACCCATTCACACACACACACACACACACACACACACACGCCAACGGTGAAAGGCTGCCATGCAAGGTACCAATCAGCTCGTTGGGAGAAATTGGGGGGGTTAGGTGTCTTGCTCAGGGACACTTCGACACGTCCAGGGCGGGGGATCGAACCGGCAACCCTCCGACTGCCAGACAACCGCTCTTACCTCCTGAGCTAATGTCGACCCTTTATATGTGTGTATGTGTGTACATGTATGTGTGTTTGTCTGTGTGTGTGCATGGGGGGCAGGGGCTCAATTTAAGACAGTATTCGTGAGCTTCGTCATCGAGGAAAGGAAGTCATCATTTTCCCGTATCCAGCAAACTGAAACGGGCGAGATATTACCGTTTGAGAAACCGTTTCGCCTCTCTGCCGGCGTTCCTCCTCAGAGACGGGCTCACAAGCGTGACCCGTGGGGACCCCTTCAGCGCGAAAGCCCGCGGCCCGGGTTCCCCCGCTCGATTCACCCGATTACGCTCCGCGCCCCTGCCCCGCAGTTTCACCCACGCGCCCCGCGACCTTGCGGCGTTTCGCGCGCGACACGCGGTTAGCGGCAGAGGCTCCGTTTCGCCCCCCCGCCGAAAAACGCATCGTCCGTTTAATTGGCCGCGATCATTTCATTCAATTTCCTCATTCCGACGGCAGGCCCTAATACACGAGCGACGCATCATCAAACGCGGCCCTCCTCCTCTCTCTCTGCCCGGAGACAGCAACGCGCAGCCAATTTCTCACGGGCCATAAAACTCCACCGTCTCCGAGTGGCAATTTATTAGCATCATTTCAAGCACAAAGAACGGCGCCGCGCCGGTAAACACACGTGGGGCCGCGCCCTTTTTTGCTCGTGTGGATTTTACCACGGCGAAGCACACGGGGTTCGAGCAGAGACCGTTTTCGCGCCCCTGGAACCTCGATGCTTTTATTCTCGAAGAGCGCTCGAAATAATAAAACTGTCACGGAGACAAGGAGTCGGTATCACTTAAGGCGAACGCGATAGGCTGTTATGTCCATCTCGCCTGACTGCTGGCCCAATGAGAGTGCTTTATGTACACAAAAATCGGAGCCTTTCAGGGGAGGAGGAGTGAAAATGTTTGCGTAGACGTTTATTAGTCACGCGTCGCCGCGTTTCGGAGGTCTGGCCAGAAGTGAAATGTAAAAAGACACGGCAAATACTACTGAAGACACCTTTTCAACCTGTCCTCCGTGTCACAAGAACACAGCCGCTGCAACAGACGAGCACTTAAGAGACCAGCTAAACTTTTCCTCAGGTTCTGAAACAGAACTGCCTGGAGCATATATACACTCAAATCAGGCCGATAAAGACAGGAGAACTATTGGCTTTTTCTACCCCAAAAGATAATGGATTGATTAAAGTCAATGATTTGCCAGAAATTTCACCACGCAAACTGTAAAAAAAATAAAATAAATAAATAAATAAATAAAAAAGAAGTCCATCTCAAGAGTTTGTAATGACTGTAATAACTTAATTTATTTCTCTGACTCCAGTAGAAAATAGTTTGTTTCAAGTTTGCATAGGCAAATCTTAAAATGAGTCAAACTCTCTCACCTCATTGGCAACACTTATGTCCTATTTAGCTAAAAAAAAAAGGTAATATAAATAACATATTAAGTCCAAATATATACGACTAAAATACTTGCTGAGATTGCCTTATGTTTTTTTTTTTGTGTGTGTTTTTTCCAGTGCAACCGGTGTCCCAGGGCTGAAGCAGTTCCTGATTGCAGAGGAAGAGCGAAAATAAAAACTACGTCAGGCACCGGGGCCAGTTCTAGACCATTAAAGTTAACTTATTAAAGAATTCACTCCAACCGATGTACAGCCGTAGAATCTTCATAATAGGATGAACTTTGGAAATGTTACTTTATTTTTTATTTTTATGGATATTTGCTTAGAGTACCTCAGGCAAGGATACAGAAATGGGGGGGGGGGGATGAAATAAATATAGAGGGGAAAAATAAAACTCTCTACGCTTTAATACTGGGATCCAGCTCCTAATAACTCACGGTTCAGGGGGACGTAGCCGTTTGTGTAAAAGGCTGTGAAAATCAGGGGTTAAAGGTCACGAACCATTCAGGAAAACCGCGAAGTGCGATTCGTTATGAAGTCGTTCATTTTTCTTCAAACCGCTGCACGCCAAGGTGCCAACAGCTGAATGTATAATAAGTTGGTAAGTGGCACCGAGATAGTTTTGCATTTTGCATAAACCATGACACCATTACTGCATCCCGAGACACAGCATGTAAATAATGTCACACAGAAAAAAAGAGAGAGCTAGAAATGAATACAGAACAGAGAGAGAAAATGTGTTGGCATTTACATTTCTGGGTGCATAATTACTTTAGCTATGATGCGATTAATTAATTTCCGTGATTAATTTAGTAGCATTGTCAAATGCGGAAAACTGCAAAAGGTGTTAATGATCTAAAAAGCTGACAAAGATGATTACGATTTAGCGAAAAGCTGCTTTTGCTAATCTGTCCTGACGTTCGCGCAACAGTTCTCTCGCACGTGTAGGCCCAGCGCGTGGGGGAGGAAAGATGGAGAAATGAAACTCTCTCCAAGCAATCAAAGAAAACTAAAAAAAAAACTAAACCAAAAGGAAAAAGAAAAAGAAAAAAAAAGGTGAGCCATTCGCAGTTAATGGACTTGATTTATTTTAGTTTAAAATGCAACGGTTCAATAATAAAAAATAAAAAAAGCCGAGCAGACTGTTTTCGGGGAAAAGCAAGGCGTGGGGTGTAATTGAAAAAGGGGCCTGAAAATTGGGAGGCTGAAAATCACTCTCAGCCTTGAGCTTATTTTCACCCAACAGAGCCCACCAATCACAGCCGACAGCTGCAGAAAGTCCCGCAAACTAAAATAAATAACAAAATTAAATTCAATCTATCAGCCGGTTTGATCTAGAAATGACAGCCATCTTAACTTCCGTCAGGTCACATATGCAGGTGCTAGTCTGAGTACATATTCAGTGAGAAACCAGAGGACACAGAACCAGCCACAATTTCACTAAAGGGGCTCGTATGGGACAGAGCTTGGTGAGAGTACTGACTTCCCCTACAGGTCTACCCATGGGATAACAGTCATTTCCCCCACAAGTGTTTTTTAATTTCACATCTACGAGACAAGCCCATCTTAAAACCCAACTGCAGCAAAATCCCATCGAGGCACCCAGAAAGCTGGGCCGACCAATCTGCCGCTCCATAGGCCGATGGCCACAGGCAGAACGCCCGTCTGTTTCCCCGGCCAATCAAAAACCGTCTCTAAGACTGGAGTCGGGGAGGGGCTTCCTCTAGCAGTAGCTATTGTGACTTGAGTCCCCAGCCGAAGCCAGCGCTCTACCACATTCCCTGGGCACTTTAGTGGGGCAGCATCGGACGGCTTTTGTGGTTCAACCAAGTAACCGACTGTCCAAATACTGAGAGACTTTAATTTCATTGAGGCTTTGGCACACCGGCTTTCCCACGGCCTTAGCCCGGTCGTCAGAGGATCCGCAACTTGGCGTCTCCTTAAATTATTTTCATTTGAGCCCGATTTTCTCTCTTCCACTTTTTTTTTTTTGTTTAATTTCCTTATCGGCTTCTCCTCATTTGATAGAGTCATTCAATTTCAAAATACAAGTATGATTTAATTAAAGGATGACTTTTATATTACGAAATAACGTTTCCCTCAGCCAGAAGCGGTCTGACATTTTAATTAACACCGGGCTCGTCATCTAGATATTTCTCTTACGCTTACACGCTCATTAATCGCTCGCTGGGCTATTATTGCATTCCATCTTTAATCTTTGCGGCGGGAAAAAATCTCCAGATTAGGGCCCGTGGTACAAGACGACGGCAAGAGCGCACCTTCCCTCAAAGCCCGGATCCGTTTCAGCTTCGACCTGCGGGAGATCGCTTCGACCTCTGACTGAGTCCTGTATCCGTTAAAGGATGTCGCGCTCCCGTTAAAAGCCTTTTAAAACAGTCAGGCCGTTACGAAGGCCGTATAGCGCTGAACGCCACTAACCTTTTCTCAAACAATCTTAACCTTGAGAGGAGGACCAGCCAGCCATATCGAAGTCAGAGATGCATCAGCTACCCAAGCCTCTATACATACAGTCATTTTCTATTCTTTATTTAGGGTTTTTTTTCCCGGTAAGACGGTAGACCCTGGGTGGACTGATTTTATGTTACAGGAAAAGCGGAGGAGAACTGATCTCCACAAACCATCCTGTTAGCGTCCCCGCGGTCCAAAAACAAACGTGAACGGTCAGAAAAAAAGAAAAAAAGAAAGGTGAGTGGCCTGGGCATGCGCTGACCCCCCAGGTGGACATCAATCCAGGGGTGGGCAGGCTACTGCCGGACGGGCGGAGGCCGTAAGCCCGCTCTCCGCCAGATCGGGGGTTAGGCGCAGGGCGGGCGCTAAGGCTAGCAGGCGGACGCGCAGCTACACAGGCAGGCGGGCCTGCGTGCGTCTGGCCTGTCTGGGTGATAAGTCCTCCGGCCTGGAGGCGTGCGCAGCCGCTGTGCTGTCAGTAAGCCCCCTGGGGGGGGAAGGGGGGACCTCGAAACCCACGCCGGGGGTAGAAACCGCCTGGAAACTCGAGATCGGCGGCACTATGCCGCCTCAGCCGTGCGGCAGGAGAGGGGGATGAGACGACGAAGAAGAAAAAGAGAAGGAGAGACGACGAAAGAAGAAAGAATAGACGGCTGAGAGGGGAGAGTAGAAAAGGGAGAATTCTGCACGGCAGAAATTCATTATTAAAGAAGTACAATATAAAAAATACAGGATGTTCCCCCAGGGCAGATGGAGGGGTGGGTGATGTGGGCAGGATGAGGCAGCCGGTGAGAGGAACAGCCCCACGAAAGGAGGGTGCCGCACCCATGCTGTCTTATAGGGGTGGGGGGGGGGGTCAGGGTTGGGGGTGGGAGGATGTGGGTGGTGGGGGGTGGGGTGTGTGGAGGGTGGGGTGTGTGGCAGATTGGAGGATGTGAGTGGTTGGGGGAAAGGAATGGGGGGTGTGGCACATTGGAGGATGTGAGAGGTTGGGGGAAAGGAATGGGGGTGTGCAGATGAGGATGTGAGTGGTGGGGGGTGTGGGGGTATGGAGGTGTGGGTGGTGTGGGTTTTGGGGGTATGGGGGCATGGATGGTAGGGAATGTGGGGGTGTGGGGACGCGGGGGGGCGGAGACTAGGTCGGGATGACCGCAGGGCGGGAGTGACCGCGAAGGGAGCGCCCAGCTGTCGGCCATGTTTGCGTCCGGAAAGCACGCGGTGGTGACTCGATCTCGGGCCTCGGGGCGTGGCTCACGACACGGCCCAGCGGAGGCCGGGGGGGGCGGGGGGGTGCACCAGCTGCTACCGCCCACGCCAGCCAAGATCCACCACTGTGCGCGTCAGTGACGGTAAGGACGGGGGGGTAGGGGGGAGGTTTCAAAAGATTATTCACATACACACAGGCATTTAATGAAAGTGGCATTTCAATCAAACCAGCCTACAGTCACTGAATGAATAAATACATAAAACATGAGAGAGAGAGAGAGAGAGGTAAAGGTATTATAAACTACACTAATGAGACAGAGCAGAGAGTGTTCTCTTCAAACATTCTGGATGTTTGCCATTGACATTTCCAACAATTAAAACTGTTGGAGGCAATTAAAAAGCGAGCTACACTGAAACAGAGAGAAGCAGGAAGCTCTCCTTCCTTTTCTCTCTTTCTCCCTCTCTCTCCATCCCTCTTCTCTCGCTCTCGTTCCCTCTACCCCCCTCCTCTCTCCCCCTCTCCGTGTCTGCTGAACGGAAGACTGCGTGTCGTGTTAGGGTGGAATTGATTGTCTTCACTCCGGCTGCTGTATTAATTAATGAACCAGAGACTCGGGGACTGGAGCGAAGGGGCTCTCTATCCTCCACCCACCCCCCCCCCCCCCCAACACCACCCCCCTCCTCCCCCCTTCCCGCTCTGCGAAGCGTTCCGCCAAGAAAGGAACAGTTAACCCCTTCGAGCGCAACGGCCGGGATTCTCACGAGCCGGAAAAAAAATCGGCGCCAAAATTGGGCGCTAAAGGGGGTAGCCGCGGATACGGAACCTTACAAACGCTACAAGCGCACGCCGTCTGCGCCATCGCTCGTTATCAACTATTTATGGGGGGGGGGGGGTTAACGGAATTTCCATGTTGCCTAACGACCCATGTCGTTGCAGCCTCCAACCGCAAACCGCAAAAAAAGAAGAACAACCGCCATCTGGTGCCGCCATCAGAAACATTTCAGCCGCGGAATTTAACGGAGATTATGCGGCCACAGTTATAAGCGTGGTTTTCAAAAAAAAGTTACAGGCCAGCGGGCAGGGTATTCAAATACAGCCGTGATGTCACAGAGACAGAGAGAGAGAGAGAGGAGAGAGGGAGAGAGAGAGAGAGATGGGGGAGAGAGAGAGAGGGAGGAGGAGAGAGAGAGGGAGAGAGGGAGAGAGGAGAGAGAGAGAGAGAGAGAGATGGGGGAGTGAGAGAGAGAGAGAGAGAGAGAGAGAGAGGGAGAGAGAGAGAGAGAGAGAGAGAGAGAGAGAGCACTACAGACCGGTATTACCCTGACACGAGGACCTCGTTTATGAGAAGCTGATATCGCTGTAGTGAAGATTACGCGCTGGCCTTTTTTCGAGCGCTTGGCGTGATGCGGTCGATCGAGCGGGAAGGGGGGGGGGCCCGGGGAGGTGGACTACAGCCCCCCCCCCGTTAGAGCGAGGCGGGAGCGGAGGGTTTCCGTCTGTGCATCCGCAGCTCGCTGCTGCCACCTACTGGCGGGACCCGGCGGTGATGCCGAGGAGGCGGTGTGACCCGCTGCCCTGAAACGCCTCGGCCCGGGACGGCGGGTCTTCCGCGGGCGCGGTCGAACCCCAGGGAGGTTTCGGGGGGGGAGCGGTACGTACCTCCAGAAGGGCTCGCCGCTCGGCCACCACACGCTCGTCCCGGTTCCCAAACAGCTTCTTCGGCGGGAACTCCAAGGCTGCCAGCTGGAGGGAGGGATGAGGAGAGGAGAGGAGGTCAGGGGAACAAGAGGAGGAGAAACCTGAGGGTTACTGAGAGTAATGGGGGGGTTGGAGGGAGGAGGGGAAGGAGAGAGATGGAGGGGTGAGGGAGGTTTGTAGGAAGGAAAGAGATGGAGGGATTAGGGTGGGAGGGAGAGCGATGAAGGGATGAAAGGGAAAAGAGAGATGGAGGGGTGGGCAGGGAGAGAGATGGAGGGGTGGGGGATAGAGAGAGATGGGGGGTGAGGAGGGAAGGAGAGAGATGGAGGGATGAAAGGGAAAGAGAGATGGTAGGGTGGTGGATGGAGAGAGATGGTGGGGTGAGGGAGAGGGGTTGTGGGAGGGGGAGATGAAGGTGTGGGGGGGGGTGAGGGGGCACATGGCGGTGTGGCCTGCAGGAGTCTCTTCCCGGGGACGAGGTGTTCTGTCGTTTGGGGGCGAGGGGGCGGGGGTGCGGGTCAGACCCCCCTTCACGCTCCGCTGGGCCCGCTGACAGGGACTTGAAAGGAGAGGCAGACTCATAAAAATGAAAGGGGTGGGTGAGCGTGATCTTAAGTGTGGGGCGAAGGAGCGGGTCTTAAACCCCCTACCCCCCCGCCTCCCTCCCCCGGCTCGTCTGGGTCCGCTCCTCCGCTCTCCTAATCAATTCATTAAGCCAGCGGGCACGTGTTGCACGGGGAACGGGGAGGGCGGGGGGACAGACATTACGCATGTGAGGAAGAGAGAGAGCGTCTGAAGAAAGAAAGAGATGAGAGACGGAACAGAAGGGGGGGGGGGGGGCGGCTCCCAGGTGAACAACCTGGGCTGGGACTTAATAAAACTTCTCAAATATCACGGGGAATAAAACCTTCTTTTAGAAAGATAAAGAGCAGGAGCGAGAAGGGCAAACGAGCCGGTTAACGGGGGGGGGGGCGAGGCCCGTCACCTTGAATTATCATGCCGTAAGGACGCCATTGGTTCAAAGCTCCGCGGTAATCTCCGGAAACAACGGTCCCAGGGAACATTAGCATTCCTTTAAAACGCCACCGCATCACCCCAAACCACCCCCACCGCAAGACCCCCCCCCCCCCGACTCCGTCCAATTCCCCAAACTGAGGGGGAACGGGCGCTCGGCGAACCCCGCCTCCGAGCGTTCACACAGAAATTACCTGAGGGGAGTACGCTCCGTTACCTGAGCGCTCGTCGCCATAGCAACGGAACAGAAACACACCTTGGGAAAGTGGGGTGGGGTAAGGGGGGGGGGGTAAGGGAGGTTAATGCTGGCTGCTCAAGTGGCTGTCTACTCAGTTGTAAACAGATTTCCTCAATGCGGTCTATCCAAACGGCCCAATGCAAAACAGCATGGACATCACGACGCGTAGCTTACTATGGTAGCTTAGCAAAGCAATGGAATGGAATCTTACTCATGCTCTCTTCAACGCGGCTTCACAAACGCAGGCGGTGCGAATAAAGGAAAGATCTAGAAAGAGACGTTCCGATACGCGGGGGCTGGAGCGGCAGCCTGACGGAGAGGAAACGGAGCTGCCAGACACATGCCAAAGTGCGCTGAAAGACATCTTCCTCTCAGAAATGACAGCTAAATCTGAACCGGTCTCTCCTCAGCACAGGGAAATAAAAAAGCTTTTCATTCGCTCTCTCTCTCTCTCTCTCTGCTTCCATTGAGAGAAATGAAGTAGGAACCGATGTTTTATCAAGGAGGACCGAACTTAATTGGATTTGCGCTTACGTGAAAACCTGTGTGTCCTCACCACTTGAAGAAATAAGTTTAATGTGGTACTTAGACAAACTTAGACTAGCGATACGGCTAATGGCTAACATGGAAACCAACCCCCTTCGGCTCTGTTAGTCTCCGGGACAGATCGACACGCCTATGACACGCAGCCTTCCAGGGCTGGCTCTGAAAGAAACCCAACAGTGAAAAAGACGCGCTTCAGTGTTCTCCCAGGAGCCCATCAATCTCAGGGAAACGCAAAGATGACATTTTATTTAAGTCGGTTTCACTTTGCCAAGTTTGTCAGTTTATTTATTTATTTTTTTTTTGGTTTTTCAGCATGGAAATAATTTGAAACCACATGTGGAATTTCCTCCAGACGTGGAGCAAATTTTGAGAGTATTTCATTGGTTCCCAATAAACCAGACAAGATCAGTAAAGCGTAGAAAAGTATTTGAATCCAAAACAAATACATATTTGAGCCAGGGTCTGATTCAATTCATACATGTACATACATACAGGTATGCAGGCACGTGGATGTACACGCACAGACAGAGACACAGACACAGACACAGACAGACACACACAGACAGAGTCACACACCCACACCCAACAAAACCCCTAATAATCCCAGCATTTCCCTCCTGTTCCCAGACGTACAGTAAAAATCGCGGCTGTTGACAAAAGATGCGAACGACGATGCTCTTCACATCGAGCGACGCCGCGGAACACTTCCCGCCAATTACGCCGCGCGCTCGTTTCTATTTTTAACGCGCGTTGCGCTGACTGGCGGCCGCGGGGCCCCGCCCACCTAATTACCCATAAATTGCGACTCTCTCTCCGCGCAACTCGTTTCCGGGCCGCTAGCGTTCCCATAACAACCAGCCGCCGAACGCTGGAAGACCCCACAGAGGGGTCCGGTCCGGTCCGGTCCGACCGAACACGCGGGTAACTCCTTTCATCTCAGACTAATTAATGAGTTAATCGGCCCGCGGTTTTTTTTCCACGCCGGCGGACGACAAAATAAAGACGAACGGCGGACTACCGGACCGGAACGGCAGCCGTAGGGCGAGCACACGCACGCCACACTTAGCGACAGTTAGCACGGCACGTTCAGCTGCGCGGCGGATGATCTTGTGCAGGGCGTCTTGGGTAAGCGCGCACGGAATGACATGCTTAAAGTCAACAGCAAATCACCGGTGGCATCACATAAACCTATACTAGACTGAAGGTACAGTGCTGTAAGCACAAAACAGATGGGGGGGCTACGGTGTTAAATGCAGCCTGAGTGAAGGGCTTTTTAACACAGGATTCAGGGTTCAGGTTTAGTGGAACTGAGGCAGCTGAGTTGCGGGTCTGCAGCAGGACACGGCGCACAGGATCTAGAGAAACGTCCTTCCCATTGGCTGGAAGTGCGATACTCTCACTCGAGTTTGGGGGTGGGGGGGTTGACCCTGGAATGCTCGGGGGGAGATCCCGCAACAAACACAGCGGAGCGTGTCTTTAAATCTAAAATGAGCGCCAGTTCTGCCCCCTACAGGTGGTACGCCGCACTTACCCCCCCACACATTTTGGATAAATTAATTACGATTAAAACGTTCACAAAGCTGAGACTGACCACACTGTGATGTCACAGCGATGCTGCTGCCAGTTTAAAGTGCCTGGGCTCCAGTGTGAGGCAATCTAGCGAACTAATGATGCATCGCACAGTTTCCCTGTACAATTTATAACTGCGCTATGCCTACAGTAACAGTTGGCTTCTGTCGGGTTGATTAATACTGCCTTGCAGCAGCTAGAGGCACACAGACAGAGAGAGAGAGAGAGAGAGAGAGAGAGAGAGAGAGAGAGAGAGAGAGAGAGAGAGAGAGAGGAGAGCGATAGAGAGAGAGAGAGAGAGAGAGAGAGAGAGAGAGAGAGAGAGAGAGAGCGTATAAGAGACAGAGAGAGAGAGTGCGTATGAGAGAGAGAGAGAGAGAGCGTGTATGAGAGAGACAGAGAGAGAGAGTGCGTATGAGAGAGAGAGAGAGAGACGACAAGCCCACTATCTGCTGATGGAAAAACATGACAGTTCTTGCCCAAACATTAACAACCTAGCACTGATAAGTCTTATTTAAATCAAAACGGTGATATGGCCGGCTACAATTCCCCAAAACTCCACGAGCCTCAATGAGCCAATTTAATCCCCCTGACTGACAGCAAGACACACAGGGCACCACTATCCTAAACTGCAAAGGATGGGATGGCGTACCGCAGTCCTGCACCGGCAAGCCCCGCCTCCAACTGTTACATGCAGCTCGGTAACAGACATCTGATTGACAGTCCAACAAGCCCCCCTCTTCCCCAGAGATTCAGCCCCTATGATTACTATGACAAATCTGGCACAATTCTGACCTCACAATGGCAACCTGTCACGGATAGCAAAATGACATCACTTGTATAAGCAACACACATCAGCTTTCCATTGATCACTGGACCCAGCCATTTACACCCTCCCCCACCCCCAAAAAAAACACAAACATTAGTCCACAAACACCTGGGTGAAGCTATTAAATTCATGATAAACTCTGCTCAACCCAAACAAACACCCAAACACCCCGGCTTCTGAACCGAACACTGAAGGGGAATTTAACCACCGGCCTCGATATCTGCAACATTACCCAGAGAAAAATACTCTCTCACTTTCACAAGGGAGCTTTAAAATAAATAAAAAAGAAAACAGAGTTTATAAAAAGGACAGAGTTCTGCGCTGGCTCCATCGCTCCTGAAGGGGGGCTTCACCGCCAGCGGGCCGCGTTTCTCCGACGGCTGCCAAAAACGGGCGCGGCACTCGGCTTGGGATCCCCGAAACACCTCCTGGTGCTTCGCCGGAGCCGCAGACACCCAGGAAACAACCGCCAACCGGAATCGTGGATCGATCTTCAGAACGAGGAGAACATCGCCGCACAGCGCCTGCCAGGCTAACCAGGGCCACATACCGTCCAAACCCCATCTCATCTGAAAATGACTCCTTCAGTAACGAGAACAAAAAAAAAATGGGGGGAAAACCAGTAAAATTCTAAAGAATAATGTTTCCCCAAACAGTGGTAAGAGCGATCGGTTAATAGAACTTGCAGACAAAAATGCTTGGATCATGGCTAATTTGATTAACATATGATATGGCATGCATAAAATATGCAATCCCCAAAACTAGCTGCTGTACCCAGCTCCTCTCACAAAGCCAGCTAATCTGGTAGTGCTCTACATTTACCACACATTATCTATTAGGATAAGGATAATTGCATAATGTCTGACTACTGTGCATCATCAACAAGGGGGGTTGGGGGGGGGGGTGGGGTTTGTCTTATTGAAGTGATACGATTTTACAGTACAGCGGTTTAGGCCCAGGGTGCGTGCTAGACGTATCCTTGCTGAAGGTCTGATAGATCCATTTCTTCCGCTCCTTTGTACCTTTTGAGAGGCAAAAAATATCCCCAGACAAAAAAAAAAATTTTTTTTTTTTAAAAACCTGATGTCTTACAGAGCACAACCACCTCTTAAGCAAACGTTCGCCGGATGCCACACGGTGACAAATCTTTTTTGCGCGGCCGAAAATAGCGAAGCAATTAGCATTGTGCTCACATCTTCGGGAGTCGTATTATACACGAGATCTCACGAAAGCCCGTGCCTGAGAGGCGAGGGGAGCAGGATCGTATAATTTCGGCGCTCGCTTTCGCAATCTTTTCCATCTGAGCCGCCGCCGCCGCCTTTGACAGATTGAGATCGGCATTATGTAGTTCAGGCAGAAGGACTGGAGGGGAGAGGAGAGGGAGAAGAAGGAGGAGGGGGGGAAAAAAAACGGTTTGGAGTAAGGAGAATAAATAAATCTGGACACCAATTTCAGAAAGGCTTAAGGTTTTTTGCCTTTAAAAAAATAGAAGAAAAAAAAAAAATCCCAGCTCAAAAGCCACCGCACAACAAACACACACCCTCGATATATTTCTAATTCAAAAAGAGAGAGTGAGGGAGAGGAGAGAAAGGAGAGAGAGAGAGAGGCGGAGATAGAGAGAGTGATGAGTAACACAGACAATCGGTTCAAACTGCCTGAAAAACAGCAGTTTGTTGGAACCGCCATTTAACTTCTCTCGAACCGCCGAGGCGCTCGGCGGCTATCAGACACGTTACCGACGGGCGTCGCATAAACAGAAAATAATCGAGCGAACCGACGGCGGGAACTAAAGACGAAAGCTAGCGCGCGCGTTAGCGACACCTTTAAAAAGCCATTTCATGGCTCAAGAGCGCACGCTGACCATGGCCAATGCTCATTTATTTAGGAACGGCGTAAATACGAGGGGATCAAAGGAGGGGAACGGCCTCTCTTACACACGCGTGTGTGTGTGTGTGTGTGTGTGTGTGTGTGTGTGTCTGACCTTTACCACAGCATTAGCCTCAGTGTGGAGGCGGAGCGGACCGTTCTATTACCAAGGACACGGACCCAAATTGATTTGAATAAAGCGAGCTGGCACCTCTGCGCTTTCTACGGAGGGGGGGCGGGGGGGGGGTAAAGAAAGGAAAGAAAAAAAAAAAGCATAGCTTCATGATTTCTTGCTCTCGTCTCCCTGCTCCACCGGGGGGGGGGGGTCTGTGCTGAGTCTCGACTCACCTCCTGGGCAAACGCGCCAAGGTGTTTGAATTTGATACGAGCGAACGCTAGGAGCCCGAAAGGGGGGCGGGGGGGGAACACTCTCTTTGGACACCCCCGCCAGGGAGTCTCACCCCGCCCCTCTCTCTCTACTCTCGCTTTCGGGGGGGGGGGGGGGGGTTTGGTCGGGTTTGGCCGTGAAGCGTACTGTGACAGAGCACTGGTCTTACACAGTGGTTTAGGGAGCTGGACAGCCTACGCCCAAGGACGCCGCTTCATAGTGCAATACTGCTGTGCCCTTGAGAAAAAAAACTACAGTCAAAATTATCTCCTGTATAAATGGACTGCATGTAATAAATGTCTACTGTGTTAGCCTCTCTGCGTGAGTGCGTTTGCCAAATGCCTAAAACTAAATGTATATGCTTGTGAGTGTGTGTGTGTGTGTGTGTGTGTGTGTGTGTGGTGTGTGTGTGTGTGTGGTGTGTGGCGTGAGGGGGGGAGGTATGAGGTGTATGTGGGGTATGTTTGGAGTTTCTGTGAAGTGTAGGTGAAGTGTATGTGTGGTGTGTGTACAATACGTGCGGTACATATGCGTGTGACAAAATGCAGTGCAAAACGCATCATGCTAACTGCTCTGGATAGATCTGTGAGGATGGCTGGATATCCCACCAAACGATGGCAAAATGTCAGGGCAGAATCCTGCCGTCTGTCAGGCGCTATCCTATTTGGGTAAATAAAACATCACTGGTCATAAAAGACAATACTGGCCATATAAAAAAAAACGAGACAATGGCTCCATGTGAGGTCATCCAGTACCAGCGTTCTCCAAATCTCATCCCCCCGTATGGGGGCTCCCGTCTGGCAGGACCCCGCCCCGGCCACGTCCGTCTGGAGCGAATCGTCCCGCGGAAGCAGCGAGTCACGTAAACCGCCTTCTCGTTTTCGGGCGCGCCCCAGAACGCAGACCCGCGAATCTCAGTCAGGCGCGTTCTCGCCACCCGCCGCCACCGCGGCCTTTTCAAACGGTTTCAAAACCCGTTTACTCACCAAGCCCCTCCCCCTCCCCCGCCCCCCCCCTCTACCCGACATCAATCAGCCACTTAGCCGGAGAAACAAACGGGGGGGGGGGGGGGAGGGGGAGCCTTGCGCATGCATTCGGAAGCAATCAGATAAATTAGCCTGGCGGAACACACACACGGTGAGCGTGTAGCTCGCGCCGGTTTACGGCCTCCGACGACCGCATAGCGGTTAATCGCGTTTTCCCTTTTATTGCAACGCGTGAAGCTGGGCTCGTTTAGACCGCATTAGCCGTGGCGATGCGGAATTGGGTGAACGTCCATCGCTCAAACGCGCATCGCTGTTAAGTACAGAGAAAAGTTACCTGGCCCAGTGCAGTTTTTAAAGACGTGTTTTACAATGGTGACATCACACCAAGGGGTCCTTCTCCCCCCACCTCAACTTCCTGTGTACGGTAATTATTTTTTTATTTTAGTAATTTTAAAAAATGAACTCGAGTTTTTATAGTCTCCTAACAACGGCTCACAGACCACACCCAGTGAGTAAAGAAGAGAAGAGCAGAAGCCACCTCTGGGTTTTTGAACAGGAGGGGGAACGGTTGGTTAAAGGATGCTATTAAACGGGACGTTTCATTAGAGGCTTTTCTGCATCTGTAATTATCCTTCCCCTTAAAAATCTCCCTCTGCTTTAAACAAAGTAGAGCTTTCAAAGGTACTGACAGCGGTGCTTTGTCCTCAGATTAAGAGAGAGCGCTTCATCTTTCTCGCGTCAGATAGATTAACTGGTCACCGTAATTACTAAATAAATAATTTAATAAACAGGGGCGTCGAGTCTGGGGAAAAAAAAATAAAAAAATGCAACTGAACCCATGTAACTTTCATGTCCTGGCCTGAGTGTTAAATATTAATGAGTATGCAGGAGAGGTCGGTCTGAACAAGGAGGCATGAAGATGAATGAGTCAGTACCCTCCAGCAGAAATAACTGTCTGCAACACACACACACACACACACACACACACACGAAGCGCTTTGCAGACACTGAACCTGTGGCAAACGTCTAACGCGGAGACAAATCAAATCCTTCATACCCAACGCACTCTCGCAAAACAATGCGAATGTCAGTATCTTTCAAGGATACAAAAAAAAATAATTTAAATGAAAAATAAGAACAGTCTGAACCCGTCTGCCATTTCCGAAATACCAAAATAAAAAGTTTGTACAAAGAAGCGCGTGAAGAGGAGAGTGAAGGTGGCACTTTAGACGAGACTTTTTTTTCCCGATTCAGCCCCGGAGTCACCAGATGGGAAACCGAAATCCCCCTCAGGCACAAACAGCTCTTCCTGTGAAAGCTGTCACAATCCGGGCCTGCCAGTGTCGCTCAGGCCTTGCAAATGCTAATCCGGCCCGTGTAAAGGTCCCGAAAAATAAACAAATTAAATAAAACACCGAAAAACACACACACAAAATAAAATAAAAACGCACACGCACGCACATAAACAAATAAATAAATAATTTCTGTTCCGATCCTAAAATGGCAGCGTGCGGCGATATCTCCCTCTAAAGGGCCAGTGAAATCAGTCGGGCCCCGGGATGGGGGGGGGGTAGGGGCTCAGGAGCGGTTTCGTTCAAAGGCACGGGGGCGACGTTCGCCCCGCCGTCGCGAGGGGCCCTTCCAGGCAAAGCCGGATGAATTCCCACCGGGGGATTCCGATAAACTCGGCCGCCCGCCGCCGTCGGGTATCGCTATCGCGTCCCGTTAAAAGTGAAATGACGCTGGGGGTTGGGAGGGAAAAATAAAAAATAGAAAATGCAAAGTTAACAGTTAAGGCTGGGGAAACATTTGCTGAACTTTAACTGTCTGAAAATTCACAGACAGTTAAATGCATTTCAAAAGTGTCAGTAGGATAAAGAAAAGGAACAGATGCTAAGGGTTTATGGGCTGGAAGGAAGTTTGGCCACGGATGCACGAGATGTGGGTACAATAAGGGGCACCACCAGAGATACTGAGCCCCATAAAAATATCTCACATTGGGCCCACCACCCCAGAAAATCCTATGCTCTAACATTTTTTACAGGCCCCTGTCAGTCAAGACCTTTGGAATCATCCATAACTGCCACCCTCACACCCCCAAACCCACACGGCGTCCCTGCTGAGTCGAGTTGCAGAAGGACATCTTAGTAGTTTCACATACTGAGGCTACAGATTTAAATCATGCAAATCAAACCCACACCCCTGCAAACCTCTCTCTTCAAATCACTAGCTCAGTGGCCTGGATGGTACTCCTACTGCGAGCCCTTAGTAAAAAAGACACTTGAAAAATTCATTTTTGGTCATCGTTTAACTTGGCATTCTCCTCTTCAGCACTGCTCTGACTGGACAGCTCCTCTCCCCCTCGACAGCTCGTCGAAGGAGGCCGCTTCTGATTGGTCAAAATCTGCGGCACATGCAGGAGTGCAGGACCACGGTCAAGAACATCTCTCTGGAATGTCACTGCATCGTTTAAAATATTCTATAAAAAAATGAACAAGTGACAAAAAACACTTTAAACAGTGACGAGAGTGTCGGTTAGATTTTAAGCACGTGTGACGGAGATAAGCTGCTTAAAACTGCAGCAAGACACACCATTAATTGCACCATTTACCGCAGTACAAACGATGGCGTTCGCCTGCCACATCGCACACCCATTTTATCTCCATTAGACGTGTCACCTGCTGCCAAGCATGACACGGACACGAGGGGAAACATCTGGGCCCAAAATGGCGCTACGCTCATGATTTCGACGAGACAGGAACCGCAGACGTCCCGCTACGGTTTATCTATTTTTCTTTCCTTGGCCTCGGCCGACCACGTACACAAGACAAATGCATCACAAACACAGTAAAAATACGACGGGTCATGGAGATTGAAACTATTCCCGGCGTCGTTCAATCAGGAAGCGTCCCGGCGCAGGAAGGGTTAAATATTACGGCGGTGTCATCGATGCGCGAAAATTGGACGAGGGCCTCGCGTGGCAGCCGGCCGCTTCGGAAGTGCGGCGGGGCGGAGTGCGACTCATCGCGATTCGGATCACGGGCGTTATCAATCTTCTCCGATACCCCCCCCCCCTCTCCCTCTCGGCTCCGAACCTCCTGTTTATAAACTAAATGTTTTCCTCTGTTTCCCAGAGTCACCAGCCACAATTACAGGGAGCCAGCAGTTATGAAGTGCGGAGAGGAGCGGGGCGGATGATGAATTGGACCGCGGTCGGCCATACTAATGAAACAAAACAAACTGCTCAGCATTTAGCTCCTTTATTCTTTATTCCTTTATTTCAGTATTGCTGGGCTTCTCCAAGTAAACATGTTTGTTTGGTAATCTTATCAAGTGTGTGTGTGTGTGTGTGTATACATCGTGGCCATCACGCTTAATCCTTGTACCTCCAATTTTGGTAATTTTGTTTTTTTAATACATACTGAAAGTTCTCGCCTGGCTCTATCCACTGCCATTACTTTATAACTCAACTAATGAAACTCATTCGAAACCGCAGATGATAAATTCCATAGAGCTCACTGGGAAATGGGACACGGGAAATGGGAGCGGGTTTTTCACCGTTCCTGAGCGTGGTGCGGAAGAGACGCACTCTGTACACAGTAAGTGTCGCCTAAAAGCCAGGCCTCCGCCACCGCGCCTCAGTTCGACGGACGGGCGCTGGGACACACGTCCCGCACCTTCGCCAATCTCCCGTTCCCGTCTGCGGGGGCAGAGCCCAGTATCTCCAACGGGCCCCGTACATTCGACGGTTTATGATTTTAATAACCGTCGGGGGAAATGGGATGAATCGGGTGGAGGTGGGGGGGATAAGGGGGGGGGGTGGCTGCTACGCCCAGGCCCCAGAGCCTGCAGGGGAGAGATAACCCGCTGAAGGAGACGCGACTCATTCATCCCGCGTCACAGGTAATGAGGCTCTGCGCCCGTCCGGGTCGATTCTGCTCACGTCCCGCGCCCCCTCAAACGCAGCTTCCTTTTATTTACGAGCCCCGCCCCGCCGCGCCGCGTTATCTGGATGGCGGGGGAAGAGAGCGCGGCGGCGCCGGTTCGGGACTCGTAAAAAACCGGAAGGCGTCGGGTTCGAATCCCGTTTGGGAAGAATAACAGCCGTGGCCTTGGACTATGGTCAATCGGCAAATATTCAGCCGCAAGTCTTTGCAGCCGTCAGCTGCGCAAACAGATTCACAAATCCTAATTACCTCTTTACAAAGGCGAAGGATAATTACAGGTACACTCGTCGCAGTAACGGTTCCAGACAACCCACAGGCTCGGGCGAGCACATTGTGTACTCCTACGTGTCCCATGTATGCAAGCGCAAAATAATCCCTGTCTCGCTATTATCCTAGCATTAATTAATTCAGCATTAAAAAAAAAAAAACCTAAATGCACAAAGTACGTGGAAAGAAAACTCAATCTCGGCTCACTCTTAAAAAGAATCGCAGAAACTCTTAAGGCAGTAGTGCGGGCCTCCAAACCTCAAACAATGTCACCTGAGAGGGGCCTGTCAGTCTCCCCCCTCTCTCGCTCACTCTCACACCTCTGGTCAATACGTCCCATCAGCAGCAGTCATCTCGCACCCTGGCTGATTAGGACTCCTCTCCCCAAACCCCCAACCCCCCCCCCCCCCCCCACCCCGTTTAAACCAGAACGTTCCACACCCGCGTTCCGGAAAAAAAAGAACCGGAACAATGCCCGTCGCAGCCCCCACCCCCGACGGGATCGCGTCGCTAGGCAACGCGCGGACAGGCGGGCGGAACAAAAGGGAGGCACTTCTCCGAGCGGCGGAAGGTTCCGGAGGAGCGGGCGGGGCAGCTCGCCGGCGTGTCAGGCTGACTTGGCGGACGGCGGCGCTCGTTGTCCTCGCGGCCGGCGCAGATTGGCGGTCGAGGAGTCCCCGGGAGGAGCTCGCTTAAGACGGCGGCCGGAGGTGCGAAGGCCCATTTTCTCCCTCTTTTTATTTAAACACCGCCGTCTTTGTGTCGCTAAGTGCTGCCTCGGCTCGCGGGGTAACCTGCCCCAAACTTAATGTGAGCCCCCCCCCACGTCCTTTAAGGGAATAATGGCATCAGACAGCGAGTTTGTGCGATGGCGGGGCAGGGGGCTGTTCGGTCACACCGCCCGAACGACCTCTCCTGCCATTCTTCCTCCGTCAACCCAGATCGGTGCCGAGAAACCGAAGAGATTCATCACTCCAGTGGCCGGCATCCCATAATAACCCGTGCTCACATCCCAGGACTTTGACCCAGCCAGACAAACTGAAACATTGCTTTGTTTGATAGATGCCAAATGATTCCTTCACAGGATTCTTTTTAATTGGTTAAATTATAGGCTGGTAATGTCAGTGGGAGAGTCAACGGTAAAAATGTGAGGAAGCGGGGGGGGGGGGGGAATGAAATGACACGTTTTCAACAACCTCAGTCGATGAAGATTTTCGCTGTAATAGAAATACTGCTCAAGTCCCTCGTGCTCAAAGATCCAACTTTCATAAGAACACCTCAAACTATTTCAGCATGTGTTTTCAGACAGAGCACCAATCAGTAACTTCGCATCATAAGGTGCACAGAAATCCATTAATAATAAATATATGAATATACAGAACATATAAATGAATAAATAAAGAGTGGGAATCCAAAAGCTGAAAGCTTCACAGAGCCTGGGGGCTCAAGGGGAGCGGTCGCGACGCTCTGGAAAACAACGGCTGCTCGTTTCCCACGGCGACCATCTTCACCTGGCGCGTCTCCGCGCGTTCGGGTAACCGGGCCTGATGGGTAAGAGAGAATCGCTCGCCGCTCCGCGCAGAAGAACGTTCCGCGGGAAGCGCAGGAAAGCGGGAGGCCGTCTCCGTCAGCGTAGCCAGGCGACAGGGCTCCCCGCTCAGAACCGCCAACCGCGTCGGAAAACTTCTGAGTCATCAAACGCCGCAAACATCTCAGAAACCAAAGGGGGGGGGGGGTGGGGGGGGGGGGAACGCACGCGCCGAAAGTCGTGAGACGGGAAGGGGAATAATTTGAGATGTGAAACGGAGAGGGGGGCAGGGGGGGAGCGATATCGGGGGGCGGCGGTTCGAAGCTGTTCCTACCTCTGGGTATCTCAGCTTGAGCGTCTTGTGCATTTCTCGGAAGCGGCTGTACCTCCGGAACACCGTCCACGTCTCGTCCAGGACTGTGATCTGCGGGGGAGGAGTGGGTGGCGGGTGGGGGGGGGGGGGGGGGGGGGAGAGAACAAATAAAGCTCAGATCATTAGCAAGAACTGAAATGGAGGGGGCGTAAATGAACGAGAACAAATCGATGACTTTCACAGGATCACACGTTTCGTTTGGTAACCAGCGTCATGGAAAATTCTAAAGCATCTGCAAGTGTTTTTTTTTTCCATTTTGTGAGCATCTACATAGGCCGCGATACTTTCCATAGGTCAAGTAAGCCAGCGGTGCCAAAAAAATCCAATCTGTGCACGGTTTTAACCTGTCAGAACAAAAACGGCTACACACATTTGCAGTTTTTACAACTATACATAACCAACTGAATGCACTCTTAAAAAATAAAAATATAATAATAATTGATCTTCCTTTAGCATCCTAAGACCCGGCAATTCCTTTTTTTGTACCTTGTAGGGGACACAAGTCTCTAGTCTTAATGTTAAGAACAATATATTCTACCATGCTGAAGCAAACACCACAAGGGACATTCAATAAAAATAAAATATCTTAAGTGAATATTTTACCTGTGACATGTTTTTTGTCATTCACGACACTTTTATTATGTCAAAAATAAATAAATAAAATAGCTTAAAAAAAAAAAACTCTTATTTTCTCCTGCCGGGTCTCAGGAGGTTAAATACTCTTTTTCGGAATATTCAAAGCAACGAGGAAGCCCAGTTTTGTTCTCCCCCCCTCATTAAAACTTTCACACGTTCCCGTCACTCATTTTATAGACCGCAACTTTTCCGACACCTTCGATTGTGAGCAGCACGGGGCCTCCAGACGGCGAAGGATATACAGAGTACACGTCTGATTGTGCGAAACAAGATCCCCTCATAGCGGAGCAGGAGAGTTCAGACCACCGTATTATGGGGTTTAAGCAGTTATTAGGCCGCCCCAGACTTTGTCGCATAATCGTAGCTTAGTGTCTTTTTCGCAAATGAACGTGACCTCCTTTTTTTTCACCCTGAAAAGTTGCTACTCGCACGGCCAGAATTATCGTGTCACGTCCGATTAGTTAAAAGTATCATTTGTGTGATCGCCAAATTCATTATTTATCACTCGTGTAATTAAAAACGAATTAACCGTTAATGATAATTGCAGCTTTTGCGCGTTAGCGTGTTCATCTACAGCTCACATAATCGATTTCAGACAAAAGTATCTGGTCCCAGAATTAAAAAGGTTTCATTATGTTCTCCTACACAAAACATTGTACGAAGAGAATGACCTACGTTCATTCAACATTTGAGAGTAGGAGGGCATTTGCATTTGTTTGGGAGTCAAGGTCGAGGCTGGATTACTGAATCCCGGAACAGTAATCTTTAAAAGTGCAGTCGGAACTTTCTAGGCACTGGTCAATTCAGTTTTGTGCAACAATAAGATGGAATTTTAACAAATTCTCCACACGAAAGGATCCTAATTCAACTAATACAAAAGGACAGAGGAGACACACTATCACTGACTGACCTTTTATAGCATATATTTAAAATGGGCATGCTTGCATTTCACAAGCTCGTCATAACCTTTATTATATGCAATTACGTCCTTCGGTCTTGAAATTCAAGAGACTGTAAATTTGGCACAAAAAAAAAAGTTCAGAACCCAAATCCAATATTTTCGCTACATTGGGCCTAATATTATACTAATTACGAACAGGGAACAAACTGGCGAGTAAATTAAAACATAGATCAGCAGTAAATCCACTGCCTCTTATTCATTTGCAGACACTCTCCTCCTCTTTTGTCTCCAAATTCAATGGTCTCCAGATGACGAGATTCAAAGCCGACAGTGTGAAGGCTAATTAAAACGTCTTCAAGCAACGAGCGTGTACTGGGGGGAGGAAAAATAAATAAATAAATACATACATACACAAAATGGCGGCCCTTTCTCAGACAGGGCCTCTCGCTGAGAGCGGGCGAGTAGGTTTTTCGGAAGGGGGGCGGGACGGCGTCCCGTGCTGGCTTCAAGCCCTCCCGTTCAGTCAGGGAGAGCGAAGCCGCCAGCGACTGCACAATTAGACCCCTAATTTTCCACGCGGGATGGCGGCACTCATCCAACGTGGGGGAAACTTGCACTTTATATATTAATGAATTTATTTATTTATATTTTAAAAGAGCGGGACCAGCCTCTGGCACTTGAGAGCTAGGATATGGTTAGGGGCACAATTAATTTATTTTCTTTTATTTCTTTTGTAAGAAAAGAGAGAGAAAAATCAGAGAGCGAGAGAGAGATTGAGAGAGAGAGAGAGAGAGTGTGTGTGTGTGTGTGTACGGGAGAGTCTTGGGAAAGGCCGACGCCCGCAGCTCACCTTCACTTCAAACTCGTAGTGCTCGTCTTTCCCCTGGCCCCGGAGGACGTACCGCGGGATACCGATTTTCACCGCGTCCCTCGTCCCGTCAGGACCGGCCACCAGGGGGCGAGATATCAGCCGCTGCTGAAAAAGGGGGGGAGAGAGAGAGCGAAGAGGACGAAAAAAGTAAAAGCACGTAATTCAGACTGGGGAGATGGTAAAAGGAGGACACTGGCATTTGGAGCTTTGAAGAGATCAAAGTTACACGTCCACGCGAAGAGTATACATTAGAGGACGGCATCACGCCAGAGAGCCGGCGCGTTTGCCCGCGGAAAGAATAAGACCACGCATTAAGACGGAAATAAAAATGGAGCCATTCAGCCAATGCCACATGCAAACACATTAAATACTCCAGGAATCAGAGTGACACATGTATAATCTCATTCTGCGAATGCTTTGATCTGCGGTGCTATGCTAATACCTGCCTGTTAGCCTGACGTGCGTCGCTGGGTTATCTGCATTTAAACTCCAACTGAACCCGAACCTTAGCTACGAAATGACAATAAATCAAGCCTAATGACAAAGAAATGTATGTAGAATTACACACACACAATACATGGCTTGTAGAAACCATGACGGACCGTGCAAGGAATTATATAAATTCAATCTTTATTTAAATTTCATGACATAAACATGACAGTTACTGCACACTGACAATACTGTGAAATTCCTGTAATCACACTGCAAATTACATCAATATCTCTTTTTTTCTGCTGCCATAAAATTCTTCACAATCACACAATTCTTTATTTAACGGCTTTGTGCAAATGTTCCTGAACAAACAGAATCAGATACAGAATGACAAACTCAAGCAAAAAGCAAAATAAGAAAAAGGAAAAAGAAGAAAAAAAAAGGAAAACGTGAATTTACAAAAACATCAGGGCTGTCAAATGCTTGTCCAAATATATTTAAAACCGCTCGACTGTTTGGTGCAACAGGACACGGCGTGCATGCTCTTCCGCATCGCGAATGTCAGCGAGCAAACGGAACAAAATTCTAATTCTTATTTTATTAATTTTATTATTTATTAGGGGTTGTTTCTCCATTCCGATTGTCAAGCACCTACACAGGCGAGGAACGAGAAACTCTTAAAACTAGAGGGGCATTAAAACCATACACAATATTTAAAAAGCAACAGGGGCTTTTTGGGATCGAACCTAAAAATTTCACTTCCGGCATTTATCGCAATGCCAGTGTAAAGCCACATAAATAGACCTCAGAAGAAAGTCTTAAATTTTAACCGGTGGTTTTTCCACAGTTCCTAACGCAAACACAACTCTCCCACTCGCTTACGGTCAGCGGAAACCCGCGGAAGGCAATCATTATGCTTATATAACCGAGAGTAAGGCTGAGAGAACCTCGAGGTCGTCGGAATCGGGCGGAGTTGTCAGGGGCGACGTTGTTCTCCCACTCTGGAGGGCAGAGACTCGTCGCCGAAGACGACCTGCTCTGTGCAACATCCAGCCGAAAGTCACGCCTGGGTTTTCGCGTCGACAGCCAAGAAAAACACCGACACTTAATTTCCACTCGACATTTCCTTTCTCCCCACCTTCTCGCCGTCACCTCGGAGTATTAACTGCAGCAAAAAAAAAAGTCCCAAGTTTAAAAATACTAACCTCACCCTTTAACGCACCCACGGAGCCCGGCTCAAATTAAGTGAGTAGAAAAACAAACGCAAGCGAAACAAAAATGCGAAACAAAAATGAACGACGTGTGAGTGTTCGCTATTACCCCGAACAAACTTAATGGAAATTTGTCTGTCTCCCACATGAGCAGCCTCCCAGTTGTCCCATTTCCCCTCCCACCCCCCATTAAACAGGCAAGGAATGAAGAGTGATAGCTTGGAGATGGACAAAAAAAAACAAAAAAAACAAACGAAAATAAAACGTATAGACGTCAGCTCCAGCCAGACTGAAAAAAACTAAAGCTGTTGTTTTGGAATGACAGACACTAATTGAGTGGAGCCGTCAGCTGTGCGCAGTGCAGTGCGGTAAGGCATCCCCGTTATACAGCTCAGCTGAGCTGACAGGTTTCACTAAAGTTGACCAAACAAAGGCACACATTGTTGAGGGGGCGTCCCTTATACCGCAAAGTTTCTTAAAAGTACCCTCCTCCCTTCAGTAAAGTGCTCGGTGCTGAACCTGAAGTACGGTGAACCGGAGAATTTGGAACCAATTTGCTGAAAATATAAAGTACTAGGAAACACACACACACGCAAGCACAATCAAACATACATGCACACACTCCCACACCCGTGCATGCGCGCACACACACACACACACGTACCCGTGCAATCACACACACACACACACCCACGCATACACAATGAATAACAAGTGTTCAGCTTTCCGATGTTTCCTATGAAAGGTTTAAAGGCATCATCAGCTGTAGATACAGTACCAGGTGTAAACGGAGTGAAAAGAGGAAATAGATCAGTCGTGCAAACTGGCAAAACAGTATGAACAAATTTCACAAATAAAACAAGAGAACCTACACTAGCAGCACAGACGGTGCCAGCATATAGCCGTACACAAACACATTCAGTTTAAACTTATTTCGTCAATTCTTCCAGTAGTGTTTTTTTAAAATTAATGAATCATTCTTTGGCTTCTTCGCTGCTTTTGAGCGGTTACAGTTCGGACAGTAGTTGGATCGCACCACAACTCCCGCATCAGACGGCCGACAAGCGGTTAATGAGGACCGCGGCCTCTGCCCTACAGCCGAAAGTTAATTTCCAGACTTCGGAGCGGGGCGATAAATCAGCGGGCTCGGCGGGAGAGGGGACGGCGGCCGACGCCCCGTTTCCGTGGTTTCGCCCGGCCCCGCACCCCCCTTCTCGGCCCGCCTTGCCGAAGACCACGTCCAGCTGGAGGACGCCGCTCGTCTCCGCCACCAGCACGCAGCGCACGTCCGCGCACCGGCGCACGCCGACCACCTCGAAGTGGGGCCGCCGCGGCGCCGCAGCGACCGATCGGGGGGCGGGGTGGAACACGCCGTCCTCCTGCACCAGCGCCAGGTGGGTGTCGGTGAGGAGGAACTGGGCAAGGGCGCGGGGGCGGGGCTCGGGGGTCACCACCGCGCCCACGCTGGCGTAGAGGAGCGGCCGCACCTCCGCCAGGCGGGGGCCGTCCGTTCCCATGTTGCAGTGCAGGAGGTACACCAGGTCGGCCAGCGCCTTGTCCAGCTGCGAGCTGACCCGCACCCTCTTGGCCTGGAGGTCGGGCACTTGGGAACCCCAGTCCAGAGACAGCTGCATGAGGTCCCCGCAGAGCAGAGGGTGCTTCCGGAAGGTCTCCTCGGCGAGCTCAGGACACAGGACCTTCAGGAAGGTCCCCAGGAGGTCCTGGGTGAGGCGCTTGTTGTGGGTGTACAGGGTCAGAACGGACTCGGCCGAGGAGCCCTGGAGCCTCAGGTGCTGACCGGCGAAGCCCACGTGGATCTCGCCGACCTGCGCAAGGGGCGTCGCGTGAAACACGGCCAGCGGCGGCGTCCCTCGCTGGGCACCGGGCGCCGAGGTCATCGCGTAGAGCACGGAATCAAACAGAAGCACGCAGGCGGGTCTGGGAGCGGGCTCCTCGTAGTTCGCGACTCTGAGCCAGTAGACTCCGAGCAGGCTCTGGGTAGAGCAAACGGTTGGCGGCAGGACGTGGTGGAACTGGGCCAGCAGGGCGTGCGGAGGCTGAGCCTGAAGCTCCGGGAGGGGGCTGGGAAACTCCACCAGCCTCTGGCAAAACACGGGAACGTTTCCGCTCGAGCGACGGGTCACGGAGTCCCCCGACACCCCCGCCACGGTCTGGGGCGGCACACCGTCAACCGACTTGTTGACGTCCTGCAGGTAGGTCTGGAGAGAATTAGTGAAGCGGGCGTTCTTCTGCGGGACGTCAGGTTTCGGAGGCATCTCCAGGTGCACGTGACGGATGGCGGGCAGGTCTTTGATGACCAGGTACATCTGCTTATAGCAGCCGCCCCCCCCGCCGGCGTCCTCCCCCTTCCCGGCCGGCCGGATGGCTCCAGGAGCGCTCTGCAGCCTGCGGCTGGCGTCTCTGTACAGGGAGGAGAGCTTCCCCAGCAAGCTGCCCAGGCTGTAGCTCTGGTTCGCGTTGACGTCCCGGGACGACGGTTCGTCATCGGCGGACGGGTCCCGTCCCGTCCTCGATCGGCCCTCGGCCGACGCTCCGGAGATGGCGACGCGACCAAATTGGCGTTCCGGAGGGCGGCTCGGCAAGGACGTTTCCAGGCCCGCGCCGGGCGCTGCTGGGACCTCGGTGGCGTCGGCGGCGGATTTTTGCACGCGGTAACGAGCGAGCTGGAGGACGGGCCGCCCCTCCTTTAACGAGGTCTCTCCGGGCTCGGGGCTGGAGCGGCCGGGCCGGCCCGAGCCGCTGACGGTGAGGTACCCGCCCCTGTCGGCCGGCTGCCCGTCGTCCGCGCCGCGACTCGGGGCCGGGCCGACTCCCCCGTCGGCTCGCGCCGGGACGGGCGGCGGCCGGCGGGCGCGACCCGCAATCTCCCGGCGCTCCGCCGCCACGGCGACCGTCGCCGTCTCCTCGCGTCCCCGTGATTTATGAGGTGACAAACGGGGCTCCTCTTCAGTCCTGCCCGGGAGAACGCAACCCTCCTCCGGGTCATTAGCGTGCCGCCGCCGCTCCGCGGGACAGGGGGGCTCGTTAACGAAGCTCCGCCCCTCCCGCGCCCCAGCGCCGTCCCCGCCGCTCGGCGGGCCGCCCGTCCCGGGGCCAGAGGAGAACGGGATGGCAGGCTGGAGCGGAGGCTCAGGTTCTCTCTGTGTGTGGAGAGAGGGGGTCTTTGACTTTGACGAGCTCAGACAAAAAGGATTACTACTTCCAGCTTGAAAAAATTTAAATCACTAATTTGCCCAATTAAGGTTGCTTTAATTTAAAAAAAAAAAAAAAAAACTCTAATTACAGATCCACCATGATGGTACTCGAAAACAATTACGAGGATAAATTCATCACCTTAGAGAACTCCGATTACAAAAAGGACAGTGCAGCATGCTCGCATGTCAGATTTGGTGCATATATAGATTAAGGATTGATTTCTGTGGTGAAATATGGAATGTGCATCATTTCTTTCGCTATACACATGCATCATGTTAAGAAAACCCAACTAAATGCTCACAGGAGTCTCATCATGCTTTTTTTCCCCACCCCAAAAGTCCACTGCAATGTAAATTTAGATAATCTAAGCATGTGAATTTGACTAAACTAAATAAATCACTAAAAGACCACTTATATAATATTTCCTATTTAAAAAAATAAAATAAAAAAGTGGGGTAAAAAAAAATAAATAAAAAAATAAATAAAAAAAATAAATAAATAAAAATGTCCCCTATGGGAAGATAAAACTAGCCTAAGACTGACAAATCAGGCACTGACGCATGAGGGTTTAACAGCACTAGCCGCAGGGTAAATACGGAACGATAAATTCGACTCCATGGACTGAAACGTGTCACAACTCCGGGGAAAAGCGGACGATGACGCAAAGAAAGGAAACCGTAAACAAGGCCTACAAATCCAAAAGCCGATCGCAAGCAAGAAGACGGTTCGGAATGCTGAGTTGTTCTGTGATGCTAACAGGAACTTGTTTTGATCAACAGCCCAATGATGTTAGTAGGAAATGATCACGAATAAAGATCCAAATGCCAGTCATTGAACAATTATTTCAGGATTATTGAATTATGATTAATGTCGTAGTTTAGTTTTCTCCCGGTAGATGACCCAGTTAGATAAAACCGTCCAGACTTACCTTATATTTCAGTTTCCGCGGATCCAGCCCGTTTCGAGATTTCTCATCTTCCTAGAAGAGAAAGACGGCAATTTTCTGAGCACCGCAATCAACGGCCCAATAAAAATATGCAGCATGAACGCGGGCGAGATCATCACTTCCAGCCCGCCGGCTGTAAAATCAGCACAAGCCCCAAACGCAGAGCAGGGCATTATGGGCAAGGGAAAGATTATAATCAAGAAAACCAGCAGAAAAAAAAAAAACACTTAAAAAAAAATTATTAAAATAAAAAAATAAAATAAAAAAAAGTACTCAATTTCGCACGGTCAGAAAAACATTACCTGGGACCGACTGCTTGATGCATTCCTGATGATTTTCCACAAATTTTTTAAAATGAAATAAACATATAAATTTAAAATTAATCTTTTTTATTTAATAGAGGGGGAAATCAAATGGACCGAGTCAGCTAAGGATACATGACATGCTCGATTACAGAGGTGTGTTTAAGAGGAAGTCGGAGAACTCATCGATCCGCTCCGCTTCACCAAGGAGGATTATGGGTAATGCATGCTGTTCATGGGCCATTGCGTAGTCCGTTATTGTGCATAACGCACCCCAGACTTTGACCTCCGCTTACCTCCGTGGGTTTTTCAGAGGCACCGTCTGTAACCGACTTCTCTTCTTCCTGAAGGACAGAAGGATTTGAGTTCCCTCACTCAGTTTTAACCTTTCCACACATCTCAGAAAAGGAAATTCTAAAGATTCTGAAAGGTGCTGAACCCTCGAGACCCCGACTCTGGGCTTTAATTCCGCTCGTCGAACAGGAGCGCCGTGCGACTGACGAAACGGCGCCCGTGTCCACAGACGCGTCAGCGGGTTTTCGTACTTTTCTTCCCCCCTCATTAAAAACTAAAATTCGACACAGGGAGAGCGAGAGGCTGCCCCTGGCTCTCTCTCTCTCTCTCTCTCTCTCTCTCTCAGCTGTCCGGTGAAGCCTCTGACAAATGAAGTATGTAATGCACAGTGACAGTTCAACTAAAAAAAGAAAGGAAAAAAAAAAACAGATACTGAAGCGATATGAAGACTTGTCTGCCCTGCACGGCTATCAGAGGAGCAGACGCCCACCGCCCCGCCATTTTAACATCGTTAGCGACACCCGGCCCAGCTCCAGTCGGGCTGCGTGGGCAACGCGAAGCCCCTGTACCAGACGAGTACGGGGGCCGGCCTGATCTGAATCACTGTCCCGCGGGGAGGGGGGGGGAGAACGTACCCGCAGAGATTCGGACGACAGGGAGAGCCCCACGCCGACGTCCCCGTTCGCCAGGCTCATGTTCTGCAGCCTCCGCTGCACCTCCTCCTCGATGTACGCGTTTATCCTGGACCCAGACGAAAACATGGCGAGGGTTACCATCAATCCTGCTTTCAATTCCTCCTCAAATTAACCAGGGGGCGCCACCGAGAGCTAAACCTCCAACACAAACACGCAGTAGCGACCACAACACAAATAAGGCAATAAAACAAGTCACAGTTGTGTACAACAGCCAAGACAGTCGCACTCCTTAGTACTAAGATCAAGAACTAAATGAGTTTAAAATCAGACTGCCACTGGCATGCTTAATTTGGCTCTGGAGACTATTTCAGATTTTGTGAAATTGAAAGTGCTTTTCCCAAGTCCTGCAGAAGGCAGGAGTCCTTTGAAACGCAATGCTACTGCAGCGATTCTGGTGGTTAGTGGTTACAATTTAATATTACTAATTATATTTACAAGGAACAAGCAATTACACCCATACTGGGAAGTGTGAAGGCTGGGACACTTATTTGGAAATTCGGATCAAGTAATTTGTAATGTTGTGATGTTTGAGACCAATATTTGCTGGCAAGAAGATAGAACGGATAATGGCTTCCGCACCAAATCCCAAAAAAAAAAGAAAGAAATTTAAAGAAAACAATTCTCTCAGATTTGAATAGCAAACAGACCGACTGTCCGTGTGAGATTAGAACCACTCAATTAACTGTGAAATTAAATACGACCCCGAACACACAGAACGCCGAAATCAAACAAACCTCAGACGGATTAAGACTGCAGACTTCCTGGGGATTTTAGGCATTACAGCTACGTGACTGGGAAAACGGACCAAAAAAAACCTCCCCATCCCCCTCCCCACCCCCACCCCGTCCAGCTCCACCTCCCTACCCCATCCACCGCCTCAGTCAATCCATCAACAGACCGAGAGCAGAAACTCAAACCAGCCAGCCGAGTACAGAACGTCTTTCGTTTGCTGGCGAATCATTTCTGATAATTTTCCCCCCCCTGCCATAAAAAGCACCATCTTACCAGCTCATCCCATTGGCTTCTTTACCCCCCAGGACAGCTGCACTAAATAACACCAGCAGGCAAACAGAGGGATGGACCCCCACTTAACTGAAGAGATAGAAAATCACCGACATTTTCTTTCTTGAAAGAATTCACCCCATTTCATCCATTTTGATTGATTGTCTGAGTCAGAGCACTTGTATTAAACAGTTCATTTCTCTACCTCTTTTCAGGGCACAATATCTTATAAAGCAGGGTCTGACACTGCCATGAAAAAGTATTTTCCCCCATTCCTGATTTCCATATTTGTCGCATGTTTGTTTTTTGTTTTTTTTGTTTCCAAGGTGAAGGGGGCGTGGTCGAGGCCGGGGCGACTCACCTGTCGTCCGTGAGGGGGAGCACGCCCGGCAGGCTCGGGCGGGGGCTGACAGGCGAGCTGCTGTGGCTGGTCGACCTGTCGTCCCCGCCCACCGAGAAGCTCCGCCCACAGGAGTCACCCTCGCTCAGCCTCTGTTTCAGCTGCAGGATCTCACGCTCCATCCTGAGGGCCGGAGACAAGCTGCCGTTAGCCAATGAGAGAATGAGACAAGCACCCACTAGCCAATGGGAGACAGATACAAGCGCCCACTAGCCAATGGGAGACAGCCAAGCAGCTGTCAGACAATGAACCACAGAAACAAGTAGCTGTTAGCCAAAGTGAGAGACAAGCACCCATTAACCAATGGGAGAGAGACCAGCTTCACTCCAAGCATATGCTCTGGATTTTAAGGTCACTACAGACAGAAGGAGAAAAGAAAAAAAAAAAAAAAAAACAGATTTAAAATGCAGAGGATGGGAAATTAATACCATCTCTCATTTGGTTTGAGTTTCAAAATTATCTTTTGCTACTCGTGCTTAAAAGGCCGAGGCCTTAGTTTACAAACACAATGAAGCAATGCATTATGGGATTATTGGTTCAAAGTGCCTCTGAAGAGGAGCAGACTGTTCTCAAAACGGTCCTGTTTTTTTTTTTTGTTCAAATTTTAAAACTGTGCGTGTGAGTACGGGTGTGAGTGTACACACACAAAATAACGTTATTTTATTTTTTATTTTTGATGGTGTGCTAGCAGTATTTTCTTGAGCTCTCATCCTGTTCCTCTACCCTGAAGACATCAGACTGTCAGTACAGCGACATCTTTTACAGGTGCTCGATCTCTGAAACGCGTCTGCGGATTCAGAAAGAGTGACACGCAGCAAGACCGAAACTGTCACTCATCACCACGGCACGCTTCGGCTTCCATCGCTGTGGAGCGTAAATCTAATCGTGGAGAACTTTTGTGAAATCACATCTTGGCAGCGCTATGAGACGATTCCAAAGGGGGGGAGGGGGTGGGGGGAGGGAGACAACAAACACGTTTGACAGATTGATCCTTAAACACATATTTACTCGTTCCACTTAATCCTTTAAAAAAAAAAAACAGAGCTACAGTGGCAGCCGGCTACTCTAATTTCACACCGCGTTATTCGCGAGCGCTGAAAGGGAACGTTCGCCATCGCGAATCCCAGCCGAGGACACAAACGATCAACGAGACTCAATTAACGGCGAGTCACTGGCCGCCGACCAGGACGTTCGCGCCGCAAAGCAGCCGCAGAGCGAACGCGCGGTCTCCTTTCTTCGGCTCGTTTAGACACGGCGCACGTCCGAAACGCATAAAGCCCAAAATTCGGCCGCGGCTAATTACGCTCCGTGCCGATGGCACGCCTGTATTTTTCCGCTAAACCATAATCCTAAGTGTAACTCGTTTGCAGAATCACGCAGGCAGACGCTTTAATTGTACTTCCCGTCGTCCGTGAAAGCGATAAATTAATGACAAAGTGAGAAAGTATCCCTCAAAGTACACAAAGCGCATTAATAACTCGTGATTTTAAAATATAAATAAATCAAAGTTTCGTTGAACAGCTGAGATCCATCGAGGCATCGATACAGTTCAATCTAATGCGAGAATGTTCCAGAATAACATCCCAGAACACAGTTCTATAAGTCTCGGCAGAAAACCCCGTCTGTACACAAAAGAGATTTAGAGCGAGTCTCGGGCAGACCTCCTGTTCTTCTGTCAGGTTCGCTTATCATGTCCTTCAGTTAAAATTCAACTTTCTCCCTCCGCAGCTGCTGAGCACCAACGTTCAGGGCAGCAGAGCTCGTTTCGATGTTAGAGCGCTTCATGTGGGTTTTTTTCCTCCTTTAGAAGTTTCTGAATTAAAGTATAAAATTAGAACAGGATTCGTGAAGACGGCTGTTGTGTAAAACTTTACTTTTGCTCCAGCTAAATAGCCTCTATGCAGTAGCCATCTGAAAGCTTCACTTGATTCACAGGAATAGAGGTCTCGGGCTATAAATGAGGCTCAAGCCTGCCGAAGGCCAACATCTTTACAGCCCAACCTGAACCAGACCGACAGGACGCAGCTGAATGAATGTTCATAACCATCAGAACCGGCTGTCCAGCTACGGCAGCGGTTCGGTACCTGATCTGACCCAACGTCACAGAGGTAAGAACAGGCCCTGATACCCAAGAAACTGACAGAGTACCTTCGGGCTGCACCGAGTATGGGTCAGGATGCAACCCTCTACAGGGGATCAGTCCAAAAAACAACTCAACTATAACTGCTAAATATGCTAATAAACATCTACACCCTGGGCTTTCCCACAGGGGGTCCCCGCAGACCCCTGGGGGTCCGTGAAGGCTCTGTAGGGGGGTCCCTAGGCAGGTCTCACATGCGATTTGCATAATGCATTTATTTTATGCAAATTTCAATTATTTTTAAGTATCAGGGATCTACACTGACATTTTTTGTAAAATGTTTAAGGTGAAAAATTTAGGAGCACACCAATGCATCCAGGTTTGAAGAGGTGCACCTAAATTATTTTTCCAGTTTTTGTGAACATGTGAACATGTGAAACGGCTCTTGGGCAAGCGGAGTTCTCACCTCTCTCCGTCCTGCTCCTGAGCCCCTTGCTCCTCCTCCGGACTGGCCTCCGAGCCTTGCTCCTCCTCTTCCTCCTCCTCCCCCTCCTCGCCCTCACCCCCGCGGGCGGAGCGCTTGCGTCCGCGCCCCTCCGTCTCCGGCTCGGCGGAGGCGGACCGGCAGCGGCTCCGCAGGGCCTCCCCTCGGCGCTCCAGCCTGGCCACCGCCTGCTCCAGGGCCTCCCGCTGACGCTTCCCGCGCCACTCCAGGATCTCCTTCTCCTTCCGCCGCACCTTCTCCTCCTGCCGCGCCACGTTGGCCGTGAACTCGTACGTCCGCTGCAGCTGCTGCAGCTCCTCCGCCCCGGCCCGGTGCGCCGACAGCTGCTCCGCCTTCTCCTCCACCTCCTTCTCCACCTGCCGCCATGTTAACACCTCCCTTATTACACCTGCCGGAGAGGCCTTTGCACATTTTATGACAATTATTCAGCCGCCCCCACTTCATTTTTTTGTTTTGAACCTCCTTCTCCACCTGCCGCCACTTTAACACCTCCCTTATTATAGCCGCTGAAGAGGTCTTCGCGTGTTTTATAGCATTTATTCATGCACGAAAAGGGCTGCAATTCCTACAGGGATCACCTGATATGGTATATAAACACCCTCGCACTGAAGCCGACAGTCTGGCACTTTGACCTTATGTTCATTCTTTCGTTTCAAATCCAAGGTGTTGGGAGTAGGCAGCCAGAACAACAAAAATTGTATCACGGTCCCAGTAGTTTTGCTTTTACTTGTATAAACACACACATACATGTATGTAAAATCTGCAGGGTTTAGAGGATTAATGACCCGTTTTATAGGGATAAATATATACATTATGAAAGGGGTTCTAACCTGAGTGTGAACTCATATCCGTGTGTACTGCTAATTGAGCAGGAGGTAACTGGTGGAAATTTAAAAGCAGCACACGTGCACACACACAATCTCACACATGCACGCAAACTCACGCACACACGCACGTGCACGCGCACCACACAGACAGACAGACAGACTGCAGGAAGCTCACTCTCTGTGATACAGATGAGCTGTGTGTCTGTCTATATGAGCCCTTGTTCGTGTGTTCTACTGCCCCTTGGTCCTGGGGGACCCTTGTGTACGCTGGTTTTTGTTTCAAACACAATTGCAATCCTGGAATTTTAATAAGCCGTTCATTTTTTTCTCTCCTTAATTAGACGCTTTTCATGTTTTGAGGGATTATTAGCCACATTATGTCAGAATAAAAGTTCCATATTCACGTTGCGGTTATCGCGCTATAATGCAAATGGTTCCATAAAAAGAGGTTTAAAAGTTTTTTAGCGGATGAAATTAAAGACTGAAGTGAATCAACAGGCTCCTAATTGGCGAAAGTGTGGACGCACGGCCACTAAAACCCGCCGTTCGCGAGATAATAGCGGTTTCAGAGTCAAAGCAAACGATAACGAGCCGAATCTTAAGAAGTTTTTAAAAATGATGTAAAGAACTAATGAAAGAGCGTGTGTAAGAACCCTAACTGAGCAGGAGACTGGCTGAGAAACCCCAGCTTCGGGACGGGCCCCCGGCACGGTCTGAGTTTGAGGCCCCCAGTTTTTGGGGCCCGGGCTCACCTGGTACAGGGTGTTGTCGAGGCCCAGCGGACCCCGCTCCAGGAGCTCGGCGGCTCGCTGCCTCTCCTCCCTGACGGCGGGGAGGTGGGTCTGCGTGAGGGAGGCGAGCTGCCGCTCCTTAAAGTGCAGCCTCTGCTCCGCCTGGCGGAGGCGCTGCTCCTCCTGGGCCACGCTGGCCCCGTCCTGCGCCCCCTTCTCCTGCGCCTCCTCGTGGGCACGCTGCATGAGGCCCAGGGCCTTGCGCTCCACCGAAACCTCCTTTTCCAGGCGCTCCTGCTCCTGCGTCAGTGCCTCCTGCAAGCCCCCCAGCCGCTCCAGCTGCGCCTCCTTCAACTCTGTGTACCTCCCCCTGGCGCAGCGCGCCTCCTCTGGCTCCTCGCCGCCGTCGGGCCGCGCCTCCTTGGCCTTGAGCAGGACCTCCCTGATCTCCTCCAGCGCCTCCTTCTCCTCCTCCAGGCGCCGGGCGTCGTCCGTCCTCAGGAGGCCCACCGTCTCGTGCCTCTCCCGGAGCTGCTCCTCCAGACGGCCCACCAGGGAGACCTGCTCGCGCTCCTGCTCCTCCAGGCGCCTCCTCTCCAGCTCCAGCCTCACCGACTGCTCCTCGCACTCCCGCCTCAACCGCTCCAGCTCCCGGAAGATCTCAGTCTTCTCCTCCTTCAGGCGCTCCTGCTCCAGCCGGGCCTGGCTGTGCAGCTCCTCCTGCTCCACGCGCCTCCTCCGCTGCTCCTCCAGCTCCTGCTGCTCCCGCAGGCGCTCCTCCTCGAAGCGCTCCCTCTCGGCCAGGAGGTCGCGCAGGCGGCCCTCGATGTCCTGGCTGCGCTGCCTCAGGCTCTCCTCCTGCCGCCGCATGCGCAGCTGCGCCTCCTCCGACTCCTTGCGCTGCGACTCCACCTCCTGCTGCATGCGCTCCAGCTCCGCCTTCTCGCACTTCTGCTTCTCCTCCATCTCCTTTATCAGCCTCCTGCAGGAGGAGAGAGAGAGAGAGCGCGCGGGCGTCAGCCGCCTTTTAAAAAACCATCCGCGCCTCCCTTTACCGCCACGCCTCCCTTTACCGGCGCGCTAGCACGAACGAGCCGGGCTATGCGCGGCTCGCGCTTCCGGAAGCTTCCCACCGCCGTAACGAGGCCCGCCGCGCTGCCCACACTCCCGCTGCGCGCCGCGCTGTGCAGGCAGCGTAACGATAAACACACAGCCTCCCTTCCTCCCAGGACTCCACACTCTGCCATAGCGTGCTCCCGCAACTGAGGAGGAGCACACGCGCGCAGCTGGCGGTTTAAATATAGAGCGACGCGAGCGTTCTGTCCGTGCAGACAATTTACTCTCGCAGAGGGTGGCAGTGTAGCCAAAGGCTGTGGGATTACTTCCCAAGAGCCCCGGTAGCCTTGAGTAAGGCAGCTAACCTGAATCCAGGTGAACAATTATACAAGTGGAAAAACTGTGCCAGTCACGTTGGATAAGAGTGAACGCTAAATGCTAACGTTCAGGTAAAGTAACGTTATGTAATTCATATACCTTTTATGTTCCAGCTTCTCGAGCTCCTCCCGTTGTTGCCTTTCAAACTCCAACCTGTTGACAGGTACAGCAACACTATCAAAAATCACGATCAGAAACCAAATCTTAGCCACCAGATCAAAAGACATTGACACATTAGCCTAATCGACACACACCAACAGGGTTTGATCAACATATAGTGTACACAGACGACAAAGACACAAGTGAAAACACACACAGCATCACACAGGGTACTGAAGACCGTGCAAACGGTTAGCTTGGTCCTTTCTGTGGGGGTATTAATTCAGCAAGCGATGAGGTGAGCAAAAAATGAAAAATAAAAAATCAATAAAACTAAAACAAATTACTAAAATGAGACAAAGCAAAGCGGTAACACTGCAACATAAGAGCACCAGGCTAGGTTAGCATGCACTCAAAGCAAACGAGGTTAAAACACCGAGGTCCTCTACCTGAGATAGATGGGTCCCTTTACATTGTAGAGACTGCCAGAGGAGGTTCGGAAAAAGCAAAGACAACCATTAAGACAAGTCCTGCGCCATCGACACCCCTACTCCATACGCTCTCATGAGGGCACAAGCCCACTAGAAGAGTCAGGTCTGGTTTCTTCCACTTCTGTTAGCCCCTGTGATATTGTAACGTGTTACATGAACCAAGTGAACCAAGGAGTGTGTTTCACTTGCATTGAATGCATTTCTTTATAAATAAATGCTAGCATACTGGAGCAAAAGCATTAAATGCAATTCAGAGGATGGCTGAAAATAAAAATCTCTCAATTAAAATGGGCATTATGTAGCTTTATGAAACTGAGGCGCTGGCTGTAAAATTGCGGTTGGAACTTCGGAGAGAAGGGCACGGTTCGGGACACATCCACAGGCCCGTCGGTGAAAACGAAGGCGAGACACAATGAAATGTAAATCACACCGCAGGCTGCCTTCTCCCCTCAGCGTAGCCTAGCAGCCGAAGGGCACAGAGCGTGAAGAAGCAATCCGGTCCGACCGCTCTTCCCTCGGACACCGGAGCCATGTGCGTCCGCTCGGCAGAGATTAATATTGCAACAAAAGGAGTGACTGACTGGGAATTAAATGTTACCGATAAATAAATAAATAAAACTTTGCCTGGGGCTGCAATCCGCACTGGCGCTAGCTCATCTGAACTCAATTTAGCTGCCAAACAAAAAAAAACAAAAAAAAAAAGCTCAGCGCTGGTAAATTGGGATGCGACACAAACTGAAGTACCGTTATTGTTTCTCTGAAAAACGCCTCTGTTACAGAGTCGCCCGATCGTCGCGCTAGAAAGTCAGTTTCTGTCAGACGCCGACGGTCCTCCAGGTTGATTACAGAGTGTTTTTTTTCTTTTTCTCTCTTTTGTTTATTTTCTTTTTTTTTTTTTTATCTCCGTCCCGCGATTTTTCTTCAGAAGCTCGATAGAGCTCCGGAGCGTTTGACACGTGATCGAACCGCGTGCCCCCCGAGGGATAGCACACGTCTGCTTTCGGCGAACGCTGCACCTCTCGGGCCGACGGGCCGACGGGACGTCCTTGCTTCTGAGCTGGGGGGTGGGGGGGGGGGCGATTGGGAGGACGGGGATTTGACTTCCAAAACAGAGGAGAGCCACCGCGTGATACAACGATTGGCTGACAAGTATTCAATGACCATTGTGCTGCCATTTCAGGTGAGATTAGGTCAGCGCAGGTCCTTTTAAAACAAGGCCTAAATTGTATAAAACAACCCTCGTCCAATCGGAGTTACCGAAGCCACGCTCTGCCCGCCAAACCGCAGCCCAGTCAGCGCTGAAGGGGAGACCGGCCACATTAATATGAGCGGTGATGAATCGTCGCTGACAAACAATTTACCTCACGCCGCACTTTTACCAGGAAGCGCGCTCTTAAAAAAACGAGAAAAAAAAAAAGAGAAAAGGAAAGCAAATAAACGCGACGTTAAACAGAAAACACTCGGCCGTTTTTTTCGGAAGGAGGTCGACGCGAACCTCGCGCCTCCCCCCCGCAGACGGAGAAAAATGGAGGGGAGACGCGCCGGGGACCTTGATTTCCAGCGCGCTCGCGCCAGACTCAAGGGCGAACAGGCGAATAAACAATTTACAAGCAAACGGATTAAGGCCGGCTCCTCAGGAAGGCCGAATCGAAACTGCGTCGGCGCGCTCGAGGGCGAGCCGGGAAGGCGACGAGCCGCCTGTGCAGTTTAACGCGGCTTCGAGAGCACTCTGTACAGACGCTCTTTAGATTATTTATTTTATTATTTCCCCCCCCCACCACCAAACGGCGAGGGTTTAGACTCGCAGATACTTTTGCGACAAACGAGCGAGACGGGTCGATATGCGATTAATTTTATTTTTTTATTTTTTTTAAAAGCCGTATAAAAATCTCTAAATGAACTGTGGCCTCGATCGCTAATCTCGTCCGAAGGAGCAAGCAGCGAAACGCACTGAGGGTGGAGCTGCATGTTATCACCCCATCCCCCCCATCACCCCCATACCCCCCACCCCCACCCCCGCACCAACCATCACCTTCAATATCACCACAGATTTGAGGAACATTAATCCTCCATTTCTTTGTTTTTTTATTTTTTTATTTCTCCCCACCTCACATTTATTACTTTTCTCTTCTGTTCTCGGGGGGGCGATTGTTTGCAGTGGTCTCCATTTGTGGATATTGCGTTTCTTCTCCTTCTCCTAAACTTCTCCTTCCAGCTCAGCAGAAGGTTAGCTATAGCATAACCGTAAAAATAATATAAATCTTTTTTTTTTTTTTATGTATTCCTTTGTTAAGGCAGGAGAGCAGAACGGTTCTCCAATGTATGTGGGGTCTCAGAGATACACAAGCCAATCCACTTCCCTATTTCATGCAGAAGTCAAGAAGAGAGATCCTGGCTCAAGATGAACGGTGTTCATCACAGATGGCGTGGCGCAAGCACGGGGAAAAACTAACGACAGCACTTCGGGACGTCGACGACTAAAACATTCAACAATGACTGCCACAACCGGTCCCCTGACTCAAAGTCTCGAGACAGACAAGGTTAAAGCATCCTTCAGCAAAGAACAGGCTGAAAAGAGGTGGAGGGGGAAGGGGGGGGTAGAAAAAAAGGATTTGCGATAGAGGCAGTCTTTGTTGCGTTGGCTTGATAATTCTTTTGAGGGAGTAAAATTATTTAGTCAGATTCCCGTAATTCACCGGGGAAGAGGTTTCTTTCTTTATTTATTTTTTTTTAAAGCAGACAACCTGCCTGGTGAAAATGCTAATCCCTTTTTTCTGTCTTTTTTCCCCCCTCTTTTTGACATGAATGGGGGGAGGTGGAGGTAGACGAGAGGAACGGAGTGAAAAGCATCTGTTCGTCTTCCTAATGAAACTTTCATAAGGTGCCACCTTCTGTCAGGCGTCCCCTCGGGGGTGTGGGGGGGGGGGGGCGGAGGGGGCCCCCCGGCGTTGGGGCCTTGCCAGGGCCTTCAGGAGGAACCGGGGGGGCATCGCGTCTCACGGTGGGGGATCAAGGTCCGTCAAAAAAACGAGGACGGAAGCGTTCCGGAAACATCTCCCCGACGCGACGCGCTCCCGCGGGACCCCCCGGGAGCGTGCCCGCTCGAGGATCGCCAGGACGACCCGCGCCTGTCCGTCAGCGACAGGAAGCCAGGAGCCCGGCCTGCAGGGCCGCCGTTCCAAACGACGTCGGCGATCGAAGACGCGGCGCGCTGAGCGTGAGAAACGTCCTCTCCGTAAACGGAGAGATCAAACCGTAAACGGCAAACGACACAAAGCGATGTAGGAATTCCTTTTGTGCGTTTGTTCTCTTCTCCCTCCCTCTCTTTTCTGTCGGATTATTGGAGAGGAGGTGGGGAGAGAGGTCTACCATACAATTGTTTTTAGCGCTCACTGACTGCTTTACATGCTGTCATTAGAAGACCCTTTTTTAAAGCATAGAGTGGTTGGTAGAAAAATACACTAACAACCCAGTCAGCCGGCTGAAAGTCACAGCACAGTACAATGAAAAACAAGTGTGCTCAAGCTTTTCAATTTTTAAATGCTATGCAAGAACTCGGCTGCCTAACTACACAAAGAGAAAAAGAAAAAACACACAACAACATAATTATAGATCTGCACGGCGACTTTGGTTATGTTGTGCCTTGCTGACTCCGTGTCATAGCTGAACAACTAATGACATCACAGGAAGCATCGTTGTCATGACAACAGTCAGAAAAAAAAAAAAAAAGAATCTATCTTTGTAATTTCTAGAAAATACACAGAAGCCAGATACTGGAATCCAAAGTACAGAGAATAGGACTTGAAGGGCTAATCTCTAACAAGCTTTATCCCAGTACAACGTTTGCCTATTTTGGCACTCGGTAAGAAAGCTGCTTACAAGTTAGTTTCGCCCAACTGCCAAATTGTTAGCGAACCGCATACTACACAAATAAAACACGAATAAGTATAACAATAATTATAATACCAAAAAGGAACACATCTCTTTCAGCTTTCTCATGTCAATCATGCGGGCAGCAAACCCAAAGACGAGACACATTAGAGCTAAATGTTCACATTTATACAGAAACATGAAAAGAATGTTATTTTAAAAGTCTTTTAAAAGCCACTTTCACAGCAGTCCTCAGAAACATCTTTTTCTTTTCTTGTAAGTGCAACTGGTGGCCGTTTTATTTCTGCACCCAAGATACACAACTTCAAAGAGGTGTAGACAACAAAAAAAAACCCACTAAGATTACTGAAATCTCAGGAGGGGGTAATTGAGCAGGATTTTCTAAAGCAGGAATTAGATAGTGACTGTACTGCCGTCTATCAGTACAGGGTAAACTGCAGACCTGGAGAGGAGCTCATCCCATTCAGATTTAAAGAGCACCCTGCAATCTGAATGAATGTGACACCGCATGGTGTACTGTGCGCGCATGGGCAGGGGGAGTGCCCGGGGTGGGGCGGGGGGGATTCTGGGAAAGTGCATGCGCATGGGCGGGGCTTAGCGAGGGAGGCGGGGTCAGCCGTGCGGGGGGGGCGGGGCAACGGGCCGGCGCTCACCCGGGATTGTATAGCATGACGGCGGAGAGGTTCTCGCAGGACTTGGACAGGTCCGTCATCGACAGGCTGAGGGTGGACAGCAGGCCGCTCTGAAAGGGCGAGAGACGGGAGACATCTTTATCCACCGCCCACCGTACCATCAACACCACCTTCTTCCCACGAGACCAGCTTTTCCAACAATACCAAACATGATTACACAGTACATGGAAAATCTGAGGTTCACATAACGCCATTTCAAACTCAGTAGAAGATTACACCTGCAGTATTGGGGCAATAGCACTGTCTCTTTATCAGACAGCCTGTTCCCCTTTGGGGGGTCAGAGAAGGGGGCACTTCTGAAACCCGCCCAGCACTGGACAGGCGCGGCTGGATTGCCAGTCACGTCCCGCCACAACATTCTTAACTCGAACGGCCGCTGAGATGCGCGGACCGTGTCCCGGGGCAGGCCTCCCGAGCCTTTACCCGAAAACAGGGAGTTTATGAAATCTGCTTTTCAAATGAGCCGGAATGGCTGAAATGACACGTTTGCTTCCCTCAGTCCCTTCCCCCTCTTCCTTCCCCATCCACACACTGAGAGCACCAGCAGTTCCCTCAGTCCCTTCCCCATCCGCACACTGAGAGCACCAGCAGTTCCCTCAGTCCCTTCCCCATCCACACACTCAGAGCACCAGCAGTTCCCTCAGTCCCTTCCCTTCCTTCCCTCAATGACCACATTCCCTTCCAGAGAGCCCAGCAGTTCCCGATCATGAAGTTCAGACTCCTCTCCCCACCCAGACAGTAAGCATCGCGACTGGCATGCTTCCCCCAGACGCGTCTGGCCTCCGAAGCGTAGGGTAAAACTGAGGAGGAGGAGGAACAGAGCCATCCCACTGAGGATGCGTAGCTGGGTTTCAAAATAACTCTTTGCATCTCACTTCAAAAAAAATAAAAAATAAAAAATAAAAAACTCTTCTCGAATGGCAGAGATTCTAAAGGCATTAATGACTTGCAGTTTCCTAATTATGCCGCACAAAGCTTTTAAACTTTTTTAAAGAAAGGCAAAGGAAGACGACAAACGCAAGCACAGGCCGGAAAATTATCGCAAACTCCACTCGCTAATTAGCCCAAATGAGCGCGCCACCGCGTTAAAAAAATAATAATTCTTAAGAAAAATAAATAAATAAATGAATAAATAAAACTTACCTTCCTTTTTTCCCTGAGCTTAGCGGCTTCTTTAGGGTGATTAAACCGGAACATGTTTGTTCTCCCGAGCAGTATGACAGCACCTGCAGCACGGAAAACACAAAAGACACAAAATAACAGAGTCAGTGTGTCTGAAGAGTGCCCTACACACTGAAGAGTGCACACTGCACACTGAACAGTACGCTACACACTGAAGAGTGCACACTACACACTGAACAGTACGCTGCACACTGAAGAGTGCACACTACACACTGAACAGTACGCTACACACTGAAGGGTGCACACTACACACTGAAGAGTGCACACTACACACTGAAGAGTGCACACTATTCCACCCTAAGAGCCTACACATAAGTACATACACTGAAGAGTAAAACTGCAGTTCTACACAGGAGATAATCACTGGTGCATGGGTCAACACCCCTCCACTCACATTCTCCCTTCTCAGATGCGGGCAGTCCCCCCCCACCACCCTTTACCTCTTTTTATTTCCCCCCTATTTTTTTTTTTTTTATGTGGGGCAAACACTAATCCCACCGCCATTAACGCCCTGTGCCAAAGTGACAAAGCACCGGAGAGTGCCGCAGCTGGCGGGTCCCCAGCGGACGCAGGGGCTGAAAAATACTATCATCTGCGCGGAGGAAACGGCAGAGAGACGCCGCGCTTTCCAACAGGGGGGAGGACGGTGAAATTGAGGTGACGCTGGAATTGCTAAAGAGAGCCCGTGTGCCGCGTGGGTGACGACGCGTTCCCTTCTCTTTCCTTAGGGCAGCGGTCTCCAACCCTGGTCCTGGAGAGCTACAAGGGTCTGCTGGTTTTTGTTTTTCACCTTAAAATCAGCACCCGGTTGAGACCCAAGACACCAGGCGAGTTGAGTTAACTGTGTAATCAACTGCTCTGATTGATTCACGAAGCGCAGGGTCACCATGACGACCAGCAGACCCTGTAGCCCTCCAGGACCGGGGTTGGAGACCACCACCCTAGGGGGATCACCGCCCGCTGAGAACAAGCCTTCACTCGGGGGGGGGTCCCGGAAAACGTTTGGTTCCACTTTTACCCCCCAACCCCCACCCCCTCGTAAAATCGGAGTCTGCTTCTCATTGGAGGAGGCTGGAGGCCCTTGACTGTCGACAAACCGCAAATTAACCAGAGGGGTTCACAGCTCAAGTCGCTGGCCTATCGAAAGCAGGTAACGGACATCGCGGGTCGTCCGGGCGACAGAGAGGTTTAAACGAGCACTTCGCCCCCCCCCCTCAGGCATGCGCTCTCGTCCCGTTCGCCCCGCCGTCCGCGGCTCGCGAAGCGAAGCGGGAAAAGGAGATCACCACCCCCCAGATCATTAAAGACGGAGTCAGGGGTGCTGGCACGCCCATCCTGAAAGGGCTTCAGAGCGCTGGCCTCAGAGCTCAGGCCTGGAGGACCACAGAGTCAGCTGGTCTTCAGTACCTTTCAGCACCACGGATTAATTTACCTCAGTGACTGGGTAACAAATCCAAAAATTTTTGCTCCCAAGGCGTTAACTGGCTGCCGATTGGAAGAAAACCACAAAAACCTGCAGGTACTGTGGTCCCCCAGTACTGCAGATTGACACCACTGGTTTAGACTGTCATTGATCACAGGTGATTAAATGGGCACACTCATATTAAAGTCATTTTTTTTTCAAGGAACGCCAAAGTGTTAATCAAAGCGTCTTCTCAGAATTGAGTCCTTGAGAGGCCCGAGGGCTACCCCTTTTGAGATTTTGCAAAAGAAAAAAAACCGAACACGAGAACAATTCATAAGGTTTGGTCGTCCTCGAGAAAATCCTTCGTTCTTCAGTCCTCAACTTCGGTACTCCACGAAAGTTCAACTTCTGACACTCTCCAACCGAAATCACTCTCGTGAACTTGAAATGCTTCATGTATCAGTGAGCGGGCAGAAGTAAAAAATAAATAAATAAAATAAAAAATAAATAAAGCCATTTGAAAAGGAAAAAAAAAAAAATCCTCTGCTAAGGAAAGCTTTCATTTCAGGCTTCAATCAGCATATTATTTGGAGGGCTAGCGATGAATCAACTGATTAGATCGCGGCGGCAGCCTGATAAAGAATCTCGCAAAAACCACTCGGACGGAAAGCCAGCTCCAGGTTTCATTTCTGACGCCCCGATGCTATCGGCTTCCAAAGCCCCGACTTCTCGGCCTCGGATGGTCAAAACAAATTCACTATTTCATTCCCTTTACAATCCCCCCTCCCCCCCTCCCGCTCCCCAACCCCCACCACCCCCACACTGCAGTATCAGACCAAGGTTAAGTCAATTCTGTTCACTGCAAGCCACGAATGGCTTCCCTTTTTATGGAATCCGCTTTAAAGAATTAATAAATAAAAACGGTTTTAAGCCTGTATCAAGCTTCATAAATGCACGGTGTGGTAAGAAACGGTGAACTATCCAAGAAATTTCCCATCATGCCTTGCCACCGCTCGGATTGTAAAGGGGCTGAGGGTTCCATGGTCACCACTGCTCTTGCGAGCTTTGTTCCCGCTCACAATGGACCCCATACCCCATTACGTAAGCTCAACTGCAGACAAAGAACCACACACACAAAGTCCAGCTAACTGACCTAAAGGTACTGTGTACAAGTCTTACATGCTATTATACGTACATCACCGCAAAAAAATAAATTTCTTCCCAGTTGTCCTACCCAGGTAGATATTTTAAAAAGTAAATATCTATTAAGCTTCAGGTCAGCACTTCAGTTAATTGGAGGTGTTCTGCAGGCAACAACGTTATTTAGGGCAGCATTTCGGGTCCTAGAGTAGTGTTTTTTAAACTCGAACCCCGGGGACCCACTGTGTTGTTTTCGTTACAGCCAATATCTTGATTAATTAAGTCTGTTGAAAGCGTGTATTTAAGCTGAAACCTTTTTGTACCAACCTGCTCTCCCACTGAACACTTCCATCTTAACAGTTCAAGTTTCTGTGACCAGCTGCCTACACCTTCAGAAATCAGGACTCAATTGATTGCAGACCGACATATAAAATCAGCGAAGAAATTTAACCGCCTTCCAAAGGAATCATTTGTCACATTACAGAAAATTAAGGCGACAGAGGATCTGACTCATGATGAGTCACTGGGATGTGATTACACAGCATTTATCCTTCACAGAGCGCACAGCTTTTTCTGACATGGCGCGAACTTAAGGGCGCTAACTATCCTCCGGCAAACAGCACCTGTCAAAACAGGAACGATTATCGGCGCTTTACGCTTCAGAGGCTGAACTTACGGCAGGAAGGAGAGCAGGCACGCGCAGCGGGTCCCCAGGACCGAGCACGGGAAACGCGGGCCGACAGAACCACAGGACCCGCTGGCTTACTGCGCTCACCCAAAATCGCCCGATCGATTAAGACGAAGAATCCAGGTGAGGCGAGGTGAGAAATGTTTAAATCGATGTTTTGACTTTTTGATTTTATGGCCAGTAACAAAAACCAGCAGACCCTACGGTTCTCTGGGTTCTGGGTCGAGGTACCCCTGACCTAGAGCATCGTTCCCAAGGACAGAGCAACAGAACCTGCGGTTCTCTGGGTTCTGGGTCGAGGTACCCCTGACTTAGAGCATCGTTCCCAAGGACAGAGCAACAGAACCTGCGGTTCTCTGGGTTCTGGGTCGAGGTACCCCTGACCTACAGCATCATACCCAAGGAGAGAGCAACAGAACCTGCGGTTCTCTGGGTCCAGGGTGAAGACACCCAAAATTTGGACAGCTCACGGCACATTGTTTGGGGAGGGGGGGGGGGGGATGGGGGCTTACCTTGGTTGAGCTGGGACGGCCCAGTGACCTGCACCCCATTGACGGAGCACTGGGCCCCGTGAAGAGGCACCAGGGTCACCGTCCCGCTCACGTTCTCAAACACGCAGTGCTCGCTTTCCAGGTCCAGCCCGTGCAGAACTGGGGGGGGTGGGAGAGCGAGAGGAGGAGGGGAGGAGGGAGAGATGGAGGGGAAGAGGAGAGAAGGTGGGTGAATGAGAAGAAGAAAATACCCCTTTTCACCCTTATTCCTCTTTCCCCATTATTATCATCATCATCATTATTATTATTGCACCATATCACAAAATAAACATCCCAGACTGCTTCATACAAGTAACAAAGGCAGCTTACATGAGCACGGGGTCTCACGTGCCCAAACAGACTGCAAGGCGTGGATTCAGTACACCCTCACAAGACCCACACAATAAATCAGACTACATTTCCCACAGTGCATCCTGTGCCGGCGACGGGTCTCCAACTCACCGATGTCCTGTTCGTTCGTGGCGTCCTCCCGGCCCACGTACGTCTTGCCCTCCTGCAGCCGGAAACAGGGGGGGAGCCGTGAAGGACACTCCGAAAAACAAGCGGCTCATCGCCGATGACGACGAACATAATCACGGCCCGCTCTGAAGCAGTCCCCGGGAGCAGGTACCCCTCTCCAAAAACCAGCGGCCGCGCCTCGCCCCCCTCGCCCCGCGGCTGAACGCCGGGACTCACCTTCAGGTGGTACAGGATGATGCCCGTGCTGAGCAGGTCGTCGTCGATGCCGATCAGGTGCGGCAGCTCCGAGTCCAGCACGACCCCGATGCCTTCCTTCCGCAGGGCGAGCGTTTCCTCCTGAAAGCGCGGAGAGCGACCCGCGAGGTTACCGTGGAAATCATACGGTTTAAATCTTTTACCGACGGGCTGAGGCCAGCTGTCTGGGGCTCGTCTGTAACCCGGCTGAACGGAGAGAGCCTCTCCAAACACCGGGGCTAACCATCCATCAGCACTCGCTGGACCCGGCCCGGACCCTTCAACAATAAATAGAGGAACCTCATGCTTCCTCTCCAAATAAATTTGAAGTCTCGCAATGCCTTGGGAGCAACTTCAAACCCCCCCGAAGATGGTAAATATAACCCTGGCAGTGGACAGAGGGAAGACCTGTACAACAGGACTCTGGCCTCTGATCTTTCAGGTGTATGACAGTCAAGCGTGAGTCTCACAGTGGTGGTAAAATTACCCAGGTGACAACACTGCACAGGGATGCTGGAGTACAGGAAGCAGTAGGGAGCCTGCTTTCCTGTATGAAAGAGCTGTGGTCCTTCAGCAGAAGAAGCTGAGCGTTTAGGCACAGAACACGGTCACATTGCTAAGCCACTCACATCCAAAGCCGGTTCTGACCCAACCCGCCCCGCCCCGCCCCACCCCACCACCCAAAAGAAAAAAAAAAAGGACATTACAAGGGCTCTCACACTCAAGTCTTGTTTGTCCATTCCAGCTCCCCCTGGCTCTCTATTTAAAGGTTACTTTTGTTTAACCTTCAGCAGCAATGAAGCCCCTCTCTCTCTCCGTCTCTCTCTCCCATTCCACAGCCTTCTCTCTCTCTCTCTCTCTCTCTCTCTCTCTCTCATCCCACAGCCTTATGTTTGCCTGCTCACCCGGTCCTGCCAAACTCCTCAGTCCTCAGAGTCTGAGATTATTGGCAGCTCCATTAGAGATTAATCATGGCTGCAAACCATTTAGTATGTACGCACTAATTTTTCTTTTTTTTTCCTTCCCCAAGAACAACAGATTGGTTGTTCGCAGGCTCACTGTGAAGGCTCATGGTGATAAACGGGTTTTCATTTCGCGGGTGTGAATTAGCAATGAGTCACATGACAAGCCTTTTAGATACCGCTTTTCCACCAGGTTTTTTTTTCTTATTTTTTTTTATTATTCCCCACTTCCTGAAATATGACATTACGGTGCATAAAGACCAGATGTCAAAAATGTGAATAATAACAGATCCCTAGTCTACAATCCACACGCGAGTTTATGATTTATGTTGCCCCAAAGCACTGACATTCAGATTATAGCCGGTTACACCCCAATATTAAAGCAGTCACTTCATAAATCTAAGAACGTCACGCTCAAATCAATTTTTCATGAGGAAAACGCATTGTGCTTGGGGAAAAAATAAATGGAAAAAAAAAAGCAGCTAAAAATGCATTTCATGCCATTTTGGTCCCCTCAACAGGAGAGGCAATAGGAAATACAAACCGATTAAAACCATTCATCTAAATGATTGGAACAGTTCTACTCAGTATTTATTTTGTACTATTTTTGGATCGGAACGGAGTTCCAGGAATGACAAAGGAACTCAGATCCGTGCTTTCAGGTGCACTCGGATTTTGAATAATGTACAGGTTTGCAGAGCTGGAAAGTCTGCATTCCTACTATTATTATTATTACATTTACATGTTTTTTCTTTTTTTTTTTTTTTTTACTTTGCCATTTTGTAGGGTGAAAAAAATGATGCTGCCATGGCGATAGCAGCCAGGTCAGGAGGACGATCACAGGAAGGGATGGAAAAATCCACACAACAGCAATGTGCCCAGGGGACTGTGATTATTTTTCACCCAGATAATCAGCGAATCAGCACTCGCTGGTACGGCACCTTCTTTCAAATGTACATACTGCCTTTCGATTTTAGAGAGAGAGAGAGAGAGGAGAGAGAGAGAGGAGGCTGGGGGAGAGAGAGAGAGAGGGAGAGAGAGAGGCTGGGGGGAGAGAGAGAGAGAGAGAGAGAGAGTAAAGAACGAGCTGTAATGGTCCTTGGCTCGTGAGCCTGGAGTCGATCCCCGTGATTGTGAAGCGATCAGCCGCGAGGAGGAGGAGGAGGAGGGGGGCAGAATTCCGCTCCGCTCCGGAAACCAAACGGCCTCTCGTTTTTTTCACCGCAGAGGGGGAGGAGCCACACACCTCAGAGCGAGGCGAAGACGTTTCTCATTATCTGTCCTTCGCTTCTGCGGGGTGCCGTGAATGAGGAGGCCCAGGAGAACAAACGCAGGGCAGGGGGGGGTCGACTGCCGGTTCAGCGCCGTGCTGATCAGGAAGGTCGCGGCCTCTCGTTAAAGCATCCGAAAATACACAATGAACCAATCTGCAGGTGTCAGACTCGCTCCATCTGCAGCTGGAGTTTGACGCTACCAGCGAGTGACACAGTGACCGTTATTATTTTTCACTGAGTACATATTCTAAGATCTTCCCAGCATCATTTAGCCTAACTTTCTACTGACAAAAAAACAGCCAGTCCCCCCATAGAACCAGGCTCCTCCTACAATCAGGCTCCTCCTACAACCAGGCTCCTCCCGCAATCAGGCTCCTCCCACTGGAGTTTGGAAGCTTTAACTTATTTTGGGCACAAATCTTTCCCGGCTTCTAATTTTAGTTTTTTTATTTTCAATTTTTCCTGTAAATGGAAAATTCACATTCACTCACATGCCAGAGACCGCTCTTGGCTGGGGGTGAACATATGGCCACACAGGGGCTCCAAATGCATGGCGCGCGCGCACACACACACACACACACACACACACACACAATTTCTTTGAATACCGTGCCCCTCATTCCGGACAAAACACGAAGAATTTACCACCGACCCCATTTCGCAGAAAGGGGCCAAAAAAAACAACGGAAAGCACGATCAGCATTCTAGAACCCATACCGACCGGAATACCAATGTCGGACGGCGAGAAACACAATCCGTGCTACAAAGCGGTCCCCACACACGCGCGCGAGCCTCAGATCGCGCTTAAACAAATGAATCAATGTCAAACCGAAGATGTGGACACACTGCGTTGTGTGAAATGTGAATCTTTTTTTTTTTTTTAAATGTATTTATTCTGAGCAGGCTAACGACCCGCTTTCTGCTCCCGCTCCAATTAAGGGACGGGGAAAACGCGGGCCTAGCGTGCCCCCGTCATAACTCCCCCCCCCCACCCCACCCCCCTTTTTCCCCTCCATTAGCACAAAGCTGTGAAGAGCGAGCCGTTGGATTCCTATAGATAGTAATTAGCTCCTCAGGAGCGAGAGCAACGTAAGGCGCATCGCCGTGGGAACCCTACGCGACACCACTAGTCGCCGAGCAAGAAGCGCGTCACATGGGACCGGCCCGTAGCCAGAGGAGCTTCCTGCGGGCGGAGGGGGCTCGAGATGAGGCTCAAAAAACACCGCCCATGAAGCGAAGAAGCCAATTGGCCGCGGATTGGGTGAGAAAAGCAGTCGGGTGTGAAGGAAGCATCCCGGTGCCACACCAGGCGGAGCTCCGTGGTGATGCGATTTAGATTAAAGACGGGCGAGGCGGAGCTTCAACTCGATTACGCTATTGAAGGCCAAACACGCCATCACCCTCTTTCAAGTACCACCCCCTAATTTACCCAAATACAGGCCCACTTAAGCAATGTGTAGAGAAGGGGTTCGGGGGGGGGGATGCAGATCTGCATTTTCAGAATGAGCGTGTGAAACAGGTTTCTTTAAGAGCAACGAGAGAGAGCTCCCGCTTGAAAGCACATGGCTGTGTGGAGGTCTCAAGGGCTTTTGAAGGTACGAAAAAAAATAAATTAAATAAAATTTGTAACCAAAACCTGAATGAGTCATTTACGAGAAAATGTGAACAAGTCCATGGTCAATTACAGTAAAGGCCAGGTTCCATTAGTTGTATCTAATGAAAGGTATGACTAACACCATTAAAATACTCACAGATTTCCAATGACTTCTTCCCCTATTTGTGTCACAATAGGCGAAAAGGACTGAATTAAACCTGCTGTAATAAAAATGTAAACGGCCAGAACATTCAGTGAACCGCTGCATTCACAAAAAACGGCAAGGACACCCACATTTACCCGACAAATTAGGGCATCCATTTTTATTAATTAATTTATGTATTTAAAAATCTCGGACACAGGTTCAATGCCTGAGTTTTTGAGGAAGAAAGTACGGTGGCTCAACATGCTGGGTACACGATGAGCTCACGGTCTTGGGTGCATCTTTCACCAGCGTCAGGGAGAAGCTGAAGAGTGGTTTCTGTCCGGGCTGGAACCGTGGGCCACAGCAGGCGACTGAATCATTTTAACCAGCTCCTCCTTCAGCGCTGCAACTAAGCCGGTGTCTTAAGAGCCGGGTGTTTAAAGACAGAAGACCTGACGGCACACGAGTCCTGCTCCAAACGCACGGCTCTGCGGCTGCGGTACGTCTCGGGTGCGGGGTACCGCACGCAGATCGTAAATCAAGCCCTTCGCCAAGGCGAAGCGGGCGGTTAGGATGAGGACCCGTCGGCAGCGCGTTGAGCGAGTCGGGGAGCGACGGAGCGGGGGGGGGCGAGCGGTGTGAGAGATGCTCGGCCTTCCACTCTTCCTCCAAACGGCACTCCAGCATCATCCCTCAACAAGACTTTTTATTAGAAAGAAAAGAGAACTGAAGAAGAATGAGAAATGTGGAGTAACGCTGTGTTGGCACGTCCCAACGGCCAAGCTGAAAATATCCTGGTTGGATCATCAGTAGTTACACAGAAGTTTTTTTCCCCCCCACGCTATTTGGAAACATACAGCTCAGAAGGAAACTTAAACAATGCCAAAGCATCTGTAATTTAAATAAGCCGGCCTGTGAGAGGTACAAAAGGTTTTGTCCCGAAACGTGATTGGCCAGCGAGAAAGAATGACGTGGCATAATCACTTTTCCCATACGAGCATAAGCTTCCCTCTGCAAAACCAGGCTCTTAAAAAAAATAAAAAAAAGAAATACATTTCTTTGAAAAATAAAATGCCCTTAACGACCCTTTCTGACAGGCTACAGTTTATTCACTATTTTTACGCTCGGCTTGGTTTTTGTACACGAAGTAAAATGTCACGGTAATGTCTTATTCTTAAAATGATTATAAATGGCGTCCCGTGTCATTGTTCTCCCCCCCCCCCCGTCCCTCCCTCCCCACAGGGGAACACGGTCCCGTAAGAGCTGCATTCAAACCCTGGTGAAAGGCGCTGCCCAGGGGAGCCAGCGGGGGTGCGGTGCGTATCGATTGTGTAGCGCTGGTCTGAGTGCAGAGACCCCCGAATCAGTCGCCCCCCGCCCCCCCGCGCTGGTCGTTTAGCCGGGTGCTATATTATGCCTGAGTCAGAGGCTCCGGTTAATGGTATCGGGTTCTACGGCGCGCGCGATTGGCTGACACGGCCCTTTTCTCTGCTGACCTGTTTTTTTTTTTACGCTGCTGGTTGATGACATCGAAGGAACGAGGTAAATGAGAAAGTTCGGGGGAGAGACGCCGGCCACGGCGACCAATCGGAGGCGAGTAAACGCGTCAGGTGGCATGGAAAACGGGCAGGGATTGGACGGTGAGCCACGGGGTGAAAATGAACAGTTATGCTATTACGTTAGTTTCATAAGGGCATTCAGCCCAACAATGCTCACCATTTTCCTGACTAAATTGTACTACCTGGTGCTCTGATTACCTACTGGCTAGATCGTATCCAACAGGGTAACAAGCCTGGTCCTGAAACCCCCTAGGGTTCCGGCCTCTACGACACGACCTGGCAGGCCATTCCACACGTGGTAAGGGAGGCCAGTCCGGGCCTAACCAAGAGTAATTACACACACAGAGATTCAGGAATAGACTTTGATTAAACGCACATCCGCACTTATCCACTGGAGAAGAAAGCAAGGTGGCGTTATTTTTATTTATGTCCTTTTTTTTTTTCCAACAGGGAACCGTTTCCAGCTGTGGTGATGCATAGGTGTCATTACCCGTCTGACTTACAGCACTGACACCTGCCACCCACGTTGCCTGAGGGGTTTCAGCGCTGAATAACCTGTCAAATCTCAGGGACGTTTCCAATGCCTTTAATTAGAAAATTCTGCTAATATTTTTTAATCTGAATCTATAAATAAACAATAATTGACTTAGTTAGGCATTTCTTTGAAACGGTACGCCTCCACCACTCTCAACGCATTTCCAAAACGGAACATTCCGGTTTTACCCCTCCTTTGAGCTAATCATAGCAGGTTAATTAAAGCCAAATTAGAGTAATGATGTAGTTATGGAAATCACTCTAATAAAAACTCAAAATGGCATTACGTAGCCTGCTCTGCAATTACATAAGAGAAGAATCTTATTAGCGGGCGAGGGCGAGCAGCACGAGCGAGTCTTTAATGCCGTTCGCGAAACGTTTCATCGCTTACCCGGCGTGTCTGTCAACGGCAAAATTATCTCGAGTTGGTATTAAAAAAACGCCGCAATCAAACGTAAATAAAACAAACAGAAACGGCCAAAACCGGATTGAGGGGGGGTGGGAACGGTTTCTGCCGAAGCACTGCAGCACACGCCCGGCTCTCCGTTCGAAAGCGAGCAATGCGTCAGGACACGGAGTACACTGCGGTAGCCGAAAAGTCCCCAACTCCACCGGCGACAGACGATTTTAGCCGCTGCCTGGGACGAATTACGTCTATTAATAGCGCGGCTCCGCGGCGGAAAGAGCCGGAACGTTTTAAAAAGCCGCCGTCTAAAAACAAAGAGCGTCGTTAAGAGAGCGGCTGGAGGATAAAGCCAAGCCATTAGGGAGAGCGCACACCCCCCCCCCGCTGCCCCCCCCCCGCCTCCCCGCCGAGGCCCTCGCCTTCCTTAAATACGACGCGCCCGGACCCTTAAATCTTCCCTCCAGACTGAAGGTCCCGCAGCGGCCTTCGTCTACTCCCCCCCCCCCCCCCCCCCCCACCTCCCCCGAAGCTGGTAAATGCCGCATAATCGCTCTCCCCGTGCCAACAGAATGACAGGCTGGGAAGACGATGCTTCTCCAGCCGCATGCGTACACGAGCAGTAGCGTACTGTGGTAGTGAGCGAAAAACATTCAGGATTTACAGAGGGAGGGGAGGTGGGGCAGGGCGGGTCAGGGTGTGGTCAGGACCTCACAGGACACCTTATGGTGGGATGGGGTTAGGGTTAGGGGTCAGGTGGGGCAATATAACAGTTTTTAATTCCTCCTCCAACTTTTGCTTGTACATTTTTTCCAACAAGCAGCAAAGCGACAATCGTTCCACTCGACAGATCTGTTGGAGAGACGGGGGGGCACTCCCAAATCCCACCATCGCCTCTCCGGACTCCCGCCACGGGTTCCTCACCTCACCCCCCCCCCCCACACACACACAGCCAGAGGAGATAGAGACCGCACAGCGCTCTGCTCATCCGCGGCAGATCGATAGCCAGGCGGGATTAAGAGCTGACGGGTCCTCCTCCGCCACCCCGTTTCGCCCCCACCACCAAACGTCGGAGGCGGGAGCGCGTTCGGGAGGCTGGACTCGCCGTCGAAACACAGCAGGTGAGAATCACAGGCCAGTCTGCCATCGCACCCCGGAGCGAACCGACCAAGTGTCCCTCTCTCTCTCTCCACTGACGGGAAAAAGCCAGTACACGCAAGGGGCCTGATTTACTGAGACCTTTAGCACGTGCCAAACCTTCTAGCCACAAGCAACACCAATAACATGACCAATGATTGGTGCAAAACAAATACCACAACCAATTGTCGGTCATGTTATTGGTTTTGAGTGTGCTACGAGGTGTTGCACACGCTAAAGGTCCAAAGCATCAACTAACATTAACACGCAAATGTAAAAGAGAAAAAAAAAAAAAAGTCTGCAATGTTACTAACGCTCTACTTCCTTCCTTCCACACGAAAGACAGCATGGATTTGACCTTCTCCAGAGAGAGAGAGAGACGACCTCACCTCAGATGGAGCTGTTCGTTTAACGCAGCCTTCATTCCTCGCTGTAAACGGACGCTCGTAAACACAGGCCTCAGTAAAGCAGGGAGAGAGGTCGCCTCGCAGGTGGAGTTACATCACAGCCAGGCTACATAAAAACCAGGACGTTCAATAAGGACCAGACGCGGCGACCCGAATCGCGATCATATAAGGCGCGACCCTAACACGAAGCAGGGCCAAGAGCTTTCTGGAAGCTACCCGCACACCCATAACGCTGCCAGAAGCTACCGCACAAACTCCAGTCTGTGCAGCGCCTGAGCAAGGCCTTTCAAAAATAATCTGTGATATTGACGTTGACGCAACGCGTCTAAACGTGATATTTTGATTAATAGCGCAAGGCGGAGAGGGCGTCTTTGCTCAAAGTCACCCTCCTTAGTTCATAAGGTTCTCATGAATAACGCTTCATTGTTTTTTTTATTTTTATTTTATTATATTTTTTTTTTTTTTTGATAGGCCGCATCAACCGGGGATCCCCGGGGATCTGCGCACGCTTTTGGGCCAAAACGAAAACGAACGGCTCGATTTCCTGGAAGACAGAGCGGTTTAGCTCGAGGCACGTAGACCATCAATCTTTTTTTCCGCGAGTACGGCGCGCGTTAAAATGAACAAACAGCGCATGGAAGAGGGGGTAAATTTTTTTTTTTTTTTTTAAATAAATAAGACTACCAACCCCTCCTCCCCCAGAGAATCGTACCTCGCTCCCGCAGACGAAGAGCGCAAATGAAAACTATTTGCGGTGAGCCACTTTTCTAAAGCGCTCGCTCTCCGCTGCGGCTCGTGTAAATCAAGCGGCCTTTCGGCATGCCTGCTAACCTAAACTTTCGGTCCAGGTCCCGCGCCGGGCGCCCCAATCGAACCTCCAAGCTGATGAAAACAGGTAGAGTCCACCCTTGCGGGGCAATTTACCTCCACTGCAAACAAACATGCTGATCAATCAGAATCCAGGAACCACCGGTACAACACAAATAGGAAAATTCCTGCAACACAGACAAGCCAAGCAGACACTTTTTAGTCGATACCTCTGTTTTGGAGTTACTGCAAGTGCACTTTCGCGCTTTAAACCACAAACCCAAGAATGCCCCAACACCAGCCAGAGTAAAGCCAGCAAGCAAACAGAAACTTCAGCAAGCATCAACTGTATCCTACAACGCACACAGAGACCGTTCGGCCGATGATATTAATACACTAAATCTGAAATAAAACATTTCAGTGATACCATACATTTAACAATTTTGAAAGTACACAGTCTTGGGAACTGATATCTCAATGCAAGCCGCTCTGAATGAATGAGTCTGCTTGTAATGTAGCGTAGCGTAACGGCACATAACTAAGGCCAAACGAACCACTAGTCAGGCCTCAGCTGCGATGCGTACACCGCCGAGAGGTGTGTTCTTCCCCCGAGAGCCTCCCTTTCCTCACAGTGGGTCTCGCCTGTTCCTTATTCCTGTCAAACGGCCCCCGATCCCACACCGCACCCTCTCTGGGATTCGCACCCCTGTCTGTGCGAGCGGAGGTGAGGGGAGGGGAGGCCAGGCTGGGACGACTCCGCGTCTGCGGCGTGCCGACTGTCGCACACCGCTAAGTGGGCCCAAGCTTACCGCCACCGCGCCATCGCGTTTCCCTAACCGCACGCGCGCACGCTAATAAACCTGGGAACAGCCGTGCCACTAGCAGGCTAGTCGCTATGGAGTTTAGGCGGGAAAAATCCTGTGTGTTAGCGACCAAACCCGCTAGTAAACTTCCTTGGGCTGTGTCACGTGACACCGGACTGCAGCAACAACTGGAATTAAAGGAGATACCCGACCATATTAGAAGGAATAGTCGGTTTAATTTCAACTTTATTTTTTAAGTTTTTCCTTTAGCTTTTTTGTCTTCCTGTAGCCTCTCTCTGAAACTGACAGACTGCCCCTTTTTTGCATTACGACGTGTGCTAAATGATCTCCCCACAATGGGGGGAAATGGCTTCGCAGATAACGCTGAAGGAAACGGACACAAAATCCATACGGACGCGTGTTTTTTTTTTTTTTACGGGTAAGGAAACGCGCACGCCGCCCGGGGCATCCATCTTCGTAATGAAAGGTCCGGTGTCCCCGGCCAATCACAGCCCATCGCTTATTACCGCCATAGTGTTCCCTCACAGCGGCGGGTTTGACGCGCCCGCGTGAGGCCTCTGAGCCGAACCGCTCGCCTCCCGCAGGGTCAGCGCGCGCGTGCGTCTCCGCGACGAGGTCGTACGTTGCCTGCGGCAACACCTGAACCGGCCAATAAGCAGCCAGCATCTCCAGCCGCCCATCCCCCCTCCCCCCCACCACCACTACCCGCCATATCTCCGCTGCATTAATCCGTGGCGGACCTCGAGCCTATATATCAATACTCAATTTGGAAAAAGGCGGCGGCTCGATTCTGCGCAGGAGCCCGAATGGGGGGGGAAGTAAAGAGGGTTTAAAACCCATTTCCCAGCCCTAATTATTTGCGCTTTAGCACCTCCCTCAAGACCTCCATTTAATCTGCTCCTTACACCTTTAAACGCATCTTGGCATGGGACACTCGATGCTAATTAGGATTAATAACTGGGATTAGCATTTCTGAGCTTCCCCCTGTCGTGGGCCAGTCAGCGAAGGCAGAATTAGGCATTACGTAACAGTCGTGCCCAGTACAAGGCGCTGCTAATGCTCCAAAGAGCAAACTTTAACCAGGGAAAATAAAATGGAGACGGCTATGCTGCCATCTTACTCGCAGAAAACAAAACAGAAGCCCCCACCAATCACAGAGGTGTTTTTCCAGTAACAACCAATAGAACAGCACTAACAGTGACCAGTGGACACTTTGTGGTGTCTTCCTTGTATTGTGGAACACGATATTCACCAATCACCACTGGTGTTGTTGGATGGCTTGTTACCAATGGAGTCCATAATTTGCCGAGCTCCCATTGGCTAAAAGTAAGGTAACTAACAGCCATCTTTTTTTCCCCCACTTCAACCAGCACTCTACTTCTTCTGACTGATATTTACTGAGGGACGAATTCAGCGAAAAAGGAAGTGCTATATATATATTTTTTTTTTCCTTCTTCAAAGCAGAGAAAAGTTGCTGGTAGAGACTGCTCCACAGAGTCCCACTCATCAGAATCCACAGTTTCAGCGCTGTTTTTCACCCCTCCGCCCCCTCCCCCTCTCCCACTGTCTTGGAAGACTAGAGAGAAAATAGCGCTGAAGCAGATCTCGGCTTGTTAACAGGAGAGGAAGAAGAAAAAAAAAAAAAGAAAAAAAAGGAGAGAAAATTACAATTAATTTTTGCTGCCGCGTGAATCATCTCCATTCACAACAGACGCGCGTCTTCGCCCCTGACACTGAAGTCCACATCCTGCCGGCGAACGGAACAGAAAGTGTCCTGCCTCGCTCGTTTCGCCGAGAGGAACGCCGACTCGCCCCGAGACAATCAAAGCCGGGGAGTTATTCTCCCCCAACCCCCTCCCCCCATCGCTTTGACAGAGCGCTCGTTTGACGTCGTTCCCCTACACCAAGCGTCTATTTAAAGCCGCAGCGCGGAGAGGAGAGCGAACAAAAGGGCCCCAATTAAGAGCCGCGCGTTGAACCCAACGCAAGGAGAAGGGCCGGCTCTGTGCCTGGGGCTGTGCTCTGTGCCCGGAGCTGAGCTCTGTGCTCTGTGCCCGGGGCTGTGCTCTGTGCTGTGCCCGGGGCTGTGCTCTGTGCTGTGCCCGGGGCTGTGCTCTGCGCTGTGTGCCCGGGGCTGTGCTCTGTGCTGTGCTCTGTGCTGTGCCCGGGCTTCTGCTCTGTGCTGTGCTCTGCGCTCTGTGCCCGGGGCTGCGCTCTGTGCTGTGCTCTGTGCTGTGCCCGGGGCTGCGCTCTGTGCTCTGTGCCCGGGCTGAGCTCTGTGCTCTGTGCCCAGGGCTGCGCTCTGTGCTGTGCTCTGTGCCCGGGGCTGCGCTCTGTGCTCTGTGCCCGGGGCTGCGCTCTGTGCTCTGTGCCCGGGGCTGCGCTCTGTGCTCTGTGCCCGGGGCTGTGCTCTGTGCTCTGTGCCCGGGCTGCGCTCTGTGCCGGGGCTGTGCTCTGTGCCCGGGCTGCGCTCTGTGCTCTGTGCCCGGGCTGTGCTCTGTGCTCTGTGCTCTGTGCCGGGGCTGCGCTCTGTGCTCTGTGCTCTGTGCCCGGGGCTGCGCTCTGTGCCGGGGCTGTGCTCTGTGCCCGGGCTGCGCTCTGTGCTCTGTGCCCGGGCTGTGCTCTGTGCCGGGGCTGCGCTCTGTGCCCAGGCTGTGCTCAGTTCCTTACGCCCGTACGCTCCGTTTCATGAATGAACACCTGACCTCTCAGGAAAAACCCTAAGCTTCCGTTTCCCTCGACTAGAGTGCTGTAAATTAATCACAAATAAAAAATAATAAGTGGAGAGAGATAAAGAGAAATTGCCAGCAGCACAGCACAAGCAGAGGACATGGCAACCATCTGATCCGTTTCCACCCCTCCCCTGCCCTGCCTCCCCCCTCCCCCCAATCGCAGCTTCGCATGTCGACTCCAGGATCGTTAAAGGAGCTTTAATGGCTGCTGGACGCCGATCTAATGTGAACAACTGGAAAAATTTAACACAAACACCGCGCTGACTTTGTGGGTTTGGCTTTCAACGGCCACCTCCGTCCTCCTTCGGATGGAAGTCCTGCTTCAACGGTGCTGCAGTGACACCTAGAGGCACCTCAGGGAACTGAACCAAACATTTCCGTTATACTACCCAAATAGAACGGTGCAAATGCTGCCATTAAGTAGTTATAACCGACATTAAATTAGATGGAAGTTTTATACCACTGCTTAAATGAGTGCATAACTCCAAGACTGTCTTTGCATAACAAACCAAATGCTCAGAATAGTTTTACTCTGTGCATAACATTAACACCACAGCACTTGATTCCATAGAACAGCAAGTAAGGGACAATGAAATTATGTCCCAGCAGGAGGGCAGTGTGTCCTGGGAGGTGTTCTGGGAGGCAAGGCGAAGACAGAACAGGAGGGTTTTCGGCTGAAAAGGTGCTTTTGAGGCCATCGTGACCCGTACACACAATCTGCTCACACTTTCCACACACAAAACCCTATTCTACTCACTTCTCCCTTTAAAAAAAAAAAAAAAAAAAAGGACACATTTTCTCTCCCTCTTACCCACAAGCTATTGGGGGCAGTGAGGTCACCCACAAACGCATTTCTCATTTCCAGCGCTACATAAAGACGTCGTACATCGAGTCGCGTGCGAGGGACGGACCGGCGGAACGTCCCGGAAACGCAGGGACACCGCCGCCCACTTCAGAACGCGTTCCACCTCTCACCTGCACTCACTGAAAATTTAACAATTTTTCTCTTTTCTTTTTGAAGTCTGTTCTGAATCCCGGGGTGGGGAGGCGCGGCCGCGCAGAAGGTAGGCGCTTCCGGAAGATTCCGCACATCAGCGCTGCTCAGCGAGGACGCCGTTCCCGTCGCCGCGGTCACGGATCCCGTTAAATTACATGGCGACGGCGGAACGCTGAACACACCGGGCGCGAGCGTAAAGCGCGAGCGAGGAAATGTAAAAACCGCTCGTCTCGAGCGGGGAATAAAAAAAGGGCGAGATGGGACTGCTTCTGACGCAGGAGTATCTCTGGGGCTGCAGAAACCGCTCAGCCAATGAGATTCCTCAAAATCTGGGAATTAGACATAAAGAACGCACCTAGGAAGATATCCTAGGTAAATTGGAGAGGCCATAAGGCTATCACTGCATTATGAAATATGTAGATAGATATAAATAAATAACTATAAGAAGATACCAGTAATCTCATTCAGCACATTTCTGCACTGAAAGAGTATGCCATTTTCTGCACCTGAATTGGCATATTCACCTTACCACAGCACCCCCAACGGGAGAAAGGGGAATTTCACATTTTAATGCAGTCTTAAGTCTCATTTAATGGCTCTCAAGGTCTTTGTGTTGTTTGTTTAATTAATAAAAATATTTCCGCCCTCCGATGCTTCATTTTAACGCGCGTTCAATATTCATGAGGCAAACAAGTGAGTCCTCGCCAAGACGCATTTTAATGGTATCAGTAAAACACCTGCTGATGTCACAGCCTCGCATTTTAAAGGGTAACCAGGTTGCTCCCGAGTAAATACCAGGAAACTATCGACAGTCAGCATGTACACATTTAAATCTCTAAATCGGCTTTTAGATAAGTGTACTGTAACGGTGTTTGTGAAATGTCTGGTTTGTGGAAGCCAGCGCAGACAGAGCCAGTTTTAAACAGGTTATGACCTCAAACCCAATGCATTATGCAGAACTCGCTCACTCAAAACTCACTCAAGTTCTGGTGTTCGCGGCTCGGGGGGGATTGGGGGGGGGGTGAAAAGTGAAGATTACGGCTGATTGGCCGGCTGAGTAACGGTGGCTGCGGACGCGGGGGAGCGGGGGCTCTGCGGAGCTGGCGCTGGACCGGCGCCGGGGCGCGGCGGGTTTTTAACGCGGGGCCGCCAGGCGAAGCCGAGCCCATCTGTCGGGTTTCGCTCCGACGGGCCGCCGCTCAGCCGGCATCGCTGGGAAAACGCCGCGTCACCGCCGCCCCTGGCACAGACCCAGGCGCTGAGCACCACACGCGCGTGTGTGTGTGTCTGAGCGCGCGCATGTGTGAGTGTGTGTGTGTGTGTGTGTGTGAGCGCATACAAGTGTGTCTGAGCGTGTGCATATGAGCGTAAAAGTTATGGAGCTCACGTCTGCATTTCCACACTTAACTCAGAAACAAACATGGCGGCTGTCTCAGAAGTGCTGGCCTCCAGCGGCATCTACACGCGTCTCTCTCTGCCCGGTGATTCGGGAGGGCTGGTCAGCGCACCAGAGGCCACGCCCCCCTTCGGCGATGGCGGTAATGAGTTAGCGGCCGATTTGTTTACTCGCTGGCGGTGGTGGTGATGGCGGGACTCCTGGAGAAGGCTCGCGTTTCATCTCACTTTAGGCCGCTAATGAGCGCCATCTCAAAGCGGCCGTCATTTAATTGGCTGACTAGGGCGGGGCGTCGGGGCTGGGGGGGGGAGAAGAGAGATCTGAAACGCCGCCGGACTGATCGAAGCGCACGTCGACGGCATACGGCAGGCCGCGCGGAGCGGGAAACGCGGGGGGGGGGGGCGGATAATTGCAGCCGACCGGGGAGGGGGAGCCAGCTTTCTAAAAATAACACGCGTAGATTCCCCAGCATCACACAGCACGCAGCCTGCTGTCCTCGTTCTCGCAAGCAAAGCGTCAGACCGTCACTGTGGTTCAACTAGCACTGCAAACCACACTCAGGCTTGACAATAGGTTTACCAAGCCCTATTTATGCTACGTCGAACGCAACACCCCCTCAAGCACGTTTTCCATTTTGAAACCAGAGTCGTTATGTTGCGTGCACACTGATTAGCCAACGTCTGGGCTTCTTTGCCATCTGGATCAACCACCAAATGTTTGAAATGTAATGAAAAGATAAAAAAATTTAAAAATAATCATACAGGCTATTCTTGTGGGACACGAATTAGCCTCAAACTCATTTTCTGATTAAAATACAACACTCTTAAAGTCCCTCTTGTGCGTACACAGAACCTGATGTTATGGTTTTAGGTACTACGTAGGTTTATGTACTACCATCAGTTCTGACACTGATGACATGTTGTCTTCACCCGTTTCCTAAACTACCGTGCAGAGGCCTCCATTGGGCTCGAAACGAGGCCAGAGTCCGCCCACACCCGACGTCTCTACGGAACCGCCCGACAAGCTCAAGTCCAGGGGTGCACAACGAGGGCCAATCCATTTCAGGATTTTGTGCCAACATTTCCCAACATTTATTGAATTGGCCCAATAATATCCTGATCTGACATGTGTATAAGCGCCAGCTACAGCCGCAGACTGCAAGTGTATCCTGGAGATTTCACTGTGCTCAAGTGCAGGAGTGAAGCAGCATAGTTCATAGAGCTGTAAGAAAGGGTAATCGGTTGGAACAAAAACCAGCACACAGATCGGCCTCCTCCAGGACCGGAGTTGTGCGCCCCTGCTCTAGTCAGATTTTACACCCAAACCCCGAGAGAGACCAATCGATGAAATAACAAGCCAGCGCATCAGAAAATAACGCTGTGTTCCCTCCCCTCAGGAAGGCTGCTAGCGAAACCGTACCATCTCCGGGTGGGCAGCGGGTCGGAGCCCGACTCGACCCGACATTACAGAGCTAAAAAATCTCCCCGATACCCGGACCAATCACAGCACAGACCTCCGCCTTTACGTACACTTTTCTGTAAGTGGGTCCAGATAAATCCTGACTGTAATATGAAAAAAGTTTCAAATCTAAAGCTTGTCTGAAACCGGTTCGAGCCGGTTAAGCACCTACCTTCAGGATGTTCTGCGTCTCGTTCCACTTATTGGTCCATTCTTTCGTGAGTTCCAAGACCTACCGAAGAGCGAAGGAGTAATTAACGCGAGCGACTCTCAGATGATGCACACCGCTTCCGAGCAGCTTATTAACACGCTTACATCATTCTCCACAAGACGAACAGACCTAATTAGGAAGGGGAAAACGAGTCTAGCCTGCCCAACACCAGATGGTGGAAACTCTCAGAAACTTTGAATAAAAATCTGTTTTGTTCGTTTCCTCTCCATAAGTTTTCTCCAACAGAAAGTTGGGCAGCCATGTCGGCCCCTCTTTGGTCAATTCCGGCGTTAGCTAACAGGGGGGAGGTTCAGGACACGGGGATGCACCCGGACACGATTAGCTCCTCCCCCTAACGCTGCTGCGGAAGGTTCCGGAAAACGCGACGGGCTGCCCCAGTGTGTGGGAGCAGAGGAGAGAGAGCTCTCACCCGGGCCTCGTTCTGCTGCAGCTTCTCCTCCATGCTGAGAGCGGTGGGGGAGTCCAGCAGCGCGATCTGGAGGGGGTGGGCATAAGTTATGAACAGAGCATACACAGTATCCAAACATATCCACAAATTCAAATGTACTCTATTAAAAAAATTGTTATTTAATTTATCTAGTCATTTTATTTTCTTTATTTGTTTTTACCTGAAAGGGTAAATAAACCACACATTTTTATTTTTTAAATTTTAACAATTAACCACAATTTAAATCTTTCTCCCTTAGCTATATGTACCACAACTTTCTTAAAGTGCACAACACAGATTACATCTATACCAACTGCAGAGAGCTGTGGTATCTGAAGCTTTCCCTCCATTATAAATAACTTTATTATGATTATTATTACTACATTAATGTAATTTAAGAGCCTGAGTAACAACAAGTCCCCGGAAGGCAATAGAACCTAATTCTCATCCTCATGATCATTATTATCGCTACATTATTGCGGTTTATGAGCCAGGTGGACAGCGAGTCCGCACAAGGCAGGAAAAAGCTGGTTCTGTGTGCGTGTGTGTGTGTGCGTGTGTGTGCGGTGTGTGAGGGAACTCCATCATAATCAATAGCAATAACAGCTATAAATGATTATTATTTCCATGGCTACCTGATTGCCCTGGATGAGCAGGGCCTTGAGCCGGGCGATCTCGGCGCGGAGTTCGCGGATGAGCTTGACGTTGGAGTCCTCGTTGATGGTGGGCTTGTTGATGATGTTCTTGGCGCGGTTGGCGTAGCGCAGGGTGCTCAGGGTCTCGCCGTAGTTCACGTCGGCGGGCGAGACGGCTAGCGGGGAAGACGTTACGTTACATCACAGGCATTTAGCGGACGCTCTTATCCAGAGCGACTTACGCAACATTTTACATAGCATTTACATATGTGTCCATTTATACAGCCGGATATGTACTGAAGCAATGCAGGTTAACTAGCTTGCTCAAGGGTACAACGGCAGTGTCCTACTGGGATATTGAACCAGTTAGGTACAAACCAACCCGCATTAACACACGCGCGCCAAACTAATGCACGAACACAACACTGCGTTGGAAAGACGGGAACAGTTGGGAGGAAGCAGGACGTGCGTTTGGGGAACGGGGGCTGCGTTTGGGGGAACGGGGACTGCGTTTGGGGGAACGGGGACAGAAGCTCACGTTTGGAGGCCTAGATTGTTCCAACTTACTTGCGATCATAATGGTCTTGGAGTTGCCCCCGAGGCTGTCTTTGAGGAGCCAGGTTAACACCGAATCTCTGTACGGCACAAACACCTGCTTCTTCCTCAGCTGCGTGCCCGTCCCGTCCTGGGAAATGTCCGCTAGGCCCAAAGAGAGGGGGAAAGGGTTATTCTACAACATTCTCTCCATGTCTGCAATCTCAGAATAACACCATTAATACCCAACAGCAAATAGAAAAATTAATGCAGATTCAGAATAAAATCAACAACGGACAAGCAAGCTTTTTTAGCATACGGTGCTGGAATTCTCTACTGGATTTCCCTGCACATAGGCCCTGGACCACCTGACTTTCTCTCATCTCTGAATGTATCAAACCAATTTAGTGACCCTCTCTCCAGTTCGTGAAGTGCTTAAACTTATTTAAAGGGTGCCGGAAAGACTGCTGGACCCAGACAAGGCTTTAGCACCTCCGATTCAGCCACTTAACACCAATTAAATTTATTCGCATACAAGGGCGATGTCAAATAGTCTAGGCCTGGGAGACGTGTCACATACCGAGAGCAGAGATGACACTGCCCAGTGTGATCAGGCGTTTGAGAATTCCACTTCCTTTCTTCAACACGATTTTATTAAAAAAGGGCCCTATTTTTAAAATCATTATTAACCCTTTGAGGCGTAAGATCACAAGTCAAATCAGAATGTTCTTAACTATTAACATTCTAATGCTGATGTGATGTCACAATCACTACTAATAACTGAAAGCAATGGTGTTCTAGAACAGACTTAGAATGCTGAAAAATGTTCCGATAAACCTGCCCTTCAGAGGGTTAATGTCCAGCCGTCTGGGCTGGGGAGATTTGTGGGCGTACCCAGAGCGGAGATGACGTTGCCCAGGGTGACCAGGGACTTGTTGATGTTCCCGCCCTCTTTCAGGCGAACGCCGGTGGCCCCGGTGGCGTCGGCCCTCTCGCTCCCGGCCAGGTCCACCAGGTGGATCTTACTCACCGTCTCCGACGGCATCTCCGCGTCGAATTTGGCCTGTGGGGGGAGGGGGGTGGGGGAGGAGTCAGTCAAACACCATAATGGAGCCTGCGATAAGAGTGGGTGCTCAACTACAGTCGTCCATCAGTGAATGGACTGCCATTGCTTTGATGTGATTTTTAATTGCGTTAAAAAAAAAAAAAAATGTACTCATTTGTTCTGTAATCAGCTGACGACTACTCAAAAAGGCACGGGCTCGGAACGCCACATTAAACCGAAGCAGATTAAAGACCAGCTCCAATCAGTAGGACAGGTTTTTCCAAAACAGCGCGAGGGGCTGAGGTGGACCGTGAGATTGGACAGCGCTAGTTACACCGCACGTGCAGGCGCTCTGACGTTTCATTCCACAGCTGATCCGCAGAGAAAACGCACTCTCTTAACAAGCGGGCAGCGAGCTCTGAAAGCTTGGAAGCTGCCGCAGCAGGACAGAGAAAACGCATCAATTAAAGAGAAAACAATTTTTTCCCCCCCCCCCCAAAAAAAAAGCCTGAAGTAGCAAGGAAATATGAAACTATTTCCAATTTCACAATTTACATCAATCCACGTTTTCGGAACACAACGTCTGCGGACTGTGGGGGAAGCTCCAGGAGCGGCAGCCGTAGCATTAACACTCAGAGGTGCCGCGCGACTGGATTAGCGAACGCTAACGGGGTAAACACGGTATTTAAAAAAAACCCCAGCTACGGGAGTGAGCCCCTCCTGGCTTCTGTCCACATTCGCACATCATAAAACAGCGTGCGGCTGAATCCACACACTCCCCTTGACCGCCATGCTAATCGTCACCACCAGAGCTTGAGCTCAATTCAGACCGCGTGCACAGAGGGCTGAGAGGACAGCGTGGGACAATGCAAAAACCAACAAATAAGTCTTAACTTACATTTTAGCCTTATTTACACATATCTTATGCGTGTTACTTTTTCTGCTAAATAAGACAGAAAGATTGCCAATGAGCCGAGACAATTGTAGTCGTATGAAGATTTGCCAATGGGGCAAGAATTTCACTTGCCAAGCAAAAAGTAACTTAAAACAAGCTAATAGTTTCCGGTTCAGTGGAAAAAATAAAAAGGTTTTTTAGAAGATAGACTTTTTCGGCAGTGCTGCGGGTGGGTGGCTGGGTGATATTTTGGCAAGGGTGGAGTCTGCTCTGACTGTGGTCAGAGGGGGTGTGGGTATAGGGGGTGTGGCCACATGGGGCGTGGTCAGAGGGGGTGTGGTCATATGGGGCGTGGTCAGAGAGGGCGGGCGGGGCTTGCCTGAGTGAAGTTGATGGTGAAGATGGCGTGTGACCGGCTGCTGACGTCGTTCATGCCCGTGCTGGCCGTGGTGCGGTTGATGTTGCCGGCCTCCATCAGCTCCTCCACGTCGGCGTAGTTCTGCACCAGGTGCTTGGACAGGTCTGCCCGCGGGGTTCGAAAACGGCGGGTAAGAAAAGAGGTTGAACCCCCTCCAGCCTCCAGCCCCCCCCTCCCCTCAGGAACCTTACATTCCATACCAGCACCCCTACGACTCACAGCCTCTGGAAAACAATCATCTTCTACATCGAGACGTTAAATATCTGCGACCGGCGCTGAGGAGAACATGGCTGCCGGCTTGCGGGCGGGTGCATGGCAGGACAGCCTCCACCGCAACCGCACTGATCCTGGCATGGAGTTCGGTCAGCACAGAGGTAATTTCACACATCGATCCCAAAAATCAGGGATAACATTCCAAAAAAAATGTTCAGTAAGTAGAGGTGGAAAATCTGAGGTGAGCATAAATTTTTTATGACCCACATATACGCTTTTATAAAGTCTTGAGCCGGTTCTAGATTAGGCAAGACAGCAAATTTGTCTGTCCAGGATTGATTTTTGCAAAATTTCAAAACCCATTTACAAGACCTATTTTTTTTATTTATTTTTCCCCTCCCACTGGCTTAACCACAAATCTACAGCAAATCCTTCACCGGCCCCCCCACCGCCCAACGGGAGAGCGGTTTTAAAAACGGTCGGCCGATCGCGGCGCCCTCACCCTCCACGTACGGCCCGTCCTTGGGGTGCTCTCGCACGCGAAGGTTGTAGGTCTTGGTGGACTTCCTCCGGAGCAGATCCCTGACGCGCTCGTTGTAGATCTCCAGGTAGCTGTCGGCGTGGATGAAAAACGGGGGGGGGGGGGGGGGGGGGGGACATTGATCAACGCCCGACAGAGAGCACAGAGAGAGAGAAAGCCGCTGATGGTGGGGCCGCGGCCTGGAAAAAGCCCGGCCGTAAATCTCTTCCCAGCATGCTTTGCACTTTCGTCCTTTAATGGGGGGGGGGGGAGGGCGGCCGGAGCGGCTTGTTCGCGGGGGCTCTAAAGGGGGAAAATTACGCGATAATTCACAGCGGAGAGAGGCCAAGGCTCTTGGCTCCAGCGAGCATGGCCGTTAAAGTAAATAGAGGTGTTATGGGGCCCCACTGCCACGGCAAACGCAGCGCGACGGTCGCATCAATACCGGCCGATTGGAAAAATCACACGGCGAGCGGGACGACCGGCATCGCACGCCACGCTCTTTTAACGGAATTAGCATACTGATGTGGGTAAAAAAGCAAAAAAAAAACAACTCAGTCTTTCCCCAAGCCCCATAGTGCCAACAGAAATTTGCTAGCTCTCATACATATATTATGAAAGCTTGAATTATTTATTTAAAATTTTTTTTTTTTTTTTTGGTCATAGCCAGCCAAAAAAAGCCAAAACACTCCACTACAAGTTTTAGCTGTGCCCAGGCATGCACACGCTTTTGGAGCGGGGGGTGGGTGGGGAGAAGGCCTTCGATCGCACCACCTGTTGTGTGAATATTTTACGCGGGAATCTGGCTAGCGGTTCGCGGCGGCGTCGCCGATCGCATTCGCTGGCCGGGGCTCGGGATTTAGCGCCGTGGTAACTCAGGGGACGACAGCCCGCAGAACGTGAATCAGGAAGCGGAAAGACCGCGGCAGGGCTAGGCCTTGCGTGAAAATGATGAAAAGGGGCCAGACTTGTTCCTCCACTGCCTCTGTGGTACAGTAACCAAACGCAGTGAGGCTCAGCTCCATAACAGAATAGTCTCGTCCGACATCCTACGCATTTAGAAGCTGTATTTTACATGCGTAATGTAAAAGCTGAACATTTATCATGAAGTGCAGTTTCATAAACCATTTTAAAAGTTTTTTTAAATTTAGTTTTAAACTTCCGTCCTCTCGTGTTGACACTCAATAGAAGACTTTGCCGTTCTTTTCTTGGCGGCAGCTCGAAATACGATGAAACATTTTCACCGAGACTTCAAGAAAGCAGAAAATTAACTTCAAACGCAATCTGCACTCGAGGAGTTTCGTCCCCATTAAATCATAAGATCGCTTCACCTCCGGTGGAGAGGAGAACCGTTTAAACTGGAGAGCCATCCAGGAGGAGGAGGAGGAGGAGGCGCACGGTCACCTTCAGCCGAGCGGGAGGAGAAAGTCAAACGCGGTCGAGGCTCGGCTCACTCGCTTGAACGTCGGCCAGCGAGCCGGCGAGCGTAACCGCGGCAGCTGCGCCGGAGCCCGCCCGCGACCCGGCTGACCGTTACCGTTGGCAACCCGTTAAGCACCCGACGCATAAAGAGCACCCCCCGAAACGGACGGGCCAGACTCCTCGCTCCGCAGGAACCCGGGACGGAGGGTAATTAACAGGGAGGGTGACCTAGGCGTGCGGACGACCCCGCGTAGGGTGATGAGAACCGGGAAGCGTGGGAGACCGCAGCCCGTTTGGGAGGGGGGTACGGCCCACGCCCCAACGCCGCGCTCACCTGACTTCGGTGCGGAAGGAGGCCTCGTCCCACCTGGCCATCCCCGCGATGCGGCTGAACAGACCCTCGCAGATCCGCGGGATCAGCCCCGAATCGCCCTGGGAAAAAAAAACCCCAAAAAAAGACAAACGGCTGCAATCTTTCTGTGGAGCACACACTATATACACACACGTAAAGCTGTGCCAAATGCCCATGCCAACACCACCAGAGTGCCGTATGATTTACCTTCAGATACAGCCTACTTCTCTTCACACGTTTTCCTAGCAAGCCCAGCAATAAACGCAATAATTCTGAAAAATTATGGGACTTTTCTCTAAAGGTCAACCCAGCAGTTTTGCGGGCAATTCCTCAATGATGGGAAATCCGGGCCCTTACCTCCGTTTCTAGGGCAGAAAGTGGTGATTTTTTAAGAAAAAGTGAGTGAGGAGAAAGTTTGTGACCTTCAATTAGTCATAAAGCAAAGATATGGGGTGGATAAAATCTTTTTTACAGTTTTGAGCACCCAGATTGAGACCTGTGGGATGAAAGTATTGATTTCAGGACGCTCGAACGACAGTTTAATGCCAACGTCACGTTTGTATTCACTTCAGCTTTCGAAAAACAGATACAGGACAAATCTCACTGACAGGCCATATCAGTTCCCAAAACCCTTTGGCTTTGACTCTCATCAATAACGTGCTGCTGGGACCTCACGGAACGTGCCGGAACATGCCTTTCACTCTCCCACCCGGCCAATGAACCCCTCGGCCCTGCCGGAGTCAAGCTCTCCAATCACAGGGCCTCTGGTGACCGCACGCGGGTCAAATGATAATCCAAAATAACACCAAGCCTTCAGATGCTGTTAAAATTTCAAAAAAGTATTTCCCATATTTTTTGTTGTCGGCATTCCGACAGCCCACTCTTCTATGCCCAGCACAACTCTAAAACCCTGCTCGCTAATCAGTGATAGCTAATGACTTCACGTGCAATTAATTCACTGGAAATCGTTTTTCATATCAGGTGTAGACGTTGCATAATTTTGCCAGTTTAACTACATTTAGCCTATTCCCCAATGTTATCTTACTGGACCAACTGATAACGATTATAACATTGATTTATTTATGGATCCACGCAATCTTCCCTGACATGTTTTGAGCAGGCAGGACGATAGGGAGCCAATTAAAGTGAATTTCAATTCACGAATCTCCAAATATTAACGGTTATCCATGCACCGTTTTTCACTAAAAAGCCACTCTGATGCAGCATTGAGGGTCAAGAGGTCAAAGGGCGGTTTGATCCGGTCTTACCGGGTGTCCCATCATGGTGTAGGACTTCCCAGAGCCCGTCTGCCCGTAGGCGAAGATGCAGGCGTTGTAACCCTCGAAAGCAGCCTTCAACACGTCAGTGCCAAGGTCTTTAAAAACCTGCAGAGAAAAAAAATAAAGAGCGGAAATCAGAGCGGTGAGACTTGGCCAGCGCCCCCTAGGGACAGCCTCCGGCTAAGCGTGAGCCGGGGAAGTCTGAGGGCTGAAAATTTGGGGTTTGACAGGGCCAGAGACCCTGGTCCGTCAGGATCCGCCCGAGTCGGTTTGGGCTGTTGCCAAGGGCGACAGCCTCTGCGTCACGGGCACTGGCCATCTGTTCAGCGTAAAGAGAGGGGTGAAGGTTCGAGGCCTGGCAGGACCCTGGAGTCCCTGAATCCCCCTTTCTTGTGAGCTTTCAAACAAAGAAGGGAACGGCCACGAAAATGGCCGACCAACACCTGGCTTCCACAGTAAAAGGTCTGTGTGATAAGATAGAAAATAAAAATAAAAACAAAGCACAAGCAAGCACACCGAAATGACATCGACCCTCTCCTCATTTGTTTACAGTACACAACCAAAATGTGTCAGGCTACACGCCACTTTCTCTACCACAGCTATAAAAGTCGATTAAAGAGAAATTGCTCACTGCCTCCTACTGTCGTGAGGCCACAGAGTTAACTTGCGGCATCCGAAAATAATGTGCATCAGTTTCTTCCACCCACTTTCATTAAGCTCAGCAGATGAAAACACGTGACACTAATTACAAGTGGATTGAACTCAACTTCAGTCGTTCATGTAAAAATAGACACGCGTTCATAAAACTGAGGAGAGCAGCGTGTCATAAGATCTGAGCATTTTCTCTCTCGTCTTCACGGATGCGTCTTTCGTGTCTGCAGTACCTAGCCGCTCCTGAAAAGCAAACAAGCGGTCTGAATAAAAACCGCTGCCAACATTCAGAAGCGAAAGAGAAAGAGCAGCCCAACACAAAGCGTGGAAATGGTTACCACGCTAAAATTGGAGGACTACGGAGAAGAGACTGCACTGTGAGCCAGGGCGCTACGCTAACATTTTTTTCTAAGGAGCTCATTGGCTCCAGAGTTTAAAAAATTTAGGAGCTCTAATGAACCCTGATTACACGCGCTCCTAAATTATTTTTCCCAGTGCACATAAATTTTCAGGAGCAGATGGTCCTAAAACGGGAGCACACTGCAGGACCCCGCGAGTTTGGGCTTATTTGTTGCTCACAGGCCACATCAAACCGGAGAATCACTGCTCCACCCCCCAGGCACTGCACACCTAAATCAGCTGCACTGGACCTGGCTGCCCTGGGGGATCTCTGCATTATTTAAAGAGAGGGTGGTGATCCACGTACAGCTCCTGTACACAACCAGACAGATGGCTTGTGGCAGGCAGTCCGGGGGAACAGGACTCTCACGCATTACCGCCATCGGCCTCCGTAGGGAGCTCTCTCTGTGTTTATAGCGAAGAGGCAGGCGGACGCCTCCTGTTTAGAGAGCGACGCAGAGCGTCAGAGGCTCCGTGCGCCATCGTTTTTTCTGGAGCGGGGGAATGCGTGTTCAGACATCAGGCACAACCGCCACCAAAAATGTCTGAGAAGTCTGAAGCTTTAATTGTGTTAATAAAGGCAAAAAGTACCATTTTAGTTCTGTCCTCACACATGTACCCTGTAGATAATGTATAATGACCATGGTCATGAGGTACCCATCATCTTGACTACCCCCCCCCCAGCTTTGCTCAGATCTGCCCTCTCTCTCTCAGTGGCAGATTGGTAGTGATGAGGGGGGGGGTTACGGGTCCATCACAGGTGCAGGACGGAGCGCAGCGACAGCTGTCTGACACCCCCCCCCAATATCCCAGCCACAGACACAGAGGCCACAGCAGGCTCAGCCCACACCTGTAAATTGGGTCTGGGGCAGAGAGAGTCCTCCAGGGGAGGAAGTGCTTAACGGGCCTCGCGGTACAACAGACAGGAAAGTGTGTGTGTGTGTGTGTGTGTGTGTGTGAGAGCGTGTGGGCATGGGGGCACGTGCGTGTGTTTACATATGCATACAGTTTTTTTAAATAACTGCGGCTTTGACTTATTGAACACATTTTATACACAACAGCTAACAGCCAAGAGTCTAAATTCAGTAATCAATCCACTGGTGTATTCACAAACCATCAAGAAATCCTCCTTAATTTAAGATTTAAATATAATGACTTATGTCCACATTCAACAGTCTTTGTCATTATGGTTATGACTTAGGGAGACGTAAAACGGTAATTTCGTGAAACCATTAACCAACACTCCACAGCTTAGCCAAAGTACAGCACTCCCACAGAGCTGTCCTAGAATAACTGAAACGCGTGTCTCAAGGAACACTATAATGGCTTCTCCAGCCAAGTTCTATTTTTCTCCCTTCTTTCTCCGCACTCAAGACTGACATCAGTGCGATTACAAACTCCGCGGAATCAGGAGTACGACCGGCACTAAGATTACAGTTCTCAACTGTACTGGCGGCGGCTCAAAGAGCCCAATCACCAAAGCGGTAATTTGTGATTTGCGCTTTAGCGCGTTTGAGTTCGTACCGTAGGGACTACCCATTAGGCTTTTACGGTCCCGGCGGACAAAATGAGCATTCCCGCGCATACTCAAACAACCGTAATTATCGCCCCAGTGTTAAACCACAAAGTGCACGGAAATAGCTTTACTATACAGTCTATGGTTTGTCCCCGTGTTCTTAATGCACTCCACTTCAAGGACACCGCAGGTTCTCTACGAGAGACCGTTATCATCCGCCATTATACCATCGGAAGGTCCAAATCAGCCTTGAGCACTGCTTAAGCAGCACCGCGAACGCGTTTGAAGAATAAGGCCAAGGGGACGCGCATTTGGAGGGAGCAAAGCGAAAAATCAGGGGAAATTATTTTTTTTTCCCCACCAGACGACTGTTGCCATTTGACAGTGATTGACGCAGGCAATAAAATCCATGACTGACACAGCGTTCGTAAAACGCGAGGTTCCCATCGCAGGTTCTGTTTTGATTGAGCAGAGCAAAGTGGATTAAACCGCTACAGAGTTCCATACCAATTGTTGTACATCAATAGCTTGTCGTTCCGAACCCATTTCAGTAAGTTTAATAGTTTAATAGCACCACCTGCTGCTTTGCAAGACCAGTGATTCAGGAAAATTACTTGAAGCCGTGCACACTGACACATGAGCTAACAGCCATTGATTTGTTTTGGTTTTCCTGCATCGCCTTCATTGAAATTATTTCGAAATGAAATGCCGTGTTACATTTAACTAAGTCTGCTCCACCAGCCCGAGGCCACAAAATGACTGGAGCTCAAGCTAAAATTATAGGCCTTCAGACAAGCCTACACCACACACGAAAGCAGAATGAGAAATAGGCCTATTAAAAAAACACGCCATCAACAAAACTGTTTTGGGAGAAGGACGTGTCAAAAAATGAGCAAACAGGATCGTTATCTCAAAAGTAAATATGCGTACGAGTCGTTTCAATTTAACATCCTGGAATAAAAATAAATAAAGAACAAATTCAAATCTGTCCACTAGAGGGCATTAAAAAAAACAAAACATTCACCACCAGGATCTTAGACAATATTAGGCATATTCATCAACAACATTACAACTTCAAACAGCAGATAATTAAAAGGAGGGAATGGTAAAAAAAAATCAGTAAAAGTCAGATCTGAACAAAACTTACTGCCTTAATCTGGATAAATTTGCACAATTATTCAGGTAAATGTATATATGCAAAGGCCTGGAGTCTGAGCTCCAGTCTATTTACAGTCATTCCATTAGTATTGTCTGTGCAGCAGCCTATAAAAATCCTTAAAACACAAAAAATGATCAAACTCCATCACACACTAATAAATGCTTCTATTGTAGCTGGAGCCCATACAGCAGCCTGTCACACAACATAATATAAACCTGCTCGTGCTCCTCGCAAATATACCACCAGCAGGCCTATGTGGTCAATGTGGGTAACACGGTCATCAGATTTCTAGATTTCTGAAGGAATGGCTAGTTAGCAATGATGCGGGGGTTACTCTACAGCCTGAAACAGTCTCTCGCTCCCTTTCTCTTTCTCCCTCTGATCTGTAACCATCTGGGTCCTGCTGTTGCACTGCATATAAACCCTGCTTTTGAGAGGACGAGATGACAAGAAATGCCTACAAAGAAAAACGATGTGACGATACAGACAAATCAGAGGATGACATTGACGGCGAGCACTAGAGGACACGGCCGTACCTTCTCCTGAGAAACGAAGCTGGAGCTCTTGCAGTCGGCTGAGTCGTAGGAGAAGTCGTACGTGAACGTCTTGACTCTCTCTCGCCCCGAATCCCCGGAGATTCCCTCGGGTATCTGCGGGGAAAAAAAAAAACATGAAGTTCAGCGCTTTGCACGGACAGAACAGCCCCGGCAACAAGACAACCGCAGCGAGCTTTGCACAGAACCCCCGAGAGACAGAAATAAGCATTACAAATGGTTCTCTTCCTCCGTGCTACTGTTCTGTTCAAACGCTGTGCAGACATGTGAAAAGCAGTGAAGTCATTCGATGTGAAGGTCAAACTGCATTCACAGGGGGAAAGGGTTCAGACAGCAGTATCCTGGAAGGCAGTTCCATCATTAGCTGAAACATGAGTTTCCTCCTCCACCACCGACTCGTACCAGCCCTGCATCGCTAAACCTCAAAGACCCTAATGCACTGCGTAGGATGTCTGGTCACAGAGACGGGGCTTTAGAAAATTTCATATCACCCTCCTTAGGGTAAATACTGAGGATCTTTTAGTTTCAAAATATACAAACTAAACCAAACCACAGAGAACACGGCAGTGGAGCTTCTCATGTGATGTTTCAGACAGTGAGGAAACACAAGCGGCCTGTAATCTGTAGCCATATATGGGTTGAAAGGGGGATATTGCCCACTGGACAACGTTCAAAGTCCTCCAGCTTCCCCAGGCATGCTGAAACTCACCTTCAGGTTGGTAATGGAGGTTTTGTTCCCTTCCATGTGAATTATAAACTTGGCGGAAAGATCTTTCTCCCTGGGAAGAGAAAAAGGACTAAACTCCAAAACAGGCACATAAAACAATAGAATGCATTTAAACTTGACTTTAAAGATTATTCAGTTACATAACATGGAGTGGCTTTCTGGAACGATAAAATTACTATCTCAGATCTAACCCAAGCAATAATGGCTGCCCAACATGTTTTCAGGGAGCAAAAAGCAGGGGCTTGCATCCAAGACAGGCAATGAAACAATGGTCAAGAGCCAGGCAGTCTCCTCCACGACAAGCTATTTACAAGCTGGCAAGCTTACAGAACAAAAAAAAGCCTCAGTTGAAACATCCACATAATGGGTGCAGCTTTCTTTATGGGTTATGGAGATGCACACTCAACAGTGCCCCACCTCAGTTCAAAACTCACCTGTGCAGTGCAGGGTTTTCTATAATCTGGAACCCTGAAAGCCAAATTAGCCTATATCACTCCAAACTAGGGCTGTTCAGTCTCCATGCCAAACATCCAGATGTCAGCCTCAACAGGCAACTTACAACTACCACCACAGCAATGCTAACGAAATGTGTGAATATAGGTCACTCAGAAATTCTAGGGAAATGTTTACCTGCGTTAGCTGGCAGAGTTGATTAGCAGTCAAAGTGCATTCCTCACAGTCGGGTTTCAAAGCTACTGCATACCTTCTGACACCATTAGAATGCAAACGGTCACAGTTGAACAGAGGAAAAGTTTTGATTGGCGGGGGGGGGGGGGGGGAGCCCGCTCGAAGGCTTCATTAGCACGGCCATTTGAACGAGCACATCCCCGTAGTAACCAGGTCATGCTAATAAACAGCCTCACGAACGGACAAGGCTATCGCCTGAGGAGGGGTTGATTGATCGAGCCCAGCCACAGGCTTCCCTCTGTCCGGGGGCGTCTTGGCCTGACCTCCGAATCCCGCTCAGCAGACAGATGCTAATGAGCTATGCCGCCATCAATGAGTCCTGCCTTGCTCACGGTTTCCCTAATTATCAGCTCAATAAATGCACTGCCGCCATTACAGCTAACCGATTGCACCACCACCCCATCATACCTGAGATCTCAACTCAACTCATCTCAACACATTCAACATGAGGGTTAAGGATTCGAGGAAGTGGCGTTGTCTTCTTACCAGTTATCCAGCCTGACAGCACAACTGAATTTCTTCAGCAAATTACCTCTAGGACTGAAAATAGCATTGCAAGATGGATGACCCCCCTATATCTTTTTGGCTTCTAGGGGAAGGCAGACGGCAGTCAGAGAATCTCAAGAGTTTCATAGTAAAAGTTGTCAGGGGGAACAAAGTAAACATGATAAGGCAGACTACTGAAGAAAAGACTGTGATTACTGCTTACACAGACAAAAAAAAAAGCAAAAATTGCCTGAGAAGTTCTTACACTTGAGACCACACAATGCAATGCAGCTAAATTAAATAAGCCCAGCAGCCACATTATTCATGCACTGAGCCACCACTGACAGGGACTATTCAAAAGGTATTGCTTTTAGTTCTATACAGATACCATGGGTCCTCTGCACCAGGTACCACGATCATACAAGAAACTTTTAAAAACGCTTATTTTGTACACAAAATGTGTGTAATGATAGCGTGCTTGTGACCCGCAAGGAGTAATGGCATATGACTAGCAAGTAAACTGGCAACCAACACTGTAAATACACGCTGTCAATTAACTTTCAAAGTGCTTTATTGGCATGACATATATGGAATCGACGCTTGTGTTCCCAAGCACACAAAGTTTACAAAAGGTTACAAAATAAAACTATGAATAATATAGATTATGCTAGATATTGATTATAGATTAAACTGCCAGATTATGGATTGTGATAAAAAAAAACCTATAATGGCATTAAGTGATGTTTGGTGTCTGTCTGGCTGTCGCGTGTGTGAGTGCATGCGTTTCTGCGTGAAAGCGTACGTGTGCATGCAGTTTGTGCATGCGTGTGAATGTGGACATGACGTGGTCACTCATTGTCCCTCAGAGAATGGAACGATAACCAAAATCGCTGTCTTTCCAAACAAATATTATGCGTCCGAGTGTAGCTGCATGCCTACGCTTGTGAAGGTAGGTTCACATTTATGTTCCACGAACTGGGGGGGGGGGGGGGGGGGGGGAAATTGGTCTCTTGTACCCTACCTGCTTTCATATACTCATGAAGTGTAATGTTTCAGGTGAATTCGGATCTGACATTTGCTTTGTTTATAGTTATGCTGAATGTAGAAAGCCGATCTGTTGCTTGAAAACCGCTATTGTATTTACATTCGCAGAACGCCCGTACCAGTCCAACTGCCTGAGGGATTGTTGTGTTTACCTAAATGAGGCGAAACGTTATTTGCCTATTAAAAGTAGTATCGGTAACGTTGCATGAAAACACTCAAATAACGCTGCTTGCAGAATAAACGTCCATTTCTTTTTCATCCGCATAAATCAGGTGAATTTATTAATGATGGTTGTCATGCGGGTTGATTTGGATATCAAACTCAATTCCCTATGCAGCTTCACTCCGTATCTAACTGGCTACCTAAATAACGTCTATAAAATATCAACAAAAACATGAATCTTTCACAGATCGCAAACAAACCAAAGTTCAATGAATAACCTATGTTTAGTCACGGAATCCAGTTCAGGCTCTGAGAGAAAGCAATGGGAAATGACAAAGAACTGAAGGTAGGCTACATAAACACAAACACCTGCAAGGGCTGCGTAATTTCCGGGATAGCTAACGTTAGCCAGCCCACCTAAAAATAAGTATCGGAGGTTAGCTCGTATAACTTAGCTCTTGAGCAATTAGGTTATACCTATAAAACAGAACGATTTTCCCAACTACAGCCAAACACACTTATCTGGCATGTCTTCGCTGTTTGAAATCAAGGTCAACGTAAATTATCTAATTCACAAACAGGGAGAGGTGCTGAGCCTAGCACTGGCAGCAAAAGAGCTATGCTAGCTAGTAGAACGGTGCTGCATCTAACACAGTGGACCCGGCGTTTTGCTTAAAAGGTTTTGTTAGATTGGCTAGCCAAGTTAACATTTTACCACTGACTGAACTTCATATACAGTTAAGCCCGATCATGCTGTGGTCTCGTCAGAAGGCGTAAAAAACCGTCCCAGGGTTTCAAGCAAGCAATAAGATGCGAGTTACTCCAGCAAGCTAACGTGGAAACTTACCGTCTGTTCATGGGCCTGACCCGGACAGCCACTTTTACCGATGCCATTGCACATCCCTGTACGGGTGCGACAGCTTCACAGGTCGGTTAGCTAGCTTAGCTTATCCAAAAACACAAAACTGACGTCTAGCTAGTAAATGCTGGCTAGATACTATCGAGTTAGCAAGCAAACTCTTTAGTCATGATCCTAGCTAATTAGCTAGCTATCCACACCGACTCGCCACACTGGAAGTTTTCTGGACAACTTCTTTCCAGCTGTCGCTGCACGTCCTTTTATACCACCGAACTTCTGGCTGAAACTCCTCACAAACACGTTATCTGCCCAACGCTTCCGACTGAAAACAGAAAAATCAAACTACTCCAGCATTGTCAGCTGATAAAGGATATATTGAGACGGGTGGGGGAAAATGACAAACCGTTCGGTCCAAAAACGCGTTTCGGGAAAGGGGAAATAGCGGCAATCTCTGATGTATTAGGACTCCCCATACCTGAAATGTCGGGCTACATAATAGGCCCAGTTTTTACCGTTGGATTTACCTGTGACGCCAGAAAGTTATAAAGGGAACATAAACCTTCCGTTCAATTATAGACTAGGATACAAGGATTTGATTGTACCAATTTAAGAATGTCTCTTTTGTTTTAGTTTTTTTCACATACCCCTGAAAAATGTGTTTAAATGAAACATGACATTATAAACCGGTTGAATATCATAAACAGCGATAATAATTGATTCGCTTATTTGGATAATGTATATCATATTGTAATCAAAAAATGTGAACAACAAATGCGATGTGGGTGTATTAGCACTAGGCTGTTCATGAATTCATGCATTCCACTTAGCTTGTCTATGTCCTATGAACTAAGTACCCTGTCAAAGAGGAACTGGAACTGGGAGTATTTATCTCAAATAAAAGGCTGTATTATGTGTTTGCCAAACCACTAATATCAGCTTGTACATGTATTCCATCTTTTTATTCATTGCATTGCCATTGTGGAATGTGGACTGAACATTCAGTTTCAGGCAAATGCGATATAACAAAGGTGTTTGTTCCATGACAGTGAACTGCACAAACCAGTTAATTTACCTGCAGAGTTCAATAAAACAGTTGTGCCCCTTGATATCGAATCATTTCAAGGCGACTTTATGTGGCCAACAGAACCTTGTGGGCCTTGGCTTAAATCTGGGGGGATTCACGGAACTTCCAGTATTGGGGCGTACGTAGCTCTACTTTGGTTCCCAGTCATCTATAAGGTGTCCTGACGTGTCATCCATCTGCCCTGCCTATACTCCTGTGGAAGACTGAGTATGCTAAAGGATCATGTTTTTGCATCACGTGTGTGTATGTGTGTGTTTGTGTGTTTGTGTGTTTGTGTGTTTGTTCGTCAGCAGTTAGAGAAAGTTGTTTTGCCCAGCTGTAAGATAAAGATGTTTTGCTCAGAGCTGAGTCAGCAAGAAGTTGAAAGTGTATGCCACTGAATCAATCTAGAGTGTGATAAGTATCTGATAAGCAACTGATGTTGATGCAGACACTCTTGTGAACACGGGTTATGTAACCAGAAAGAGTGTTGCGTTGAGTGTTTTTCCTCCCGAGAAGCAGTAAACTGGCGTATTGTGTAGCCTACATCTCTCCATCCTGCATGTAATAAGGAGTGCCTTACCACCTGATCCTTCCAAACGCACAGCGGTTTATTTCCACAACACCCCCATGCATCACCACTAAGTGTCGCCATTCAACTACAGTACCCCCCCCCCCAGCTCAAATTGTCCTTATCTGAACTGTCACCCTCTCCCATATATTTCTGACAGTTAGTGTGAAGGAGTGGTCATAGCAGAGAGAGCCTATTTTCCGTGAAGCCCCAAGGCAGTGTTTCACATTGACATAACATCCTCTGCAAACCTGAGCACACCGACCGCCCTGTGCCCCAAAGCACAGGAGCACAAAGGCTGGAGACAGGGACTGCAACACCACAGAGTCCCCAGCAGGGGGCGCTGGATGAGCATTACATTTTATTTACATATTAGGCTTCTGGCAAACACTCTTACCCAGAGCAGCTTACATTCTTACATACAATCAATTTTTATAGCTGGATATTTTTTTGAACCAACACAGGAAGGGCATGTGGTAGAACAGCAGTTCCCCATCTGAGAACTGAATGGACGGCCTTATACTTACAGACCCACGCTGTAAAATACATTTTAAAAATGAGGTTCTCCAAAATTAAAAATTCTTAGGTAACTGGTTATAATAGCATTTTTGAGTTTGCTCAGGTTGCCGTGTCAACATGAAAGGCTTGTCACCAGAGCTGAGAATTTGTAATAAACAGAACTTTGAACCTTGAAAGTTGAGCAAACACAGAAGTGCAACGGGTTGGGTAAGAATTTTTAATTGGGAGAACCTTTCCTTTTTTTTTTTTTTTTTACAATGCATTTCCCTAACCATTAAACTACACTGCCACTCTCAGCTCACATGTTTGTCACCAAAGGACAAAGGTTAATATGTATAATAAAAATAAATATTTTATTTACCTACACAGTTTTGATTTAGATTTGATTCAGATTCAGATTTCATCTTTGGATTACCATTACATGTATAAAATTGCGAAATGCTTCTTTTTTCTGTGATCTTCCTGAGCAGGGTTGACCATAGTCTAAGGCTACACCCACAACAAGCAGTTTTCATATGTCTCTGTTGCATTCTCGATAAATGCATTAAATGCCACGTGAATGAACTGTGACGTATGACTTATGTGGCACAGCGGCACAGTACAATGATTATAGAATTCAGTCTTGCCACTCAGATGTTGCAGGTTTCATTCCCAGATGGAGATCAGCCACTTGGCCTCTTTGGTGCGACCCTTCGCCAGAATTGCTTCATTAAATGGCCAGCATATATGTCCGTGTTTAAGTGGACTGTCAGAAAAATGTGTTCTGTGTAAGTAGCTCTGGGTAAGACTGGTATCTACTAAATGTCTCAAATGTAGTGGTGGACATATGAGGAAAATCCTATATCTAGGTCTACGTCACAGAAAGATTTACATGATTAGTGTGTTTGTTTTGAATGTGTGGAATTCCAGCCTGATCAGGAAGTCTGTGAAACATAAAGTAAAACTCAAAATAATACACTGTATGATTAATAGAACTATTTTGATTTGAAATAAGCCACAGTGAATCAGTTTCCCTGGTCCACCTCTAGGGGGAACCATTGCTTAAAAATGGTCTGATGACGAAGCAGCCATCTACAGGCATATTTTAGGTTCTTATAAAGGAAACATTTTGGTCTATCATCAGCTTCAACCATTTTCAGTTAATGCTTTAACTCAATACCAATCATTTTCAATACTCCTACATATTCAGGATTACAGCACCGAGAGAGCATATTTTGCACTTCAATATAGCAATTTGACTTGCATTAAGCTCAAACGAGATGTCGTTATGCTTGACCCACACACACGATTTCTCCAAGAAAGAGAGAATGACTGCCGCAGTTCAGACACTTCGACTGGAATGTGCGAACACAGAAAGAGGTGATAATCAAAAGGAGTGCAAGTCATCATCACACCCGTTCCCTTAAGTGTGGGAATAAATAGACCTTTTTAGTCATAAGAAGTCCTCACAATTGTCATGTATTATTTAACACACAGTAAGTAAATGAGTCTTATGATCTGCGTGTGTTATAACCTGATACATGTTTAGACCTGGATACAGTGTAGTGTGCAGCTGTGTGCAGAGAGTAGATTCACCTGTATTTATGTTGCTGTCAAGTAAAAATGTTTATTATTATAGCAACAGTAGAACAAGACACACGTCTCTGTTCTTGACATTTGGATGCAGACAAACTACCACCCACCCAAAAAAAACCCAGACTGCCAATATATGTATTTCTTTTCACAATGGGAGTTTCACAACAACGGGAGTCTTGAGAAACAGTGTGTTCAACTCGACCTGCTTCATTGATCCCGTGTTTTCCCAAAACAAGATTGAGCCGCTCTGTGACGGAAGACCTCCTTTGGGATTCTCCAGATTCGCCGTGTAGTTGGGCAGAAAGCTGATACGTGTGGTGTGAATAACATTGTGCCAGGATCTCCAGAGTGCCTACAGCCCAATATTAATGCAGGAGCCAAAGGCTTCATGTGTGCCTGTGTACAGCGTGCGTTTGTTTCTGTATTGATTCGCTCGAGGTTTAAAGCATAGGACGCTCTTCTTTAGCCTCCAGACGAGACTATAGCCGGTCTCTTTGAAGCACCAATCAGAAGAGGTCTGCATTAAGGAGGTTTCCATGGCTACTGGCGCTGCTGGGGTGACAGAGAGCTATCAGCAGACATCTCCGTGTGACTGAGGAGGTAGCTCTGGAGGCAGTTCTGACGGAGAGTGCTCAACAGAAAAGTAGTTAATGGTTGGGGGGGTGGGGGGGGGGTGTAAGGGGGGTCAGTGACTGCCATAAAGCTCAAACATTGTGTACATTACTATTAATGCGTGAACTTCTCAAACATGACCGTACATTTATTAAAATGCATCTATTTGGCATTCAGCGCTGTCACACGGTGTTGAAATGAATCCCAGACTGTTAAGAAAATCGATTTATGCCTTCTCTGTCCTCGGTGCGAGAAAAATAGCCAGGGAAATTATTACTGTGATGAAATGTTGTGCGTCGCTGTTATGCTGTCACCAAACTGCATAACATTTTGCATGCCATCTGTTCGATGCATACCAATGCACAGACAGACACACAGACGCACGCACGCATGCACACACACACACAGACACACACACACACGCACATTCTTTATGCATGCAGTAGAGATTGTTATTTATATTCTGTTGTTTATCCCTATCATGAAGTCCACCTCATATGCAGAAAAATGCTTCCTATTGTCCAGCTGATATAAGCATTCTCTAGGGCCTGTGAACAGGCTAAAAATGTAGCTTAGGCTATAAAAGCAATAGGAAATAGCAATCAGATGGTCAATTAGACAATTACTGCACCCAGCATTTACATCTATAAATAGCATTAACAGCCAGGCAGACTGCAGTGCAGAATCGCGTTTGTAATTCTGTTACAGCGAGTACATGGAGAGTGTCACAATGCGTAAACTACACCCTTCGAATAAGCCCTACAGTATGCATATTCAATAAGTCGAGGGCTAAAATGTGCTGAGCGTGGAGTAGAAAAAACAGCAAATATTAATAATGAGACAACGGTGAAACGTTGCAAAATAAAACTCAAGAATAATCAGAGCATCTGCAGTTTTCTTGCGATCTGGAGCTGGTTTGAACACCCTTTCTCTGCGATGGATGCCAAAGCGTGCTTTCTCAGTTTGTCATTTTTCACGAGAAATTCGAATGGTTCCCCAAAATATCCTCCAGAAGTACTTTTCTGCCGGAAATGGCCCCTCTGCTGAGGCCAATTCATCCCATCAGAATCCACCTGAACAAAACCGGTGGAAATACGATGACTCATGCGAGGAGCAGCGATCGTCATCGCCATCGCGTTGAAGCATGTGACCGCCAAAGACCCAGGAAATCATTTTTTTCCCATGTAGGGGAGTTTCCTGTCTTGATCTCAAGAACCATATATTCCACTCTGCTGAAACCTACAGTACAAGGGACATTCAACAAATATCAAACAAATGATAGAAATAAAAACATTTTCACTGAAAAATGTTGTTTTTGTTATCCATGATTTAAATACTTAAACTTTTTTAAAATTTTTCCTGCTGGGTCTGAGGAGGTTATTCATTCATTCATTCATTCATTCGTTCACATTTTGCTGTAGTATTCTGTTCAAAAACGTGCCTGCAAAAGGGGGGGGGGGGTCACTGGCAGTGTGAAATCAGATGGAAGTGAGATTCTCAAATTTCCACTTTGCATAATGATGATGATGATGATGATGATGACGAAGACATTTAATATATGGCTCAATACGCATCACCTGCGTGTACGAGGAGCCGAGCTCCCACCTGAAGGAGACAGCGCAGACGAAAACGAGGAGGGCCGGCGTAACAGAAGAACAAACACGCCGGTGCCTGGGAGAGTGTTGGGAACATGTTTGCTTTCCCCGGGACAGTCAATTTCTCTCGCCGGGCAAACACGCTGGGGTTTTGTCTGCGAAAAAACCCCTGTTTGCTCTGGCAACGGAGAGAACTCCATTCTCCGCCTGCCGCACAAACAGATGGGTGACAAGCCTCCTGGACAGCCCCCGCACGTCTGCAGGGTTTGATCAGTGGGGGTTTTTTTTGAACACGTTCAAAGGGCGTAGCTCAAAATGTCACGTTGCTACACGTATGCTCTGGGTTTCGGGTATCCAAGTTTAATTCATAATTTCCTGGGTACACTGCAAAGAGGCAATTTATCTTCTTATGATTAATTGCGGCACTTCGTATATTTGCTTGGAAAATAGCCATTGTTTATTTTTCCTGTTTTCCTGTTCTCCTACAAAGCCATTTTTAAGATAGTGACTCAATAAAAATACCATGCAAATAAAAATGTATTAAAATGAATTGGAAAAAGTACATGCTGTATATCTGCTTACACACTTCTCTAGCAACAGTGCTAATATTAGCTATTTATGTACTAGCCATTTCTGTTGCGAAGCTGAATAATTAATGGGCGACATGGCGGTGCAGTGGGTAGGACGGACACAACAAGAAGGTCCTGGGTTCAATTTCCAGCCTGGGCCTTTCTGTGTGGAGTTTGCATGTTCTCCTTGTGTCTGTGCGGGTTTCCTCTGGGTACTCCGGTTTCCACAGTCCAAAGAAAATTAGCAGGCTAATTGGAGACTCTAAATTGCAGATAGGTATGAGTGTGTGAGTGAATGGTGAATGAAAGGTGTGTGTGCCATGAAATAGATTGGCGACCTGTCCAGGGTATATTCCTGCCTCTCGCCCAATGCACGCTGGGATAGGCTCCAGCACCCCCCCCCCCCCCCGTGACCCTGACCAGGATAAGCCGGTATAGATAATGGATGAATGGATAATTAATGGAACAGGTCAGTAGTCCCTACGAGATTTAGCAGTCGACGTGCTACCCTTCAGCCCACTTTCCTCAGAAGCCCAATGTGAATTTTATTTGGGCTGGCCTGTTTGCTGCCTGATTGATTTTCTCTGCATTCTCCCCGTGCGCTCAGGCAGCGGAAAAGACTCCTTAAAAAAAAATGACGAATCGGTGAAGCGCAAAAACCTGAACCGGCTGCTAATGGGAAGAAGGTAATATAGCCAAGGCCTGAAGAGGACGCGTTAACCATATCAAGGGCCAAGATCACATCGATTTCCATCTGGAAAGCAGGCTACATCCGCTCCACACTCTCGTTTTTTTTTTTTTTTTTTCCTCAAATCCTCCCATAATGTGCAACCACAAAGGCCTTTTGCCATGAATTTTCATGAATCTATCAGCCTTTTTACATCAGTTCGGACAAACAGGTCGCGCGTGTCTCCATTTTTCCTCGTCGGTTGAATTCCTGACAGACCCGCAACTTTCTCCCGTTTCTACGATGCGCTTGTTTGTTCTTTCCTTTATTTCGCGAGCATCAATCACATCGATTTCCTGCCGGAGAGCCACACTGCCGCGTAAATCTCATTGCGCTCCTCCCCGATGCTGATTTCCACACTGCCATGGCAACCGGGACATTTTTCGGATATCGACGGCAGGGGATGGGGACGGGGGGGGGGGGGTCTATGCGAGGTGCGACCCTTCTGCCCAATGCATCCCTTTCCCATCCCAGGGGTGCGTGCGTGCGTGCGTGTGCGCGCAACGAGGACGCTCAATTCTCAGAACCCCTTTATTCCTTCGACCAATCGCAAGCGCGGTCCAAATCAAATTTTAAATAATTTTAACTTGCATGTGGCAATCAATGGTGTATTGTGTCAGAGCACGTAGCACTTCGCCCAGACTCAATTCCTGGTGATCAGTCCTTTCATTCCAGTGTTCAGGTTCAACGTTGTCATTAGTAACGCACGGCAAGGTTAGGTCATCCTCTTCCCACTGACAGGTCAGCATCAACCTGCTGATGCCTTCTCTGCCGGCATTTAGCAACAAATGAAACAGTACCAATTAAAAAATCCGCATTGATGTTCTTCTTCTGGAGGTGGTATATGTTATTGTGTGTGTGTGTGTGTGTGCGTGTGTGTGTGTGCGTGTGTGTGTAAAGTGATGTAATTTTAGTTACTGGTGAAACTAAAATATAAGTATAAAAATACCCTTTAATAAAAGCAGATAATAAGCAGATTTACCATGGATTGTTTGATTACAAATCTAAAATTGTGGAGTACACAGCCAAATCAAAAAAATTTCATTGTCCCAAGCCTCATGTATATATATTATAGTTTTCCCTAACCACTTTTTTTAGTAGGAAATTATAGTGAAAAAGGGGGAGAATGTGATGAATGAAATGCCAGTTCCTGGGAAAGAAACACAGAAAAAAGATGTTCCTCCGGGCCTGGCAGATGGGCGACTTCCTAACATCCCTTCCTTAGTCTCCGGAACATTCCGATTTGATGCATCTCCGGAAAATCACAAACGTAACGCCGTTTCCATGGACACCGAAATCACCAGAAACTCCTCTAACTAACCAGAGCCTCCTGTCGTTAATCAAACAGAAGACCGAAGGAACACAAGAGTCAACCCTCCGGTTAGCTGGTAGTAATACCCGTGATCAAAGTAAACATTTGTTTGGGGCCCCCTCCCTCCAAGATAATAATTTTTTTTTTCTTCCATTTTGTGTTCCCTAAGACAATGGCTTTTTCATTAATCTAAATATTTTTCTATTGGTGCCAGATCTTGCTGGCTGGGGCTTGGGGGGGGGGGGTGGTTTTCGACCGAAACAGATGGCCCCATATAGACTTTTTGTTTAGGGCCCCCAAAAACATGCCCATGATAGCAATATTGCATTACACACTCGGATTTTCAGTGACTGGTTGGAATGACATCATATTGACGTCACACTGACATAACAGTGAGGGCCATTAGGACTGTCACACGTGTGGTTTGGTGGCCCTCCAGAAAAGCTTTCACTGAATGGAAAGACTGGGTGATCGCTACATTCAACTAGCAGCCATGTTGTTAGTTTTGTAATTTTGCAACACAGTTTGGGCACAGAGCCTCTTTTCAGGTGTTGGACAACCATTTACAACAATGTAAAGCCAACAAAGACATCGTCTGGGCATAATCATGCCGCCGCAGTTTTATGAAAGCACATGCCATCTGGTGTGCGTATAATCTTTCATAAAGTGCCACTCTCCCTCACTTAACGTTCTGGCCATTAAGAGACTGGCGTCCATTTTGCTTTAGTGTTGTCGGGTTACAGGCCATTAGCGTTCGCCTCTGACTGAACTGAATTTCCTCAAGTTGACAGGTAATGACGTGTGAAATTTTTATCGTTCATTTTTATTTTACTCTTATTTTTTTTTCTAAAGCTCATTCTGAATCCTAAACGTCACGTTCACCCGTGGTGGTAGAGATAACTTCTCTGATTGTCTTTCGCTCTGGGAATTCATCAATAGATTTATCATAAATTTATCTACAGTGAAGTGAGCATCAAAAGAAATGTAAACAGCAATTAATTCACATATTGTGTGACCAGATAGCGTTTATGAGTTTAGGACATGTATTTTAATGGACTCATGACTAAACATGACATCATCGAGTTATGAACATAATACCTCACCCAGTTGTTTAGAAAGATGATCAGACTCTTGAGACTTTGAAATAACTTATTCGTTTGAATCTCAAACCTGGTGAATATGGAGATAGAAAAACAATGTAAAAAGAAAGATGATATATTGCTTAGTAAGAGGGAAATATATCAAACGTATTAGTAGGGTGGAGGTTTGATTAAAACACAGGTATGTATCAGCGTCTGCAGTGCAGAATTTATATCCAGTCCGATGTGTGTGATCATCAAACCAGCTTCACTTATCAATACGCTCGACTAGGCAAAATGTGATCAAAGCCAATGAAGCTCATCACAATCTGTCATAGAGTCATTAATCAAATTCATACCCAAGTAACTGACAAACAAAATCTTCATGCTATTTTTTCTAAGAACATTTTTATTGTGAAAGTGATATTTCTGTGGATTCTGTGGCTTTGAAAAGTTTGCCAAATAAATAAATAAACAAACACACAAAATTAGAAGCCAATATCTGAGTACTGCATTACACAATAGCAGATTATATGTCAATTTGGACAAAGGGGAAACATCAAACATGGCTGAAGAGTTATATAGTTATACAAAAGTTATATAAAAAGTACATAATAATGGACAGAATATAGAATATATCATAAGAACATGGATATTTTTCCTCTAATGAGTGGCTGGAATAAAAAAGATCTACAATAACAAATCTTGTATTTAATGTATATTGTCCATTATTCATGCTTTGGTGGTCAGAGTATTAATTAGTTTTGGCAGATTATGGTGTGCTTGAGTGATTTGGACTATTACTGTAGCACTGTGCAAACAGCATAAATCATAAAGGGAAGCAGACATGGGCAATGATGTGTGTGTGAGTGTGTGTGCATTTGTGTGGGTATGTGTATGTGTGTGTGTGTGTGTGTGTACATGTGTGTATCATGTGTGTGGTGTTGTGTATGTGTGTGTGTGTGCATGTGTGTGTGTGTGTGTGTGTGTGTGTGTGTGTGTGTGTGTGTGTGTGTGTGTGTGTAAGACATGTCGTGGGGAACGTCCTGTTACCGCGGAGATGGGGGAGTCTATAGCCTGCCAGGGTGGATCAGTTCAGCGCCGATCCCCCGCAAATGTGACACATCACGCTGACTGGCTTCAAAGGAAACCAGCTTCACTAGGGGGTGAGGTGAGGGCCAAGTCACGTTATCGCCCTAAAATCCCCCCCCCAAGTGCAGATTCCCTAAAACCACACCGAGCTCATGTCTGCAGGTGCTGCTCATGCTTTTTCATTTCACTGACTGAATACTGCGAGAAATGTAATAAAAACTGCGCTAAATAATTAAAGAGCTGCACATTGAAATGCAGCAGAGTTTGCTGAAAACAGAATATCTACCCCGTGCAAAAATTTTAAAAGGGGTTTGGTGTGATCTGTACTCCTAAATATTTTATTCAATGTAGATTAAAATTATGCTTTCCTTTTAATGCAATGATTAGGAAAGAAAGTAAACTGGTGATGTCTACTCTCAAAATGCCTTCCATCAGTGGACAATAATGCACCTTTTTGGTAACACTGTAAATGAATGGCCCTTCGTATGATCCCAATAACTCCTTCATAAGCACACTCATTAGCACTACACTGTCATAAGTAATAATGTCAGTAGCCTTTCTGTGTGGAGTTTGCATGTTCTCCCCGTGTTTGCGTTCAGCAACCTCACTTCCTCTCACAGTCCAGGCTAACTGGAGAGTCTAAAATTACCCATAGGTGTGAGCGAATGGTGTGTGAGCTACTTGTCCAGGGTGTATTTCGGCCTCTTGCCCAGTGCATGCTGGGACAGGTCCAAACCTCAGTCACCCCCCCCCCCCCCGCCCTGACCCTGACTGGGTTACATAATGGCTGGATGTCATCAGTGATGCAATAAGTGGCATTATCATTACATACACAGTGGCACACTCCACTCGTGATGTGCTGTTTTTTCCACAATTCCACTTATTCCACTCCTTGTTACTGATGTTCCTCTTACCTTCGTAAATATAATTTATTCATCACGAAGAGCACTGAAATCAATGACAATTGGAACTGTTGGCAAATCATGCCGATACCTTTACCTCGAATTGAGTCAAATAACATAGTACCAAAGGAGCAGTTCAATGGCGTGTTCAGCACAATAATCAATACCCTCTTCTGAAGTAGGGCGCATCAACCGTCGCCGAATCTGACATTTTGTGGTATTTATGCGAGTTATTCGACACACACGAGTAATTAGCCATGGTTGCAGGAGACTGGAAGTGATTTCTGAAAGCATCTGCTGGCTTTTCATTCGCATCCAACAAAGGCTGTTTTCCACGCTTCTCAGAGAAAGGTAAAAAAAATAAATAAATAAATAACAAAAATAAATAAATAAAATAAAAAAGAGCCCAATCTAGGCGATACGCGTTCACATGCCGGAAGCACAGTCTGTTAGTCGCGGTTACCTAGCCAGGGACCGGAGACAACAGGCACGGAGAAATTTTTTTGCTGCGTGTTTTCAAATGTCACGCGCTCCCAAGATGGATTTCATTGTGATAAAAAAGACAGGCCGAGTGTGATAGAGAGAGATTTCCCCCTGTTTACTGTAAATGAACACAGATACGGTAAACTGGAGACATCACTAAAGACAGAGGAGCCTTTCCTTTTGGCTTTTTTTCCCCCTCTTTTATGCATATTATTAATCAAACTGGCTTTCACACCTGTCTCCGCGCTAACTAACATTCGTCATGACAACCAATTACCCACAGAAAAGCGAACAAGGCCAGGGAAAGCAATTAAGCCGCAGAGTAGCATTGTCCGCCGAGCACAGAAGAGTGTGTTACTCACTGATATCTCTCTCCCCCTCTACCTCCGTCTGTCTCCTTATCCCTCTCTCTCTCTCCCTCCCTCTCTCTTTCTCTTCCTCTCTCTCTCTGCCTGTCTGTCTCCCTCTCCCTCTGTCTTCCTCTCTGTCTCTCTCTCTCCCTCTCTCTCTCTCTGTCTGTTTGTCTCCTTCTCCCTATGCCTTCCTCTCTCTCTTTCCCTCTTTCTGTCTGTCTGTCTGTCTCCTTCTCCCTCTCTCTCTCTCTCCCTCAGTCTTTCTCTTTGTCTCTCTCTATCTTTCATTTTTCTCTCTCCCTATGCCTCTCTCTTCCTTCTCTTCTCTACTTTCTTTCTCTCTCTCACCATCTTCTCGACCCCCCCCCCCCCCCCCCCCGCGCCCCCTGAAGGGAAACTAGGAGTTCTCAATTTTAATGGGAACTCAGTAACCCCGTCAATCTTTCAATCTTTTCTAGATTTTAATAAAAATAGACACAGGGTGGGGTGGCATGGTTATGCGGATAGCCCTGTCAGCTCACAGCAAGGAGGTCTCACCCCCTCTGCCCCCACAAAAACCATGCTTCCTCTAAGATGGGCACCACAGCAATATTGCCCAGGAAGAGGGGATAGGTAGGAGGACGAAGTACAGGGTAGCATTACTTTTATGTGTTTACAGCCCTGCATAGCTAAAGGGTCACAGCCTGGCCTGACCTTCCCCTGAAGTAAAATGTGAAGCTTTGCTTGCCTTGGCAGGATAACTCAAAATACTTCTGGGATCAATGAGGAAGGTAGCTGGTAAACGGGGATGCACAAAAAATGTATATAAAGATGCATATATAATAGTGCACGCTGGGATAGGCCCCAGCACCCCCTGCGGCCCTGCTCAGGATAAGCGGGTATAGATAATGGATGGATGATGCAACCAATGTTCACTTTTCTTAAATTAAAGCTGCTAATTAGATATAAGACCAAATTGGATATGGAAAAGAAGAGTAGAGCCAAGAACAATGGCAGAAAAATGCCCTGGGGCCAGCTCTGAGGACAACAGGAATTAAAGGCTAGTTTAGGCACCAAACGGAAACGACACACAATTGATTCCTTAATGAGGCAGTACGTGTAGAACAGGATGTGGTCACTTAATGAAATAAACCTGATTAATTGGTTACCCTAAAACTACAAATGGTTCCATCTGCTTTATTTCCCTGTTTACTGCCAGCCCAATACTCGATACCTCTGAAACAGGCGGCGTAGAAGACTGAATTTTATTCTTTATTTGGGACCACAGCTATATGTAAGGCAAAAAAAAGGGCCCCAAATTATTTTGATGTCAGGGATGCCTTCCTATCTTGCTAATGTAATTTCCCTCTCTCTCTATCTCTCTTTCTCCCTCCCTTTCTCTCTCTCTCTCTGCTGTGCACAGAAGAGTGTGTTACTCGTTGATATCTCTTTCTATATTGCTCTGTCGTTCTCTCATGTTCTCTCTCTCTCTCTCTCTATTTCTCTTTCTCTCTGCCTATCTCTGCCTTGCTCTATCACACACACACACACACTTTCCATTACCCTAAAAATCTATCATTACATTTTCATAATAATAATAATAATAATAATAATATTCTATTATTAAACAACACATAATGTTGACATAAACATTGTAAAATTTTTTATTTAAACTCAGGGAGTCAGTAGGGGAGCCTGAACCTGCAGTGCTGCAGAGGGGGCTAAAAATGCCTTTAAACTGTTCATTATTTTTAATTGTTTTGCATAATTAGCTGTTGATTTTTCTTTTTACTCAATTCCGACTGTTGTGTTGCCATTAACTTTGTGTACGTGTGCGGTTAATCACATCAGTCACTAATAACAGCAAATTTGTTCTAACCTTTCATTCATCTTTTTGTTATGAAAAATGTCATACTCGTGGTGTTATGAGCTGAAAGATAACGATACAATATTCAAGAAAAATATTAATGAGCTTCAGCTGCATTTTATTCATGTAGATGTAAAGGAAGCCTCAAGCACGACGCCCTCCAAACACAAGCAAGCACACTGAGGCTGAGACACAAAAACAGAAGACAAACTGTACAGTTTTCCCAGCAGGTTGAAAGTGTAGTAATTGGGATTATGTACGCACAGACAATATTCCCACCGTGTCCCTCCTCTAATGGAGGATCCCCCAGCTGTCGCTTGGGGAAGAGCAATTGGGTTTATGGTCACAAGGAATACCAGGTGCAGTATGTTATAGTATGCTATAGTATGAGTAAATCTAACAATTCATTCAAGCAAGCATGCAGTGCTAGTCTTTACACTGCAGATTACATTAAATGTGAGTGGTGTTCTGAGAAGTTGTTTTTTTTTTTTTAGTCTGGGGATTTGTGATTTTTTAAACTATGAGAAGATGCAGCTGAACAAAAAAAGAGAACGCCGCTTATTTGTATACCGCATACAATGGTGTGCAATCACAGCCGACCTGTTTGCAACTTCATTTTGTTTGTGACTCATCCGAATATCGATGCATCGCTTCTAGGGCCACATTTTTCATTGTTCAAAATGATAAAAATCCATTCCCTCCAGAACGCCCGTTTCTGTGCTGGAATCTTCGAATCAATGCAGTTCTTAGACTCATCTATTATTTATGAGTCGGGTCGCTCAGCAGCGTATAGATTAACAAGGTTTGTTAAGCTTAATGGTCTGATTATTGATTGGACGGTATAAAAATACCGAGTGCAAAAGGGAGTAAAGGCTATCAGATTGAATAAAGAGATCGCCGCGCATAATTGTCTGATGCACGCTGTGTTTCTCACACTGAGGAGCTCCTTCCAGTGCGTGGATTAAATAGCGGCTAAACTAGCGCTTGCTTATTGCGATGCACTTATTTCTCCCCAGTGAAAGTGCAAAACAGCCTCGCTGATGTCTTTCACTTTTTATAGCTGTTGCTAATGTATACGGCTGGCAGTGCTCAGCAACTGAAAATAAACACTGAGGGGAATCGATAGTGTATAATGGTTAGAGAACGAGGCTTGACACCCAAAAGATTAGCGTGAATTTGATTTCCATGTCTTGATACCAATGGTGTATGTAAAAATATAATAAATACCCTGATAAGATATTCAGTGCTGGAAAGTCTGAATAAATGAAAAAAATAATACAGGTTAATGCTATGTCTATCCATAAATATTGTGCTTTCCATCTAAATTGACTGAGTTTCGTTGGTCTTTTCGTCATCCTTGCTCAGAAATAAACAGTGTTTATTTTGTTTTAGTGCTCAGTAATGAATTTTACACAGGCCCAGAGTATACATTTGTTACACACTGTCCCATACTGAGAGCGCCTCCTGTCTTTTATAACCTTTGACTGTTGGGTGTGAGATTTGAATTTGAATTCATTCATTCAGTTCGCTTTTGATTCAGCATTCAAAATGGCAGACAAACCGCAATGCATTGAGGACTTAATTCAAGGCTTAATTTTTTTTTTCCACGGCTCACCGTGTGTTTGTGGAAGATCAGAAGGCCCCCCTCCCCCCCCCCCTCCCCACCTGTGTCATTCGAGACCGGTCAGGATGTGCGGTGAGTAAACCTTTAGCGTGGCCGAGCACGGAGAACGCAGGCTTCACATCTTCCCGCTAAGAGCCTGTCAGCCGGCTTCAGTATCGCCACAGTTTCCAATTGGACGCCGCGGAAAACTAACCGCCGGGTCCAATTGTCATGCGCACGGATGAGACGGTCCACAGCCAGTCGATAATCCACAAGTGTCCACAAATGTCACATAATGGAGGGAAAAAAGCCCACAAACCGAGTCAGGGTTAGGAACGATTAGGCGCGGCGGAAGACGTAAAAAAACAAGGCCTTAAAATGATGTAATGAACAGGCCACTTCTCCCACACAAGAGTCACTGCCAGAAGTTTATATTTATTAGTGTTATGTATTTAAAATAATGGCACGTAACTGAATCATGTTTGAGTTTGTATTTATGCAAAGCTACCTTGACAGCCCACACATTTCATGCTTATTTTTTTGTATAAATTTCTAAAAATGGAACAAACTGCCATGTTATTCATGCCCAGCATTATCTGGCATTATAAATCTAGATTATGCTTTGCGCATTTCAACAACCCTGCAACTATAACCCTCACAAAAAGAATCTAAAGATGCATTTAGGGAAAGGCTAGGGCACATGGTGCAGAAACCTGGTCTTCTGGCTGAAGTGAAACATTAACTACACTGTACATATTACACAATCAGATTCTCTAATCCATCATCACCCACACAGCTTGTATAATTTAACGTGCAGTCGGTTTCTACAGCTGGACATTAACCGAAGCAATTCAGTTTGAGTACCTTACTCAAGGTTACGACGGCTGAGCCGTACCTGCGAGCCAAACCTACAATCACGGAGTTACCACCACGGACCCCAGGCCATTATGGTGCACCGCTGTGGCGTACGTGCTCATGATATTCGGTTGCCCAAGCAGTGTGAAATAGCCCGTAATTATTTTGACCGCCATGATGTAATCGAATACCGTCGTTTGCAGCCGATTAACGCCCGGCGTCTTTTGTGTGTCTCTGGAAAACGCCGCGAACGAGGTCCCCGTAGAAACGCGCTGACATCACCGTCAGCGTAAATAAGTGGAAATCTAATGGAGAGATAAGCGTTTAATTCGCCTCACGAGCACGAATCTTCAGGCCCCGCCCTTGTTGCTGTCGTAGCGAGAGCAAGCCGTGACATTTGCCAAACCCGTGCGGCCGAGAGAACGCTCGTGTGCGTAATCGATGACTCGTACTTCCTGCATGATCTGCACACTGCCCCCCTACCCCCAACCCCTCCCCCCCGCCACCCACCCCCCCCAGCCTTTGACTCTATCTGCCTTTGAAACATGTCCGTCGGGCCGGACTTGCGGCTCTCAAAACACCGTCCAGCGGTCGTGACGCAGTGCTTCCTCCGCCTGGTGTAAGAGGCATCAAAGGAGGCGGAAAGGGTGCTCGGTGTGACACGTGAAGTTTGAAAGAGCACGTTCTCTTCAGATGGTACGACGAAAAAACACAGGGCCGAGTCACTTGAAATAATTCAGGAAACATTGGGTAGCACTGCTGCAGAACACAGCTTTTTAAAATTTGTCTAAGCTCAGAAAAGCAAGTGTTGTTTTTTTTTTGTAACTTGGCCTAAATTCTGATGCCAGTGCTTTTAATGGCAGGCCTAGATTTAGCAAGTTTAAATTGATGACTTATAGATTTTGCGTATATGTGTGAGTAGCAATGAAGCTAGAGAGAAAACAGTTCCCCTGACTACAGTGGAACAGCACTGATGATCTGGTGGTTTATAGGGTCTATTTTTTCCTGATAGAATCATTGTTTTCATAGAATTAATGACCAGACGTTTTTGCTTAACAACGGTGCAAGTCGCGCTCTCAACCAGAGTTTTGCATAACAGCTGTTCAAATTGAACTGTTGATTTTTGCTTGACGACAGAAAAGCAATACGCCAAACAGATCGCAGAAGAATATTTAAAATTCAGCTGATTAAGTCGATAAAAATCAATATAAATAAGAGTAACTAATATATAGTCATTCTTGGGAGCCATTGCATAAGCAGAATTAGTTCCCTTATTGAAAAATAATGTACTAATGCATCACCACCCCCGTTGTACTTTATTTTCCAGTAATGGCTGTGGTTTAATTTCTTACGTATGTATTTGAGCGTTTGCATAATGAGGAACAGCATTTCCGGCAGCTGAACTCCTTACCTTGTTTCGGCTGCGTGAAAACTGTCAAACTCACAGGGTTGGTGGCCTGGTGATTATGCCTCTCTGGGGGGGGGGGGGGCAGCGCCTACGATTAAGCACTGCGCGGCGCAAGGCCTGAGAGACAGAAGCAATGTTTACCCCGTAGCATTTAGCATCTCTTGTTTGCCGTTCTAATGGGCCGTGTTCTCCGCGCCTGCGACGTCGCTTCGCGCAGGCCTAGCGCGCGGCGGCGGCGGCGGCGTACGGCCCACGCCCGAAAAAAAAAAAAAAAAAAACCCCCCGAAGACGCCATTAGCATTAGCGCTGATGACATTTTGAAATGGAAAGAGCGTCGGGACCACTTCTCCGCCGAGCGTGGCTTTATGTAAATACTGACCTTTTGCATTGTGCCAAAGTAGTGTTCCCCCCCTACCCCCCCCCCAAGGTCAGAAGGTTGGCCCCTTTTGTGTCCCTAATTGCAGCGTTTGTTCGTTCTCCATTAAGCCTGTCATAACACGTATTCACCAGTTGTGCTCCTTGGTACGCAACGACATTATTTTTGAAACATCTGTAAACACAATGATGAAAAAAAAAATATATATATTTATTTTTTTTATAAATAAATAAATCCAGTTCATATCTTTCGTCCGTATCTGCCTCATAACTACGGGAGGAACGGAGTGGCATCGGAGAGAACGTGCTTTTGTGTCCGTCGCTTCGGCAGATCGGAGGATGAATAATTGAGTGGGGCCCATAATGAAAATTATGCATGCATGGACGAGATCACAGGGCGGAGGAGAAAACAGAGCCGGGCTGCGGCACGCTGAGACGGCGGGAACCGCGGCGTTCCAAAATGGGTCCTCGCTGTCCAGAGGGGCGTCCTGTACAGTGCCCGATTTAGGCAAACAGCGTGGTGCTCCCTTTGTGGAGTGTGTGTGTGTGTGTGTGTGTGTGTGTGGTGTGTACCTGCTGTCTTTCATGTTTAATTTTAGTCTATTTTATTTTGAAAAGTACTGCGGGTACTCTCTCTTTTTCTCTCTCACTCGCTCTCGCTTTCTCACTCACTCGCTAGCTCGCTCACACACTCTGCCTTTCTCACAAATTTGAATTCAAATGAGCTTTATTTTCATGACAAGAGAACTTGTGTTGCAAATGCATTGAAATATATAGTAAGATTAATAAGTACAAAGAACCCCCCTGCCCACACCTAGAAATAGAGAAAAAGCAGCCTTCCATCTCATTTCCTATACACAAAACACTCAGGCCACCTTGAAGAAGATAACAGATTTTTTTATTCATCAGATGAATAAAGACACCTGTGTTTCAGATATAATGAGTAAAGATGATATAAATGCAAATTATTGTAGATCTTTTGCTCTCTCTTTCTCAAACACACACACACACACATACACGCTTTCTAACACTATTTCCCTTTGATGATACGTGTTATTTTTTGACACTTCTTCTAAATATATTTTGTCAACATATTGTTATGAGAACACATCTTGTGGGAGTGATTTATTATCCCAGAAGAACGTAGTGGAGGTAGTTAGAGCAGCAAACAATGGATCAACTGCATAATTAATATTAATTCTGGATGCAATGTTGGATGTCAGGCGTCCACATACTTTTGGCCATAGCGTAGCGTTTTCAGAACTAGACACACTAGATAATTAGCTACATATTTGAACAGCAGCAGCAGCTCATGCACCCATACGAAGCATCGTAATTATGTCTAAACACTATATGCCTATATGCATTTTAATAAATCCAATCTGCAAGCAAACCTGTGTTGGGGAGAAAGCTTATTAAGCTGATTGAGCCAGGTAATTAGTTCCAACGTGCACACACACTGGCCATCCAGGACTGAGGTTAGCTACCCCTGTCTGTAAGTCCCAGAGCCCCATGTACTGTATGCTCAGGGTGTACATCTCAACACAATCTTATGCTGGTTCTGCATAAGCATAAAGTTCAATTCTTCTGACAAGATGTCTACCCACTCAGTGAAAACTTACGGTTTGAAGACACTGAGCGATCAAAATCGTGATTTGTATGTATTTGAACTGTTATCAGCTGACACTGTGAAGGGTGTTTTTATCATGAAAGCAACAATGCTCTTATACTGCGCAATATCTGATAATTTTATCTTTATCTTTATAGACTATATGTTTCTTGTGTAAAATTGTGATTTATATTTTAACCAATCAGCAGTTAACCCATTTAGTGGGCTGCCAATCAGAGGTGACCATGATGTGAATATCCACACTGAAGGTTCACATTGGTTGAGCTGTCCAGGTCTAGCGATTAGAAATAACATACGTTGTATGGAAATGACGTGCACCTACCTTCGTGTTCACAAATTTTTTTTTTAAAAAGGTGAGCATATCTTAAGCATCTGGATCTTGTGCCTTAATGAGCACTTTAAATGCAAGAGAATTCTCCAGGTCCTTAGCATCCCTGCATGTGATCTTATGTCATCCCCATCCTCATATCCAGCTGAAGCCTTCTGTGAAATTACTCTGCAAGTAGTGTAACAATGTGTTAGCAGAAGGAACTCCCAATTCCCCAGATTGCATTAGATAGCTGCATGGCTCGCCAGTTAATAGGCTTTATCTTGCAAGGATACTTGTGGAAAGACAATATAACATATCCAGATTAAATTGGTTTTCTATTTTTGGGTTCTCCGACGCTTCAAGTCGGGCTCACGTGCTGCGGCTTGTTCTCAGGTGAACCGCGTGCGTCCGCTGAGCACACAGTCCCCTCTGCAGTGTCTTCAAGCAGGATAAAAATAAAAAAGCGAAAAATAAAAACGAACAGGCTGGAAAGAAAAATATTCAAAATCCACAATGAAGGTGATTTATTGTTTTTTTTTCAGAGCCATCGTCAAATCAGCCCTAAAGGTAAAAAAAAGAAGATTGTTTCTCAAAATGACAACCTTTGAGGAAATGAGTAAAAAAATGTATTATTATTATTATTTTTTTATTACATGACGCTACCTTAGGCAAGTTATTGCTTTATTAGCCGTGAAACACTGACAGCACAGAACTTATGATACAAGTACATATATATATATATATATATATTATATATATATATATATAGAGACGGCAAACTTGGAAGCGCCTGCACATTTGTCTTTGAAAGCCTGTCTGCACGTCTGTAAATCCTCCATTATGTTTTGTGCTATGTTGAAATGCTTGTTAATTTAATAAAATACAAAAATGAATACAGCAGAGGTTAAGTTAGGCAATTGTTTTATTTAGATGTGATTTACTACCACCATTAACATCACAAACTGTATTAAATCTTCTGATTATTCATGATGCTAAAAAATAAAATAAAAACGCCAAAGAACTCTTTAGTACTGCACAATTAAAAGCACCTTTATTTCACTGCCGTAGTCATTTTGATTGTTAAAATGGTACGCTGGTACATTTCCATCAGATCATGATCCTATTTACTCAACGAAAAAAATAGAGCTTCCATCCCTAAGCAAATTTTGTTGTGAATGAAATGTGGTAAAAGCCTGATTTTTCAGATAATATTTAATGTGTTTGTACTTTGACAACAGTGGGCAAAGGAGAAAAAGATCAGAGGAGAAAATGCTGATAAACAGACCTGAAGATTTATCAAGGTTGGCCACAATTTTGAGAAAGGGTATTATGCTTTTTTAATGTCAGGGAAGAGCAGGTCATAACCTTTATTTAGTCCTGAAAGCACAGAGAATTTTTATCTGAAACACATCTAACCCTTCCACTGCTTCTCTTCCTAGAAGTGCAATATTATAGATATTAGAAGAGATCAAAGGTGGCCTGGCACTGTACTCTCTCACATGGGGCTGAAGGATGGATGCATTTTTTTTGTTCTTGTTGTTGTTCTTTCTATCCAGTACGTTACTTGATGTACTGACAAAAACGTAAAAGAAATAATAATAATAATGAAATTATAAAAGTGATATGCTAGAGATTTCAAAACAGATGCCCCAGCACTGGATAAACTGTACAACAGTTAAAAGGGAAAAATATCAAAGAAAGCTCATTTCTTTATAAAATCATATTCGGCCATCAAAAGCTACTAACATTTCAAGCTGTTCAATATCAGTAATGGCACCAGTCCATCAATAGGCATTAAACAAAAGTGCTGTGTTATTTTGGGTAGGCACAATTTATTTCTGTAGGAAAGACAAATCATTTTTTTATTTGTCACCCACTTCTCAATTTCCTTCAATCCAACCGCCAAAAAGGTTTATTATTTTGGAATAAAAGGGTTTCTGGGTGGTTCCTGTAGCTGAAACATTGGTTTCAGTGTAGTGATGACCCCTACGGTCTGGTTGACTGTGGACCTGAAATGAAGCTTTGGCTGGAAGGCCCAGAATGGTGATGTCATCACTCAGAACAAGGGGGTGGGTTCAGTTGGCAGGATGACCTCACCGCATTATGCAATTGACACTTCTCCAACCAATCAGCTTCCTGCAGTATGCCTGCGCTAAATGTACATGAAGCTATGCTTGCACAAATGGCACATGAAGCATTCTCCTCTGACTCAACGGAAACCAGCTCAGAAAAGAAGCAGGGGTTTCAAGGAGAGTTTGTCTGAAAAAATAAGGCCTTGCCCAGACAGATCTTTCTGAGAAAAGACTCTGTAAATCACTATTATTTCACATAGGCATTATGCCACTCAAAAAATTTTGTGACTTTGTTTCTGTATTTTTTTCATCCATAGGAAAGGGTATACAGTATTTGTGCGTGCGTATGTGTGTGTGTGTGTCATGGTTTAAAATTGTAGGGCAACAAATTGTGAAAAAAGGTCCAAGGGTCTGAATATTTTTGCAAGCCAACCACTGCAAAGCTAGGCTAAAATAAACATTATAATGCGTGAAGGGGTTCATTTTCTTCAATAAATCAAATGAGGCCTAACTCTCTTCCTTATCAAATCAGAGGCACTAGTAGATAAACAGTTATGAACAGTGGCACATAAGGGTCAGCCATTTTGGCTCACATGCCTCTTGCTGAGACGTGGATTTGCACGTGTCTACCAATAAATTTCTTTAATGAGGTGTTCACAATCCAGCAACGTTATGCTTGTACCATATCAAAGCACAGCAGAATTGGCTGGCAGTTAATTAAGTAGGTGCTGTATTGCATATTAACTTATGCATTGTTAGATTTTTATTACATCTACAGATTGTGATTCATGTAGTGTCATCCCCCCTGCCCCCCACCCCACCGCACCCCACCCCCCCAGCCTGCCCTTTCCAAATCCGGTGACTAGCACTGTGCTGGCAGAAGTAAGCAAAAGGTTGGATGGGGACACAATGTCTGGTGTCACTCACAGCGCAGAGTAGCTTGTTTGCTGCTTGGCCCCGCCTCTCTCTCCTAACGGACGCGTTGGCCACGCCCTGGGCCCACCTCTGTTCCCAAACAGGTGCCTTGGCCCTGCCTCCCTACCCTAACAGATGCCTTAGCCATGCCTTGTCTCAACCTTGGACCTGTTTCCCTCCTGTGTGCCCTTGATCACAACCGATTGTGATCCTGGAAAGCCTCCATTTTGTTTCTGTAGAGGTGGTGATTTTCTATCCACCCCTTTGTGTTCTTCCCTGGTTTTTGTCCAGGTCAAACTCACCTCACTGAAGCACTGTACCGGTACAATTTGGGTACAATTTAACTGTTCAAAAAATTCAAGGAGATGATCACGCATTTTCTGTTCCTCTCTTTTATATATAAAAAAAAAAAAAAAAAAAGTTGGTTCCACTCTGTTACTTTTAAAGGGTTTTTTACTGACTAAACTGAAAGTTGTTAGAGCATAAGACAAGGCCACCGGTAGGTACTTAAATGTCAATGTATTAGATTGCCCTTTGTGGATCTGTCCCTGTTCTCTTCTTTTACATCGTATAGTAGCCCCTGAAAATGACAGTGGTTCAGTTGAATGGCTGAAAAACACTGCTAATATCCTTCAGACCAATTTCAGAGCGGCTTCAAGCGCGGAAGAAGGATTAATGTCTGACAGGTAGACAATTCTGGTGTCCAGGAGGAGATTTTTTTTCTTCTTTGAGTTTACATTGGCCTGGCACTCCACTGGTAAGCCTAATATCTCATCCTCAGGCCTTTGCAGCAGAGAGGGCGACCTAAATCCCTTGCAGCTGTCACATTAAACACCGATCACAGGGGAAACTGAGAATTGTGGGATAGCCTGCCATCCCAAGGCATCCACAAGAAAGTGTTCACAATTGTGGCACGTTGCTTTTCTCTTCCAGGCTGCTAAACGGAAAAGCCCAACCAACAGTATTTTCCATTTTGATACATTGGAGTGTCTCTGTAGAACACGCACAAGCCAAATGGCTGAGCATTGTGTATACTGTAGCTTTGCTTGCATACAGTTCATTATACCGGCTTTAAATGGTTTATCTGAAGTTTTCCAATCTACCAATGGCTTCAATTAGGGTTAAGGGCCCAAATTAGGGTTAGGGTTAGGAAAACGGTAAGTCTGAGGCTAAAGGCAAGTTCACGGCTGTGTTCAGCAGCTTGAATAATGGTTAGGAGACAGGTTTGTTAATGATTTTGAATGAGTCAAATATTTTCTACTGTAGCATGGGTACCTATGGCCATTAAAAATTAGCAATATATAAAAAAAATTTTCAAGGAAAAAATCTTTTTAAAAGACCTGAAACATATCCTTTCGCATTTGTATTATTGTATGTGTGATATTTACCTTGATTTTTAATGAATTTTAAATGGTTTATCTGAAGTTTTCCAAGCTACCAATGGCTTCAATTAGGGTTAAGGGCCCAAATTAGGGTTAGGGTTAGGAAAACGGTAAGTCTGAGGGTAAAGGCAAGTTCACGGCTGTGTTCAGCAGCTTGAATAATGGTTAGGAGACAGGTTTGTTAATGATTTTGAATGAGTCAAATATTTTCTACTGTAGCATGGGTACCTATGGCCATTAAACAATTAGCAATATATAAAAAAAATTTTCAAGAAAAAATCTTTTTAAAACACCTGAAACATATCATTTTGCATTTGTATTATTGTATGTGTGATATTTACCTTGATTTTTAATAAATTTTAAATGGTTTATCTGAAGTTTTCCAAGCTACCAATGGCTTCAATTAGGGTTAAGGGCCCAAATTAGGGTTAGGGTTAGGAAAACTGTAAGTCTGAGGGAAAATGCAAGTTCGCGGCTGTGTTCAGCAGCTTGAATAATGGTTAGGAGACAGGTTTGTTAATGATTTTGAATGAGTCAAATATTTTCTACTGTAGCATGGGTACCTATGGCCATTAAAAATTAGCAATATATAAAAAATTTTTCAAGGAAAAAATCTTTTTAAAAGACCTGAAACATATCATTTTGCATTTGTATTATTGTATGTGTGATATTTACCTTGATTTTTAATAAATTTTAAATGGTTTATCTGAAGTTTTCCAAGCTACCAATGGCTTCAATTAGGGTTAAGGGCCCAAACTAGGGTTAGGGTTAGGAAAACGATAAGTCTGAGGCTAAAGGCAAGTTCACGGCTGTGTTCAGCAGCTTGAATAATGGTTAGGAGACAGGTTTGTTAATGATTTTGAATGAGTCAAATATTTTCTACTGTAGCATGGGTACCTATGGCCATTAAAAATTAGCAATATATAAAAAAATTTTCAAGGAAAAAATCTTTTTAAAAGACCTGAAACATATCATTTTGCATTTGTATTATTGTATGTGTGATATTTACCTTGATTTTTAATGAATTTTAAATGGTTTATCTGAAGTTTTCCAAGCTACCAATGGCTTCAATTAGGGTTAAGGGCCCAAATTAGGGTTAGGGTTAGGAAAACGGTAAGTCTGAGGCTAAAGGCAAGTTCACGGCTGTGTTCAGCAGCTTGAATAATGGTTAGGAGACAGGTTTGTTAATGATTTTGAATGAGTCAAATATTTTCTACTGTAGCATGGGTACCTATGGCCATTAAAAAATTAGCAATATATAAAAAATTATTTCAAGGAAAAAATCTTTTTAAAAGACCTGAAACATATTGTTTTGCATTTGTATTATTGTATGTGTGATATTTATCTTGTTTATTAATCAATTTTAAATGGCTTATCTGAAGTTTTACAAGATACCAATGGCTTCAATTAGGGTTAAGGGCCCAAATTAGGGTTAGGGTTAGGAAAACGGTAAGTCTGAGGGTAAAGGCAATTTCACGGCTGTGTTCACCAGCTTGAATAACGGTTAGGAGACAGGTTTGTTAATGATTTTGAATGAGTCAAATATTTTCTACTGTAGCATGGGTACCTATGGCCATTAAAAAATTAGCAATATATAAAAAAAATTTTCAAGGAAAAAATCTTTTTAAAAGACCTGAAACATATCATTTTGCATTTGTATCATTGTATGTGTGATATTTACCTTGATTTTTAATGAATTCTAACTTATGGAGAGTGAGTCACTTCTGAGAGAGCACTCGGCAACCCACAAAACATTCATTACAATTTAAACGCTCTCTAGTAACAATCTGTGCTAAAAAAAAAACTTACGAATAAAATATTTAACTCTTATTAACATGAAATCATCCTCGGTCTCAATGAGTAAGCAATTTTAAACACTTCAGAGCAAAGACAAATAGATAAATGATGCAACTGTTTGAACAAAACACAGCAAATAGGATTTACAAGAAGTGTAATACCCCTTTTCTGGAACTGAATCGCGGTTACCGTTGTCACCAAGCCACCAAATGGACCGATGATACTTGGTGGTCATTGGCCCGTGCATTATGACCTCACCAAAGGCAGAACAAAGGGACTGGATGTGCTGAGAGGTCAAGTCATGAACCATGAAGGCGTGAAATGGCAGCTCAAGTCAGGTGTCCACCATGCTTCTCTGGGTCCGCCCCCTCGGGCCAGGGGACCCACTGCCTTTGTGTTTCCAGCACAGTCATTGCATATCGGAATGGTAGGCTGTACTGTGGCCTATGCTATTTGTCTCCATACGGCACAGGTGTCAAACTCCAGTCCTGGAGGGCCTCAGTGTTTAGTGTTCTCGACACACGTGTTTCATTTAAGTCACCGATTGGCTAAAGAATCCACACAGCTTGTTCTCAAGGCCTTAACTGGCAGCTGATTGAAAAGAAACCACAAAAACCCCGCAGACACTGCAGCCCCCCTTGGGATTCAGTTTGACACCCCTGCCATAGGGGAACCCTTTTTAGTTATTTATGCAGCCCTCTAAGGTTAGGCGTGAGATGTGTGACAGTTCCCAGATCGAACCATTTTATCTGACAAGGAACCTTTGAACTAGATAGGGTTCCTCAATGGAGACGCAGAGGAGCCTTTTGAAGCCCAACAAGGGGCAATCCATTTCAGGATTTTGAGCCAACCTTCTGCCTTTAATTATTGAATTGTTTAATCATGTTCTGATCTGACGTTTGTATAAAGCACCAGCTACAGCCGCAGAAGACTGCAAGCGTGTCCGTATGATATTACTGTGCTCAAGTACAGGGGTGAACCAGCATAGTTTATAGGGCTGTCGTAAAACTAAAACTAAGTTAATTGGTCGGAACTAAAACCAGAGCACAGACCGGTCCTCCGGGACTGGAGCTGTGCACCCATGGTGCACGTTACGCTGGCTACAGGCCATTACAGACAACGGAGAGGCTCCAGTAGGACTGTAATCACTGCTGCATTCGACCCAAACTCGCTGATCCTGTCTCGACCTCGGGCGAGACCCACTGAAATAAGGCGCAGAAGCAGCGCAGGGGAGGTGCAGACGGAGGAAAGGAATCAATTTCACCGGCTGAAAGGGGAAAGACGGGAGTTTCTTTGAACCGTTCGTCAGGTCTTAAGGGGACACCAGTTTCCTAGGAAACAGTAGTCCCATTTCCAGACCTCTTCAGGCTGCAACTGAAAAGAATATTAGAAAGGATCTGATATGAGAAAAGGCTTAGAGAAAGACCTTTCTATAACTTACTTTATAGATCTACAAGAACACTTCATTGAACAATCAGCTCAGAGTCTATTTTGGTTAACTATATCCCCCCTGTTCTTGAAAATGTTACTCATTTTTTATTACGTAGCTAAAATAACGTTAATGCATGAGATGCATCTCAGGTTCTTTTTATAGCAATCCTTTAGTTGTATGTAACATTTCAACAAAGATGTTTCAATCTTACTCACATTACATGTATGTATACAGCACAAGCTCTCGGCAAATCTGTATATATACTGTATATTCTCACTGAAATATTAAATTGTATTACAGCAGAGAGCTTTGTTGTATGCGCAAGCTATATCACAGGCCCAACTGAAGAAAAAAAAAAAACGTAATAAGAAATGGGCTCTTTCAAAAAGAGAGCCATTCGTGAAATTAGCAAGGCCTGGTTAGTCCACTGTGGCAGATAGGTTATCTCACAGGGTCTATGGCAGGGAAATCCAATGCAATCTTACAGGCCAGCAGAGGTCTGACAAATGTACCCTCCATTTTAGCTGACAGGCTCTGAGCATGCAGAAGACCTGTAATCCTGCCCATTGATTTGCCCAGTGAGTGATCTTCGATAGGATCTACTCCTCAATTTACAGACAGATAGGTGTAGGAGACCTTGCACAATTTTTTTTTTCTTTTGGTTTTCAAGACATCAAGGGGAACATTTCAGCTACAATGGCTTTTTTTACATTTTTGTTTTGTTGTTTTTATTTTAAAAGGATTTTGAAGATTGAGGGATAACTGACTTCTATGTGTATTGGTTAAAGGCTAAGGAATGGAGATGATGATGGAGATGAGCCTTTGTCATTCATGGTTCCTTGTTTTGTTATTTTTTAGCATTCACACTCTGTAGCCCTCCCCATTGCCTTCTACACGCTTAGCAAAACATAATACCAAGCTTGCGTTTTACTGCTATGCACAACCCGTCTCTCCATTTCAGCACTGTATTTATTCAACACTGTTTCACACATTATTTATTTATTTACTCTTTCATTCATATATATACCTCATCATGTCAAAGCTGAGTTTGAGCTTCAATATGGAGACACATAGAATTACGTGCTTTATGGATTACTTACACAGCTTACTTATAATGTTTTTGTGAGGATTTTTACAGAAAGTTCCAAAGACCACAAACAAACAAACAAATGACGACAACTGCAAAATCGATTTAAAAAAAAGATTACAGAATCAATTACGTTTCTAAATATATGGGAGTCTTTTCTAAGATAATTGGGTTTCTCAATAAGATGACACAGAATTGATGTTGTGCAGAGCAGATGTATCGGTGTATACATTTCCATTTTATGTCGTACATGAGTATATTCATAATAATTATACACCATAGTTTGTCTGCGATGAAGCATTGCAGTTTTATAATGTGAAAATGAGGTCAACAGATTTTGTAAATCTCAAGAGAGATAAAAGAAAATATATTTTATTCAAAAACAGCAGAATGAGTAGAGATATTAAATTTGAATGATTGCCACTTTTTCTCATTCAACTTTAGAAATCACATTCTAAGCAAAATGAATAAATAGCCAACAACTGGGGATTCATATGGAATATCTCCAGCCTGATTGCTTCTGGGGTATATCTGAAAATTAGTCTGTGCACCCAGTGAACCCACAATGAAATCTGTGGTTGGGATTACTGGAGTCATTACCCACTTATCCAAAATACACGGACAAAATGGCTGCAGTGTGAACTGCAACCATTTCAAATGGCCCCTATTCCCACCTGTGCCAAATACTGTAAAAATGGACACCTTCACCTATGTACAAAAAACGAAAATGATATGTCCATATCACTATTCCAGACGTTGTTTTCACAGCATGCATTATCGTACGACATAGTTCATTGTTTTCGTGACACACAATATTGTACGGGTATAGATAAGAATGGGAAACAACACGAGGCACTTAGAATGCAAATTATTTTGAAAGGGTATCAATTACAGAATACATCACACAATAAAAGAGAGAAATGTTATTTCCTGTTTGCCTTGCACTCTGTGCATTTGCCTAAACATGGATGGTTTGTATGATGCCTTGTTGTTTTTGAAGCAATATATAGTATCGCCAGGAGATATTTTCGAGGATAAATGCTTTTAATTCTTTTATTTTCAGTTTCTGGAGTGCAGTTTTTTATTTTATTTTTTTTTCTTCAGTGACAATACCTCACATGTAATCGGACAGATGAGGAATCTACAGATGCGGAAAAACATTTCAATCTCCCTGGACGTCTGATGACTTGGAATAAATGAAAGGTTGCAAAAGGTTGTTTCATTTTCTTTGGTTCCTTGATTACAATTTCAGTCATTGACAATGGGAGCCCTTAAAAAATTTAATCAACTGCTTCAAAAATAATACATTTTTTATGAGCAGAACTTTACCAGCATATTGTAACCTTTCATACTTTCCCATTGTTTATCTTGTATAAGCTCTGTTTCACTAATATATTCTCCTTGTTTCAGTTCCAGAGATACCCATTATCATAAAAGGATAGACTCTCGCAGTGCATTCCACCTAACCCATTAGCTAGCTTGTAGAGGTGAATCATGCATTTGACCAATAAAAATGCATGATTTAGTTCTGAATTACAGATGATTGGATCAGTGATTTACCCCCTTTAATTAAAGTAAACAGCAACCAGTATGACACGACGGTGATGAGGTGCTCATTTCAACAGGAGGTTAAATGAGTGAAACCGATGAGCGTGATGTCATTTCTCTGCAAGACACAATGAGCCAACATCTCTCATAGCAAGGGTGCAAACTTTCCCTACGGCTGAGTCAACATGATAGGCAATGCGATATTTGCAACAATTTCTTACTGAACGAGAAATTAAGCAATAAGGAATCAACAGTGTAAGAATTATTATTTTTTTTAAATGTTAGAATAATCCAAAAGGCAAAAGGTAAGACCTGCTATTTTTGTTCTCAAAGCTGGAAACAAGCCTTAGTTTGGTTATATATCTGTTTACAGTCTTTAGGGAAGTTGAACTTCATCATACTGTAAAATCACATATTCGGCTGCGTTTAATTTACTGTCATGAATAAATGACAGTATAATGAAATTTCCCTTATTCTCCCAATACAGATATTCCCAATCGTATTCACCAGCAGTGCTCATATCTACTATGTCCTCTGCACTCTCAAAATGTGTTGTCTTTAGCTAGACGTGAAGACATGATTTTTTTTTACACTGTGATCCACAAGCTGAGTTTGAAGAGAGTTCAGTCAGAGAAACTACATTTCATGTGCAGCTTGAGCAAGCTCCCTGTGGATTCCCAACCTGCCAGCAGGGGCCACTGTTGCGCAGTGAGACGTGGTCACCTTGGCCAGTTGAACCCCATCAGTTCAGGGCAGCCCAACCCTGTTCCAGGAGATCTACCATCCTGGTTTTCATTTCTACCCTAATGTGGCACACCTGATTCTGCTAATCAGCATATCTCTAGCTGTTGAGTGAGGTGTGCTCTGTTATGGCTGCAGTGAAAAGATCTACAGGACCGTAGGTCTCCAGGAACAGCTCTGGGCAGCTCTGCTCTAGCCGATGGCTAATTTGAATGTCGTCCGGAAGTTCTGGGACAAACAAAATTTGATTCCAGATTGCTGCCCATCCATGCACTATAACTCTGCCTTAATTAACGAGATGAGCCCCCCCCAGCAGCCCCCCACCCACCCACCCACCTACCCCTTTAGGTTGCATTGTTGTCTGAACAGTGCTAAAACTCATTTTTCAGTCAAAAGTTAATCACTGATCAACTTCACACCCAGTTGCCCGTCCCAGGCAGCTCCCCAGGCACAGCGAGACATCCAGGCAGTGTCTAAATAGATCCAGGCTTTGCAAACCTTGCAGTAACCCTGAGCCCTGAGTCTCCAACCTCGGCCCTACAGAGTCACAGGGCCCTCTTCAGGCCTTCTGTTTTCCCATTAAAATCTAAGAGGCTGTACGCTGTCAGAAATAAAGGCTATGAAAAGGGGCCCATAAAGCCACACATGCTTGTCAGTGGAGTGGCACCCGATAGACAGGCTACATAAAATTGTTCCCCTAGCCTGTGATACATAATTCATCCGTACCTCTATTTCTTGTAAAGGGCACTTATTAGCACCCAAATATGACACTATTGTAATTTCGGGGGTACATTTGGGAAATCCGTAAAAGAACAGAAATTTTTACCTCCGCTGCGCCTGTATTTCCGAGAGTGTAGGTAATAGAGGTAACAGAACCGTGTAATTATGACATCGGTGGAGCTCGCTCACGGGAAGGTCTGACAGGAAGCGCCTATTTCCGCAGGGGCCGTTTTGAGCGAGTTTTTGGAGCGCAATTTTCGGCCGTTCCAGGGAGCTCCGCGTTCCAAAAATGGCGTTCCGGCGATTTGGCGGTTTGGCCAACACCGCCCATTAAGCCGCTATGCAAGCGGTGTGCAATGAGCGCCTTAATTACCGCATTTGGGAATCGGGTTCTGAAAAGAACACAAACAATAAAAAAATCATTGCTTTGTTCAGCCCGGCTATTGACTTCCCATTTCCATAAAATTCTTTCCATTTCGTCGCCAGCGCACGGGACCATTTCCTTTGTAAATCTGGCTCCGAAGGAGTTTTTAATGGCCTTTTTTTTGTAACGTGAAATTTGTCCCATGATGTCACTCGAAAAGGATGCGCCCAAGCAGTAGAGGCTGTAGAGGAGAACTTGCTAAATTCTCTGTAATAAATCATTGTATGCTACAAGGCAGAAAATGCTGGTTTGGCTGCCCAAGAGTGTTTGTAATGAAGCCTCTTGTCTGAACACATGTTATGCAGGAGTGTAAGTGCCTGTTCACAATGACTGCTCATTGGCTCAGTGTGGTTAATTTTGCCGCTTACCTTTTACACTGTTTTTTTTTCCCTCGGTCCTTGGTGTCTGGTAGGATTTTTATCAGGGCAATCGCCACTGTATAGTTTTTCTATTTGAGCTGATTGGATACAGAGGTAATGAAGAATGTGTGACTTCAACTGATACAGATAAAGGGAATGAATACAGTTTTATTTCATGCAGTCAGGCTTTGAAATAGTTTGAGTAATCGGTGCTCAATATGCACGGTATGGTTGATAAGGTCACTTCAGAATAATGTGTAGTCTAAAGTGTAGTTATTTGAGCCCTTCCCTTTTGGTACTAAAACGTGTCCAGTGGTTTTACTGTTACGCCACTGTGAAGCCTGGCGGCTTTCCTGCAATAAAAAGCAAATGAATAAATGAATACATTGCACAGATAAAATAAGAGACACCATCAAAAACATTCAAGTCTACAAGTCCTCTCATACTAAAACACCATTTTCATCACAAGCACTTCATCTCTTATCAAAGAGGAGTGGGGGGAGGGGGTGGTAAAAAAAAAAAAAAAAAAAAAAAAAAAACAAGTGCGAATAATATGAAGATGCTATCATTGTGAGAAGCCATCGTTCATCTTGCGACTCCGCCACACAAGAGAAGCAATCACCCAAAAAAACGCCTTCGCCCCTCTCTCCCTCCTCTGCAGTGCACTTGTGTGGAGGCGACGTGGGAAAGATCAAATCCCTTGTTTTTTGTGTTTTTTTTTTTTTTCTTTCTTTCTTGCTCCATCAGCTCTATTCATGCAGGAGCGCAGAATCCCTGAGCCTCGGCGAGCAGCGAGCAGCGACGATCTCGCGCAACATCTGCCTCCATCTGCCCCCGGCGCGCACTTCGCCCACGTAGACAATGATTGACAGGGAAACAGACACTTAATTGACATAATAGAGTGCAATTTGGCGAAGGGAGAGGCAACATCCAACCGTGGAAAACAGCTGCCATTCCCAGCCCAGCCAGCGGCTCCACGGGCAAACGCCGTGCATCTGTGGCTACCAAACACCCTACAAAAGATGAAGGAAAAAGTAATACAAGCGCCACGACCTCCACAGGGACAAGTATGTCCTCTCCAGTCTTTTTGAGACAGTAACTAGCAAAACCGCATGTGACCGGTGGGGTCTGGGACAGTTCACAGTTCAGTTTTTTTTTTTTTTTCATCAAAAGTGGTTTTATGTGCACAAAATGTCCAGGTGCTGTGTCTGCCTCTATTCACTAAAAAGACTTTTGGCACTCTGTATAATTTAACCTGGTTTCTACAGGCCAGTGAGGCACAGAAATAGAGCGGGTTTGGCACTGGTACACTACACAGGAACTGAATAGATGTGTGCAGCTTTGGCTGCTGAATTATTGCTTGTAACGATGGCTTGTTGCCATTCGTGTACAGCAGTGTGGTGCCAGAGGGGGTTTAGATGTGTTCTTTTCTACAATGCACTTACACCTGGCTATCTGAACCATGTTCAGTGTGTCTCTCTTTCCCTGTCCCCCTCCCTCTCTCTCTCTCACTCTCCCTCTCCCTCTCTCCCACTCTCTCTCTGTCGCTCCCTCTCTCTCTCCCTCTCTTTCTTTCACTCTCTGTCTCTCACTCCCTCTCTCACTCTCTCGCTCTCTCTGCCTGGAGGACAGAATGGGTCACGACCATGATGACGTCAAGCTAGAGACCCTAGAACACACACACACACACACACACACACAAACAGGGACCTGACGGCCTGATTAAATAATGTTACAACAGACTGGACTGACCTTCCCGGTTGGTTTCTCTTTTGCCAGTGAACAGTTTAGGGAAAGCGTGCTGCTACTGCACAGAGAGGGGAAATGAGAGAACAACACTGCTAGCGCTTTATGCAAATACCAGCCTCAGCTTCTCAGAAGACTCTGATCTGGACAGACCCTTGCACCAGGGCACCTCCTACCATCTCACACCCACACACAGCATCATTTACTGGTTTTCTGCCATCCCAACCTACACTCTCCTTCAGTGGTACTGTCCTTCTTTTGGCTTTATTGCAGATATGATCATATAGATTTGTATATCTACATACGGTTATACATGCTACAATAACAGATTTAATTGAATGTGTCTCATGTGTATCTGGTTTATAAGCTCAAATTGATGGCCTTCTTTTTTTACAGTAAAAAATTCAATTGCACCATAGCTGTCAGAGTCTTCCAGCCCTAGGAGATGATGCAATCATTGTGCCAGTCTATATTTGGGATCTCCGTTTTTTTCTCTCTCTCTCTCTCTCCCGCCTGATAGGCAGACCAATAGCTTGCATAAAATAAAGGAATTCTCCAGGGTGCTGAAACTACCCTCAGTCCTCGGCATCTGCAAGTGACGGTTCCATCCAAACAAGAGGGGTATGGCGGACACACCCGCCGCAGCTCATTGGACAGTGCTCAGTGGAACGTCACGCGGAGAAGACCTTCTAGACCGCGCCGATGAATTATAGATGAAAGGGTTTGTGCATATTTGGCAACGCGACGCAAGCTCACAGCCTCTTCCGACAACAACATTGCACCGTTCGGACCCTCCAACTTCAGCTGATCCGCGTCCACCAGAGAGGACGCGATGTATCCCGCGAGCCGTTAATTCAGGACTTGAAGCAGGAATTCTTTTCTTGAAGCATCCCATTTGTAGAAGTAGAATCCTTACCCCATCGAGACACGATGCTCGAATTTAGCAGAAAGGGGGCAATAGTCACCTTGATACTGCTGATCGTCACGGTTTCTGCTACTGCATCTACAGAAGAAGGTATTTTTACAAATCATTTTCTGGTTGAGTTGCATGAACAGACTGAGGATGAAGCCCACCAACTTGCAACGGAAAACGGGTTTGACAGTGCCCGAAAGGTAAGGAGACGCGCGTCCAAAAATAATTCCGCTAAACAATTAAAATATGTTGAAAGTTGCAATACCGCGCATTTCTATTATAAAATCGAAGGGATAAATGGGTGTTCAGATTCATGTCTTAAATTATGGGTTGAATACTACAGATATTTATTTTTGCGCGATGCATAGTTTCTGGAAGCATTGAAAATAGCATATGACGTTTGGCACTAGAAATGATAAATTGTTGGAGCTATGTCATTCCTTATGCAACAATGGTCCTTCATCAGATTTTATATTGGGAACACGACCTGTTTTCTATTGAATAGCTGTCATTATAATATATATATATATATATATATATATATATATATATATATATATAGTGCCTTTGTTTCATATTTAGCTAAAATTGCAAATGATGATAATTTGATTGCTTTTCTAAAATAAAATACCTGATTCCCATCTTTAAAAAAACGGTGTAAGTAAATACATGCAAATACACAAGCCTACTACATGAATTAAATACACTCAAACATGAACCAGGAGATATTTGTAGATCTACAAAGAAGTCATAGAAACACAAAAAGCTGCAATAATCCCGTTTCAATTCTGTAGGGAATTAGAACCTTCTGAGTCAACAGGTTTTTAAAGATTCCCCTGGGATGTATCCAGTCCAGCCGGATAATTGAAAACTCACAGTACCCCCCACCTAAAGACCTCTAATGCGCGCGATCGGATGAAAGCGAACGCGGCAACTGTTTACCGTGGATATTGTTTTCGGCTTCACGTACTAAAAATACCTTCCCCAAATAATAAATGGCCAGTGCGAAAGCGCTTTCAGGTAACACACGACAGAATGGTTTCTGGTCATGATAATAAAACAATATTTAAACAAACACAGTTAAAATGAATGTTTTTTTTTTTTCCTTTTCCTCCTTATGACTTACAGGAGAGTGTTACACTTTTTGAAAATTAGTTCATTTTCTAACCACTTAAAAATGGCCTGTCTTTGAAGCTTTTTCTTAAAGTACACAACCAATAATTCCATATTGTTGTTGTCCAAATTGCCTATCTAATCCCCTATTATATATATATATATATATATATATATATATTATATATACATATAATATCATAATGCATCTCTTCACAGAGGCTGTTGGCTGTTCCGCCACTATAGGACAGTCTCTGTTCCGTTGTTGTTGTGTTAAAAGCATGCTGCTTGGCCCTGCTCCACGCTGCATTTACAGCATCTCGTTTTAATGTGTTGCACTGGCAGTGTTTTTTAGTAATGGTTTGGAATTGCATCAAATCCGGAGAACAGAACAGTGCAGAGAGGCAGAGCTAGTCTTCCTAAAGCTAGTCTTCCAATTAATTTCGTACCTTCAGACCTTTGAGATATAACCTAAAATATGAGTTAAAAAATTAAAAACTATTCTAAATTCGTCCCAATAGAATGTGTAAGTCATTGTTACTGAAATCATGGTTTTCAAGGGCCAAAAACTGCTGGTTTTTCACCATCCTGTTACCTGGGAGTCAGGTGTGAAGGCAGTCTAGCCAATCAGCAGTGCTAATTGTTCAGTTAATTTTCTGGGAGGAAAAAAAAAAAAAAACCAGGACTGGATTTGGATTCAAGGGCCAGATTGGAGTATTTCATGGTTCACTCATCCGTCCTTTTAATAATGCATCAAAGATTCACAGTCTGCATCCTCATGTCAAAAACTGTAACCTGTCAATTTGTCAACGAATGGGAAATTTCAATTCTGACGGACTTGCTCTGTCAAATGCCAGCGCGTGTGCTTTGTATGCAGCGCACTGCCTCGCTCACCAGACAGTAAGGTGAAGTACAACGCAGCAAAGGCTCAACCAGACTGTTTTAAAGGATGGCCCCCTTCCATCTCCCTGCCCACCAGTACTACCATAGCTTTTCATTAATATCAAACGGACAGATCTGTTCTGATCTGCGAATTACGTTCAAGCCCCGTTACCTTGCACCCGACACCTGGCAACTATCACTACAGCACGAGGAGAATTTTCATTTTGGTGAACTGCACGAAGCGGGGAAAAAACAGTAGAAAAAAAGAAAAGATTCTTTGTTTCCTGAGGTGATTCATTTAGTTTTTTTCTTTTTTTTGCTGAGAGACTGTGTCTGTGATTTTCGCCCTTTCCTCCGGCACGGAGACTGACTCTGTCTTCACCTTCGCCCCAACACAGCTCCCCTTCGCCAAGGACCTGTTCCACTTCTACCCCAAGGATTTAACCCAAACCAGGAGGAGGCGCAGTCTTCAGCTCAGGCAGCGCCTGGAGAAGGACCACAGGGTGAGCCTCCCCTCGCATCCCGTTCCCATAGAAACGGCCCGGAACACAAAGACAATGGATCGGAAGACTGCTGCCATGTGATGGTGCCCGGTTTTAGTAATAACGGGAGAACTAAGTTGTTGTTGTTTTTTTCATGAATACTTTAAAGAAAGATGAAACATTTAGGCTCAAAAATAAATGTAACCATAAAACAGGGAATACATTTTTTTTTCTGGTCTATTACATTATATATTTGGTCTAATACTTTTCATGCAAAATTCCCCAAACACTAAGCCTTGCAAAAAAATAAATAATAATAATGATAGTAATAATTAAAGTGCCTTACATGCATATCCCAAATTAAAATGTCTTCTGTTACCTCCAGCAACTGATTTTAACACATTTGCTCATGCGACAAAAACTATCACTTCAACTGAACATCGGTATCACTCCAAGGGTCATTTAAAATAACAACGTAGCATTAATTCAGAGAATGATGCCCTGAGATAAACATATAAAGCATCAAAGACTATTGGTTGAAAGTTGCCATATTGTAGAATGTGGTTAAAAACCTGTGATTTATTGCTTTGCATAATTGACTGATAAAGATGCCCCCATTAGCACTGGAACCTTTTTTTTTTAAACTTGACTTCATCCTGTGTGGAGGCTCCGGCGTTTTTGCGCATCAAGTGAAATTAATTTAGCAGTAATGGGAAAGAAAAAAAGATTTTTTAAGTTAACATTTCTCTGTCTGTAACAAAGACGAAAATGAATTTCTTTGTTACAGAGAACATTATTTAATGTGAATGCACAAAGTGATGCTGCCACACAGGTCGTTCTGGATGAGCAGGCGACATCTAAGAAATAAGTACATTTTTTTTAAAGTTAATCACTGAGGAGCCTGAGGACCATTATTATCTTGCAGGTAAATACCCTGCATTCTCTATTTGCTGCTCAATGGCAGCAACTGCTGTTCTTCCTGATTTCGACAACGTGTATGTCATTCCAGTATGAGGTCATTCCACAGGACCACGTAAGAATTGTGTAGTTCCTTTACCGAGCCCCTTTTCAACCAACGAGGCTCAGGTTAGAAAAAGTGAACCTTCAATAGAGCAATACCAGGTGGAGTTAATAAAATGCTCAGGAGCCAGTGCAGTATATAGAGAGCTCGTACAGCTAGTTCATCTTTTATTTCTTCTTCTTTTTTTGTATTGCGTTTATTAAACAAAGAATGGGAAGGGGGGGGGGGGGGAGATGGAAAGAAAGAAGGAAAAGAGCATGCTAGATTTCTTTCATCCAAAGAAAAAAAAGGGGTGGGGGTGGGGGTGGGCGGTGTGGGGGGGGGGGGGTGTTATGGAGTCTTGCGACGAGGCCTTGAGCCGAGGAGAATGGAGAAAGAAACTGACACGACAGGAGAGTCGGGAAGAGAGGAAAGGCCACTCGCGTTCCATTCGCGCGGTCGCCGCCGCCGCCGCAATCGTCGCGGATACCTGCGTACGAGATTGCGACGGTCACGCCCGGCTTGTCTCCGCTGACATATCCGCGCGCGCTCTTATCATTAGGCACGGTAAACACGTGAAGAAAGACGGGCAAACAGGAGCCGCTTCATTTATTTCGCACACATCGGTGCCATAAAAAGCCTGTATAAAAAAAAATAAAAATAAATAAAAACCCAACGGAAGGCTATTTATTACACTCTAATACATCCCTGAGCATCGCCACCTAGCTCATCATCCAGGTCGTCTGTAGTGGGGTTGTTTGAGCAAGAAATGAGCTGCCCTTTTATTCGAAGGTTCGTCTGGTAAATCAGGATAAATGTCATTCGGTTTGTTTCGCTAATACATGCAGCGCAGCGCAGTCAAACCGGAATAATCAAAAGTCCTTCGAATGGGGCCCCCACCTTTTCGTATACAATTTAACAACTAGCCTGAAATTCACGCGGCTGTCTCTCCATTATTCACTTTTCTTCGTCGCAAAAAAAGTGACTGGAAGTGTTAGACTCAGGAAGACCTCTCTCTGCGGTGAGCTAATTAAAATCTTAGTGGCTTATTTAAAATCTGGTGTAGCTCATGAGTCTTCCAAAGGTTCTCTTTTTTCTGTGTACGGGGTTACATGGAAAATGGGTTTTTTTGATTTTCAAAAAGCCTTTAAAAAAAAGAAAAATGCTTCGTTATGTGCTTTTCAGTAAGGACGTCTGTGCTTCCTGTTTGCCCAAATGAAAAACGTCTATGGCCACTTTGCTTCCATCTCCCGGCCAGGTAGTGACATCATAGTTATGGCATCTAAAGTATAAGCCTGAAAAAGAGCAGTTTGAGTGAATTCTACGATGGTCGAAGTAGTACACATTATATGCCGTCAGTGGATAGTCTCACTGACATCAATCACTTTAAATCTGGCCCACTCAAGTGGGAAAAACAAATGAATCACCCTGTTTTTAAAGGTATTTTTTGCCTTTAAGTTTCTGAAAGCAAGACTGGAAGAGCCTTGCTTTAATTATAAATATAAAAACGCCCAAATAAATCTCACTTAATAAACAAATAAACAGATATATTTTACCTCAGGGGGGGTTTAAATTTGTTATTGAAAGCTGAGGATGCTTTCTCCCAGGGAGAGAGAGAGATGAGAGAGAGGGAGAGAGGAGAGAGAGATAAGAGAGAGAGAGAGGTGGGGGGGGGTGAGTCTTTTCAGTGCCAGCAGGGAGTAGAGTATTGATTGAACTCCCTGCTTCCTCTCAGTTCTGGGTAATTCTTACCTATATTACTTCCCCAGAAGCTTGATTAATTCTCTTAAGTCACTGGGGAGTGTTTGTTTATTATCAAGTATAAAAATACAGAAAATTAAGTAGGATACAATTAAGACAATAGGAGAGAGGCGGCGTCAAGCAAGCGATAGGTTTGATAAAAACGTGTCATTTTGCTGTGACATTTTACAGTTTTACCTATCCTTCCTTATCTAGATGAGTAGCACTGAGATAGAAATATGGTTTTTCAGGGAGCCCTACAAAACAATGTTATTGTTAGGATAGATGCTAGAGGCGATGATAGATAATCAACAAAAAGTGAACAGGGAGACAAGAGGACTTACAAATGCCACACATTTACAAAACTGTGTGAGGAGTGAGGATAATAAGAGGGAGCCAATGTATAAAAAGGGACATTATAAAAGCGAAAGTTTGTATTTAACAATGATGCAACGGGCCTTTCATTCCCTTTTCTTTTTCGTATAAAGACCCAGGGCTGCAGATGGGGGGGGGGGCTGGGACACTTTGTCCTCTGCCCAGGTCCAAGGGGGCCCCAGGATACGTGAGCAGTAACTGTTTTTAATTTATTACAAAGTATATTGGGCGGGGGGGGTGGGGGGGGTATATTTTATCCTGGGCCTGGGAATTCATGGCTGCGGCCCTGAACGCATCAGTCCAATTAAGAGAGAGACAGGTGTGGCTGTGTCTCACCGCTCACCAGTGACCCCTGCTGGTCAACCGGTCGCCCACAGTGTGCTTTCACAAGCTGCGCATGAAGCATCTTCCTCTGACTCACGTCTGTGCTACCTTGGCTTGCGGTCTACACTGTGAAACAAAGAAGCGGCTTGATGTCACATATTTTTCTGAAGGGGGTCGAGCGCTTGCCTGCCCCCCCCCTACTTGAAAATGGAAGCCGTGGCAACAGGTGGACACGATAAGCCGTTCCAAAGCCAGAATAAAATAGGGTATAAGGAATAATACCAAGAATCACAGGCATAGGTTTAATTTCAACTCTGGACCACCTGGTCTCACATAGTCAAATGTCAAGTCTGACGAGCATACCAGCTGGTCAAGGTACCATTTCATATGAAAATATCGGGGGCTGATGTCTCCTGGTCTCCCCCCCCAAACCTATAGATGTGGCTGGAGTGGCATAGGCAGAGCAAGGGGAGAGGGGTGCCATTGATGGCCTTATCGCGACTAGTCTCACGGATAAGTTCCCATTTATGGGCAGTGATGTCGGAGCGTCTGTTAGGTAAGGGGAGGAAGGATGTGATGTAATCTGTGAGCCTTCCCACAGTCCCCATGTGTGATGTACACACTCTGTTCCCAGGTTTTGTGACCTCAGTGGTTTGTATCTGAATGAAATCTGTGGCGTCGCTAAAATTAATTGAAAACCTCCATGTATTAGCTGTTATTAATTGAAATGAATGCACCAGTAACAGTTCTCTCATACTGTTAACAACTATAAGCATGAGAGACCGAGTGGAATATTGAATTTTTGATTCAGTGTGAGTGATAGAGACCACCTACAGACATGAGAATTCAATTATAGCTATAGCTAACACTCGTAGTTTATGACACCACTCAGTGCTAGTTCCTCTCATCAAAAACCACTGCTGGATTGCCTGTTTTTGTTCTATTCAATTTAGCCCGTTACATATTTAGACTTTAATTTGGCTACAGGCACCTCTCAGTTTAAATTGCCTCTTACACAAGAATGAACCCGAGACTCGGGAACAAAAGAAAGAAAAACCAAAACAAAATGTCTGCATATGACCTTGTTTCCCTCTTAACACCAGGGGCCTGGCTCTCTGTGCTCCGACCGCCGCGTCTAATTCTGGTTCAGAATCGGCCGAGCTCATTGGGTGGCCTGCTGTGCCTATTTGTGATGCGAGCGATGGCTCTTCCCCCAAAAAGGAGCGTGCTTAATTACCAGCCTCCATCTGCGGCGGAACAAAGGCGAGGCTAAAGCTTTATCTGGCAATCCCCCCCGCTCTGTGTGTCTCAAAGCTTTATCTGGCAACCTCCTCCGCTCTGTGTGTCTCAAAGCTTTATCTGGCAACCTCCTCCGCTCTGTGTGTCTCAAAGGCTTTACGCCCCCCAACGGGAGAGGCAGGGGGGAGATCCCGCTCTGATTTCGGAGATAAAACGGAGAACAGTGCATCGGACGGTTAAGAAGAGTGGAGATCCTTGACACGGAGCTATCGTCAGACATCGTGTTTTTTTTTTTTTTGTGTTTTGTTTTTTTGGCTGAGAAAAAAAAAATACAAATAATTAATAAAGCACATTCTGTATGACTTCAGGTACCGTTCAATCAATATACCTGCATGTAGCTGCAATTAAAAGGCAGGCAATCCAATTTACAACAAAATATGAAATTACATAATTTGGACCAATAATAATTTCTAGATTAAGTCATTAAAATCGTGACCATTCTTTTTTTTTAAATCTAGATGGTTCTAGTACTGCCGGTAATAAAAAGGAAAGCCTGGGGTCTAAAAGATTATTGCTGTCATCACAAAAGGTCTTCAAAAAAGATGTGTGTTATCCTGTTGTACGCCAGAATGATATAGAATTTTTATATCTGCAGCATAAATTCACCTGTGTAAGAGCCACGGTCATTACTGTCCACTGATTTCCACAGGCTCACGATCACCGTGCTTGTAGGCACTGTAGAACTCGCCAGCGAGGAATTGTGGGACCAATTTAAGCCTGAGGAGCTGGTTCTCTTACCTGTCCTTGTCTCAACTCTCGCTTCCCTGGCGGTGCTAACCATTACATCTTGGATTTGATTGAAAACAGCGAGCTCTTTAACCTTTATGAGTAAATGACTATGGTCTTGTGAATTCAATGTCTTGCTGAGCGATGCTATTTTCTTACGTTTGTAATTTCATAAATGGACTGCAAATGACGCAACCCTGTGCATGGACGCATTATCTTCTTAAATTATGGGATGTTGTATTTGTAGAATCAGTGTTATTATTCAGAATGTGCTCCACTGGAGTGGCCCTCATTGGGGGCAGTTTTCGCATCCAGTTTCAATCTGGTCTTGGTCATTACAGCTAGCCATGTGGCTTTCACCTTGGAAAACAAAAAAAAAAAAAAAAAATGATGTGCAACTGAAGTTTCAGGAAAATCCAACTGTCCCTGGGACAGTCCAGCCAAATTTATTCCATCATAAAATTCTTATTGATGTTAGGTTTTTGGAGGCCCCTGTATAATGGTGTAGGGGCCTCGACAGTAGCATAAAAAAGTGTGTCCTTACTATTATGATAAGTCAACTTTAACATTCAACAGGGAGCTGTTGGTAGCTGTAAGAAATGCATGTTTTTGATACGATTGCTATATATACTGATAGGCCTCTCACCCCTTTGTTCTCAAAGCATACTAAAACTAAAACAGTAGTTGTCCGCAAAATCTAATTATAGTTTACTCTGCTCAGTTTATCATAATGTAACATCATTATAGTCGCTGTGCTTCCAGAAATAACTTAGATTTAATAACGGCTTATTAGAACTGATGAGGACAGTTGTGTAGCTTCAAAATTTTAGGGAGACAGATGTCCCATAGGGCAAAATTAAATCAGAATCGAGGGAGGAGGTCATATTGTTAGCATCACTTCTGCATTTTTTGTTTGCTGTTCATTGTTTTACTGTACAGGCAAGAGGGAGGAGGGCAGGCAAATGTAATAATCAAGGCAAGAATGTGCTTGAATAATTGAATTTGCAGTGCAGCACTTAATAGCAAGTCATTTTGTACCTACAGCTGTTCGTTGTGACATTGCATTGTGTGTGTGTGTGTGTGTGTGTGTGTCTCAGAGAAAGAATGTATCTTTGTGTGTGCATGTGCGTGTGTGCATGAGAGAGAGACAGAGAGACATAATGTACCTTTGTATGTGTGAGAGATACTATGTATCTTCTCTATATGTGTGTGTGTGCATGTGTGTCTGAGAGAGAGAGAGAATGAACCTTTGTGTGTGTGCATGTGCCGGTGTGTGTGTGTATATGTGTCTGAGAGAGAGGATAAATCTTTGTGTGTGTGTGTGCGTGCATGCGTGCATTATTGCCACTCGCAGTCCTGTTAATTCAGCTGATGCATTTCTCCAGAGCAGCTTGTGAATTCTGAAACTTGCTTATGCTGATGTTTTTTTACCGGCTTTACCTGCCAAAGCCTCTATTTCCTGTGAAACTGGCAGTCCAGCCAAGTACCATAGGGATCTGCAAACCTGACCGTTAAGCTCAATTTACAACGAACTGCGAAAAGCTGAGCTGTCCGTCCATTTATTAATCATCCATCAGCAGAATTCAAGAAGCCTCCTCCAAGAGAAAAAGTACAAAAAAAAAAAAAAAAAACATGTATGCACACCAGGCCTTTGCAACACAGAGCATTTCTGGTTCAAGTTCCACAACATGTGCCCTGAAAGCACGGGACCGAACCTGAATTTCCTCCGTAAAAAAATTATCCCGCCGCGTTGCAGGTCCACGTGTGAAACCGCGACGCGCAGCGAGACGCTAACGCGCGTTAGCCTGTCTGCAGACATGCAAACGCACGGCGGCGGCGGCGGCGGTGGCTAGCCTGCGCTCGGCGTCTGAAAGACGTTCGGTGAGATCGCGACTGCGGGGGGGGGTTAGGGTTAGGTTAACCCTAACGCGCGCGTCAAGGTTAAATGGCCTGTCCTTGTGCTTAGTCACTCGTAACTGTACAGTAAAAAAAAGAAAAAAAAACACATATACGCTTGATCTATGTGTGTGTGTGTGTGTGTGGGGGGGGGGGGGGGGATGATTCTGTGACAGCGTCATCCTGTAATGGCTGAATATCTCACTGTGCAGTGCATTGTGGGCACACAGTATCCTGATCTGACCGGCGTGGCGAGGTGACAAGCAGCTATTTCGCTCCGCGGCGGCCCCTTCCAGATCGGCTCCGTAATTCACTCCGTTTTCCCGCCAGCGGGAACGCGCGGTCCCCCCCTTCCTCAGCTAAAGTACGCGTGGGCGTTTACTAAAGATGCAGATGCTGTCAAACCCGCCATTTTAAAAAAAAGGCTAAATGCCTGCTCAAAGTGCCAGTCAAATAAGCAGGCCGCTACTTGGGCTAATGCGCCCAATTTTGATTTCTTTTCATATTTTCTGTGTTTATGTCGTGACTTGGTCATGCCGTGAGAGACAACATTACATCAGCCCACCCATGGTTTATTCTCATTCAACAGCACAGTAAATTGTGGTTTATCACGTTCATACTTAGATACTTTCACTGTTGCCTAAAATAGTAATGTATAATTTGATATTATGTCATTACATGATATTACTGTATAGTAGGGTTTATAAAATGACAGACTATGATTATAGCACCACATAGCAGAACCTTTTCCACTGAGTCATGTTTTATTGAATATAAGGTGAGCACACATTAACACAAATGCATGCCCATGTGTTGACGCTGGACAGACTCTTCTTATCGACGGCTGGCAGTGGCACAGGAAACTCTGCAGGTAGATGAATGCTTTCGCAGACGCGATCAACGAACGGAAAGATATCCTTATTATTTTACTGTCATGGCCACTCCGCCTGAGTCATAATGCAATATTAAGTATAACCCAATTTATTCCGCAGTACATATAATACTATGCTCCTTCCCCTCCAAATAAATAGCAGTATAATGACAATACAATAATCCAGAGTGTCCTGCTTCGGTATGACTCCATAACATTGTAGCGCAAACTGCTCTCGAAGACCCTTTTTACGGTGCATTTGCCGTACGTGTCTTCCTTTGATCTACCCCAGGTCTTCACCGACGGGCCACAGCTGATTGGCCGCGTTCTTCATCCAGCACAGAACCGTCGCCAAGCCACGGATTTCATAAAAGAACAAACACAAAAAGGGCGGTTGACATTCTGCGATGGGATTTGGCCCAACAAACTAAAACAAAGGAGTATCGATGCCCTCTTTCCTGTAGGGACAAAGCGTACGATGGCCGTGGAAGGATTTGGAGGGAAAAAATAATGGGTCTCGTTCACAAAACTTTTCTTAAATTATTGTTACTTGCTCTTAAAAATGTTAAATCCTACCAAAAAACCGATATGAGATCCATCACACATGAGCAGACCTTTGTTTTTGTGCATATCTCACATGTACGAGATGATGAATGCTGCCTATTTGTAAATTTTATGTCCAATCCTGTGTATGTGATTCGCATAAGGAAATGGCCATGAGCAAATAAAGAAAAGAAAAAAGTGATAAATGCCAAAATATTCCTGTAAACGTTCTTACACACCGTTTACGATCCAATGTGATCGTACGCATGTTTCGTGAATGAGGCCCAACGTATCTACGCAGAAGATGAAGGGAAATGAAAATCCTTTGTTTGTCCTTGTTCTTACCGAGCACCTCTTGAATTACAAATGTGGACCAAAAACATAATACATAAGTAAATAATAAAACTAGACAGGTATTGTGATGCAAGGCCAGCATTTGTGTCACATACATCATCTGTACAAGGACATACCATGTTCATGTTCAAGTATTATTGGATTAATGCTGGGGAAAATCTATAGGAAACTAGCATAAATAAAGTAGAAAAAGAGAGAGAGAGAGAAAGATCCTGTGCAATCCGTTGAAGGTTTGGTTTTGTTGGTATGAGCACCTTTTGAACATTCTAAGACCTTAAATCGAGCCTTTGGTCTGGCCATTTCTACTATAAACCATCCCTCTTTCTTATTTCAACAGAAATCAGTAACAGTGAATTAGAGTCATGCTGCCAGCTCAATGAACCTGCTATTTATTCCTAACCCCCCTCCCCCCCCCCCCCCACCCCCCAGTGCCTTTACAGAGAAGTAAGGGGTTGTGGGTACTCTGCGTGTATTTTCAATACCTGAATAAGTAGCATGAGCTTAATTTACATTGAAGTGATGTGTCTACAAACCTTTAAGTGTGTACTTCATCTGAATGCCTGTATCGGGTTATACTGTCCTACTACTACTACTACTACTAATAATAATAATAATAATAACAATAACAATAACAATAATGCATTTTTTTATATTTCCACAGGTGAAAAATGTGATTCAGCAGGAGGGATTTTCTCGGACAAAGAGAGGATACAGAGACCTCAATGCCATCGACACCAACATGAACGACCCGCTGTTTTCCAAACAGTGGTACCTGGTAAGCGACCGCCAACATCACAGATCTGGTACCTCAAATTAATATTTACACGCAGCGGCCATCGTTGCCCGCTTGACCATACGTTTCACTTTATTGTGTCAGGACACGTGACTATTTCCTGCGTTTAGTCATTTTTTAAGAAGCACTTATTTAACACAAGCTATTTATATTGTATTTATTTTAAACATCATTAGCAGGCTTGCTTACTTCCTCCAGGTTTTGGTTGTTTGGTTCCACTCTCCTCGGCAGTGCCCACCGAGGTGTGGCCTAGGCGAAGCGCTTATTTATTTAGCCCGTTAGCGTAAGCGCTACGCTACGTGACCAGACGGACTGTAGCCGAGCGCGCGGAGAGAGAGAGGCTGTGACATTTATCTTCCCCCACCGGCTCCCCCCCCCGGTGCGTTCGTTAATTTGCAATTTGCGCGTATGTGGGGACACCTCTGGTCTCATGTGGCCTCTCCGTATTGGTCTGCCCGATCAGATTAACACCGGCCAGGCGGACGGCACCCCCGGCCTGGACCTCAACGTCGCCGAGGCTTGGGAGCTGGGCTACACCGGGAAAGGGGTAACCATAGCGATCATGGACGACGGTACGTGCTGTACGCCCCTCGTGCGACGCTGTAATTATGTGGAGCGATACACATGCAATTAAAGGGCGCGGGCTTGCGTATCTGTTTGTTGCAATTTTGTGTCCATCCAAAAAAAGATACATTGAGAGTAGACTTCATTGATATAAGCCAGCCCTGAGCCTGGTGATGTCACCAATGTTCACCAGTAGAATACTGTATGGCATTATTTCTTATTTAACTAAATGGCACCTTTTACCCATGTTTGCTTAAAAACCTGTTTCTGGCTCTGCCATTTTTTCATTGGTTCTGTGCCTAAAAATTTCTTGTGTTTTGTGTTTTTTTTGTGTTTTTTTTTTCTCCCCCCCCCCAACAACAGGAATCGACTATTTACACCCGGATCTCGCCTCAAATTACGTGAGTACACAGTATTCTCTCTTCGGTGCCATTTCTCAGAGTGTTTCCCGATTGTCTCGCTGCCGTTGCAGTGCTTGTGCAGAACGAGGTAGCGCACTCCGTAGGAACACAGGCCAGGTGCCGACCACCGGTTGGATTCCAAGCTCCTGTGTCAGTTGGCAGGCCTCCGTGTTTTCTCTACGGAGCCAGCTGGAGGCACCAAGCCAAGCCAGTCCAGTTTGCTCGGCTTGCTCGATATACTCCCTATCGCCGGCGTCTCCTGGTTTCAAAATAAATGAAAGCTTTCCTTGACACGACAATAAGAGATTGATCCGGGCTGAATCTTTTTGAATGCTGCAGTGGTGTGTTTTTTTTTCTTTTTCTCTCTCTCTTTCTCTCTCTCTCTCTCTCTCTCTCGGTTTTGTGGTCCAAGGACCGTCACGCAGACGGGGGACCTTCGGGTCGATATCTCGAGAGCGTCGCGTCTGTTTGCGCGGAACGGAAGGCAGGCGGGGCGCAGACGGCGCGGTGGCGAAGAACGCGTAGCGGCTCGGTCGTTCGAAGTAGAGCCGCCGCCCGGGCGTTACGCAACACCGCTCCGGGTCACGTGACGGTGCGAACGCTGCATATTAATGAGGAGTCCCAGAGGAGTTTCTTTTTTTATCGGTTTTTTTTGCGCTGGCGAGGGAGGACAGCATAAATTATGGGCGAACGATTGTTCCTCATCCTCCACACACTAAGTCAATCACACACTGGCCCTTTATGAAACGAGCCTCCAGCAAATATTGGTGTGGGGGGGGGGTGTTGCTCTCGTCGAACCTTTTGAGGACGTTGGAAATAAAAACAATGACATTCATGGTGGAACATTCTAGGCTAAAGACCCAGCCAGGGAACTGAAGCAGAGATTGTTCCCCCCCTATAATCCCCCCACCCCCCCCATCAGGTGTAGCCTATTTTTCTTTAATTATCTGTATCATTATCGGCGGGGGGAGGGGGGGCTAAGCCCTTGTCATGCTCCAGTACGCAAATGACAAGTCAGAATCTAAAAATAACCTCCTCCCTACCATGTCCGTGCTTCTGCTGAACACATGCCTGCACGTCGAGAGGGTTGAAATGTTTTTTCCAGCAGCACAACGCTGAAAGACCCGTTTATAAAACCCGTGCTACCTCTCCTGAGCCCCACAAGACCCCGCCGGGTACCTATGGGAGCGAGCACCGACTATTAGATTTTCCACATTTTTTTTTATTTCATTTTTTTCCTTCTATCGGCGAACGACACGCGCGTGAGAGACCGCGCGCCCGGTCGTGCGGACATTTCGCATTTCGAGCACGGCCGCGGTGAGTCACGGAGCGCCCTCCGCTCCTAACGAGGGGAATTCTCCCCGATAATGAGCGCGTATCGAGCTCTTGCTCGGAACCTACTTAATGGGCGGGTTGCTGGAAGGGCGATGAATAATTCACGGCGCCGCGCTCGAGCACGTTAGCGCACGGCGGTTCCCCCTTGCACGTTAGCATACAGATTTTATTATTATTTTTTTTTTATTTTCCACCAAGCTTTTTTTTTTTTTTGCGGCGCGTCGAATGGACGTGAAGCTCAAAACAGCCGTGATGTGTTGTCGTCCACGTTATTATAGCATTATAGCAGTGACAAGCAATATTATTAAAGGCATGGTAGTGTAGGGAAAAAAAGATGTGAATTGTGCCTAATTGTAGCACAGTCATTTCTTTTTAAAAGTTATCTTTGTAGTTAAAGGCAGAGTTTTTTTTTTTTTACTTTTGAAAGCTAAATTGAAAGCTAAATTGTTATAATAGTCTAATAAGGCTCGTGTTAAGATAAAATCTATGTAATCAGCTTATTTATTTATTTATTTATTGTGGGGGAAGGGATTCGGCACAGTGCATCCCACCCCATGAGGATCCCAGGTGGAATTTCGCCGAGCGCTTTCAGTCGAGAATCGTGGCTGGTTGTCGTCGAGTCATTGGGGCCTTTCTGCAGTTGCTAAAATATGAGTTTCATCTTCTATCATAATAGAGTTGCTATGGCAACAAGTGATGTCAATTCGCCACAGGAATCACGTCCTGCGCGCTCCTCCGGAAAAAAAAAAAAAAAAAAAAAAAAAAACGATTCTGAACTGAATCCCGTGGGTAGCAGTTCAGATTTACCGCAAGGTAAATTGCGGGGAATAGGCTATTGCACGGCTCATATGGGATCTGCTGTGTGGTAGAGCTTTGTGAAATAACTCTTCAACCTCTAACCAAGCTTGAATATATACTATCATTTATACTATGAGTAAAATTAGTGTAAATTAGATTCATTAAAAAAAAAGTACACGTAGGCTTTCAATCACGTTTAAAGCACCAAATATTGCTTTGTGCATCTGAAAGTCAACCTGGTTTGAAAAAGCTGTTCTTCAGGTGTAAGGCCAAGTATCCAAATGCAGTAGGCTTATCCTTTTCCATCTAAGTGGTCAACTACACTCGTCCTGAGTGTTTGTGTGTGTGTGTGTGTGTGAGAGAGAGAGAGAGAGAGAGCGATCCATTAGCCAGCATAGTAGTTATACCTTGAATAAAGCTGGTGATTGTGCTTTCCGGCATGTAGTCTAGCAGAGAATGGAACCAAATGGGAGCTGAAATGGGTCTGGGAGCCAAAATGGCTGTGTTCAGCTCCTGTGACGCATTGCCAATAACACGGGATGCATTTCCCAGAGTGTTGCTATGCAGTTTTCTTAGCATTGATTACACTACCACAGAGTGGTAGTGTTGTTGTTTTTTTTTTTTCTTCAGATCAAACTGTGTGTCGATGAACTGTCTGTTTCTTTCAAATGCAACATGCGATGTTGCCTGAGGTTGTGTTTTTAGGTTTTTTTTTTACACTGGAAGACAGCAGGTGACAAAGCAGTGAGGATATCTGCTGGCCTTTAAAAGACACACCCACCCCTACTTCAGCCAGTTAAAACCCTTTGGATTTTTCAATATATGTATTTTTTGAACTAAGTCAGTGTTCCTGAACTCCTTTGTTTAAATTTCTATTGCTTTCCATTGTTACATCAACATTAGAATGTTCAGTTCGCATTCTAATCACGTATTTGCCATCTTACACCATAATGTTAAAATACCATACTGTGTGTGCTTGCATCCCAGGAGGGACCTTGCCTTGAATCCGTAGTTCGCCAAACCACAGAAGAATTCTGTTCGAGGTACAAAAAACACGACTGCATGAAGATGGGTCCTTTGTGAATTCAAACAAACAAGCCAACAAGCAAATGAATAAATAAATAACATGAAAGAATAAAAGTAAGAAAGTAGAAAAAATAGATGTTTCCTTTATTTATTTATTTATTTATTCTCATTTATTATTATTTATAGGACGAATTCTTAGAACATTCAGATACTGCTTTCTAATGACTGATGAGAAGAATCAAGCACTCCAGGTTCACTCAGGAATGCTTTTGGACATTGTCAGATCATTTGTCTGTCCACAAATGGTCTGTTTATTATAACAATTTTAAATGAATTCCTTTTATTTATTTATTTTTGCCAATGTTTAGAATCATTAATTCATTCATTCATTCATTCATTCATTCATTCATTCATTCATTCATTCATTCATTTACTTGGCTCACATTTACATACATATGAAAATAGCACCACTGAATTTTCTTTTTCACATGAAGATGTGGGGAGAAAAAAATCACATGCATTATTCCTTTTTAAGTATTAATCTGCTGCTACAAAGCAATACTCCTAGACAGCGGTGAAGCCAGCCTTGGGGGCGGGGGGCGGGGGGGGGGGGGGGGGGGGGGGGGCTACAGTGCAAATGGCGACGCGGTGGCAAAGATAAAGGCTGCCCGTCGAGCAAAATGGCGCCCCCCCCCCCAACACTGCTGAGCCGGACTCTGGTGCCTGCGGAAACAAAAGCAAACATGGGGGGGTATCGTACGAGCGCCACGGCTCGAGCCACGGGCCCCTCAGCCGTAACGGGGGGGGGCTAAACGTTACTCGGGTGCCACCATTAAGATAGATTAAGGTACGCTTTATTGAACCCCCTTGGCATAATTTGTCCCCTGCTTTCAGCCCGTCCCAGTTACTTAGGAGCAGTGGGCAGCCACAGTGCAGCGCCTGGGGGGACCAGCTCCAGTTCTGAGGCCAGTGCCTTGGTCAAGGGCAACGGCAGGAGTGCACCTAACCTGGTACCACAGGAGGTTACCAGGAGGAAACCCACACGAACACGGGGAGGACATGCAAACTTCACACAGAGGGGAACCGGCGAGCTAGGACTCGAACCCAGGAAATCCTTCTTGAGAGGCACCAGTGCTAACCGTCCTGCCACAATATATCCATGGCGCGCAAGCAACACAAGTTAGGAGATAGGAACGGGAAGTGCTAACGGGCTACGTATATTTCTGGTGCTAACGTTTCAGAAATGCCAGTCCGTAGTTGCGGTCAGCTCGTTACCACTGTCCACACGTCAACCACAAACTCAGCTCCTCATCTAAGGAGCGCGTTTTTTTTGTTCTTATTTTTCTTCAAAGACACGTCTTTTTCAGCGGAGACGAAGTGGGCGGGGAGACATAAGATAACGCGTCGGAAACGCGCAGGCTTGGAGTGGCTGAGCGACGACAGAGATGTGCCGAGGAGATCGCCGGCGAGCCTTTTTTCTCGTAGCTGTCGCTGGCATCGCTCCAGCAGCCCAGGCGGCGCCGCGATCGCACCTCGACGACTCCGCGGCACGCCGAGGAACGCTCACAGCGTCCGCTTCCCTTTTGCTTTTTTTTTTTTTCTCAGAGCAGCGCCGTTATTATATTTTTTATGCTGCGTGAAATTAAACACCTTAACTGGGCCTAATCGAGGTATTAGTTCCCCCTGCGAAGTCACGCTGTGTCAGTGCATTACCTCCCGAGGAAAAACTCAGATTTTTTTACGATCATCATTTTTCACAAGCGATTACCGGGATGATTTACGAGACGCGAATCTGAGACTGTCGAACGTGTCGGAGAATCGGCTGTTTGGCGTGATAAGCGGAGGTTCTCCTCGTGGCGCGTGTTCTCATTGACGCATGTTCTCTGTCGAGCGTCCAACGTGTCGCTTGCGTCTGTAATTTCACTTCTTGCTCACCTCGGTGTCCCCCATTTTCCCAAAGCGACTGTCTCTCTCTTTGCAGAACGCCGACGCCAGCTTCGACTTCAGCAGCAACGACCCCTACCCTTACCCCCGCTACACGGACGACTGGTTCAACAGGTAACGTTCGTCCCCCTCGTTAGCACGTCGCTAACGGGCTACTAAGGCACGGGCGCGATCGCTGCATGGGTAGGCTTAGCAGCGGGGGGAGGAGTTCGCTGAGACGGCATGTGGTTGGGTGGGGGGGGCAACCCAAGTTCGCGATGGGCGTGTTTCTAGAGCAGCGACCCTGCTGGGCCAACATTCCCACCACGAGGGTATGCCCACAAAACACCTCCGTAGGAGTGCTGCGAAAACACAGCGAACCGTTCATCCGGTGTGAACTTCCTGCTCAACGGAAGGATCGTTCGAATCGTAACAGAGCGTTCCGTCTGCTGAATAAGCCCGATGCCACCTTAGAGCTCTTTAAATTCAGTTACCGGGCAAGGGGCACGGTGTACTTCACTACCCGGGCTCGGCTGCGTTCAGGGCACATCGATTTCGGGGAAGTGTGCCTGAGGTCTGAGCAGATTCTGTGGCGAAAGCTGATTGGTCAGGTGCACATCCCGCTCTGTTAATTCGGGGCAGATGAGTGTTAAATCCATGCTGGCTGATCCTTAATGGATGCTGTACTCCATTATTAGCATTTAGGGAGGTCGATCCGGTGTCATAACTGGCCGTTGCTCGGTGTGCAAAACTCCCGGCAGGCCTCTTTACTGGGATCATATTATCCCCCCCAACCCCCCCACCCTCCCATCATCTTCCACCTACAGAATGACATGATTCTCCTTCAAGGGCAGCTAAAGATTCATTTCCTCTGCTTCCAGATTTCTCCTCCCCCGTCTCTCTCTCTCTCTCCCTCATATCTCTCTCTCTTTTCCTCTCCTCTCTCATCGTGTCTCACTCTCCCTTGTCTCTCTCTCGCTCTCTCCGTCTCACTCTCTCCCCGTCGTTTCTCTCTCACCGTCTCTCTCATCACCATCTGTCTCTCTGTGTGTCTCTCATCTCTCTCCCTCGTCTTACTCCCCCTCTCTCTCTCTCTCTTTCTCTCTCTCCCTCATCACCCTCTGTCTCTCCCTCCCTCGTCTCTCTCTCTCCATCTCTCTCTCTCCCTCGCCGTGGCGACAGCAGTGATCTGGAGCTGATTAATAATATCTTGCGGTCGGCCCCCTAGCCGCGTGCCGTGTGCAAAGCTAATAGTCTGATTATTTATAAATAGCATCCCTTCTGTGGCCGCGGCTGGCAGGATGCGGGAGGAGGCTGCTGCAGTAGCTCGGCGCATTCCTCTCTCCGTTTGCCCCCCCCCCATTCCCGCCCCCCCGCCTCCTCCCCACCCGCGATGCTCATTCCGAATCCCGCGAAACGGTTCGCCGATTTCCTCTGCCGGGAATCTGTGGGGTCTCTTGCCAAGGAATCGCCGGCCTTGCCAGTGTATTTAAAAAAATAATAATAACAGTAAAACCTAATCCATCAATCCCCCTGTTTTTAATTAATCCCTAAAAATGCCAGTGCATTAGTGCCAGGCCTTCAAAGCACATATTCCGGGCTGGGGATTGTGGGATTTATGCAAATTGAGACAGGTTTCCCTTTACAGATAGACGTGTTCTGGAGTCCGTTGTGTTGGTGGTGTGCGCGTGTCGGTCCGCGAATGGTGAAAGATTTTTTTTAAGGGACTTAACGTTTAATTCACTGTAAAGGAAATGGAATTTGAATGCACAGAGCATGAAATCTCACAAACTATGTTGTACCATATTAAACATGCAATACAATAGTTGTTTCAGTTGCCAGATATCAATAACCAATAAAAACTTATAGATAAAGTTTACCTCATAATTTTATCCATTCATTTACCTTTTTTTTCAGCCATGGAACCAGGTGTGCTGGTGAGGTATCAGCTGCAGCCAATAACAACATCTGTGGTGTGGGCGTCGCTTTCAATTCAAAGGTGGCAGGTATGTCAGAACACATCCACAAACACTCACACTCACACACACACACACACACATTCACACACACACACACACACGCTTACACACACAGACTCGGGATCGATTCACACAGTTACAGCTGCATCTGCTGTTTCCACGGTGACAGATGATAAATTGCAGAGGCAGGTTCCAGCAAAATTTAACAGCCTCGCGCACTGTTTGGTAATGGACAATATCTCCATCCCACACCTCCTGACCTTTGGATGCTGGCTTTGTAAATCATGCCCTGGAAGAACAAGCAGTGACAACTCAGTTCATCTTTGGACTTCATTTCCCACGATTCCCTGATGATTTGGCACCACTAAGAGCAAACAGGAACAGCAAGTACAAAGAAGCTGGCATCCGTAAAACCCTGATATCATATGAATTTGGTGGGAGAATAAATAGGATCTGAGAACTATAGGAAGGGGATTGCTGGTTTGCAGAATCTGTCAGATCTCATATTTTTACCCCTCCAGCTGGACAATTTTAGAATTCTGAGATCCAAGTATGCCCCAAAAAACTAAAATGGAGGCACTCCAATGAAAAGAGTGCCTTCCTTTTTGGTTCTAGTTTAACAAGCCATCATTAAACAAGAGGCTCCCTTATGGACCGAGAGTGCAGAGGGCATTTTCAGAAGGCAGGAGGATAAAGACACAGAATCTTCAATCGCCGCCTTACACAATACGAGTGTGCCGCAGAGGCCTTCCAGCAATTACTCCGACCCTCTGGAGCTTTCCTCAGATAAGATATAACAGGCACGGCGTGACTTCCGGCCGGGCGAAAAGTTATCTCACAGCACGAGTCTCAGACTCCGGTCCTGGAGGAGGCTGAAGGGGCTGAAGGTTTTTTTTTTTTTGTGATTTCCTTTCAATCAGCAGCCAATTTAGGGCCTTGGGAACAAGGTGTGCCGACTCTTTAGCCGGTCAGTGGCTAAAAAATAAGCAATTAAGGGCAGGGACCAATCAAAAACCAGCAGACACAGTAGCCCCCTCCCGGGATTTGAGTTTGAGCTCTCCTCCTCCGACGAGAAGCGAATTTGTAATCGCCTCCGTTAATTTTCAATGGGAGCCAAGTCTTCGCATTCGCAAGGCATGCTGGGATAGCTGCCGACTCGAGACCAGCTGGAGAAGTGACCAGAAGGACGGAGAACGTGGTGTAGTAACCAATCAGGTTAAAGATCTGACGATCCTAAATTTCCCCCCCATTTAAGAATTTTAATCATGCCCACAAGCGACCGACTGTGGTAGGCGAGAGCGACGCCAACTGATCTCGTCGGAGAATGTGTGGCTTCGCCCTTAGAGGAAAGCTGCTGTGAACAAGAGGCGAGAATCCTCCCACTGACTGTATATGAGCACAGCCATTTTACGTCATCAACCCTTCGTTTTGGTTTTTTTATTTCTTGGTCTCTTCTCCGACCTGCAGGCATTCGGATGCTGGACCAGCCCTTCATGACGGACGTCATCGAGGCCTCGTCCATCAGCCACATGCCGCAGGTCGTCGACATCTACAGCGCCAGCTGGGGACCCACCGACGACGGCAAGACCGTGGACGGCCCCCGCGAGCTCACCCTGCAGGCCATGGCCGACGGCGTCAACAAGGTACCGCTCCGGCAAGCGCCCCCGAATCGACGCGCGCCCCAAATCGACCGCCTGGCTGAGTCACGCGGCCTCCTGTCAAGACTTGTTACGTTTGAAACAAGAGCGCTAAGACCGCCACAGCTGTCGGGTCAGGATTCCCCTTTGTCTGGTTCTGTTTGCCGGTTGAAAAATGATTCCGTTATTATTCCGTGTACAACCTATAAATGCAAACATCTGGTGCATCCAGCTGTGGCTGAGAAAGGCTTTGATGGCAAACGTTCAGCAGGATTAATTTATTTGAACACCGCCCGGCTTAACTACATCTTCTCTGTTATGATTTTTTTTTTTTTTTTTTCCAACATGCGTCAGAAATTGACCCGCTTATGAATATTAAATGTCTTGATCCGGGGCAATCGCCCATTTGGCGGGGAAAGAAGCTTCCGGAATGCCTGAGAAACAAACGAGCGTCGTCGCGGTTTAGCGATTAGCACGTACGCGTGCGCGCGCGAGCATGTTCCCGGTGACAGTTTTAATTACCCCATCGATTAATCATCGAGCTAGCTTCAGGGAGGCAGGAGCTAAGGGAGCCCGCCACAGCGCATCACTGAGCAAGTGTGGGCACGTAGCGACACGCAAATGAAAAAAATAAAAATAAATACTGATCAAGCGTAGCGCCGTTCGGCCCACTTGCAACGGTAGTCACTTATGTAAGCCGCCTGCACCCTAAAAATCTCACTTCAAAGAGAAGACACCCCCAATTATAAACAGGCTTTTTTTTTTTGGAGCTTTCCCTGCTATCCAATGGCAGTACAGGAACAGTCCCAGCACTGATCACCAAGTCACTTCACTCCAATTAAGCCACTCGGCTTACGTCTCTAACACGGTTTTATTGGGTGAATCGGCGTCACCGGTGAAATCCCCCGCCTGAAATTTGGTTCACCGGCAGTGCTGAGTTTACACGGCAAATCGTTCAGTGTGTTAATTCAGCTCTTAGCAGATTGCGCATGAGTCTAACAGGGGACCGCGTGTACTCTGCAAGAGTGGGCTTAACATTGAGCATTTTCTTCTGGAGGAACAATTTCCCCATTTCAATTTCTAAGAGCAGAAGCGACACTTCTGCACAGTTCAAACGTCACTTTTGCAATTTAAATTCCCGGGGACGAAAATAGACCGTTAGATGAAATCATCCTTGGTGGAAACACTCTGAATCTGTGAGCTGAAGAGGAAATCTGGGGTGTTCTCTTTGAAAAATGTGCTTCAAATGTCGACCTTGCCGCACCCTTTATCAATTATTTATATGATTTGTTATCCACTGACCTTTTTTTCACCAGGTAGCCCCACTGAAATCTATTTTTCATGCAAAATTTAGCATGTGGAATTGAAGTCGAAATAATTACAGAAAGGCTGTAAAATGAGAAACTAGCACAGGTAATTCTCTTTAAAAAAAAAAACAGTATGGCTGACTTGCATGTTAATATTATGAAACTATTAAATTATTTTTCATAATTATGCTACCACCAAAAATAAATTACTGTCCGGTACCAATGAAATAAATTGAAATAAAATAAATAAATAAATATAATGGAGGCACGTTGCTCGTCAGACAACACAGGAAAATAAAGATGACTATCGGTTTAGAGTCGGTGTACTTCTCTAGTGAGCTGTCGCACGGAGTACTTTTATCTTAAGAGAAACTGCCGCTGTGATGTGACCTTCGCGCGAAGGCTAAATCAGGAGCCAGCCAATGTGCCGTGCGCAGACACCTCCACGCACAGTGTCTCGTAAAACCACTTTGTGTGCTTTAGCCGGAGTGAAAATCAATGAAAGCAAATAAAATAAGTGCTATGGAAACTCAGACGTGTACACCCTGAGAGGAAAATAAAATAATTATTTCGGGAGTGTGACAGGAGATGCGGCTCTAGTGGATGATGGCCTGCCCTTTCCATTTTTACACATTTAAAATTGTATGGGGTTGCTGGGCGGCTCATCCCGTTAAGGCATTAATTTAGTGACGCGGATGGGCCCCACAGTCTGATATCTGTTAAGGCCCTGATCTAGTGCATGGATGGGCCCCATGGTCTAGAATCTGTTAAGGCCCTGTTCTAGTGCATGAATGGGACCCACGGTCTGGTATCAAAATGGCCGCACCGGTACCAACTGTGGCCGTCAGCCACATTAGGGTGAAGGACAACAGGCTCTGGCCTTGCCCCGGAACGAGAGGGTCAGATTGTGAACTTCAGCACGATAAGCAGCGGTTGTTGACATCGAGAAGCTTTCGAGGAGAGTGTGTGTGCTCCTCTGGCACTCTCCCAGCGGTAGTCACGGCGACAGATAGATAAAACCGGGTGTGTTCCAAATTTGTGAACACAAAATGGCGGCTGTGTCTCTCCCAGGGCCGTGGCGGGAAGGGCAGCATCTACGTCTGGGCCTCGGGCGACGGCGGCAGCTTCGACGACTGCAACTGCGACGGCTACGCCTCCAGCATGTGGACCATCTCCATCAACTCCGCCATCAACGACGGACGCACCGCCCTCTACGACGAGAGCTGCTCGTCCACGCTGGCCTCCACCTTCAGCAACGGCAGGAAGAGGAACCCCGAGGCGGGCGTGGTGCGTGCAGTTATCCCGCTATCCCGCCTCTTATACGTGTCCCATAATCCCCTGGGTTGTCTCAAGCTGGTCTAATGGCACTGCATTTTGTGTGTGTGTGTGTGTGTTTTTGCTTTTTTGTCTGGTCTCCAGACATCTCAGTCGTGCATTTTATTGCTTTTTATGACCATAGCACTCGAGTTTGAACCAAAAGAAAACCTTTCTCGTCCGGGATTCTTGCTCTCCCACCAAAACAAGAATCGTACATTGCATATGTTACGCTGCACCTGAGCCACTGTAAACACAGCCGATGCCAGGTTTGAACCAATAGAAAAAGGTTTTATACACCAAAAGCTCCTAGGGAGCATACAAACAACCAGCAGCCCAATGGGTGAGCGCAAAACAAAAAGAGAGAGAGAGAGAGGGACCCCCCAGAACTTATCCAGTCTACCTCCTTATTTAGGTAGCTTCTCCTGGGGAAGTCTTTACCTGGGCCTCTGCCAGGACTATGGAAATCTGAAATAAAAAATATGAAAACCTGCACCCCCCACTGAGAGCAGAAGTATGTAACACAAATATTTTTAAAAATATCCATTAAGACTCATCCAGTTCACTCAAAGGACTAATCTATTTGTTGGCCTACTTACAAATGAAAGCAAGTACATTCCAGCATACATGCGATAATATTTCTTTTTAAGCTCATTGCCTTTTATAACTCACACTGTGCATTGTTTAGCTTGTGATTCCAATTCCTCCCTCTCTCATTAAAAGGAGGTTTATTACCCAGTATTCTGAGAGGTGGGATCTGATGCATCCAGTTATTTCCCCATTAGTCCTGTCCAGTGAACATGTTTGAGACACTAGGGATGTCCAGAAGGATGTTTTTGCTGAGGAAAAAAGAGTTCATCTCACACTGCAGCCAACATTAGTTGAATATATTCATCAAAAATTAATAGAACAACATTCTTCTGAGATAGTTCCAAGACATAAGAAATAAGAGCATTTGTGAATCTAAAGTTGAGGCATTGAAGTCTTTACAGAATTCTCCTAGCTGGATGAAAGTTAATCTCAATGCTATTGTGGCTCAGAAAAGGAAGAGCTTGAGCAACTTAAATATAAAATATGACTTATTGGAATGATTTTAAGACTACTGTCACTCAGTATTTAAAAGTTAGGTGATGAGTGTCAACCTCCTCAGAGTATGTGGAATTTCATATGACAGTTTGTCAGACTGGAGACTATTGTGTCAGGAAATCTCATGAATATCTTATGGTGCTTAGTGAGTTTTGTAACCTACATCTCTCTCTCTCTCGCTCTCACTGATATTGAACATAACAACTTAATGCTTTTATGTTTCGTTCAACCATGGTGAAAAGGGGAAGTGTGTCTTTGGAAAGATAACGCCACAGTCATCAGGCGTATCTGTTTGAATTAAATCTTGGTATAAAGGAGTGTGTCAAATATTTAACAGGAAGCCGATCCTAACAGGCAAAAGTGCTGGGCGCCTCTATTTGAGTTTCGAATCATTAAATAAATAGCCGTGTCCGAGCTTTCATTTCTAAGTGCTTGCTTGCGTTTCATCGTGTTGGCTGACATTTTCCTTGGACACGCCGTGTCCACGACTGTTTTCTCGAATCCCCAGAAAAGGCTTCTTTTTTTCCCCCTCTATTATTCTACCAGATGTTCACCTGCCGCTCCCCATGAATGACAAGACTGCACACTTTTCTTTTGTTGCCATCTGTTTTGCGGTGTGTACCGTTACACTGAGGGGTTATGTCCAAGCCCCCGGCTTAGAGGTGTTTTGTCCCCGATTTTCCAGAGCAGAAGTTGTGTGCCGTGCGAAAGAGCACAATTGGGAGAAGATGCACAGAACATGTCCTTAATCCTGCCCCCCTGCTTTCCCGGTCAAACCTCACCTGCGCTCGCTGTGCAAAACTCTCATTAATCCAGTGCCATTCTGACTTTTAACCCAGAAAGGAGAACGAAAGATTTGCTTTGACCTTTTTTTTCGTAGGTACTAATCCCATAATGGATACCTCAAAAAAATTCAGAACCCCTTGCCTTTCTGTTTAAGCCAGATGACCTGATTAAGCAAAAAAAACTTGAAGCACTACAAAACAAGAGCCCAGCTCTCCACGGGGCTACTTTTAGTTATCATCAACAGCCTCCAAAAAACCAACATTATTTATATTGGATATCCAAAAAAAAAGGCTGATTTTTGCTGACTGTGCATAATCGCTGCTCAAATGATTAATTGATAAGGACAATTTTAGCGAAACAGTGGGACTGAATCCTGATGGAAAGGAACATAGCACTCACTAAGGGAAAGGTTTTTCCGTATTGTTAGCGAATGTTGTGAAAGTTGTTCGTTTATTGTATTTTTTTTTTTTTTCCCATAATTCCAGGCGACCACGGACCTGTACGGAAACTGCACGCTGCGTCACTCCGGAACGTCGGCGGCGGCGCCCGAGGCGGCTGGCGTTTTCGCCCTGGCGCTCGAGGCAAAGTACGTACGCCGCTCGCAATATTTTCCACGGAAAAAAAAACAGACTGGGGGGGGGATTAAAAATGCATGAAGCAATCGCGCCTGAAAGGCAGTACTTTCGCAGGGTACAAAAAAAAAAAACGGGGAATTGTTTGCCACAATAAAAGAAAAAATGCGCTCACGTCCGTGAATTCATTTCGCCAATGGCCAGGTCTTACTTAAGGGCTCCCATCTCATTTAAAGCATTCACCCAATGCACATTGTTACGATTGTGCGAACAGTTATACGAGCGGGCCTTTTAATATGAGCCTTTGTATCTCGCATTCTCATTATCTTGGCGCACATAATGTGAGCTGACGTTGGGGAAAGTTACTTTGGAAGTTTCCCAATTGCTTTGCAAAAAATTAGCCTAAAAGGCCGACAATTACTGAGCCTCGTCGGTTACCGGGGAACGAATCGTGCTTTGTGTTGGTCCAGCCGTTCCCTTAACAACCCACACGGAACATTCCGAGCATCACAGTTGATCACGAAGTACGCGCGCGGTCCGCGCGCTAACCTTACCCTGCAGTGTGACAACACAGCTGCTAGCCCACAGCCACCAGCTCGACAGCTCGCTTTCAAGCTATATTTAATAAGTGAGTCACGCTCGGAACACGACCGAAGGCAAGATAAGGTGCAGCGTAAGTGCGCATAAATGGACTTCTGAAATAAAGAATCCACGGCAAATAATCGAAATCACACGAAAGAAACACGAAGCGATGTATATTTGTGTTGTTGTGGGCCGGTGAAGACGGATGTCTGTCTGTTCATTTTTCAGCGTAGTAATAAAAAAAATATATACATATTAAAAAATGCTAAACGAATGTCGCAGAAACGAACGTGTTGCTATGCTCTCGGCTGCGTGAGCTGCGCAACAAATCTCGCGGAGCGCGCCGCTCGTTTTGGCGGACGTTTCTCATTTTCCGCCATCCGCTTCCTGCTTTGATGTAGCCGCCGCGGCTTCGAGAGCCGGGACCTTATTACGCCATTAGTTATCAGCGGGGCCCGTCCTGTGCGCTGCAGTTTGGAACAATAAGAGTAACGTCGCTTGAGAGCGTGCAGAGGAGGAGCGCGGGGTTTTGCCGAAGATGAACACGAATTGTCGCGTGAAATCTCTTCTTTCTTTTTTTTTTTATAGCCACGTACTCCTCTGCCTTTGCGGAGATGCAAGCTCGCCCCTGACTCACCAACCGGCCTACTAGAGCATTCTGGACGCTTAAGCAGACCCTTGGGCCATTAGGCCCTTTAATAAAGAGAAATACAGTTGACAGAGCGGATCCTTTGAGCGGATTATCATATTAAAACAATGGCAGACAAACTCCTTAGTGCAATTCACTTTTCAGCAGATTTTATACAATAAATGTTTTTGAGTTCTCGATATGAACTTAATATTGTTATTTTTCTATGGCAGGTTTCCAAGTTCAGTATCAATAATTCATTGACACAATATTATAGACAGAAGATGTAATATCTCCAGCATCAGCTCGCAATATGCAGTTGGAATGTATTTATTTTTTTATTTCAATGTTTTAGTTTAGCTGGGGTGGGGGGGGTTTCTATCTCACCTTGCTTTTATGACCAGTAGCCCCATCATATTTTCACCACACGATCGCGATGAGGATTTTTTCGGTAAATTTCCGTCCTGACTTCCGTCTCCTGTCCCCCCCCCCCACCCCCCCCCCCCCCCCTCGCCCCCGCAGCCCGGACCTGACGTGGCGGGACATGCAGCACCTGGCGGTGCTCACCTCCAAGCGGAACCAGCTGCACGACGAGGTGCACCAGTGGCGGCGCAACGGCGTGGGCCTGGAGTTCAACCACCTGTTCGGCTACGGCGTGCTGGACGCCGGCGGCATGGCCAAGATGGCCAAGGAGTGGAAGGCGGTTCCCGAACGTTTCCACTGCGTGGCCGGGTCCGTCCAGGAGCCCCGGTGAGTGGTCCGGGGGGGTGTGGGGGGGTGGGGGAGTTTAGCGGCCTAAAATCCGTCTCAGGGTCTGTCGCCTTCAGCTCCTGCTTACTGAAGCTCACGGACACCGTTGTTCACCACCTGCTCTAGACTCTCAGAAATAAAGGCTCGGCGGAGGTGCATTTTTGTTCTTGAGGGAACACATTTCTCAATTGTACGCTGAAAAGTACAATAATGTTCTATTTGGGGACTAAGTACCTTTTACAAGCAAAAAATGGTACAAATTAATTAGGTATTGCTGGCTAGGGGTACAGGTTCATATGCCTGTAGGGTGCCATCCCAGTGACAGGTGTCTGTACCTTTATCTGTATTTCTTCTTAACTAATTTTCTGAGAATGTAACTGTTGACTGTAAGCTGTTTCTCAGCCTGCATAAGAGCTTATAGTCATTTCAGAGAGAGAGAGAGAGAGAGAGCAATGGGGTTCTTATGTACTAGGGACCTGATATATGAAGGCCTTTAGCACAGGCAAAACGTTTTATCATACACAAGACTAATAACACAACCAGTGATTGGTGCAAAATAAATACCACGGCCAATCGTTGGTCATCGTATTGGTTGAAGCGTGTGCTAATAGCTTTTGCAAGTGCTAAAGGCCTTAGTAAATCACGCGTGTGTAATACCATAGCAACACTGTCCATCCGGCTGAAGTAAGATGCGGTGGGTGGTTACAGTGTGCGGAGAAAAGGAACGTGGAGGATTCCTGGGGGTTTCGGTGCCTGACTGGGGTTCCACTGGAGTCGCAGTGCGCAGGCAGCGGGCTAAACGACAATTAGCCAGGGATGCAGGCGCACAAGCGAATTTAAATAAGACGGGCTGTTCTGAGCATGTGCGGGGAGATAAGCCTTTATTACTTTCCCTAATTATTCCTTACAGCCTCCGTCTGAAAGACCCCCAAGCAAATGGGCTTGGACTGTAGCCCTATGTGTGTGCGTGTGTGTGTGCGTGTGTGTCTGTGTCTGCGTGTGTGCTTCTGTGTGCGTGCGTGCGTGTGTGTCTGTGTCTGCATGTTTGTTTGTGTGTGTGTGTGCCTTTGTGTGTGTGTCTGCATGTGTGCGTGTGTGTGCGTGCGCACATGTTTTATTTAAATTCCCATGACAAAAACATACAGCCATTATTCCTGTAAGCCCGTGAATAAGGGAAGAAATTGCTCAGGACCCAGGTGTCCCAGAATCCTCTGTTTTTCAGGACACCTTGGGTTTTTTGGAATGAGGTCAATAATCGCCATGACAAAGGACTGGGATTCAGGTCATATTCCCCCCCTAGACTTTTGCTAAATATGAGAAATGACATACACAAACATGTGAATTTCTGTGCCAAGTTGTGCCCGACTTTGTAAAAAGGGGGAAGGGGGATTGGGGGGAGGGGGGGGGGTCATCTTTGGAAAGATTGCAATTTAACAACCAGCTGAGAAAACCAATTTTCTCTGCAGCTGCAACAGCAACCACAAAACATGTTAAGCTGTCCTGTTAAACCAAGAAAATCTGAAATGTCTGCAAAGCTCTTCAAGAAGCCTTGAAGAAAACGGTTTCTTTACAGTATTTTGAAATTGCTAAGTTTCATAACATGCTGTTAAAAAACAATTTAAGTAGGTCAAAGTCCTGGTCTACTCAGCTAGTATACAGTTGTATTGTGACTGAACAGTAGCATACATTGATACGTACTATCTATGTACTCAGATTAGGATGTCTTTCACTGGGCTAATCTTTTGGTAATCACTCACTGTGCCTTAGCAAGAAAAGACTTTCAGAAACATTGAATACAACATCCAGGTGGCTCATTCTGACAGCCGAGGGTTTCAAAAAGGAACCAAAATAAAAACGAAGTACGTCACACAATAAATGTCCTGTTCTATTCTCGCTGTCCTCGTTTTCCCTTGTTTAGACATTCTGCGTGAACCGCCGTCCTCAAAAAAATGTTTTATCGTGACTGTATTCCCGCTGTAATCATATTATTATATCTTATTATATCTGACCCTGGCGCTTTCCATAGAGTAAATCGTGGGTGTGTTCCTGAACCTTGGAGACGACAAAGAGAGGGAACAAACAGGGGCCTTTCCTCTGTAGCACTTAGCTGTCTGTTAAATGTTTTACTGAAGAGTGGAGCATTGTGGCCTTTTCATTCCAGGCAGCCCCATCATGCACTGCTGTCAAAGAATCCTTAAGACTGGCGGTCAATGAATTATAGCTAAAAATGAAATACATATACATTGAAATACATTTACTTTTTAAATAAAATTAGCATCCACCCCTTTAAAAGTAATATACTGTAGCATATTGTAATTAACAAATAATCACTGGAATATGTAACAAAATAAATAAAAGCTTTTGGCAGGGAAAAAAACATCAGTAAATTTATCAGTCTGTCATTTTAGATTCATTCAAGGTCAGAGAGGAAAAAAGTGATGTATGTCTTCTGTTGTCAAATAGCTTATGCAACGTAAGAGCATATAAGTTATTGGAAAACCTTTATTCAGTCATATTATAACCTATAGCTGGCTGAAAAGTGGTATTCTTAACCTTTTAAGATATGAGATCACAAATATGTGATGAGAATGTTCTTAGCTGAAAATTCTAATGTCACAATCACCACTGATAACTGAAAGCAATGTTCTAGAACACTGACTTAGAATGTTGAAGAAAAAAAAAACATTTTAAAAATCCTCATTTTCAAAGGGATAAAATATAATCAGTCCAGACTGATACTATCCTATTAATAATACCACGCACACAGGACTTGAAGCAGTGTGTTTTGTTCATCTCTTGCTCTTCCCCTCCTCACCACAGTAAGGTCGCGTCAGACGGAAAGCTGGTTCTGACCATCGACACCGACGCCTGTCAGGGGAAGGACAACTTCGTGCGCTACCTGGAGCACGTCCAGGCCGTCGTCACCGTCAACGCCAGTCGCCGCGGTGACCTCAACATCAACCTGACCTCGCCGGCGGGCACCAAGTCCATCCTGCTGAGCCGGAGGCCCCGGGACGAGGACTCCAAGGTGGGCTTCGACAAGTGGCCCTTCATGACCACCCACACCTGGGGCGAGGACCCGCGGGGCGCCTGGATCCTGGAGGTGGGCTTCCGCGGCGACGCCCCCCAGCGCGGGGTCATGAAGGAGTGGACCCTGATGCTCCACGGGACCCAGAGCGCCCCCTACATTGACCAAATCGTGCGCGACTACCAGTCCAAACTGGCCATGTCCAAAAAGCAGGAGCTGGAGGAGGAACTGGACGAGGCCGTGGAGAGGAGCCTGAAGAGCCTTCTGAGTAAAAGCTAGACGTCCGCATGATTGGACAACCCCCCCCCCCCCCCCCCCACCCCCAGTCCCTCACCCCCACCCCAACCGGCCTCCCGCCCCACCCACCTCTCGATTACAAGTTCCTCCTGTTTGTATGTGTTAGGCTCCCTCTGACGATCGTGTGTTGTAGCCAGATTATAACGGTGTCATTTCTTTAAAAAAAAGGAAAAAAAAAGAAAGAAACAAGAAACTCTTCTTTTCGGATAAAAGGAAAATCGGTTTTCTTTTTTCTTTTCTGTTTTATTTTTACTCATATCATAAATATATATATATATATAAATATAAATATAAAGGACATATCTTTTCCTGTATGTTATGTTTTTGCTGACCCAGACCCCCTGAATGAAAAAGGAACCTACAGTTTGTGACTGTAAATTATGTTCTGTGTCATTCCACTTAAAGTTTAATATCTTGCAAACAGAGGAGTGATTTTTTTTGTTTGTTTCTTTTTTTTTTTTGCTATATTTTTTTGTGATAAATTTTGTTTACATAAAAACGGAGAGGAACGTGTGATCAATTTTGTAGGGTGTGGTCTAAAACCGTATGCTATTCTCTTCAATGGGACACAACACACAGCTAATGAACACATGAAACCATTCATGAAAAATAGTATTGACCTGTTAAAACACACATGCCAAAACGGTTCCTACGCCCTCAGGGTTTTTTTTAAATAATAGAGTTGATTTTAGAAAACGTATATTTTTAATTAAATCCAGAAAGCGGGTAAAGCAAAATGCATGTAATATGGATCACGGATGACCATATTGCCGAGGGAAGTGAATAAGCGAATTAGAAAGGCTCAAAATACATATGAAAAAGACCAATAATGTAAATACATTTATGATGTATGTAATTCCATCGGATATATACCAAGAATCCATAAATATCTTTGAAACATCACTTTCTTTGTATTGGGATGATTTTAACTGACAGTCTCTGTTGCCCTTTGTGTAGCCTGTTTATTTAGCGAAAACAACTGACTCGCACAAAAGTGTTATTGGCTTGTAAGAGGACTATTTATATTGTCCACTCAGTAGTGACATCGTTGGACATATACACAGGTGTCAGAATCCAGTAGTGGAGAGTGGAGCCCCACAGCACCTGCTGGTTTTATGGTGTATTTCAGCACCAGTGATTAATTTATTGACTGGTTAAATAATCCACACAGACACACACGCATATACACACTCACTCTCTGTCTCTCTCTCTCTCTCTCACACACACACATGGACACACAGACACACACACGCACACATCCACTGCCTACCAACCTCTGCACTCAGTCTGTGTTTCAGAGCAGGGGTGTAAGAATCTCCCTCCAAATCCAAGGTAAGGTTATTGCTACTGACAGTTACGGTTGCATAATTAAAATCCTCCTATGCTTTGAATTTTATTTGAAGAGCTATCGTGGATAGGTGGCACTGAAACTGTAATATATCCTAGCACAATGAAAACAAATGCGCCGGACGTAAAGCATTTTTTGAAAGATTATTTTTTATTAAAGCAATTATTACACAGCAAATCTGTGTACAGGTAAATCGCTGGCATCCAATTGAACAAATGATAGCTGACTATATGTGCAATAACCTAAAAACGGGGGTTGGTAGGGGGCTAAGCTGGGTAACGTATTCATGTGTGGCAGCATTTGTTTAGTTTTTTTTTGGAAAATTATGCTTCAATTGCATCATCTTAATAATTTTTTTTTAGTTATTATTTTTTTGGTATGTCTTAGTTCACACTCCCAGGTTTTCAGACATTAAAGGCTAAATGTGCTGATGTAAAAAGTATGAGAGAGCTGTTAAACAAAGCCAACAGAAGCTGGAGAGAAAGCTAGCCTGGGTGCGAGGGGGGCGGGGCTTGCGTGAAGAGCGGCAGAGAGGATTATGGGAGGTGCTTCAGGAGGAGCGGTCCCCTTGCTTCTTCTTGCTGGTCTTCTCGATCATGGTCTCCACGATCATGGCCGTCTCCTCATAGCCGCGCACCTTGTTGTCGTCGGAGATCTTCTCGATGGACTCCACCATCTCCACCTTCTCGTAGGTCATGCTGCCCGCGGGAGGGCTTGTGCGGGGGGCGGGCATGGGGGGCAGACCGTGGCGCCTGCTGCCGCTTTCCGGGGTCTTGTCCCTTTTGCTCCGCCCACTGGAGGGCTGGCTGGGGCCGGGGGTGTGGCCAGAGGCGGGGCCAGGTGTGGGTGTGGGGCCCGGGGCTGGGCCTGGGGCGGGGTCTGGGTCCTGGATCCTCGGCTGCGGGTCCCCGCCCCCTCCCCCTTTCTGGCCCCCCTTGCCGCCTTTTCCCTTGTCTTTTCCCTGTTTCCCCTCCCCCTTTCCCGGGTCGTCCTCCCCCTCGCCGTCTTTCGGGGGCGGCGTCAGGGGCACGGGGGGCGGGCCCGGGGCCGGGGCCGGGGCCGGGACGGGAGGGCCGGGCTTGTCCCCGCCGTAGGTGTCGTCGTCAGGGGGGAACGCCCCGGTGCAGATGGTGACGCAGACGCGCCCGGCCGAGGGGCTGGAGGTGTAGAAGCAGGGGTCCAGGTAGCTCCCCTCCCCGCTCACCAGCACGTAGCGGCCCTGGGTGTAGAAGTCGGCCGGGGGCTCCGGCTTGCGGTAGCGCCGCATGCGGTCCCTCACCATGTTGCACAGCGTGTCGAAGGCCTTGCTGATCTGGCTCCCGTCCGGCACGTCGTCCGGGGCCGCCTCCTGGAAGTGCAGGGCTTGCTCCTCCCTCCTCACCTCCCCCTCCACGTCCTGCTCCCGCCCCGCTCCCCGCGCCTCCTCCTCCGCCTCCTCCTCCTGCTGCTGCTGGCGCTCCGGCCCGGTCTTCTCCTCCAGTCCGCTGTCCACCATGTCCTTGGGGCTGAGCTCCTTCTTCTTCAGGCCCTTCTTGGCCAGGATCTTCTGCCGGGGCTTAATGCTGGTGATGTCCTGTATGGCCTGAGTGATGTCTGGGGAGTTGCACGGCAACAGCATCCACGCCACATCATTTACACCATTCACACATTTTCACAGTCAGGTTTTTCACATGCTGAGCTCCAGATTATAGAATTGTATCTATCCGTCTGTCTGTCTGTCTGTCTATCTATCTATCTATGTTCTGTGTGTGTTTGTGCATATGAGTGGGTGTAAGAGAGATAAAGAAAGAGAAAGTGTGTGTGTGTGTGTGTGTGTGAGAAAGAGTGTATATACATATATTCCAGTATATTCCCTTTTGATAAAAGACAGTGGATTGATAAACAGTACCAAGGCAGCCTGCAGAGGCTCAGCTTGTTACAGAACGGGAGCCAAAAAGGTCATCACCCCCCCTTTGTGCAAGCATCTGTGCAGGGATCACAAACTGGGTACAGGGCCTCTCTGATTGGAGCACCGACGATTACGGACAGGGTGCTGGACCTCTGTGATTGGAGCACTGACGATTACAGACGGTGCTGGACCTCTGTGATTGGAGCAATGGTGATTATGGACAGGGTGCTGGACCTCTCTGATCGAAGAGACCACGTACTGAGGATTCTTGTGGTCTGGTGGCGTACGCCATGACTGCTGACTCACCCCCCCCCCCCCAGGCCCTGTCCCCCCGCCCCCGAGGTAGGCGGAGAGCAGACCCCGTCACCCCCCCCCTGCCCACGGTCTCACCTTTCGGCCTGTTGTTCATCGACGGGGTATGGGTGTAGCTGTAACTGCTGGTGAACAAAGTGATGGGGGTTCCAATTATGGCAGAATTCAACCTGTCAACGAGAGAGGGAGAGAGAGAGAGAGAGAGAGAGAGAGAGAGAGAGAGAGAGAAAATGTGTTTTGATTCAGCTTCTTCAGGCGTGCCGTTTGATTGGACACGTGCCGTATTGAGCCCTTGTGGGATTACTCCTCTCTGCGATACGGCTCTGTGTGGCTAATACGACCTGACAGAGGGTAAAGCAATGTTCCTCAGAGGCAGCTGGGTTTCTGCACGTTATTCTCCGACGAGGAAAGCTAGCACCAGCATGCCCCCCTGTGATGTTAAAAGTTTGATATGTTCATTAGCATCGTTAGCGTTGTTAAAACAGTTCTGAGAGCCCACGGTTACCCTTACAGGCTGGAGATCGGTAAGCTTTTTTTCCTTTCTTTTCAGTAAGGAAGGAAACACTGCCACCTTGTGGTAACCCTAAACCTCTTTTCTTATTTTATTTATTTGTTTATTTTTTGTATTTGAATATTGTCCTCTGATGACCAGATGTGCCCGGAGCAGCAATATTACTCAGCAAAGGGTCAATTTCTGAAGTTCATCTTTAAAACAGAGCAAATTTTGACTGAGAAGATCAAGAAGCTGAAGGCCAGCAGCTTTTTTTTTCTCTTCATTTTCACGTGAAAACAGCCGAAATCCTCCTGCAGATTCAGGCCTCGCCCCGCGAGGCTGCAGCACAGAGCCGCAGACCCTCTCGTGAAACGCTCTCGTAAATGTGAAGAGGGAGGCTAAGCTGGCCCAATCAAAAACAATTACGAGCCGAAGCGTGCGCTTGACTGGAGTACAGACCCTGCAGACAGACAGCGTGTGGGAGGCAGGCGTACGGTAAAGTAGGCCAGTTCCATCAGCATGGGCCAATGAGAGAGAGAGGGGGGAGAGAGAGAGAGGGAGAGAGAGACAGAGCGAGAGAGAGGGGAGCAGAAGGAGAGAGAGAGCGAGAGACATGGAGAGAGGGACAATGAGAGAGAGAGGGGGAGAGAGAGAGGGGGAGAGAGAGAGAGAGAGAGAGAGAGAGAGAAAGAGGGAGAGAGAGAGAGACGGCAAGAGAGAGAGGGGAGAGAGACGGCGAGAGACAGGGAGAGAGGGACAATGAGAGAGAGAGAGGGAAAGAGAGAGAAGGGGAGAGAGAGACAGAGAAAGACAGCGAGAGACAGAGCGAGAGAGAGAGCGAGAGAGTGCACCCTCCAGACAGGGCGGGGAGACAGCGTGGGCCGGCCCGGAACCGCACCTGTTGTCCTCGCTCTCGATGATCCTCTTGTGCCTCTCCAGCTCGTTCTCCAGGGAGCTCTGGTACATGGCCAGCTGCCTGCACTCGTTGGTGTACCTCTCCAGGGAGCGCTCGGCCTCCTCCATCTCCCTCCTCAGGGCCTCGATCTGCTCGTTGTACAGCTGGATCTCGTCATCGTAGCTGTCCTGGGTGCCCTTGATGGCCTGTTCCAGGGCCGAGGTCTGAGAGAGAGAGAGATAGAGAGAGATATATGGGGGCTAGAATGAATTGCATTCATCATATACCATCTTTTTCAACACAGGTGTATTGATTTCTCTGATTAAAAAAAAAATTCCATTCTTCATTTCCTTCAAGATGGCCTGAGTGTTTCTGTAACGGGAGGAAAGGTAATGAAGTGGGCCAACGCTCTTCAGCAGACCACTGTTGGCGACGGCCACGGGCAGATCCGCGGCCTCTCCGAAGCGGTCCGTTACCGGCAGGACAATTCACACCGACTGCTTAGCATTCCCTAGACAGCCGACTCGGCTCAAACTCCCTCGCCTTCAACTTCCTGCCGCTGGACTGCCGCCGTGCTCATTTGCCAAACGCTGGCTGGGCCGACGGTGGGCCGGCGGTGGTCCCGGCACTAGCGGGCGCTATATGAACGCTTAAGCCATTCCAGAGCCGAGAAACTATACGAAGCATCCTTGCTACATTCATTTTTATATTGGAGGGTAATGGCGCACAAATATATTATTGTGATGTGAAACACAAAGAAATCATATTACGTCATACCGCTTAAATACATTGCTGTCAAATCCATTTATCAAATATAAGTGATTTTTCCAAAAGTTTTTTTACATATTTAAAATACATTTGCGGTATATTGTGTTTCTATCTCAAGCTATTTAAGTGTTGAATGTTTTTTATTTTCCTCTCGGATGCTGAGAAATACGTAGCCAATCAGGAAAGCCCAAGGACGGAAATGCGGCAGCATATACACACACCGTACAAAATTTTTAAAAAGCAAAACTCTGGTGCTCTGAATTTTGCGTTTGCTGTTTAAGGTCTCCGTAAATGTATTTTATTTTTATTTTTTGCGTGTGTGCTGCCATCTAGAGCTCATCGTCGAAAAAGCGAGCCGTGCCTCTGGGTGTGCGTTGCCATGGTAACGTACCTCGGTTCGCAGCCTGGCCTTCTGCGACTGGAGCTGACAGAGGGCGCTCTTGTTCTCCTCCAGCTGGCTCTGCAGGGCGGGAACTCGCCGCTGGGCCAAAAGTTTCTCCTGTTCCTGGGGGGGCGGGGGGGGGGGGGGGGGGTGGAGGTATACATCTAAACCAAAGACCAGCACTGACCCCAAATAGCCTGTCTCTCTGTCAAGCGGGTGACTGAGCGTTGTTACATTAACGCTCTGCAAACGGTAACTTATAAATTCCCCGGGGCCGAGAAGGAACCAATATGGAGCTTCCGATAATGTGAGGTGAAGCAAGTAACAGAAAACCAATAGCAAATGTTCATGACATAGGCCTAATAAGAAGCAGTTTTGGAATTTGTGAGTAACTGTTATATGCATCCTGTGGACTCCCTATTCATTCATATATTGTGCAGTCCCAGAAAGAATAATCCATAGTTTCTGTCCTGTGGGTGGTGCAATATCACATAAGCTGTGAAATATCATTCAATTATGGAGAGAGTAACTGTGATTTTGTCGACACTCAACTTATACATTTATTGCGATGAAATGTGATTGCCAATAATCTAAAAAAATATTGCTCAACAGCATCTCTGTTACTTCAGTGATTCCCCAAACTCATAAAAGAATGCATTTATAATTGTGATGTCACCAGGGTCACTGACATCAGGCCACTTAGGCGGCTGTCTAGGGCCCTGGTGTGGTTAATGGGACCTTGATATGGTGTTTTTATGTATCATTTTTATTATTTATTATTTTAGGGCCCATATTCGAGATCTTTCCCAGGGCCCGGCAGACTCACAGGGCCGGCTCTGACCTACTTCCTGGTTGTTACAGGAAGTAGGTCATCGGTCATCATGTTCTTACCTCCGACATCCCCACGGACAGGCTTGGCAAGAGAGGAATGCTCTGGTTGATCTTGTGCAGAACGTTCACGTAGGTCTGAATCTCGGCCAAGTTCTGCAAAACGCGCACACACAAAACAAAACAGCGCAGCCGACGATGAGGAATCGGAGTTGGACCCCCTGTCATGCCCAAAACACATCATTTCTATGGACGGCCTGTATTACAACAAAAAGGACGTGCGGGACGCATAGAAAATATGCCGCTAACTTGGTTGTCGGCAATCTGCAGCTGTCGGATGTTGGGGGAAATACCGGCGCTTGTGTGGGCTTTTCATCTTAATAACTGTACTTACGCGTCCGTTCCCTGTCACTAATAAATAAATCGTACGCGCGGCGCTTTCCATCAGTTCAGCCGAATCAGCTTGCTCGCTGCCGACTTACAAAATAAATATAAGTCGCGCTACATAAATTCCAGCGCCCGGCGAACCATTTCAACCGACGAATAGACTTTGAACGAGCGCTGTGCGCGGCAAGGCTACGGGGGCGATGTGTTCTTCCCTGTGATGTGGCGAGATTTATTCATCAATGCTAGAAAGTTACAGTGCTGAGCTCAGCAGCTCGAGTCTGTTCCATTCTCTCTGCATTTCTAACGCAGCACCAGTCCACTCGGCATTATGCAAGATGTTTCCAGAACTTTCCCTTTTATTGAAAATGATTTTCTGCCGACGAGTCCAAAACACAAGCTTGAACTTTTACTTCGGTTCATCTGTCCCCGGGGGCTGTGTTTATTTACTTAGATCAGTCAGCCTCAGTCCTGGGGGCCAGCTTTGTTTTGTTAAGGCCAATCTCTTGATCAATTAAGATTACCGACCACATGTGCTTAGTTTTTACCATAACTCTTTTTCCCATAATCTTTTTTTTTTAGCACAATGCAGATTTAGTCTGTTGCCATCTGCTTTGTCACTGAACTCAATCCACAAGTCAATAATTCTTTCTAGTGGGAAAGGTATCCACTTTCTAGGATGTGACAGATACACTGTGAATGACCATGACCATATTCTCTTCTGATGATAAGATTAAAAAACACAGGGTCAGGTTACTTGAAATAATTTAGGAAGCGTTGGGTCGCAGCATTGCTTTTGGAATACTGCTTGTTTAATTTGTGTGAGCAAAGATAGCCAATATTGTTACTTGTAACTTGGCCTAATTTTGATATCAGTACTTTTGATGGCATGCCTAGATTTAGAAAGTTTTAATTACTTTTTTTATAGACACTGCTTTGTTCTGTATGTGTGAGTAACCTGGCATTTCAAACTCTCAATCAAATCCAACCTTCTTGTGCCTGTCCTTGGTGGAGTTGATGTCATCCTGCAAAAACTGGGACAGGATCTGGAACTCCAGATTTCTCAGCAGGGTGCCGTCCGCCTCCTGAAATACACGAAAATATTCGAAACGCTGACGGCGAGCTCTCGACCGCCACATCCCGCTGTTCACACCCCCGACAGAGAACTCACATCCGCTGTTCTCCCCGCTGTTTATCGGGGACCATAGTAAGGCCTGTGTGGGCAGAGTTTTCACTCGTTTTCTTTAGCATACTTATATTTTACATCTGCATAATCCGGTTTATTGCATTTCCGTGAGCGCGTGTAGACTGCAGCCCTACCTTGTTCAGCTGCTCGAGCGTGCCTCTCATCTGTTGTTGGGAGTCACACTCATTCCTGTACCTGGGGACGGGAGAGGAGCGCCATGAACACAGGCTTTACGACCGCGGCAGACCCATCAAACACGCGGGCCGTAGCGTTAAAGAGCTCCGGGAAGGGTAAGGGCAGCTACAGCGGCGGCCCGGAGGCGTTTGGTGGGGGGGGAAAAAATAATAATTTAACCCCGAGGCTGTAGAATCTTCACTGTTGCCTTGCTCAAACACAGCATACAACCCCCGGGTGGCTCGGGGTTATCTATCAAAAAGATTTATATTTATAGAGCGCAGTAACCAATGTGGCCGACTCCGAATTGGAATAAGTTATTTACAAGAGGCCGTGTCTAGCGGTTCGGTGATTCAATCACCTGTGTTGGTTTTCCGATCGTGTCGCGTGAAATTAACTTCGAAATTTAGGGCTGCTTTTGTTGTGCTGACAGGTTATGTACTGTCGACGATGCAGTAGGTTTTGCCCAATCCAGGCACAATAAATAGTCACACTCTTCTTTTCCACCAACTCTCTCTGAGTGACCTGGTTCCCTCTTTCAGTGACTTGTCCTACTCAGCACGTTCTGTTTTTCATCCATGACATTTCTAATGACAGAAACATGTAATGAAAATCTAATGATGAGACAAACTATTTATTTTGTGATTTATAGTCTCACAGTACACGCACTTTGAGATTTCCAGGTGGGGAACGGTTCCCAAGGTCAGTGAAGAGCAGTATCTTCCATACGTGCGTTTGGAATACATATTTTCACAAACCCATTTTACATGTAATAAGAGTTGGCCGCCACTGTTTTTGGACAATTTATACAGCGCAGCTGCAAAGCATTCAGTGCCACCACCATTTTGATCGGTCTACAGAAACGTTTTTTTTTTTTTGGACAGTCAAGGGCAGTATCTTCCACGCATAAGTTTGAAATACATATTTTCACAAACCCATTTTACATGCAATAAGAGTTGCTCACCTCTGTTTTTGGACAGTTTATACAGCGCAGCTGCAAAGCATCCAGTGCCACCACCATTTTGATTGGTCTACAGAAACGTTTTTTTTTTGAACAGTCAAGGGCAGTATCTTCCACGCATAAGTTTGAAATACATATTTTCACAAACCCATTTTACATGGAATAAGAGTTGCTCGCCACTGTCTTTGGACAGTTTATACAGCACAGCATCCAGTGCCTCCACCATTTTGATCGGTAAACAGAAACAGGTTTTTCTTCGCGTGGTAACGAAACGCGTTTTTGTCGCTCACCTGTCGACGTACTCGTCCAGCATGCGCTCGGCGTCCCTCAGCTCGCGCTCCAGCTTGGCGCGGTCGGCCAGGAGCTCGCGGACGCGCCGCCGGTTGAGCCCGATCTGCTCGGCGAAGGCCTCCTCCAGGCCGGACGCCTCCTCCATGCGCCGCAGCGTCTCCAGCTGCTTCCGGAACACGCCGTTGCGCTGCTCCAGCACCCGCGCCCGGTTGATGTAGCGGGCGAAGCGCTCGTTGAGCTCCTGCAGGCTCTCCCATCCCGGCGGCGCCGAGCCGGGCGTGTAGTGGTCGTCGTCGTCGGGGCCGCGGGGCTCCTGGAAGTCGTGCGAGCGCTCGTAGCGCTCCTTGCGCACCTCGTGCCGGTAGCTGGTCTTCAGCATGCTGAGCGGCTGGGCTAGGCTAGGCTAGGCTAGGCTGGGCTGGGCTGGGCTGGGCTAGGCTGGGTGGGATTCTCCCCGCTGCGCTGGTCTCCTACGGGGCGCCTTTAGCGTTGGAAAACCGGTGGGGGTGGTGATGGTGACCCTCCGCTGCCACATTCCAGACTGAACGCGCCGCCGCCGAGCCTTTCTGCAAAACGACAGAGGATAATCGTCATGCCAACCCCCCCCCGCCCCCCCACCCCCCACCCCTCCACCCCCACCACGGCCGCCCGTTCCACAGAAGGGTCCCTCCCATTGTGGCCGACTGTTGACTGGACAAAAACAGCCGGGTTAGAATGGGCTGAATTATGCTGTGTCAAAAGGTTTATTATGGCACTGTTATGTTTCCACTCAGCTATTTCTCTGTTGTTATTTTTATTTGGGGATGGGGGGGAGTGGGGGGGGGGGGGCAGGGCTGTGCTTGTTTGTGTGCCCCAGCTGGTCTAGATTGTTTTGTGTAAAAAAAAAAATATTCAAATAAAAAACAAAAAAAGAAAAGGAAAAAGCCAGCCACGCTCTTTTCAGAAGGGTCAAACAAAAACCACATTGGTTGGCTGGCTGGAACAGCTGGGGTTTGTTTTCCGGATGGTTCCTGATTAGTGCTTCATACAGTAAACAAGCAAGTGCATACGTCCACAGCACAGCATGTTTGATTCAGATAGTTTGTGTAGAACATTACGATAGTACGGTGATTACTAACCCCTACCAAAGGTCTCATAGATGTGTTTAGTAGGTCAGTGGCAAATTGACTCGTGGTAATTTCTGCTCAGATTGAAAAATGCATGTCTCCCACTTTATCTCATTGTGTCAGTTGGTATATGTGATTACTAAACACTGAGGACTCATGGATTCATTTAGTAGTAGAGTGAACAAATTGATTCATGACTCATGAATCATGACTGAAAAGTACACTGTTCCCAAGAATACATTCATCACTTTTTAAATAGATAATTACATCTCCTCTGACACTCCTTATTTTACTTCGTTTTGTTAAAGGAAGGAATACCTTCAAACATGAGAGATTTTAACTTATGAGTTTGATGAATATGGATGTATGTTTTAGCAATGGGATTTGCCAAGCGTTGGTGGACGGTGATGACTTTGTCAGAGCATATATGAGTTCAGTAGGGACTATACGTACTCTGTTAGAGTTGATAACTTAACGTTTTACTGTCTGCACGCGCCACTTGAAGTGTGATTTGCGCTGTTGGCAGCATTGTAAAATTGACGTCCGTTGTGAAACGACTTTCTTTTTTTTTTTTCGTTCCAACCTTAGCGTGATGAAAAGCAGAGGTCAGTGACTGCTCTTTATCTGTCAGAGGGAAGCTATCAAGCCAGCGCGCTGCAGCTGCCGACAGTTTAACTGCGAAAGGGCCTCGGACAATTATTTTGGCCCTGGGGCGTTCGACAAGAACGTCGGGTCCCCTGAGGTATGCTTGAGTGACCTGGCCTCGAACTCAAGGCAAGAAGCAGGCAGAACACCTGAGGCACAGCCGTGGCTTGCAGTGAAAGCAATCCTGAAAAAAATATCTCCCCAATTTCATTCCATTACTCTCTTAACCTGTCTCGCCCTCACCAGAGAGAGAGAGAGAGAGAGTAAAACAGTTTTATAACTCTGTTATAACTGCATAATTTTCTTTCTTGTGTGATTGTATATGCACAGTACGTTGCTCTGGATAAGAGCATGTGCTCTGTGCCTGAAATGAAATTTGTTCCTACATTCAAAATTTTATGTTGACAAGATAATGTGCATTCTGTGTTACCTTGCTTTCAAGATTCCATAGTTCAGTTGTCTATGATACGGTATCTAGGTGATGTTGGTGAACTACCTGATGGGAAATTGAAGAGAATTGGTCATTTTAAAAGCTTGATTCATGTTTTGATTTTTTTTCCCTACTTATGAAAATGAGTCAAGCCATATGTGAGTACGTCAAATATCACTGTAAATATAATTTAAAAGGTACCAAAATTGAAGTCAATTTCTCCTTTAAATAGTCACTTTCTCAACAAGAAGACGTAGAAATTGTACTTTCTTTCTTTAAATCTGTTAACATTGTTTGCAAAAAAAAAAAATTATTTGGGGTGGAAAAGATGACAAATTCTAAATAATTAACTTGGGAAAGGAATGTAAATGTGTAAATACCTTAAGGCTACCCCTGGTCTCCTGCTTCCAAGCGCACGCATTCGTGAAGTGTTCCCTTCACGGGCAACGAGTGGAACAAACAGAGCAGAGCAAACATGGCCTCCTGTCAACAGAGGGCTGCTGCCTCCTCGCAGTCTGGAGTCACAGGAGGATTTTCTTTTTCGTTTGAATGTATTTGCTTTTTGAGGCGGTAAATCTTAATGACTGTTGGGCACTGCTTCAAATCAAACAGCCAGCACTGCTGGCTCTGCCAGCTGCCTGCTGCCCCTCCTAAAATTAAACCCTTTGACAGTATCATTTCGTGTAAAAAAAAAAAAAAAAATGTCAGAGTCAAGATATGTATTTATGAATTAATTATTTTTTTAATTTTATTTAATTTTTGTTATTTATGTTGTTCTTCCCCATGAAATAGAACTGAGAATTTTGCCAGGCTGTGTGGCACCCACACATCCTAGCCAATGACAGAATGCTCCCTATAGCGCTGCTTCTTTTTTTAAAGGGTATTTTGAAAAAATTCCCCCCAACTGCCACTGCACAGCCTCACCGTCAATTTACTACAACTGTCACGCACCATCCTTACCGCACTCACTCAACATCTAAACACTGTACGTTATTCACACAGCAGAAGTCCCGCTGGAAAAAAAATAATAATAATAAATCCACTCTGGTCGAGTACATTTCACACTGACGGACTACTTTTTATCTGCCGTGGAATGCAATATCTGTCAGAGATTAATTAATACAATTTTTAAGGTTCAGACATGCAGCTTTTGATCGGTGTTGGGTTCATGCACACGGAGATGTCCAGCTGTGTTTGAATCTGACTGAAGGGTCGTCACCATTGCATCACATTATATTTTATTTGGCAGACGCTTTTATCCAAAGTGATGTACAATAAGTGCAGACCAAAAGGTCATTGGAACAATGACAAAACACGGGTCTGATACAATACAATTCTCATGCATCAGCATCAGTTATCCATAGCCTTCAACATCAGGTTTAGTCCACGCAGTAAACATAGGCTAAGTCAGTAAAGTTACGGCAAGTCAAACTTGAAGCAAGGTATGATTACAAGGGATATGACAAAGAGCTACGACATTAAAATTATAGTACAAGTGCAACAAAAAAGTGCTAGAAGAAGATACAAGTGCAACTCTCCGAGTGAAAAAGTTGTGTGGGACAAAAAAAAGCAAACAAAATAGACGGTTCATCACCCTGCTTCAAATTCTAGCGTCTGCAAATTCAACAGATCGCTGGAGGCGTCTGGAATTCTGATTCACATTACTTATATATTTATATTTATATTAACTTTTTTATTTTTTACTTTTTTTTCAATACACTAAGGTGAAAAACCAATTTCTCCTGACAAATTCATCTGTTGTTTTCAAATCTGTGTCTCCTCATGCGTATGCATAATATTTATGTAAAACGGATGAAAACAGACGGAAGTGCAATAATGTAGACAACAAGTGAATGATGCATTGCAATAGATTCAAGGGTCATTTGCTCTGGTTTATGTTTATTAGCCACTCTGTTTGTGGCTGTAACAGAAAGTCATTTGTAAAACTGCAATAAACAGACTGAGCAAATAAAAGTGGATTGAGCATTCAAAATGAAATACGGGCATCGTGCAGTTCTTCATCCTCACAATGTATCCAGGAAGCTTATCTTAAGATATGAAAAAAAATCATATGTCTGATATGCCGGAAAAACGCTGCAAAAATATTCACATACACAGAAATTCTTACCCTCATAGTTTCAATTTAAACAATCTCTCAATACCCACCATTCCTCCTCCCATTGTAGTTTGTGAAATTCAACCACGTTTTCTACTACGCAGTGTAAGATTCGTAGAAGTGTTCAAAAGTTCTTTGTTTTCTACTTTTCTGGTGAAGATTTTGAAGGGTGAGTGCATGAATTAATATTGCTGCCAACTAATAACCCATCTCATCTCACCTTCTGCATTACCTGCTAATATGATCAATATAGCAATTAGCCAAGACCCTGTAAAACACTGTATGGGACCCGAGGTGTCTTAGAATTCAGAATTGAATTAGAACTCCAATCACGGAATTCCTGATTGATTTCCATTCAGTCACCTCTCCCCTCTGAGAAACTGGATGGCCTGATATTCATCCAAAAAATTATTTAAATGAATTGTAAAAACCAGTGGCCAAAGGATTTTTAGTCAAGCTGCATACATTTGGCAATTTATTAGTTTAAAAAATATCAATTTTTTTTTTTTTCAGCTTACAAACACGTTCAAAGTAAAGTTTTTGGTACTTTACACAACAAAGACTTCATGACGCGGCAATTCATGTTGGCGCAACACAATTAATTTCTTGAAAACTCTGGGGTGAATGGCGTCATCATACAGGCTGAAAATGTGACTCACCCAAAGAACACAAAAGTAATAGCCCATGGTTGTGAAGCGCCTTGCTGCTTTTAAAAGGCACATTGGTGTTAGACTGAACCTACCCCCGGAGAGTATGACATACTGTGATCTGCTCAACAGCAAGAGCTTTAGCAGGGTAGTCTGTATCCCAGAGCAGGACCATTGAAAAAATAAAATTCAGTCATGCCCCCCATAGGGTTTCAGGAAACATTCTGCTTTAATTATTTTAATTAAACTGAAGCAAAACCACAAACCCGCCAGCTGCCCATTAATCATTGTGGGCAGAAGCACTGGAACATTGAAGAAATAAAAGCTTTTGGAACATTAAATCCAAAAACAGTCACTCTCGGTTCCTCTGTCTGTGACCTTGTCCATGTGCGCGTCAGGATATTAGCATGCTCAACTGAGCCCAGAAGCAAATAGCCATCCATCCATCCATTATCTACACCTGCTTATTCCTGGTCAGGGGGTGCTGGAGCCCATCCCAGCATGCATTGGGCCAGAGGCAGGAATGCACCCTGGACAGGTCGCCAGTCCATCTCAGGAAAGTAAATATAATAAATAAATGCGTTGTGTTTTTACACAGGGCTACCGCCCAGGCTATCAAACAGAAAGTGACTGTGGCTTTGAAGAAGCATAAAGACCATCCAATGAGAGACACTGCCATCATCACCCAATACTCTCATTGATGAGCTCCAAATTCAAGAATTGATTATGATTAGAGCCACTTGGCATTATGTACAGCGCTCACAAGAAGGACAGAGTAATATTTTCACAAAACTAATATTCATCAGAGTGTGAAACAAACACTTAAAAAATTGAATTCTGTTGTGCCTTTATAAAGATGATAAGAAATTACCCATAGACACCTGAGAGCCTAATTATTTGAAGTACTAGTTAATGTTGACCAGTGAATATAAGAAAAAGAGAAACATATATTAGGTCTCGGGTTGCTGCTGTTTTTGTTGTTGCTTTTGTTGTTTTTCTAACCATTTCTACAGCTGACATTTATGAAATGACGACCTAAACTATTTCTTCTTGCCAGTACCCTCATTGAGATTGCTTTCTCACCAGCCAATTTGCACTGCCTGGAAACCAACAAAAAATATATTGATGGAGATTCTCGTTTTCTTTTTTTTTGTTTGTTTGTTCCTTTGTTGAGTTCAGTCCCAGAATAGCTTCCATCTCCGCTGTTCCGTTGAACAATTGCGCCTCTGGGGTTTTTGTGCCGATAGCCAAGCAGAGCCACTGCACTTTTGAGATTGTCCACTAACATTACTCTCCTTGAGTGAGAGAGCAAAGAGCTCACATCGACCAACAGCTATTAATCCACAGGTCCAATTCAGAGCGAGCGACCCGAGCGAGCGAGCAGGAACCCAGGGAACTCTGTATTCCTGCTTTGAGCTAATTTTGTATGTGAGAATCCATCTTCCACCACAAAAGGAGCGAAAGGAAAACAGAGGACTGCATGTGCATGTGTGCTTGTGTCTTTTATTATAATTTCTCCGCTGAATCATTTCACAAAGCATGAATGCCGCATGCTAAAGGCACTCCTCGTGAAGCTGCCGGCCCACTTCCTGCGGCAATTTTTATTCCATTACATAACATAGAGAATATTATGATATTTTTGCCCATGGTGAATTAATGGTAATTAATGTACATTACCGATGAAGGAAACACAGTCTTAATTAAATGTATGCAAGTGCTTGTGTTTCGCTGATTGAAGGTTCAGTATAATTAGTTGGTTTTTAGAGAACTGCCGTGTTCATTTGGTTTTTTTGTACATTTTAATGGATTTTTTATTTTATTTTCCAAGATGGACAATGGCTCCTAACACCGAAAGTGCACACAAATTCGCATTTTACATGCAAAGATACGATATGTTCTGTGTGTTGAAGATTTGGGCTTTCTGGACAGTAAGATTTTACATTTCAATTTGTTTCAGGAAGCATTCTTGAGGCGTGTATCCAGTGAACACGAAAACACAATGAAGATGATTTTAACACTTGCACTTTGGAGGTGCCAATTCTTGTCTTTTCAATGTGTTACTCTGCTATTGATTACATTTTAAAAAAAGAATCACATAATGACGAAGTGATGATAAATTAGGTCTGCTATTGAAAGAAAAAAATTGAGTGGCCCACAGCTGGCCTATTCTGTTTCATTACTCCGTGGTACTTTATGGTCAAGTTTGTCAGATGGTCACCACCATTCATTACCTGTTCATTTGTGCAGACAAAATGTTCACACTCATTTATCAGTTTTTTATTTTATTTATTTTATTTCGGTGTTCGGTCATTTGTGCACCCATTGACCCAGAATTCAAGCAAAGGGAGTGAAGAGTGACTTACTGCCAATGTCAGCTCAATTAAAACAAATCGTCTTTTAGTTTCTTTTCAGCAAGGATTTCTATCAATATATGTCTAAACAGAATTAAATTATGTACGTGTTCTAGCTTTGAATCAATGCCAAAACCAGCTTGTCTATCCTAAATATCTTCAGGGATTTAACTTGGAATATTAACCTGGTCTTTCTTGGTACCACATTTCATAAGAAAGTTATTAAAAATGGGTAAGTAATCTAATTGTACAATTGACCAAAAGTTTAGAGTAAGCTATGGATTTCAATATACAACTTTCTTGTCAGTGTAAATTAATTCAGTATACCAAATTTACAACAGATACAAGAACAAATTGTATATGATTCATGGGGGAAAAAGGAACTATATCACTAAACAAATTTTCCAGCTTATTCCTGGTAAGGATCACGGGAGGTGCTGGAGCCTATCCCAGCATGCATTGGGCAAGAGGCGGGAACAGTTCGCCAGTCCATCGCAGGGGCACACACACCATTGACCGAACACATTCATACCTAGGGGCAATTTAGCCTCTCCAATTAACCTACCCTGCATGTTTTGGGACCGTGGGAGGAACCCGGAGTACCCTGAGGACTGGAGACCCAAGCAGACACAGGGCGAACTCTGCACAGAAAGGCCCTCAGCCAGAATTCGAACCCAGGACCTTCTTGCTGCGAGGCAGCAGTGCTGCCCACTGCGCCACCGTTTCGGTTTCTGCCTATTTGACATGACCGCTAGTAGAAGGCAGAATTGATTATGTGCTATCATGCCCTTTAATCTCTGCTGCTACTTATTTTTGCAGTTAGCTGTTTGTCACGCTGAGTTTGAGCTCATGGGGCACGTTTCGTACGCTCACATGAGGGAAACCAGACATTTTTCCGTTTGTCCTGATGGACAAAGAAACTTTTAACTTAATTCATGCGCTGCTGAAATTCTGAGGGAAAGGATCTTGATTTCTTCATAATCAGTTCACAAGTTTTATTGCTCTAACAGAAACAAATCTCCGTGGAAAACAATTGCCTCCAGGTGCCTGTTTAAGCTACGAGACTCTGAAGAAGAAAATCTTTAAAAAAATGTCAAATTACAGAACAACAATGTTCCGTTTCCTCAGGTCACCAAAAGAGCACACACACGCACACACACACACACACACGCACACACATGCACAAAAACATGCACACGCACGCACACACACATGCGCACACATGCACGCACACACACACATGCATACACCTGCACACACACACACATACACTCAAGCAGAAGGCACACACACAAATACACATACACACACGCGCGCGCGCACACACACACACACACACACACACAGATTTGGAAGAGAAAGATAAAGAAACAGAGAGTTTAGCCACCAAAAGAAAGTGATAAAAACAGAGAGATGAATCGGGTGGTTTCTATTGATTGAAATGTAAAAGTGATGAAAAGCGAAGACCAGAAAGTTGCCGCTGACCTCTTCAGTGTGAATGAATCCTCAATCGCCCCGGTTCCCCGTGCCGCGTCAGGACGATCACGTTTTCAGAAAACGTTCCCTCCATTTTCTCCCACGAGGCCCCTTCACCGCGCTTTCACTAAGTTCCGGGGGGATTTTTTTTTGAGCTGACAACTTTTACCTCACTTTCAAACCAAAGTTCACACCTCAAGTGTGAAAAGAAAACAAGAACATGACACGGTGTTCCCTTTTTAAGAAAGAAAGAAAGAAAGAGAAAAAGAATCCCAACAGCACGCAGGAAATAATGCACAAGTGCTTCACATTTGGAAGAGAAAAAAAAAGCTCTTCTCCTTGCATTTCGACGTCGGTGCGTGTACCAGTCGCACAACCTCCCCCTTTCATGGGGAAAAATAAAATAAAAAGTAAAAGTAGCACAGAATGTAGCTACTGCAGAGACAACAATGAAACAGGCCTGGCAATAGAAAAAGGCAATGTACCGAACTTGAAAGGCGCAGTTTTACCTGCCGACAGCTGTCAAAAATAGGAACTGGAGTTCGAATTGCGCTATTCAGTAAAAGCAGCACAGTAATACACTGTAGTACTCGCAAAAGAAATTTCAAAGGAAATAATTTCACTCCTTGGTGAAACATTCCCAGAAATATACGTATGCTGTATAGTAAATTGTGAGAGTACTTTTAGAGTACCTTTAGAAACAGAGAAATATATACTGAAATGTTTGCAGTGCCCTGTTGGACCTGTATGAACTGTGGTAAATGCTGCACAGCGAGCACTGACTGACTGAGCCCAGTGGAATGCCCATATAAGTGACTCACCTATTATAAATCTATTATAAAGGGGCACACAAGGAAATACTGTATATTATATTATATTATATTATATTATATTATATTATATTATATTATATTATAGGGTATGAATTAAAACTAAATTAATTGAAGCCATTCATTCAAAAATTGTGGTGATTTTTTAAAACAATGACTTATTAATAATGACAATTAATTCCCAGGATTGACTGAAATGGAACTGACCCAAAACTGTAGGGCACTACGTGAGAAGGACCACAATGTTCACATCTTTCGGGTCTGGGTCTGGGTCTGGGTCTGGGTCTGGGTCCGGTACTGGTGCTGTCTCAGACAGGTTGTATGTGGTTCTTGTTTGGTTGTGTGTGTGTGTGTGTGTGTGTGTGTTTGTTTGTTTGTTTGTTTGTTTGCCTGTGTCTACCCGACTCATTGGCTAAACATGTGAAATGCATTTCTGTTTTCCATGAAGCGTAAAATATCAGTGGTTATAAAAGTCTGAAAGAAGCAAAGAACCAGGATAAGAGGTGAGGCTTGAGAGATACACTGCATGGCAGACATGCCTTGAGGATAGACCGTATCTATAATGAACGTGGCAATCAGAATCCCCTTTCTTGAACCTTTTTGAACAAAAACATAGTGGTTACAATGATCATGAACACATTTTGGAGGTCAGCTCAAGGTTCACTTCACACGCTCAAATAGTATTACATAGCTCACCGGTCACGGTGGATTTGCTGAAACGGCAGAACTTTCCTCTTGTCAACAACGATTGGAACCTTGGGCCAAGTTGATAATCCACAAAACAAGCCTGGCTTTTAGGAATAGGATGGGGGGGGGAGTGATATTTTCACGGAAGAAAAAATAAAAGACTAACTCATACTGTCTTCAGCTTTAGGAACGATTTCAAAGCATCTCTTAGTCACAGACATGGCGGTACGTTTATCAGAATAAATGCCTCTCTCAATAGCCACATGTATACGAGCACGGATAACGTGGAATGACATGACTAACTGTACCATCGTGCTTCCAATATAATCGGCCACATATTTTTACTTTGATGGAACGAGAAGCCGGTTTTATCAGTGAGCGCGCTCTCCGTTTTAAAATGTCTTTATTGCCTTAACGGTGTTATTTATGAGTAAACACAGTCGCCGCGGAAACAGAGGCATGCCATAGAGCAGAGGCGCTGAAGTCTGGCCCCAGAGGCCGGTGGTCTTGCCACGTTAATTAATCAATTAATTAAAGCCACTGATTGGCCAGAGGTCAATCCCTGCCATGTATATATAGATCCTGCTCCAGCATCTGCAGTAAACTTAAGATTTAAGTTTCTGTCACTGGCAAGAAACAATGTTTTTTTTTTTTTGAATGGCATAACCAGAAGGGTCATAATTCATGGTCCAAGTTACTTGCTGGGAGGAAACCTTTAAACTCCAATAATTTTAAGTTCATACAACCATGCATGACCCTTTTACCCATGGGATTAAGTGCACCGCAGAGACTCCCCGGACCCTGCTTTTAGATTCCATTTGTCACGTGAGGGACACTTTTATGGGCCATTCGCAGGCGAGCAGTACAGGCGGGAACGCAGAGGGCCGAGACCACACGTCAAACGGACGTCACCCCGCCGCTGGGTGATTGTTCTCAAGCCCGCGAGGGTGAAGATGTTGACACTGCACAATGCCGGCTGAAGCTTCTCTTTATTGCTGTTATAGTTTTTTTTTGGTTGTCAGATAGCCGGTGTTCACATCCTCCCTCCCTCCCTCCTTCCTTCCATCCATCCATCCCTTCCGCGCGGCCCTAGCCGAAATCGATCGGCCGTCGCGGGGATTGAGGACGACGCGCCTCCTCCTCCTCCTCCCGGGTTTTTTCAGGATGACAGGACTCATCGTCGCTTCTGGGCGAGTTCACCCCCCCGGGGCGCCGCACCCGCATCGATCGTCTCCAAAGCGACTTCGCCGAGCGGGCCGCTCGGACGCAGGCCGACTAAAAACCACACGCGCAAACATCGGCAAACTTCCGACACGCGTCCAATAACCAGAACTTCATTCGGCTCTTTTAAATGGTAAATGGACTGCATTTATATAGCGCTTTTATCCAAAGCGCTTTACAGTTGATGCCTCTCATTCGCCAGAGCAGTTAGGGGTTAGGCGTATTGCTCAAGGACACTTCGACACGCCCAGGGCGGGGTTTGAACCGGCAAACCCTCCGACTGCCAGACAACCGGTCTTACCTCCTGAACTATGTCGCCCCCAAATTAATCCAAGTTTTTTTTTTCTTCTTCTTCTTCCACTTGTTGATGAGACAGATTGTTGTGATCAAAAGGCGGTTTTGATCCTCGCGTTACACAAAAGGCTCATCAGGATTTCTTTTTTTTTTTCATTGAGCTCTTCACATTTTAGCGGAAATGGGATTCTGAAGTTTGAAATCTCCTTCAGAGCTGGTGAAAAACTTTCGTCTGATCATGTCACTTCGATAATATGACATCTGAAATGGAGCTCAGGTTAAAAGAAAAACATGAACAGGGTCTCAAATTTGAAACAAGAACAAGGCAGAAGATACACATTACTAAGGATGGGGAAAAATGTTCTTCCACATTAAGATGATGGATGAAAACAGACTATACAGTACAGTCTGTAAGTATATGGGTAGTGACACTTTTTTTTTTACTCTGTACTGCTCATTGGATTTGAAACAAAGCAATGAAAGTGAAGTTAAAGTGCAGAATGTCCGCATATTTACTTCTATACTGAGTGATCTACATAGTCCCTTTATTTAAGGGGAGCAAGAGTAATTAGACAGAGTAACATGATCTTTTCTTTTGATGACTGGTGGAAGTCTGAGAGCCATAGACATCACCAGCCACCAAGTATCATTCCAGGTGATGCCCTGCCAATCATCTTCAGTTCCTGTTTTTTTTTTTGTTTTTTTTGGCGAAGGGAATTTGCATTCAGCCTTGTCTTCAGCAAATAAAATACATAGGCATTTGGATACAGGTCAGGTGATTGTCTTGCTCCGTCAAGAACATTACACTTTTTGACCTTGAAAAACTCCTTATTTGATTCAGCATGTCTGGGTTCATTGTCATGCTGCAAGGTGAAGCGCCATCCAATGAATTTTGAGCCACTTGGTTTGATCCCAGCAGATAAGATTTATGCTGTACAATTCAACCTGCTGCTGTCATTAGCAGTCACCTCATCAATAAAGACAAGTTCCTTTCCTTCTCTCTTTAAGGTAGTCTTTGACACATCTATGCATTCATCCTGAAGCGTGTTTCTGAACAGTTTGACAGTTGAAAAAGGTTGTTTTGAAAGTTGAAAAGTTTTTCTTTGCAATTGAACGTACGCCTCAGTCAATCACTACAGTGATCTTCCATGGCCAGGTTGTTGAGCTCACCAGTGAGTTCTTGCTTCTTATCAGTGTACCAGTAGTTGATTTTGACACACCCAGTGTTCTGCCTATCTCAGTTTATTCAGATTTTCACAGCCTCGTGATGGCCTGCTTTACTGCCATCGACACTTAACTGGTCAACAGACCCCAAATGCAAATGCCACACCTGTAAATTAATGCAATAGATTAATGTAAATCTGTGCCCATGCGCAGACAAGCATGCGCTGTGTTCCCCTCCAGAACATTTCGCTCGGATCACGAATGACTTATTTCCCGAAAGACGCGGCGAGAACACACAGGCCCCTCCACGCGTCTCTCTCCATCGCTGGCTCAGTGCCACAGTACGCACTCTTCGGCCGAAATGAAACCCCGCTGCTCTGCCACCTCACGCTTTTATCTAACCGTGAGGTGTGAAGTGAAGAGACGAGAGAGCGCTCTCACAACTTCTCTTTTTTTTGGGGGAGGGGAGGGGGGGACATCTATAATCCATTTTAGTAAATCTAGTTCAACAGTCTATCACATTTACAAGTAAGTGTTCGTCAGCGTCTCCTTCACGGGACGGGTGACGCCCTTGTCTCAAGGAACACTGTGTCCGCAATGGCCGCGGTGCATCATGGGAGTTTCCTGTCAGTCAGAGACAGAGAGGGAAAGACACGGGAAGCTCGAAATAGCCCACTCAAAGTCCCACTTCGACAGCGCGCGGTGCTGCCTACCTGGATTACAAGCATCCATAAAGCGAGCGTGTCAGTTAAAAAAAAACAAAAAACGATCGATCGCTCGTTTTAAACCCATTTTGTCCGCGGAACGACGGGCGACATCACTCAAGGCCTCCGCTCCGTCTGCGGCGCAGTTGTTCACTAACGAGGAACACGCAGCTGTGACGGGACCTTCCGAAAATATCCACTTTGCCGTTCGATTGTAAGGTGCGGTCTTCGGGTGCGGCGACATTAACCCAACTGAGTTGAACTGCAAATAAGCACCATTTAATGTGTCAGCCTCTGCAAATCATAGGACATTACATTATATTATATTATATTATATTATATTATATTATATTATATAAGCCAACACGTTGCATGTTCTCCCCTGTTTCCCTCCACAGTCCAAAGACATGCATGCTCGGCTAATGTGGCAGCCTAAATTGCCTGTGGGTGATGCTGTGTGTGTCGTTCAATGGGTTGGCGGCCTCTCCAGGGTGTATTCTTGCCTGTCGCCCAATGCTGGTATAGGGTAGGCTACACACACACACACACACACACTCACACAAGAATTTATTGCTATACTTGTGAGGACTTCCCATTGACTACATTCATTCCGTAACCTCTAACCCTAACCCCAACCACTACATGCCTAACCTTGTCCCTAACTTTAACCTAATTGTAACCCTAACCCTAACCCTAAGTCTTAACCCTAAAACAGCCTCTTGAACTTGTGGGGACCAGCAAATTTTCCTCATCTTTCTATCATTGTGGGGACATTTGGTTCTCAAAAAGATAGTAATACATGTCCACACACACACATACACACACATACTCACATTTTATATTTTATTTAATTTTAATTTGAAGTTTATGTACCCATGAGTGTCAGCCGAGAACTATAAAACTCATTTCCTTTTGGCGTTAAGAACCTGGGTAAGAAAGTGGCCTCGGGAACTCAAAGAAAGTTACAATATCCCATAAACCGATTAACAGAACGTCACTGGGAATACTGACAGTACTGCATAGTACTGCATATCGGCATTACCGCCACCTTTATTTCGATAACGTCACGGGATCTGTAATAGCCACATTGAGCCAAGGGCGAGGTCTGACATCCCGCCCAGATGACCGATTCCTTCAGGCTTTTGTTAATTAATTTTATTTTGCTGCTTTCAGCGGTTGTGCCAGCCGGTATTTGTTTCGCAGTATTGATAGCCCAGCATGTTCGGTATCCTAATCACGTAATCAGTGCTCTTGACAGCTATTTTCCCCAATTAATCCTGGCCCATGTGACAACTGAAAACACACACCCGATAATGTCAGACACGCACCTGCCGAAAACACCTTGAGAATTTAACTCTCCTACGTGGAGACAGTGAACTTTTTGGAGAGACTCAATCCTAACTCTTTTTTTTACTTTTATTTTTTTCTACTTAATTAGCATTTCATTCACGTTTCCCCTGTAACTTAGGGAAGGTGGGCTAATAAGCTGCAGGCTGCATGCGGAACATTTGATCTCGAACTTTGGACTTCCTTACAGAAACGCGTCACTCCTTACCCATTCACTTGAGAAATAATTACTACCGTTGCGGCCCCTGCACTGAACCGACAAGGCGCTTGGATAAATTATCATTTCCTTTTCCTCCACGGAAGAAAACTCCATGTGCCTTAGCCACTAGAGGGAGAAAAAGAAGGCGAAACGCCGAGAGAGCAGCCGAGATCCAATAGACCGTATTTTTTCCTGAAGACCTGTAATTTACCTTAGACTAGAAGTAGCGTCGGCTACTCTGTAAAGGAAGTGGTCGCTATACTGAACAGTACGTTTTTGCTGCATTTTCAAAGTTTTGGGGAAAAGGTCATGTCTGATGAAAATTAAGGAAAAATATTTTTGATCTTAAGGTAAGTGTCATATTCTGCTATAATGATTTCCTTTCGTTTTCAAAAGGTTATACAGCCTGCCTTTTTACAGTTCGGCTACCCAGATATCTTTCAAATATCAAATGTATTTCTTTAATTCGGCAAAATGCGATGTGCACAGAAATTGTGTTAAATTTAAGTCGTGACTGCTCAATCGCATAGCCTTATACTGCACTTACTTTACACCACCCCATAGTGGGCTTAATACAGAACGTCATTACTAATAATGTTATATTCAAGTGTAACTGTATAGTTTCTAACGCATAAGTTGTGTTGCTCAGTTGGTTGCTGTTGTGTCACTGATTTGTATTCACACCAGTTTCAGCGATAACTACGTATGTTTGACATGCATTAAGTTCACTTTCGTCAACAGATATTAAATCATTAATTAAGTGCTACATGAAGCCTACCTAATGTTCGTGTAATCCACAGGGAAACTTTAAAAGATACAGGGAACTCAAATACTCAACGTATGTAACGTGGTGCAGCCAATTTTATTGAGGGGACATTAAGACTTATTTAAATATTCATTAAAGTGTAGTATGCTATTTATGTACAATTTAGTGTCTGCAACACAAATACGACAAAATAAATGCTAGATGCTTTCTGTATTGTGCGCCCCAACAATATTCTAGAAGTAGGATACCAACCTTACAGATAAAGGTTTTGAGTAAGAATTCAGATTAAACTATTATTTTCCCATTTTGGAGAAGAAGAAAAAAAAAACACGACGAATAATTTCTTCAACAAAGATTCGAGTGAAGCAACCTCTTAGGAATAACAAGTAGCCTATAATGCGAAGATTATTAGCATCGTTTTTATTCCACTAGGATAAATTCAAGGTTTATTAGTCATAAGTGCGTGCACGTGTTGATGAACTGTACGCCTGTTCAATCAAGTAAATGTTTCAGCTACATTGATGTGCGCCACAGAAAGCTTAAATTCACTTAACGATAAAGTAGAGACGGGGAGGCGTATGTTTTTGAATTCAAATACATTTTTATATCTGGTGTATGGCATGGTTTATGCTGCATAAACGGGGCTAGTTACACTAATGTTTTTATGCACGTATTTTTTATCACAGATAAGATCAGGTCAATTTTATATTTATCACGTCTTTACTATGAACCGCCTCTCTTAGATTCCATGCACGTTTCCCCCCCCCCACTTGTTCAGAATTATAAAAGTTTGTACGTTTCTCGCGCAGGTGTGGACTCTTGTTTATTTCATAATGAAGAGCCTGATGCAAACCCTTGAGGGTCTATATGCTCCAATCAAAACTCCACCAATGCCCTGTGATCTCTGCCTACAGAAATCTTAAAGTGCTAAATAAAAATAAAAAATAAAAAATATATAAAAAGTAAAAAAAAAAAAAAAGTATACATATAGTTGAAGGAAACGGAAAAATAGCCAAGTCATGGATGATTCCAACAGCAGTAGCTTGGCGGCGGGCGTGGCATGCACGGTGAGCCTGGACCCCCTCTCCAAGAGCGCCCCGGACCCCTTCATGGGCAATTACGACGCGGACTACGAGGTGGCGCCGGACGAGCTGCCGGACACCACGCAGGGGCGCGCCTTTTTCGTGGCCACCATCGTGATCGGCGTGGTCCTCATCTGCATCATCCTGGTCTGCGGCGTGGGCAACTTCCTGTTCATCGCCACCCTGGCGCGCTACAAGAAGCTGAGGAACCTCACCAACCTCCTCATCGCCAACCTGGCCATCTCGGACTTCCTGGTGGCCATCGTGTGCTGCCCCTTCCTGGTGGATTACTACGTGGTGAAGCAGCTGTCCTGGGACCACGGGCTGGTGCTGTGCGCCTCCATAAACTACCTCAGGACCGTGTCACTGTACGTGTCCACCAATGCACTGCTGGCCATCGCTGTCGACAGGTGGGTCTGCACGCGCTTCAGCCAATCGGCTCCCAGCCTGCCCAATGATGGCATCGGCGTTTGTCCAGTCAGATCACTTTGTTGGGATATGAAGGCAGAGGTCTGCATCCTCACTGGCTCAATGCACTGATGGCACTGTTTGCCACAGAACGAAAGTCTTTCTTATGTGAGCATGGAAATGCATGGATGTTGTTTCTCATAACATTTATCAGATGGCTGTTGCCAGAGCAGTAGGCGACCTTCATTTTTCTGTTCATCTTTATTTTTTTGTCTTCTTCCCTCTATTTAAGTTCCCATATTGTCTCCAAATGCAGAATGCCAGATTTTTTTCTGTGTTCATCTTCTTCGCCGTTCAACCTCCTCTGTAAATTCGGGAGGGAGCAGACTAATGCACGCTATCCCTCAGAACACGTTGTGTGAATCTGCTGCTTCATATTGCTCGGCAGATAGATCACCAGTTAAACTCCTGCAGATGCGTCCGATCAGAACACTTCATGTGTACGCTTGTTGAGAGGCTGACCAGAGGGCGTTGCTGGCATGCAGCTAAAAGCAGACATCCCGCCGGCATTGTGGGTAATTAAGGAGCTAAGGCTAATTATGTAACAAATTTATGTGCCAACCTGCAAGTCTGCCGGTCACAGTGGGCACTGCCCCGGTCAGAATTCATTAGACCATGGGCCCCATCTATGTGCTATAAAAGTGCCTTAACAGGGTAAGCCACCCAGCACCACACTCAATTTTGTTATTTTATTTTTTTATTTAACCTTTAAACTTTTTTTCTCTTTTTGTTTATTTTTTAAAACGCAACTTACAACCGTTTTTAACGCTACACGACAAACTACAAATAAGATCAACAGGAGCACAAAATCCAAAAGTTATTTATTCTTTCCAAAACGCAAACGCACCATTCATCTCTCCATAATGAAAACATTGTGGAAATAAAAACCTGTATTGGTTCTGATTTGATGTTTGGGGCCTGGCCAACTCCCAGCAGACAGGCACGTCCACACAAAATTGCCAGGAAAGCACTACCACAACAAAAGGTCCAAAATAACCCTGCTTTACTAGAGCTTTCTCAGAGCATGTGCACAAAAGTACCCAACAGTCAGAGGTTGAGTGCTGTTTGATTGTAAGGTGCAGTCTATACAGACAGTTTAAAGCATTTTGTGCATCAGGTAGTTTTCGTTTGGTATTTTTTTATTTATTTATTTATTTATTTATTTATTTATATTCCTCTCTTTTTATCTTTATTTTTATTTACAATTATAATTTACAAAATGATGTAGTGAAGCCTCTGAGAGAGAGAGAGAGAGAGGGGGGTATAACAAAGACCAGAAAAAGCCAACTGCGCTGAAAAAAGTCTAAATAAAAAAGGAGGAAAGAAAGTAGATCAATATTGGTGATGGGGGATAGTCATCAATAGACATGCATAGACTGAACAACCAGAAGGGACAGACATAGCCAGACACGGACCAGACGTAGATGGGGCACATAATTTTATTTTTGTATTTATTTATTTTTAAGTATTGGCACCAAACATGGGATGGAATGTAATTCGGAACGTCTAATTAACTATTCGCAGCCGAGTTCACGCGAGTTCTCCATTGCTGAGCCCTGGGAGAGTACAGATATTCGCAGTTCCCCTCCCAGACACATGGTGTCGCCAGCCAGCCTCTTTCACACCGCAGCTCACCGCCAAGGTAGTGCAGAGCTGAGCTAGAGAAAGCCCATATGCGGATTTAGCACATAGTCCTAGTGCACCCTATCGACCAGAAGGGGTCGCTAGAGAGTGATGAAACGCAGACCCCTAACTAGTTGAACTGTCGCGGAACCCTGGGCAATGGCAATCACCAATTGCACATCGCCCTGTGGAGCTACTGGCTACAGTCAGCACTGGCACGGTCTGGATTTTTTCCAAGATCAAGATAATTTTTTAAAAGATCTTCCCCCATCCCCCCCCCCCCCCCATTTTCTGTCCATTTTGACTGACCAGATATATTGGCCAGCCACACTCATTGTTGCCACTGTGTGTTTTCACTGTCAGGTCCACAAGTTGAGTTCCGACAGACGTGAGTCAGAGGATGACCCTTCATGCAGAGCTTGAGCGAGCAGACTGTGGGGGTGAATGAGTCATCGGGGGGGGTGGGGGGGGGGTGGGACTGGCTGGTGAGCGATAAGACACGGTCGACCCGACAGACCGAATCCCTCCCTCCTCGCTCAGTGCTACCGTCACCCTGTGCATTGCCCTGTGGGAATACCTGCCACAATACGACCTGCCAAAGTCTGGATTCAATACCACACTGTGAGGCCCATCTACACACTGGAACCATGCCTCCATTTTGAGCCTTAGCCACAACAGGACGTCAGTTTATACCAATTATCTGTAATATACTGCACACGTCCTGTTGGTTAAATCAACGTGACATTTGACTTATGTATATATTCTGATATGCATGCATGGATGCATGAAAATACACTACAATTTAAGATGATGCATTTCTCTCCTGTTTTGCAAAAGAGCCAGACGGTATTACGATAAGACAGTCCATGCTGAAAATATTCTGCCTGGAAGTATAAATATTTCATGAAGTAGAGGTAACTAAGCCCAAAGCTACGCATTTTATTCCAAGGGGAGATGTCAATGACGATAAACCAACAAGAAACAATGGACTGTTGATGGTGCTTTAGCTGTAGCATTCAGAACAGGCGGACCCTAAACCGTGCTCAGATTTATGTCACTGGCCATGTGTTTGACAGTGAGCCAATGTGCCCTTTGCTTTAAAACATAGACACTTCATTTAAGAAGACCGTTGAAAGAGAGAATAACATATATCCGACTTCAGTTATGTGCTTGACAGTTTGAGAGCGTGTATATGTCAGACGGAGGGGGTTGGAGACTTTGAGCACAGCTTAGCAGTTAACATAAAATATAGCTTTTAAGTTCTGATTTCTTCCACTGGATTTTATAAAAATGCATTTCAAATTATTTCCATCTCTTGCTTTGTAGTGGCTCACTGACTCTACACTGTAGTGTCAATGTCTCAATCAAACAATTTTTTTTTTGTTTTTTTGTTTTAATTTTTTTTTTGTGCTGTTGCTTCCAAATAGTCATCTTAAAACCCTCTGTAGTTGTGTTCACAATCATAAACTGTGCATTTTGATTGTTTTCAAAGGTTTGTTTTCACACAGAGAAATTTACGCTCACACATCAGATGCTGTGCTCATTAGGGCTCTGTCCACACGTCTCAACACTCGAATCTCAGGTGACACTTGTGATGTATACCCATCGTCGTGGCCTCCCTTTGATAAAAAAAAAAAAAGTGTGATTAATCGTGGTGCCGCGCGGCGAATCGGTGATGTAAAAGTATTAGAATGCGTCACCGGTTTCTCCTCCAGAGTCCCGACTCCCGTTTCAGCTCCAGCCCCCCCCCCCCCCCCAGGCCTGATTGCAACCTTGGGACCCTGGCACGGCAGTCACATGATCGAGTCTTTGCATTTTCAGCTGAGCGCCGTTCGCTTTCCTCATGAGTTAAAATTCAGCGCTTGTCTGGGAGATGAGTTTCTCGGTTACACAGCTTTGGGATTTCCAGTGCACGGATAAGTGCGGTTGGGGGGGAATTCAGGAGAAACGTGCGAAAGCATCGAGCACATTGTGTCTGAACGCCAAACAGCTTCTGTGCGTTTCAAGAACGGCTCTGAAACCTCAAAATGTCAAATGATTTGCTGTCATTTTCGGATGGCTAATTATCGAACGAGCGATTGTTTGTAATAATAAATAATAAGAAAAACGAGATGAAGATTGTAGCGGAAGAAGCTCAGCATCTGAAAATGGGCGTCACTCAGGAGCTTTTCAGAAAATAATTTAATGTTGCTTTTGCTGTAGCTGGTTTATGTTTTTTTTTTTTCCACAAAGCCGTTCGATCTTTTGTTTCCAACAAATCATTTTCAGTTTATCCGGCCGTGCAGGAGGTTTATGACAATGCTTACCCTTGCTTTAGTTCAGCTTCAAAGGATACCAAATCAATAAACTTTCTAGCTTTTTTTAAAGTGGGTGTCATTATTGTTAGGGTGCAGAGCTCTTGTCTTACTTTTAGGGTATTCGAGGTTGCAGGGTATTCTGAGTAAAATTGGTACAACTAATGATCTTTGTTTAGACACTTTTTAATTTGAAGATGTGTCTTATCTGTCACCAAATTGCATCCTTTTCCTGGAAAGACACTTTTAAATCGATTTGTGAGAAGCTCTGTCGACTACCTCGTTTTAAAAATAATGTGCATCGTACGTGTTGGTATATCGCTGCGCTTGCCTTTCAGAACAAAACAACACCTGCAATCCGTTCCCCTAACGTGTGAAGTGAGATGTGAGCTTGTGGCAATGTAAGCATCAGGGGTGTAAATACTTGAAATCAGTATCATCAGGGGTGTTTATTATAATGTTTTTTTTTTTTAAGAATTGAATTATGCCCCTTATATTACCACTGTGCTACCTGTCAAAAGCAGACTAACCGCAAACATTTTCCCAGGGCACTTTTCCACAAGCCAGTGGCTTGGGTTTTCTTCATAATGTTGCTTAGGGTATTACAGGAGAGCTGATGTTGACTGATGTTGGGAGATTTATCTCTTAGCAATCACAGCTGGTAGCCAGTCAGAGGGCGATAGCATGTTGTTGATACTATAGGAACCAATCAGGCGTAACCCAAGAGATTCTGGCTGATTCAGACAGGGAAGCATCCAGGGTTAAATGTACTCTTACAGAGTACATATGGTCCCTGTTGGACTCACGTGATTAGAGTTGAATGAACACTGGACATCTTACTGTGGATCCATATTTATGAAGCGAGGTAGCTTTAGCAGAGTTCTTGAAGCATGACGTTTATATCAGCTTACCTGCATCAAATAATCTAGCATCTTCCTGTGATTTAAAATGAGATTGTTTTTAACAGTTCCCAGTACTGAGATAACGGTGTTCCCCTCCCACCACCCCCCCCACCCCTTACCCCCAGGTACATGGCCATAGTCCATCCTCTGAGGCCGCGCATGAAGTACCAGACGGCCTACTGCCTGATCACGGGGGTGTGGATCGTGCCTGTCCTCATCTCCATCCCCTCGGCCTACTTCGCCTCGGAGACCATGTACCCGCACGGCCCCACCCGCAGCAAGATCTTCTGCGCCCAGATCTGGCCCGTGGACCAGCAGCTCTACTACCGCTCCTACTTCCTGTTCGTCTTCGGCGTGGAGTTCGTGGGGCCCGTGCTGACCATGGCGCTGTGCTACGCCCGGATCTCGCGGGAGCTGTGGTTCAAGAGCGTGCCGGGCTTCCAGACGGAGCAGATCCGGAAGCGGCTGCGCTGCCGCAGGAAGACCGTGATGGTGCTCATCGGCATCCTCACCGCCTACTTCCTGTGCTGGGCGCCGTACTACGGCTTCGCCATCCTGCGCGACTTCCACCCCACCGTCATCTCCCGCCAGCGGCACTCGCTGGTGGCCTTCTACATCGTGGAGTGCATCGCCATGAGCAACAGCATGATCAACACGCTGTGCTTCGTCAGCGTCAAGAACAACACCGTCAAGCACCTGCGCAAGATCGTCCTGCTCCGCTGGAGGTCCAGCTACGCCCCGCCCGGCAAGGCCGCGGACGAGGCCGAGGGCCGGACGTCCTCCATGCGGGTGACGGAGGAGGTGGACTGCATACGTCTGCGGTAGGACGGGGGGGGGGGGGGGGGAGCTTGATCCCCATTTCCCCGACCCCCGCACTCTCTCTCCGACCTTTCGTACGAGGCAGAGACCGTTTCCTTACGCCGCAGGGAGACGAGGAGGACCGTGTCCGAATCAGCGCACTTGCCTCACTGTCGAGTTAAGCCGTTGAGGATGGACGTGTGAGAAAGTCGTTGAGTCATCGAAATTTTCTCTAAATGTAGTGTGCTCAAAATCCCAGGATGACGTGCTTATTTCCCGGGGTTTTTGCCGAGTGTGTTCGGGGAGCGTACGTCGCCGCCATTTTCCTTCAACAGCAGCGACAACAATGTGTGAGGGTGGCCGTGCAAGGGCGGAACCTCTTACGACACTTCCACACTACGACTGGAAAACACGAGAGAGGATATTTTTTCGCATACTGTCCATGGCATACTAAAACAGTACGTGCTAAAACAGTACGCGGTGCACAGACTTTGAGGACGCAGTGAGGTGGCTGATTCGGACACAGCCATGGTTTGACCTTATTGGGCAGCCAGTCCTCATGAAACAGTGCGGCCCTCGGTCCGGGGTACTGGAGGAGGACAAGGTGTCGGAGAGCGTATTACATCCTCGGGCCAGCAGGGGGCTGCAGGGTCTCCTCATTCTCCCTGTCACTCAGCGCTTAATTGGTCAATTAAACCATTTGATTGTGTTACCCAGTTAACTCTTCTCGCCTGGTTTCTTGGGCCGGAACTTGTTGTGGAAAACAAGTCACACCGTGCAACTCTCTAGGGCTGAGGATTGCAATGCTGTAGTATATCCTTAAAACAGGAAGTAACAAGTTTACACAGAGGACTTCAAACGAGATATCCGATTGGTGCTCGTAACCCACACGGTACTGCATTGTCAAACTAAACCATCGTCACTCCGAAAGACAGCGTTGGCGATATGGGTCGGTTCCGCGGGAAATTCCTGTTTGTTGGTGTATGTGCCGTTTGAATGTGAAATGCTACAGGTGTTTTAATTGTTCTGTTTGTGTTCTGCCTACCTGATAAACAAACAAATGAAAGTGGTGTTAAAATATTTTTTCGTTTTGTGATCATGGATTAAAGTGTAACTATTTGTATTTTTAACAATGCTGTTTAGAGAAAATTTGCATTCCAAGAATAAAGAGTATTGTATTGTACTTCAAAAATCTTAATGTTTCTTGTTTTTCTTCAAGGTTGATGATGAAGTATAAGAAAAGGCTGCTAATCTACACAGAGAGACATTTTATTTAACAACTTTTTTAATTTGATTTCAAGTCCTACAGCAACACTTCCTGTCCTGTTTCCCCACGTAATAGCCACAGTTCTACTGTGCCTAGCCTAAAATAACTGTTTCAGTTGTTTTTTAATGCTGCAGCCAGATGAGGTTGTAGTTGACAGGCATGTTCTTTGGAGTTTCTACGGCTCGGTTTTCCCCGTCTGGGTATGAGCAGAACGGAAAATATTTGAAAGACTACTCTGTGCCACAAGCTGTTTCATAACTAAACTGAAAAGAGATAATGGGACCTGGCAGTGGACATTCAGCAGATGACACGGCACTGCAAAGAATGTACGTCTGTTTCCGCGCCCAAACGATAGCTTCGCTCTTCAGGCTGATTTTAGTTGACCCCAGATGGTTAAATGGCAGACAAAGTCAGTTGTTTTAAGAAAAAAACATTTTGAACATTACATTCTTTGATGATTCCACCCACTTCTTTTAAAAAAAAATTTTTCCTGGGCCGTGTGCTTTTTTCCCCTTGCACTCCCTTTCTCTATGAAAATGGCCGTTGACTCCAAATGGCAGTTATGGAACTCAGGGCATGAACAGAGCCTCCTACTTTTGAGCTACCGGGCAGCAAAACAACCGTGATCCAGATCACTTTCATCAGGTGACTGCTTTTTCGGGGGTGTCCGTCGACAGGTTGCTCGAGGATTGGCTGAGGCCGCATATGAAAGGTCTTCCTCCATCTCTGCTGACTGTATGCAAGCCTGGAAGCAAGGCTTTCAGAGGGAAACCGTGGATGTCCACACTCTCCCAAATCGGCCTTGGGGGTTTGCCTAGCCTATGATTGAACACAGCTGCAACTGCAGGCCATTCCAAATTGGGGTTGAAATTGGACATGCTGAACCCCCGGTTTGGCCCCAAACTTATATTAAAAAAGAAATAGCAATACAGAAAGTGAGCATTTTTCTTGTCCGTAAACCGTATTACTTGCTTATGCTGAAGGTCCCTCGGGCTCGGTCAGAAATTGGAAAGTCAGCATTCCATTTTAGTGCCCCATCCTCCTGTAATGAGCTTCAAAAGTTGCTGAAAATCAGTTCTCTACCAACTCATGGGCAGTTTAGATCGCTGGTTTTGAACAATCCTGTCTCTGATTGATCTGTTTTTGATCTTACCTGTGCTTGATTTTATTTATTTTATTTTATTCTAGTTATTATCATTACACACTATGTTGGTTTTACTGTCGCTATATTCTGTGATATTTTATTATACTTAACTGTGCCTTAAATGTTTTTGTGATCTCGGGCTACATTGAAAATATGAGGGCCTGGCCCTCAATTTCTACCTTCGAGAATTAAATAAATGTTATGATGATGACGATGATGATGATGATGATGATTAGCCGACAATTCCTCTAGAAAAGGAAAGACGCGCGCGCGCTGGCTAACGCGTGCCCGTTAAAACGGCCGCTGGCCTCATGTGTAAGCATGCAGTCATCCGGCAGGGGATGTGACTTTGGGCGTGAGTTTGGGCGAATTTATGAGGGAAAGGCTGAACTGATATGACCAAGGGGGAGGCCTGCACGCAGGGATCCCTGAGCAGGGAAAAACGATAAAAGAGAAAGGAAATGAATCCCATTAGCCCGGGCGGCGATGTGACTGCATTAGAGTAATGCGCGTGTCAAAAAGGAAGCGGTGACGAAGAGGATGCTGGGAAGGAACAGGGGAGGCGGAGGTTGCACAGGCACAACCGAGAGAGAGAGAGAGAGAGAGAGAGACCTTGACCGTGTTTATCCCGATATAAGAGTACAGAAAGCTTCCGTAAATATTCTACATTAGAGAGAATGAAGAGCGAGGCGGGGGGGGGGGGTTAAGCAAAAGAAAAATGAGCAGTATTTTCCATTTCTGTAAGCTTCAGGCAAACTGGGAAGGTTTAGAAGGTTTAGGATGAACAGGATGAACAGAAACCGTAATCTTAAGCACTGCCGCTAACAGCTTAGATGGCACCGTCCCTCATTTAGATGTTGACGTAAACGAGAGTGACGTATGCCCACTCGCACGGTCGTAATTACTATAATTTACGAAATGCACACACGGCTAAGTGAAAAAATGATGCCGCTTTGAACGTCCCTTCTACGGACTGCTTAAATCGTACCTGTTAAAGTCAGAGCAGATGGGAAAACCTGCAAGCCTGAACAAAACAAAACATCTGCGTCGCGTGACATTTATTTTTTATTTGACTGCATTTTTATATAGCGCTTTTATCCAAAGCGCTTTACAACTGATGCCTCTCATTCACCCATTCACACACACACACACTCACACACCAACGGTGAAAGGCTGCCATGCAAGGTACCAGTCGGCTCATTGGAAGCAATTAGGGGTTTGGTGTCTTGCTCAGGGACACGTCGACACGCCCAGGGCAAGGGATCGAACCGGCAACCCTCCGACTGCCAGACAAATGCTCTTTTTATCAATTAAGCGTTTTGTGTTGGGCCAGTCGGGTGAATCGGTGGACAGAATCAATCTGTCTCATGTATAATGGCTGATGTATTTGATGTATTAGCGTATTAATCATGTGCACCGCTCTTCTGCGTTTTGACAGGAAGCTGTGCTCGATATCCTGGCGTCTCACTCATTGAAATTTCATGCATCGACAGGAGCGAAGCCGGCATCTACCCGAGCGAAATCATATTTTATCTCAACATCGAGGTTCATTTCACAAATAATGGAATGAATATACGACAATGGAAAACTGATGTACAAATTAAGTCAACCATGGCTCTTATCTTCCAGACTGGCGAAACTGAAATGGAAATTGAATGCTAATCATGTGGCTTGAGTTCCACAGCACAGCGGATAGCTTCATCTCAACCTGTTGCCAAGCAGATGGTTTAATGTCTTATTTATGAAGTTTCCCTATAATGGTGTTCTTCAGAACTCTGTTGGTGAAAAACCACCTCTACTTGCAAAACCCTGCCTCTACAAAAAGGAGAGTGAATGTATGAAAGAATATTTCACAGCAGTGTCATAGCTCTCATGGCAGTTTAGTTCTGTCATTGATTTCTTTAAAGCATGCTCTTTCAATCGTGCTGCAAACCTGTCAAAGTACATTCTCGACATCAAAACCAGACAAAAATCGAGCCATGAATACATTTCTTTTAAAGACATTTGCGTCTGCTGCAGATATCAATCATCCATGTGAGATCTTGACCCAAATCAGCCAATGTTCTCTTGTGCATCTTTTTTTAGATTACAGATAATCCATTTAAGCAGTGCTTCCAACTGCCTTATCGTTTTCTTTTTTTATTTTTAAAGAATAGTATCCATTACAAGAGTACTTTTTAACTGCCATTGAAATCATTCTGACAAATCCTGCAAGAGCTTTTGAAAGTAACAGTCACACAAAGAAAAAAGAACATGGCAGCGTAGTTTGTTAGGTAGGTCGTTTGCTGCACTTCATTTATTTTCTTGCCATTTTTCTCCCATTTTCTCCCCAATTTAATACCAATTCCCCCTGTGTATCACGGTCCTGGTCGATGCGCTATCCTTCTGTCGGTCTGGGGAGGGTGTCTCCTCCGATACATGTGGAGTCGCCAGCCGCTTCTTTTCACCTGACAGCGAGGAGTTTCACTGGGAGAGCGTAACGTGTGCGGAGGTTCACACTATCTCCCCCAGATCCCCTCCCTGCTGAACAGGCGCCCCGACCAACCAACCAACCAACTGCCCCGACCTGACCAGTCGCTAATGCAAGGATCAGGACTCATACCCTCACCGGCTTCCCATCCGCGGATTGTGTTCGTAGGAACGTCTGATCAAGCCGGAAGTACCACTGCCGGGGATTGAACCCACGTCTCTGCGGTGGTACACTACCCAGATGGCTGCACTTCATTTCTGATATTAATGTATCAGATGAAAATGATTTATTTCTCCTGATACATAAAATAAATAAATATCAGTCTTCTGGCCCAGAACAAACTGCTATGAATTACATATGTTTTCTCAGTAATCCTTCAAAGAAAATTGCCTCAACCCTACAGATCAATATTATATCAGATGGACACAGCTCTAAGCTTAAGCAATATATAAGGCTTGTATATAATTGTTTAAATACCCCTTCAGAGGGTTAGAGTCTGTCTGTTTACTATTTTCCATTGGGAAAGCAATTCATATTCATTATTCAGAGCCCTACAAATGCTCAGAATCCCAAAGAAGCATTTATGATTCATATACTAATGACTGTATTTTCTCTACTGCGCATCTCTCATAGTTCTTCTTGACATATTTGGATATTACAAATTTCATAATCTGCATCATTTGCGTGGATTGACAGAAACAAAGATAAACGTCAGTTTTAAAAAGCAACACTGCACAAAGTGATATTCAGTGATGTAAACTTGCACAGGGGTTGTTTTGTGGCTCATATAATGCGTAAGACTAAATTATTGTGAACTGAAATCACAGACTTCAAATCCAGGGGTCTAATACTAGCATTAACTCATTGTTAGTTTGTACTGTAAATTCAAACAGAAACCGTCCAGCGAATTCACTGTAATGCCCTCAGGCTGGTGTTATAATGTGCCCCTTAGGAGAACAAACCGCTACTCTAAGTCCTTCATTCCTTCCGCTATCAGGCTACTAAACACCGACAGTAGTCATTTTAAATGACTGTTACATTCTGTTTAATTTGGCTATTTACATAAACTATAACAAAATGTTTTATTTTATTTATTGCTGCTCGTTGTTTCCTTGTATCGACCCATGCATGTTGATCTGTAGCCTCTGACATATAACTACCTTGTCTGTGAGTTTTTGGAGTTGTGTGTATGGACTGGGTAAGCTGCAAATGAATTGCCCTTCTTGGGATCAATAAAGTTGTCTGAATCTGAATCTGAAGCAACCTGGGGCTGAATTACGAGCTTCAGAACATTCGTTTGCCGTAGAAACCGAAATAGGCAGAAGCGTTTTAGCTGTTGTTTAGCTCTCAGTCGGTGGTGTTTAAATGTAAAGGTTGCATACTTCCAGGGACCGCTGTGCAATGTAATTTCGAGGTGTAACTGTTTATGTACCTTTGGCTACTAGGGATGTTTTTTTTATTTATTATCTGCGCTCAGCTGGGATAAATAAGGATCTCTCACTGGGGTCGGAAATTACTTTTTTCAAATTTGTTTATACAAAACTATTCATTGAGGCACAGTGACCCATATTGCTCCAGGTAGAGACAACAAACACACATTTGTAAGCGACACACACACACACACACACAGACACACACACACAACAAAAACCCAGGAGAGCGGCGCATGTATGTGTATCATAAACTGGAAATACCTCGCAAAAATTCCACAGTCTGATTCTTTTCTCTTTCTCTCAACATCTGAAGTCTCCTCCAACCACATGCAGCAAATGTTCTACCTGAACAAAAAAATAAAAATAAAAGTTTTACTGAAAAATTTCTCATATGCAGTCTTGTAGATCTGCTGTGGTACTATATACGAGTTCACTCCTCTTGTGTACAGTCATTGCTCATGTTTGTGTGTCACCATTTTCTTTCTCAAGCATGTGACCCACAGAGATGTCAATTTGCATACGAGTATCCTCATCAGGATCCCATAGGCACTGTATTGGCACACTCAGCTGACTAAGCATGCAATTAGTGGTTAATTGTGACTCTCATTAACGCTACTAATTCTTCGCACAGAGGGAGAGGAAGGGAAGTAAACATGGAAGGAAGAACTATCGGAGTGAACAAGTGCACCAGTATCCACCTGCTGCAATGCATTCGTATTCTACAAACTGCGATTTACCGCATATGCATGCAAGCATGCACACAAACACACACACACACAAGCACACACTCAGAAGCACACACACAAGCACACACACACACAAGCACACAAACACACGCGCACACACGCACGCACACACACACACACGCATGCACACACAAGCACACAAACACGCGCACACACGCACGCATGCACACACAAGCGCACACACACACACAAACACACACGCACGCACACACACACACATGCATGCACACACACACACACACAGATTGACATCACATTACAGCACAGAACATCAGTTCTGGCCTGTGCGGCGGCCAGCAACAAACAGGCACCGTCTCTCAGCAGGGTGCAAGAGAGCTTTGCTCAGCGGGTAAATACCACGCATGATTTCACCGAAGCGTTTTCCTGAGAACAAACATTCCACTGAACCCCAATTACACGCATTTCTCAATACATGTGCCAGCCTCTCTGCTAAACAGCTTGGGCACAAACACATGCTGTGCGCTTGCAGGAGTTGTTTAAAAAAGATTTTTCTGCTGTCATTGTTGGTGTTTTTTTTTGTTGTTGTTGTTTTTTTTTTTTACAGCAGTGTCCAAGAGGGCCAAGTTGCGTTACACACAGTGCTGTCAACGAATACAACCTGGCAATGGGGCGTCCTTGAAATGAAGGTGGTTTGACAGTTATGATGTCAAAGCACATAATACACACTTAAAAAAGACATACAATCTGGCTCAGCATGCACACCGTGCAGTCTAAACAATACATAGAGACTGGGTCAAAAAAAAATAGCCAAAAGTACTGAGTATAAATCCAAGGAAGTTCACAACACCTTTGTCAGACGATGGATGCATAATCTATTCAAGCTTAGTAAAAGGAGACTTAGGGGTAGGAAAATGACAAGCATTGTTGGGCATGAATGGCCTGTTCTCGTCATTATATAACATTACGTTAAAAGAAACTGCGTCAGATGGCCACTGTGGAGCCGGGCGAAATGTAAATGTAAGTGGAAAAAAATGCAGTGACTCCACATATGCAATCAAAGTCTCATCTAACTCGTCCATAGAGCTTGATTAAGAGGGAGACGTCGCATTCAATATTCAACATCCACCAGAACAGAAGGGGGGCGGGACGCGGGGGGGTGAGGGGGCGGGGTGGTGTGGCGCTCAGATAGGGGCCTTCTATCCTGAACCAGTTAAGAAATACACCACAGCGCATCTCGAGAGGGGCTTCTCTCCGCTTGACATCGCTCAAGATTTGGTTAAGGCCTCATTAGTCGTCCTGGTACCCCGTAATTCTACAGAGGGAACTCTGACAATCAGGAGCCCCTCACGGGAAGGGGTTCTTCAGCAAGGGTCTCGCGACAAGCCAAGATTAAGCTGTTACTTGAAGTAGCACATGATTAATCAGAAATAACACTAAACCCGGGCGCAATACAGGCCGCTAAGGCCTGCGGTATCCGGATAGCATGCTGATTTGGTACGATCTAGAGTCTCTGTCAGGGTAGAGACACTCGCATTGAAGCTTCCCGGCATTTCACAAAGGAAGCACATTTATGTGACAATTTTAGCACAAGGTTTTCGGCTTCAAAGTTCAAATATGATTGTTTTCTTCCCCCTTTTCATTGCAGTTAAATCAAAATCACACATCATTTTATGTCGTTATCTGTCCTGGACAAGTTAGTGTGGTTTTATGAGTGAACTTTAGTGGGAATTGTTTGCTAGGGGACCAAAAAAACATGATGTCCCCGCCTGTATAAATTAAGCTACCTCAGAGTTGCTATGACAAACGACATGCTTTTTTTTTGCCGTTATATATTAACAGAATGCCATCTAAAGAAATAAAAAAAAGGGCTGGAACCCAGGGATGTTATGGAAAGGGCTTCAGGGGCTTCAGTTTTGGATTTTAGGGACACTAGATGGTGTTGAAAACCATCTACATGTCGTGTCCTTTTCGGGTGACCTTAGGCATTTTAATGGTGTTTAGTATTAGTGAAAGAAATTAAATGTACGCATCAATGTGTTTGTCTTTTTAAGTTAATTCAGCGTGTTTAATGTTAAATGTGCTCAGCTAATTTGCTTGTTGCGTTGACATAGCATCATCTTCTGGATGCCCCAAGCGATTAATGAAAAAGAAACAGCCACCTGGTCACAGACCATTTAAAGTGAGCATGCCAGATTGGTCTGTATATCAGGCTATTTGCTTTGTAAAAGCTTACTTGGGTGACAAACAAGAGACAAACAAAAGCCATTTTTCCTCTTTGACTTGGACGTTACCGCAAATCACTTCGTGGTAAGTCAATGTTTGCACACAGTCCTTTTTTTTCCAGAAATAAAGCCCATAATCTGAGACTGCCGCTGGTCTCATATTACTACAAGAAACAAGTTTCCTTGATTAACATTAGTACATTCTGAAAAAACTTCCGGACAAGCATTATAGGGCATTTACATTTACTGCCACAAATATTCTGCCCCTCTGTTACAATTATACTGACTAGGTCATATGACTGTAACATCGGACTGCTTGTACTTTGGTTGAATCCGACCCAATTAAGGTATGAATGAAAATGAAACAAGTAATGGCTAATGTCAACGCTGATTGAAGTTTGAAGAAAATTTCACAAATATATTTTCTGAATAAATGAGCAAAATCAAGAAACGGTTACATTAATACTCTTGACTCTCCCGTACAGCGGTACCACACTTGGGATTTGAACTGGCAACCCCTAAATAAAAAGCTGAGTTCCATATTCATTATACATCAACACTGCTGCATTTATATTAATATTATTAATATTTACATTATTATATAACTTTGCAAGTCAAAGGTCATCTTTGGTTCAGTCTATTGTGCATTAATTAATTTAGTGTCACGCATTTTGTGTGGACTTGCCTTTTCCAGTGGAAAATTTGGTATTAAATACGCTGACCTTTGAAATCCATGAGCTGTTACATTCAAAGTACCATGGCTTACCTTTGCGTGCATTGACTGTTTGCCTACTGGTGTTTCCCTCAGCCCTGCTGATGGTATTGAAAGTAATAGGATCATGTCTTCTCAAACTGCATAAGCTGTCAATTGTGCACCTTCTCCCCACAGAAACCTCCCTCGGGTGAAACGGTTTGCATTCGTTTATGGAGAAGAAATGGCTGCATGGTCCTATTTCAGGCCTATCTGTCTACGGATGAAAATGGCTGTATGGAAATTTACGGAGAAACATGTCTGCATCAGAGTTTCAAGTCTGTTTCTCGACACGTGGATTACGATGCCTTAATATATCTCCATGCGAATTGTCTGAGATTATATTTTTAAATCAGTATGGGTGTATGGAAACTGGATTTGGATACAAAAATACTATATAACAATCAGTGCGAGAAGGTGTGATTTGCGTATGCTACTTCTGACTTCATACTCTGCCAGTTGACTGGTCTGTAACTGTTAGCATAGCGGCCACAGCTACTTCATCAGTCAGTGAATCCTACCCAGTACATGTTTACATCACTTTAATCTTGTTGACCTTGCGCCTAGATGTCTTTTACAGTCTGGTCTGAATGTTGTTTATATTTCTGTAGGCCTACTGTACTGCGAACTGCTACAAGACCAGTTTCCTACAAGGAACAATACAGTGAACTGTAGTGAACTGAACTGAAATCTGCAGACACAGATTTGACATTTTTTTTCCAGGTGCACAGTTTCAAAAACTAATTTATAACTAGTTCTATTCACTAACGATAAGCAAGAATGTACGTGCACAATGCACCAATCGTTTCTGTGGACAGGCAATTTCAGATAAACAACTGAAAGAGAACAAACTGAGAATAAAGTGATGAGAATCATTTATATCAAGAGGGAACATCAACAATTACTTTATTTACGTACTTTATCTTCACAGGCAATGCATGTTTGTAAAGGACAGCGGTAAACCCTGGCAGCAAAGAATGTTTAATTACACTCAATGGGACAATTGCTTTGTAGCTCATATAAGCCATAGTCCAATAAAGTACAGAGCCGGTGGCTTTTCAAGAGTCGTTATATGAATGGCCAATAAATCAGCGCGAAGTCGTGGAACAGCCATCAATAGCTCAATTAGCTCTCGCTGGCGAACAATGCAATCGATAACATTATCAGAGGTGGCTTAAATTTTAAGAATCTAAGAGTTCTTCTTCGTCATTATGAGAGGACGTGGATGACACAGCAGGTCCAACACAAGAGATAAAAGTGATTTGTTCTTTCTGGGGGAGGGAGGTTAAGCGGCAGAATCATCAGAGAATCTGTGCACTTGTCCTTCGCTAATTAACGTCCACGGAGCATGCAAAGTAAACAAACTGAACCGCTGCGTAACTGGAGCAGAGCAAAGCCAATTTAATATGCGACGCAAAAGCAAACACAAAATCTTCAGTCTGCCAAAAAGTTCTCTCGTGTGAGGAAACGGGAGGATTTTAGGAAAACAGATATTCTTTCTCAACGGATAATTATAAGAAATGATCCTGGAGAAGTCACCACATGCACCACATTTTCTGCTAACTTACACGACTTTAAATGGTCTTGCTCCAGATTAACTTAGCGGTCAGCCTGTCCCTTACTCTCCCACACAACTGCTTTGTTCACAAGGTGCTGGCCAATTAAAAGTTTCAAGAACAGCTAAAAGAACAGCTAAAATTACAAAAAATAATAAGTTCCTTTTTTATGTAATAATCTCCCTTTTCATATGCATGTATCAGGGACACCCTCTATTTTTAAGCATATGCTCAAAACTTATGTTACATTCATACCTCAGATACCTTGGACCTATTCTTAAAGAAGTGTGAGAATGGTAGATCAGTGACATAGAACTGTTAGATCATGTTGTTCCACTGTTGTGTAGTATCGTTTGGTTGTTCAATTGTTGTGTTATATCATTTGTTCGTTCCATTGCTTTGGTGTATCAGTTGGTTGTTCAAATGCTGTGCTGTATCATGGTTGTTCCACTGTTGTGTAATATTGTTTTGTTACTTGGTTATTCCCTTCTTAAACCCTTTAGATGCTGTAATATTGCCTTTTGAGTATTTTGCAGTGTCTATACTCACTGCAAAAAAAAAACCCTTGTCACAAAGTGTTAGAACACATTTTAGCAAATTGTTTTTTCATGACAAATCGCTTTTAATACTACAGCTCCGAAATGGTCTCCGAGATAACATATCGCTGCATGTTCCGAAATCCCAGAGCCACAACGAAACTTTTATACGGTTTAAACGTCCTGGTTTTTACGATGTTTTATTCAGACGTCGCACTAAAAATCATGGCCAGGTTTCACTTCTTTGGCTTTAAAGAAGGCCCCCAATAAATCAGCAAGCAATTCCCACTCTAGGCACAAACAAGATAATGATCATGCATTAACCTTTAACACAAGAGAACGAGCGTCCACTGAAAAGCAAGAGCTGAGGAACAGTGTGCAGCATTTATCAGGGCAGGTTCACATCTTTATGAATACTGCAGGTACGTACACTGGCCCAGCTAACACAAAATGTCCTCACAAAACGTACGATCATATCATATCTGATCGTAAACTGTGTGCAAGAACACATGAACAGGACTGTGCAGAAACGTTACAAATAGGTAGCATTCATCATCACATACACCTGGGACAGGCACAAAATTAGATGTCTGCACGTGTCACAAATCCCATACTGGTTTTTCGTAGGAACATTTTTAAGTAAGAAAGAATAATTTAAGAAAAGTTTCGTTAATGAGGCCAAATGTTGATGCCAATGTTACAACATTGACAAAACATTCCAGTAACACTGTGACAACATTCTGCGTTAGCTGGGGAGTGGGGGGGGGGGGGGGGGTAGGTAACTTTGAGCCAAGTAACATGGTGCCATGTCTGCTAAGTGATTGCAATGTAATGTACTGAGGGCAGAATGTTTGTTTTAGTAAAGTGTAATGTCACATGAAGGTGTTGTAGTGGCGGACTGCGTGGAGGGGGTCTGCCATACAGATGAGGCGCTAAATTGTTATGTACGCTTAAAATACCAAAGTGCAACCAAATTCTCCTTCGTTTATCACTTTCTTCATGAAATTATTCGGTCATTTCCCCCAATGAAAACTGTTTAGTGTTGAGAGACAGTATCATTACTACATAGTTGTAATACTCTAGTATTATTATTATTATTTTATTTACTAAATTTGACTATTCCTTAATGTTTAAAAAAACCAAATCAGCCACGTCTGAAATTTGAAGTTCAAATTACAATGAGTTGACTGGGTGGTGGTTTGCGTTTCTAACAAAAAAATAAATAAATAAAGAATCAGTTGCAAAAAGTTGTCAAAACTAAAACGACAAAATTGGGTTAAGAAAACAAAATGTTTAACCCCCGGGAAAGCAAATAAAAGCATCGGAAAGGTGATGGAGATTCATAGAATTTCATCATTTATTTTCTGAGAAAACCCAAAGAATTTATGGTACGCTGTCTTTGATTTGTTTGCTGGCTTTACAAAAAAAAAAAAAAAAAAAGATTTTCCGTTACCTCTCGTGCAAAGCCCCTTCGCTAGCGCGAAAACGGCAAGCCCAGAAATCCAACCCTCAGCCGAGGAAACCGATCGCACCCTCGCCTGCTCTCTGCAGTGGCGAGGACATCACGTTCTGTAACGGAGTCATGTGACACTGCCTGCCAGCTCACATCTCCGTACTCGCAAATCTGAAAATGTGATTCTGCTCCGTTCGAATTACACATAACAATTCCTACACAAATTAAGGCAGTTTTCTTTTTTTTTAATACGTTTATTTATTTTTTTATTAAGCATTCTGGCCAGATGGTATGAAATAACACGGAATGCTAAGCCAGTCACAAACACACGCATGTGCTGCTCAGTGTTCATATGCTAGTCTGCGATGTATTCGTTACCCTGGTGAATACCCTAAGCAATATTATGCCTGAGAAGAGTATGTGCTGCACACTAAGAAACCTTCAAACCACATAAGAGAAGTCATTTAAATGAAGAAAAGGGCAGTGCAGAATGTCAATGGGATTCCCGAGCCCGGTTATTAAAGTTCTAGAGGCCAGGTGGTCTCCTTGTTTACATTGTGACTCTGCGCTTAATTGACCAATTAAAGCGCTCGATTACAGGATTAACTCGCCTAACAAGGCTTCTTGTCTGGGTTCTGAGTTTTGGTCGATTTTAAGGTGAAGCCAAAAGCCAGCCAAACCCTGATAGCTCTGCTCTACCCGGATCTATGGAATCAGACAAGGCCGAATTATGACCGCTACTTCACAAGTTTAAATGATTTCTCTCAAATTTGGTTTCTGAAACTATTTCCCTCCCTGTTATAAGGAAATAATATATAAAAAAAATAGATAACAGGAAGTTCTATAACATCCTAGACCCACGTGAGCTATTGAGAGCAGTGAGCATGTTGTCGTGGTGTGCAGACTGCATTAATTTCTCTCCCCAGACTGTTTTCCTGCACCTCCTTAAGCGACTGGATGCGTGTGCAGACCCTTCTGTAAAAATCCTTTTGCCATCCTCGCTGCACCTCCTTACTCAGGGAAGAGTCCGCTAAGAGCAGAACAGCACGTTCTCCGTTTCGAAAGGACATTTGCGATTAACCTTTCGGAGGAGGGAAGGCGGGGAGCCTAAAACACAGTTATCTTGCTGGAGGGAAACCCGTCACTTTGCAGGGTCAGGGAAATAAACGAGCTCGGCCAAGGCTGATTAATCGAACTCCGATAAGTCCACAGCAGAGGATTCAGGAGAGGTCCTCGCTAGGCCAGCCCTTTCTGAAAATCCCCTTCGAACAAACAGATCCCAGCAGCAAGTAAACTCAGACCGATGGCCACGTTACATTCTGAATAATTTTGCTTGATTTCAAGCTTCTTCTCCTCACAGTAGTTTAAAAAACACCAGTAATGTTTATTGCTAAGATGAAGCTGTTCAGTCTCTTTAACTGAATGCACAAAATATGATACATATTTACAAGTTTCAGTTCATTTGAACTACAATGCCGGTTAGTTACATCCACGAGATCGCTGAGATAAAGCAGAGCAGCTGTGTGTGTGTGTGTGTGTGTGTGTTTGCATGTGAGTGTGTGTGCACATGTGTGTATGCATGAACGTGTGTGCCTGCATGCATGTGTGTGTGTGTGTGTGTGTGCGTGCGTGTAGGTGTGTCTGTGTGCGTGTGTGTGTATATACGTGTGTGTGAAATGTGTGTATGTGTGTGTGCGTGTGTGTATATGTGTTTTGTGTGTGTGTGTGTGTGTGTGTGTGTTAGTCTCATCTTTTCCTCTTCAGGAAGGCCTTGGCCTCTTTCTTCAGCCTCTGAACATCCTCATCCTCTGATTCGGGCGGGACGTAATCCGAGTCTTCGTCCAGGTCCCCGCTGTCATCGTTAATGAAGCTGTCATCGTCCCCCTCATCTTCCTCGCCGTCGTCTTCATCATCCAAGCGAGCCTTTTTACCTACAGTTAAATGTAATGTAATCATGTTGTTTGAGCCGTTTATGGTTTCTGGTAGCCCTTGAGAGAACATTAACTTTGGTATTCTCCTACAATCACGCGTCTGTGGTTTTCTTCTTATTATTATTATTTTAAAATCTGACTGTAATGAGCAAGAATCAGCATGCACTCACAAAGGTCTAATATCTATCAGGCATTGTTCCACGATGTAAAAACTGCGCTTGCTTCACTGACACCTGCTTCCCAGTTTGCAGCTATAAATATGCATGAGTTTCGGAGATGGAACTTTTTTTTTTTAATGATACATTTTTAATAATGTCACGACAACAGCAAGACCCAAGAGCCGAAGCGGCCTTTTCCCGTCCCCCGCTAATGGGCCCGCGTAGCCGAAGAGCGGAGCGCCGATCCTCACCTCGCACCGCGCAGGTGTCAGCGCTTCCAATTAAGCTACGCCCGCCAGAAACCTGCCGGGGCCAGCTAACGGCCGGCGGCGTCTGGCCGCGGTGCGCCACGTCCTGTACGCCACTCCTAAGCCTTCTGATGACGTCCATTTTTTAATTATTCCTCCACGGGGGAAAGCGCAAGGAACACGCAAACCCAGGACGCCGTGCCACGCGATGACTCACGCGCGCGCCTCACCAGCGGGAAGGGAAAAGGGGGGAAACGCGGCCGGCTCGGGAGGCGAGCGATAAATCACCTCGTAATTCGTTGAGACGAAAGAAAAGGTCAGCCGGTCTCCAAATCCGGTCTGCCACTCCCGTCGGACGACAGCGCGAGAGGAGGCTGGGAGTAAATCGCGTTAGGGGATATCGATCCTATCCCGCGAAGTTCCCCTCGGCCCGTTCGTAAACAGGGAGTCGCCGTGCCCCAGGGCAGTGCGGGACGGGGGTTTGGACCGAAACTGGTCCTGGTCCTGGTTCGCTGCGGTCGCAGTACGGAGACAGGGGGCGGGTCTCAAAGCAGCCCAACCTCATCGAAAAGCTTAGGGACGTTACTCACCATGCATGACACAGCGTAGCAGGTACATAAAAAGCTAGTACAGACAAGGTCCTGCTTACAGCAAATCCAACAGGTGTTGGAGTGTACTGGGAGTTTGAAATAAACTCATAAGTAAAGAAGAGTTATACCCAGGAAGGCCACCAGGGACTTTGGGCCCCATGAGAAGATTTCACTGGGGACCCCAATAATATTTTTAATGTTTTCAGGGCCCCGGGTTATGCTGAGATGAGAAACGGGAAGCGTACCTGGATCCTGGGTGTGCTTGTATTCCTTTTTGTGCTGCGGATTTTTCCTGAAAGACAAATGAGAAATTATATGTTTACAGCCACCGGAACAAACACGAGGCGCGTGGGCGACAGGAAGTAAAGCTCAATCAGAGAATCTCAACCTTGAAGAGCCTATATTCAATCGACCCAATCCCCCACTGCCTGATAAGTGGTACTCCAATTAAACAGTGTGACAGGCTAGGATGACAGGGTACTCATTTCTCTCAAAATAGTGCATATGTATCTGGGTTGGTAGATGTCAAAAAATCCATTGTGGGCAAAATCCTAACTGTAACTGTCTATGCAAACAGCTTCAGTGCAGTGTAATGCACATACGCTACAAGGGCCAAAAGTATGTGGACACCTGACATCCAGCATCTCATCTAAACTGATGGGCATTAATATGGAGTCGGTTCCACCCTTTGCTGCTATAACAATCTCCACTCATCTGGGCAAGCCTTATACTAGATGTTTGGAGCACCGCTGCAGGGATTTGCTTCCTTTCTTGCCAGAAGAGCGTTAGTGAGATCGGGCACTGATTGGGGAGATTAGGCCTGACTCGTAGTTGGGATTTCCAATTGATGGATGGGGTTGGGGTCATGACTCTGAGAGAGGCCAGTCAAGTTGTTCCATACCTATCTCAACAAAACCAGATACCTTTATGTCATATAGAGTATTTCTGTTTGCCACATATTGTAGACCCACTTTTTTCCTCACTGGCACTTGGTGGTGACCGCTGTTGTACATCCTTGAGTTGCACTATGTGCTGCTTGAAAAGTAAGCTCCAGTTGAAAATGAAAGGCAAACACGCATTTTTTTTATTTAGCGCATCTGACACGACGATGTGCAATCACCCCATAAACCTCAGGTGTCTGTCAGTCACAAAGCAAAACGACACAACAGTGTTCCCATGGCAACACATCATTGTTTGAGGGGGAAAAAAACCTCAGAACAGAACCCTATAATTACGCGGTCTTGACTTGATCATTACTGACCCAAAGCAGAGGTATCATCTGTTTTGTACATTCTCTGGCTGATCTATCCAGGGCTCATGGTGGCGAAATTGCCGTAAAAGACACAGAAACACAATGGAGAGCCAATAATCCCTGACCCCCACGGCACTCAACAACACAAAGACTCTCGCACGTAGACGGCTCATCTCGGCAGTCGCTCCTCCGTAAACGAAAAGCTTTTAATGCAGCGCGTCGGCCCTACGCCGCGACTATTGCGGCGTTTTCGAAGCGATGAAAGTCTCTCCTCTTTTTTCCCATCCGCCTTGCTGCCGATGCTCAGTGACTGAGCTGGTAAAAAAAAATCTCCGAGCCGGTGTGACGGGAGGAGATGGGAGCCCCGTCCTGCGGGTGGTCCACACTGACCCGGCTTTCTGGCCTCTGCGCTCTGCCTGTAAATACTGAAGGACTTGCCGTCCGGGTCAAATTGACCCGTTCGAAACTTTTAGTAAAAGAGGAATGACACTTCTGACGGAGAAATTCCACAACTAGTAGGCCTAACTAAACCAGCGTACATTTGGTTCCTGTTTTGCGTTTCTATTCATCGTCTGTATTTATTTGTATGTATTTTTTCATCATCAAGACAACGATGGAAAATAATTGAATGTCAGTTCAATATCAATAATCTACTGCATGAAAACCTTGATTCATTTTAATTTTTCACATGATTTATGCCGCCCATGCCTTATGGTGGATCTTTTATATAAATCAAATCTTTATCACAATAAAATGACACTTCCATTGTGAAATGTGATATGGCAGAGGTTAATTTAAATTTCTATAAATGTGCTACTCAGCAGGGTAAAAAGCTCATCTTGTGAGTTTTATTTGTTTTCGTAACCCTGCAGTTATGAAACCAGAAAAGTAATCATAATCATAATTGAAGTCAACTGCCACACATCTATTGCAGAAAAAGAAAAAAAAAATCAATTATGACGTGTGCTTTGTAGTAAAAATAAGTGGTGTAGAGGAAATCGAGTCTCTCTAGCCTGTGAAGGAAGAAACAGTTATTCACTGATGTATCACTGACTGACAGGATGCTTGTACACAAAAAATATTGATTTAGGGCTTAAAATTCAATGAATGGGCTTTATCAAAGGGGGTCTGGCAAAGGGTGGGTTCAAGTTCCTTGGAATGAGAATGCAGAAGTTAAAGTGAGAAATTCAATCATTTAGAGAAATGATCTTCATGCTTCTTATCAGCTGAACAGCCTGTTCTCATTGGTAAAATGCATTTATGCGGTCATCCATCAGCTGCCATTAAAGAAAAGAGAAAAACTAATAAGACTGATTCATCACACTGCAAACAGGAAAATTAAATAGAAAAAACTAAACGCTTAAAGGACAACATTTCTCTCTGTTTTTCTCATTCCATTGGCTCTTTAACCCTTTAAGGTGTGAGATCTGGATGTTCTAGCTGAACATTCAAATGCTGAAGTAACAATTACTGCTGGTAATTGAACAGAGTTCTAGAACAAGTTATAGATAATGGATGGATGGATGGATGGAGAGTTCTAGAACACTGACTCAGAATTTTGAGGAGAAAAAAAAACTCCAAAAAGCTTACTCTTCAAAGGGTTAAAATAGTCCTGTCTCTGTGACAGTTAATTTTAATAAAAACACATTGTCAGCTTAGAAAAATGGCAAGTTACTCTTGCACACTAAGCACCGTCTGACATAAGTAATTCATTAAGACCTGCTAAATCTAGGCATGCTCTTAAAAGTATTGATATCAAAATGAGGCCAAGTTTCAACAAACAATATTGGCTATCTTAGCTTACACAAATTAAACAAGCTCTATTGTGAAGCAATGCTTTCCAAAATTATTCCATGTAACTTGGCCCTGTATTTTTCTTGTAGAATAAATTGTAGAAGAAATTGTAATTTCTTCTACAATTTATTATTTTAAATTGTAGAATAAATTATACTATTGTACTTATTTGGCTAAACTTTATCTGACCCACAAACATACAGCACTTTAATGGAGCAAACATTTATCTGAATAGGTTTGTAAGATTCAATATTTAGTTAATAAGCCTAAATATTCATAATTTTATCTATATTTATTTATTAATTCACCCCCCCCCCCCTTATCTTTCTCCAGTGAAGTTTTTTTAATAAACGCCTGTTTGTGAATGAAAGTTAAATGCCGCTAGAAAGATTCCCCCATGGGGATAACAAAGTATTCTATATATTTAGCTATCTGTGTACAGTGTTATCTATCTGGTTAGCTAATCTGGTACAGGCAATGCTATATTGCTTTTAAAGGTACAAGCTAAACGCCTTCAGAAGAATCATCAGATGGCCTCTGACTGGCCTGCTCCTAGGAGTAACCATAGCAACAGGTCATAACGGTTGATTCGCAAAACCAATAGCTGAGGTTAAAAAGGGCGGCCTATCTGGTGAATATCTTAGTTGCAAAAAGTAACATATAGGTAAGAATTGTATGTGTTTAGGGGTCTTGTGTTTATTAAAGTTTGTAAATATTCACGTTGTCGGCGGAAGTCGTACATAGCAGCCATTTGTAAGCAGGGATTGGTGAACTGCAGTGTCAATCATAATTTTCTGACGGTTAATCGGCTACTTTCATCAGATGTTGTTTCTGGCAGATGCAGCTAAATGTCTGGTGGGGAGAATTATTGATTGCAAGACTCAGCGGGAAAAGGAAGAAGGAAAAAGCAAGTTTGGGGCTCTATCGTGCAGACGTGTGGCATCGTTTTGCATCGGAATTCTGTGTTTACAGAAGGCACAGAAGTTAATGTTCTCAAGCCTTCCAAATAAGGAAGTCCAACTTCCATCAACAAGAATCCTCTCCCCACTGCCTTCTGCATTAGAACGTTCTGCTGACAGAGCGAGCACCGAGAAGAAAACCGGAATTCGATGACGGCAACTCGGAATATTGCAAAGAATTTTTAATTTAAAAAAAAATTTTTTTTCAACGAATCCATTTTAGCTGGAAATAAAAGAGAGGCCTCAGCCGTCATTATTATCCTGAGCGGGGATCATGAAAGGACGCCATGACACGCGTTTAAAAGAGTAACTACAGGCACCCTATTAAGAGAGGAGAAAGGGGCCGCAATTAAGAGCTGAGGAAGGAAGTGATAAGTGGCTCCTGTTAGCGTGGGGGCTGGGGGAGGGAGAGGGGGTGACAGGACTTATTCTTTGAAGGACGCGTTCGGGTTTCCGCCATTTGCTCTCGACATCAAACCCTTGAAGGCGAATGGCAGGTTCGCCCAGTGCTGACCTGACCCCGTACGGTCAGCCTGTTGAATGGGATGAGTCAATGAGGCTGTTCTTACAATTCAAAACGCAATCATTATGGGGGGGGGGGTGGGGGGGTTTGGGGGGGGTGGGGGGACACACTGACGTATTACATTTGGAGTGCGCTGCTTTCAGAGGAACAGGATAAAAGGAGGCCGGGGGGAGGGGGGCAAACATCCATCCATGTGCCTACGTGAGTGTCAGCAGCTCCCCCCTCTGCATTCGCTTTCGCAATCCCTATTTCTCCCTATCCTCCATCAGCAACCTCGCCTAGGGGGGCAGAGAGTAGCCGTAGTCGAGTCTGGGCTAGACTACAGAACACAACGGAGTGCCTCGGGCCTTCGAACAGCCTCATCCCATAGGCTCGCCTGCCGATTGGCTCCCGCCCGCTGGGTACACACCTGGCCAGACTGCCCGGTTACCTGACTGGGGGGTAACCTAGCAACAGTGCGCAGGGCCGGGAGGCCTACCTGTAGCAGGAAGTTCCGTAAGGACACTCCGGCCTGTCGTCATCTTCCTCTTTCTCCTCCTCATCTTCTTCCTCCTGGTAGTCGCTATCGCCTGGGTGGCTGCTCTCCTTGAAATGAACCGGGTTTTTCCTGACAAAACCGGAGAATCTTATTTATTTTTAAGTATAATTGACAAATAAAAATTGCATCAGCTCTACTTACGACTCACCTTAAGAATTTGGATAAAGAGGAAAAAAAATCAATGTTTTTTTTCACAGCGATTGACCCTCCCATGAGCAAATGTGAAATGCTTGTTTCGTAAGCTCCTTAAGCTGTTCAAGGACTCAACAACAGAAAATGCGATAAATAAAATTCTGAATCTCATGCCACAAGAGAAAAAAATCATGGAGTTCAAATGTTCTGAACTCAGCTATAAAGACACTGAAGTCTTAAACAAAGTCAACAATAAAGTCAAGCAAGATCATGTATTATTATCATGTATTAAACATTCTGTTCCTCTGACATTAGGCTTTTCCAAAATAAACAGTAACAGTTTTTCTGACATTCTGTTTGCAATTCTATCACTTTTAAAAGTCCAGCCAGCGAGCCGTTCCAAGTAAAGATCACGACTTCAATCAAACAACCCTGTTTTTAAATTTGCGTTAAACTTGACAGCGTTGCGCGAACCAAACAAGCGAGAACAAAACAAGGCGGAGGAGGAGGCGAAGACCCGACCAGGGCACGGCGGGAGAGAAACTCGCCGGCGAACTGCGAGCGGGACCCGACGCGCGGTTGGCGCGGAAACTGTGAAGCCGCTAACGCTCGGCTAGCTCAGCCATTCGGTTTGACTGAAGCTGCCGCAGGCGCTGCTAGCGACGCCGCTGAAGTGCCGTTTGCTTCTCACTGGCTCGGACGCCGCGATGCTGCTCGCGGTTAGCGCCCGCTACCGGCCCGTGGGTTCCTAGCGAGCGCACCTAACTGCCCCCGACAGTCTGCCAGGGCACACGCCAGCACCTGTTCCATTTTAAGCGCCATTTGCTGAAATGACCGAAACTCAAATTAGCGATGCTGCCAGCCGTTAGAGCCCGCTACCGGTCTGTGGGTTCCTGGCGAGCGCACCTAACTGCCCCCGACAGTTTTCTAGGGCATGCGCCACCACCTGTCCGATTTTAAGCGCCATTTGGTGAAATGACCAAAACTCAATCTAGCTCAGCCCCGAATTTTTGCCGGCATCTAAAGGGTTAATTGGGTTAACTGTACCTGTAGCAGTCCTTCCCATAGGGGCAGGGGGGTCTGGGCGGGGCCTTGGCTTTGGCCTGGGAGGGGCCCGCCCTGCCGGTCGACCCCGCCCCTTCTGCGCTGCCCACTTCCTGTCCTCCCCCCGGCGTCTCTCCGTCCTGAGACAGGCTCTCCTTCTCCCTTCTGCCCGTCACATCCGCTCCTCTCTTCCCCTCCGGAGGTCCGGCCTTGGGGGCGCGTCCGCCATTTCTGCTCCCCTCCCCTTTCTCCGTGTCGGACCCCCGGCCCGCGTAGTCCGACGCCTCCCCCGACGCGTCGTTGCTGAGCCCCCTGGGCCGCCTGGTCACCGCTTCTGCTGACGATGCCTGCTGAAAAGCATCATTAACCCTTTGATCACAAATGATTGATTAGAGTGTTCTTAACTGAACATTCTAACGCTGATGTCACAATCACTGCCGGTAACTGAAACCAATGGAGTTCTGGAACACTGACTTAGAATTCTGAAAAAAAAAAAAAAAAACATTCCCAAAAACATACTCTTCAAAGGGTTAGAATCCCAGCCCTCTTGGCATTACCCATGCTCACACACGGGACAAATCAAACGCAAACACTCTCACCGTTACTGACCGTTAGCAGACTTTAGCCTAGGTTTTTCCCTGCAGCATGATCCCATATCTCCTACTGTTATCTAGACTCTACTGCTGAAGAGGATGCAGTCTGTTGGAGGTAATTAGCCTGCTTAGCATACCTTTGCTCCCACAGTATCTGGCCAGTATACAGTCAAGTTCACAGGCTCACTCTAAACTTCAAAAAAATGCTAATAATTATATCGAGAAAATCTGAGTGAGCCTTTGCTCACACAGTATCTGGCCAGTATACAGTCCATTTCAAAGGCTCACTCTAAACTTCTAAAAAGTGGTAATAATTATATTGAGAAAATCTGAGTTTAAATAAAAGGGGAAAAAAATCTATTTTATCCCTATTACAATTCTGGGAGTGTCTGACAACTAAAACCCTCCCTCATTGGTCGAAGATATGACCCCCCCAGGGGACGCCCGACCCAGGTGTGGTCAGGATTTAAGGTCTGCGTTCTGAACTGAATAATTCCTGCCGTCTCTTTCGAGAAGCTGCTCCTAATTCAGCTAACCTTGGACTGCGCGTCCACTTCCTCCTCTTCCTCGCTCTTCAGCCTCTTCGCTCTCTTCTTGGGAGCCGGCTCCGCCCCTCTCCGCTCGGACTCCTCCTCCTCCTCCGAGGAGACCGACCTGTTCCTGCCCTTCCTGGGGCGGGTCTGCTTGGCCTGTGTGGGCGTGGCCTTCCCCTTTCCCCGCCTCCTGTCACCTGCACGAGAAAGAGCAAGCTGAGTGAGAACCCTGTTGAGACGTCCGTACCCGCCCCAAACAAATTACACCACAGGTGTCAAGATTCCGATCACAGAGGGCCGCAGTGTCCTCCGCCGGTTTTAGGACAGATTTGGGGCTTACAGGTCACTGTCACTGACCATGTTTCACATGGACACCGTATTCCGAACATCGCTAACGTTGGTCGCTGTCGATAGGAACGTCTGCTAAATGCCTGTAATGTAATGTAATGCAAAGTAATGGACAGAGCACTGTGGAAAAGCATTTGCACTGCAACATGGAACAAAGATAATTTGGGAAGGGTTTCGGCTGAATCGCGTTTTCTTGCAAAGCGGCTCAGTGAGTCTGACTGAACCCAAGCAGAAGGCTCACGGAAACCGAATTCTGTGACTGGAGCAGGGACCGGCACCGGGGTCCCGTTCCACTGTCCGCGCGGCCGGCCCAATCCGTCCGAAGGTTCCGGCTGACCATCGTCAGTTTGCACCGGGAGGGAAGCGGGTATCGCTGCGTGTGCGGTCCGTCAACTCCGCGCCCGGGGAGTCACCTTGACCGGCGCATCTCACCGTTACATTGGATGTCTCGAACCCATTTCACGCTCCCTCACCCCCAACAGTCAGAAGCACATGAAATATCTTCCAGTGTTAAAAAAAAAAAGCTTCCCCGAGACACTGATATTTAAACAAGTCACATGGTACAGTAAAAGTTTCAATGCAAAAATGGTCACTCTTGCTATTTAAGGATCATTCGCATCATCACCCTCGCACACACAAAATGCTATTCCCCCCAAGACATCATTTTTGCCATTAAATGTATTCATTTTATTTATTTATGTATTGATCTGTAACACACTAGACAGTTGCTAGCTGGGATATAATCAACATGTTTATACATTTTTCAGCATATGTTCACCTGTCGGCACGGCGGCAAACAGAAACCAGGGTGACGCACGGAACAACAATAATAATAATTTGACCTTTTCGTATAAAATCCTCTATTTTCCGGCACAGGTGCGCCGCACCTCCCAAAACAATCAGCATTTCTGCTACCCCACGTCTCTGTTCGATAAAAAGAAAAACTACCGCATAAGGTTGGGGACAATGTCTCTGAGGGAAATCGCTGAAAACCAATCTGAAAAAAAGGAGCGCTCTCCCAAAATGTAACTCCATTATAGTTATTGAAATTTCAAAGCAGGCTTTTGCAGAGCCATGGTTTCAGTGCTGAGCTAAAATTGATATTATGAAGTTATTTTAGTCCCCTTCCTTTAGGAAGGATTTCAAAAATGTCTGCACTAAAGTTTCACAAAAAATCACAAAAAAAAAATTAAATAAAAATTTCTCTCCAAATAGGTGAGTAGATGGGTTGTTCTTACGGAAAATATATGCAGCACATTTTGATCCTTCATTAGTGAAGGCACATTTCTCTTTTGAGCCCAATTAAAACCAACGAGTGGCGAGCCAATCGCAATTTCAGAGCGGGTTTCTCCGAACGTTCTTCTCCGTTCTTTCTGCAAAGTCACTCCTTTCGCAACATGCTAGTCAACGTGACTCCCTCTTTTCAGGACAAGCTAATTACCCAACACCCGGGGGGCGAGAGAGAGAGAGAGAGAGAGAGAGATTACCCTGTTACAAAACGTGATCCTCGGCTTGTCCTTTCATGCGTCCGACACATTCAATCAGCTTGTGAAGGCCTCTTGTTCAATGGCTATTACACCTATGTTGTGGTACAGCCATAACCCAAGGGCTGGCAGTGATAAGGACATTGTTCCTTTATACGTCGGCTAAGTGTACAATTGCAGGACCCTTAAATTACCTTGTATTACATCTTAAATGTTGTAGTTCAAATGAGCTTGACATATGAAAGGGTTGGGGGGGGGGGGGGAAGGGATGTTCTGGTGTCTCTCAATGACATGTGGTGGGGAGGGCTACAAACATTGCATTGTCAATAGCAACAGAAATTTAAAGAGGACAGAAATTGTGTGGTAGATGGAAAATAAGATACGTGCCTGCGTATTGAGATAATTACACTGCATTAGGGGTATTTTATCATGCAATTTTATGCAGAGGGACTACCACAGATTTTGCTTTATTTATTTATGTATTTATTTCTTTCTTTATTTATTTATTTATTTATTTATTTATTTTTAACAGGATATCCATTTATACAGACGGATGATTACTGAAATAATTCAGCTTAAGCATTCTTGTTCTAGGGCACAACAGCAGTGCCCCTCCTAGGAATCGAACTTGCAACAACCCCACTTCCCTACCCATTACACCACAATGCCACCCCGGAGAGGGTAAGAACTGTCTGTCTCAGGACCTGCTTTCATAATTAACACACGAGTGAACAGGTAAATTGTGCACTTTTCTGTTAATGTGAACAGCACCTAAATTACATCTCTGAACCCATTTTGGCGAAGCTAAGTGCGTACATAATGCACGGCATGGGGACTCAAGCAAACTAAATCAGCTAATGTGTACTTGCTCTTCTCACTTATTTGCCATACTCTCATAAACAACTGGAAAATAAATCAAATCAAACAAAAAACAACCAAAAAAATGTAATGGATAAAATACACGGTCTGGCGTTTGAGTATTCCTGAAACTATGCTTTACAGGCCCTTTTGGATCCCTACCATGTAGCCCAGAGCAAAATATGACAGTAGTGGCAGGGGGTAATTCATAAGCGCATCAGAGCTCTGTGATGCATAAATTCCATCCACAGAATCTCTAAGTGATAGCTACTGAAATGAAATGACACTGAGCACGTATGGGTCCACACACACGCATGCAAGCACGCACACACACACAAACACAAAAACACACACACGCGCGCACACACACACACACACGCACACACGCACACACACACACAAACACACACGCACGCGCACACACACACGCACACGCACACATACACGCACGCACGTACGCACACAAACACAAAAACACACACACACACACACACATGCACACACACACAAACGCACACACACATGCACACACACACGCACACACACGCAAACACACACACACACAAAAAAAACACACACACATACACACACACACACACACACACAGATTCATGCTGAACCACAGCGGCAGACGCGGAGATAGCGTTGCTATACAGCACAGTGGCTACAGCTGATGGAACTCTACGCCTTCACCACACAACTCTTCAGCCTTTGTGCCCTCCGTTGGAATCTTCCTTTTTTCTTTCCTGACACAAGAGCACACGAGCACGCTCGGGGCGTCTCCATATCCGACTCCCGTGTCCGCGACGTGCGTGTCGGAGACAAAGATCTCCCACAAGGCCAGAGCCGAGCGGAGAGCTCATATTGTGTTTTGCTCCGTCAGACACATGGAAACGCTCTGACGTCTTCAGGGGAGGGGTGAGCAGCACCAATTCAATGTCACGGATTCCTGCGAGCTGGAAATATTAAGAAGATTATGCCGATAGCGTACGAGAGCCAAGGCGCAACGCCGCGACCCTACCGAGGAGCTGCCCGTTTCTTTCAGGGGGGGAACGCTGAGGGAATTATAATTAAGTAAATACAACCTCCAACATGGACAGAGATCCGACCCGCTGGCACACAAGCACAGTGTTGTGATCGATGCTACTGCGCTGAGCGTAGCCGACGCTGGCACAAGGGTTGCCTGCGGACCTCATCGCAAGTCCCCGTTCAGCATCGCATGAACGCTGCCAGACATGCTAGACATGACTGTGAACAAACGTCTCAAAGACTGCATGCGCACAGGTCATGAGCAGTGTTTCAGACTGAAGGACAGATGGCAAACGATTAAAAAAAAAAAGTCACATAAAATGAACAAGCCAGCTACATTAGCAAAACAAGCGTAACATTGAGTACATTGCCACAGAGATCTGAACAGATCCCACAGTTAGAGAGGTAGCTAACACGGGTAATAGTAAACTACTTCTTTTTTCTTTTTTTTTACAATGCCTGGAGATAATCCGTCCTGCCTATATACATATTCACTTTATTCAGATGGGGAAAGCAGAGACGGTAAGGGATACAGACAATCACAACACAGAGTGCACCAGGGCTGGGATTCGAGCCCCCTACTACACAAGGGGGGGGGGGGGGGACCAACGGACCATTCCACCCAGTCTCAGCACAGAACTACTCATCACTTATGGCTATGTTCATCTCTCCATATCTTCCATTTTACATTCCTGAGCTCGGATTGCCTATTTCACCAGCGAGTTTAACTTCCTCTGACTGTAACCAGCCTGTTCTTATCATCTGCTCTGGTAGATTCCCTCATTACACTTCTGCTCCTTTCACACACTCTTTCTTAACTATTACACCAGGCCGGCAAACAGAAGGTCCGCCCCCCCCCTCTCTTTCATCACCATTTGAGTCTTCTGGGGGTTCAGGTCTGGTTTTTTGCCCAGTTTCCTTCTGTATTTTCTCTGTGAAGTGTCTTTGTGACAGTGTCTCTGTTAAAAAAAAAAAAATTAAAAAAAGGTGCTAGACAAGTAAAAGTGAAATTGAATCTTTGAGGAACAGGTGGACCGGGACAGCTGGCGAGTCCCAGAGGAGCAGAGCTGTCACACACGCGCGGGGGTGAGGGGCGGGGGGGGGGGCAGAGGGGGGTACCTGTGGAAGTGGAGGGGCTGCTGACGTCAGAAGCTATCTGCATCATCCAGGCGGGCAGCACCCTCTTCCTCTGCTCCGGCTTCGGGCCTAGCTCTCTACTCTCCGGCTCCTGCAGTAACAGGAAACAGACCTTGGCATAAAAAGGAAGCAGAAATCACCCCTTCTTTTGCTCCACATTTCCAAATAATGACATAAATGCTGGCTGACCAGAGCGCTAAACCGGGCACTATCACATCACAAAAAAGAAAAGCGCATACAATAAAATGCTTTGTTTTCAGTATTCATATATATTATCCTGACAGAGTTCACCCTGTCATACCACTTCTGACCAGGCAGAAGCTAACAGCTAACAGCTAATGGTTACCGGCTAACAGCTAACGGCTAATGGCAACCGGCTAACAGCTAATGGCTAACAGCTAATTGGCAGTGGCTAACGGGCAGCGGCTAACGGCTCGCTGACCTGCTCCTTGGTAACAGTGGCTTCTTTTTTGTTGCCCTCCTCTTTCTGCCGTGAGCTGGACGACGTGGGCTCCGCCTGTTGGTCCTGGGTGCTGTTTTGGGTCGGCTCACCCTCCCCGTTGAGTTCAGGGGAACACAGCGGCTCTTCGTCATGTTTTGCGGAGGCGGGGGGCGCGCCTGCAACAGGCTGTTCCTCTTCAAAAGTCAGACTATTCCTGTGAAAGGGTTCACATCAAATGAGCTGCCTTTCGTGGCATTTGAACTCTGAGTAACACGTTTGGTTTGGATTATGTTCTAAATTCAGCCTGGGTGTGTTATTTTGTTCTGCATTATCTGGACATTTTCACGCCCAAAAATGACTCAACAATCATACGCATACACACTCACAGTCCTTGCACTCGTAGCGATAACTGACAGCACAAAAAAATGTTTGGCAAAAAAAACAATTCAGCCTCAGAAACTTTTAGGGTCTGTAGATCAGTACGGCCTTATTAATCAGGGTCTCTAAATCAGTACGCCCTGATTAATCAGGGTCTGTAAATTAGTATGTGCTGTGATTAATCAGTCTCTAAATCAGTATGGTCCGATTAATCAGGGTCTCTAAATCAGTATTCTCCGATTAATCACGGTCTCCAAATCAGTATGCTCCAATTAATCGGGGTCTCTAAATCAGTATGCTCTGATTAATCGCGGTCTCCAAATCAGTGTGCCCCGATTAATCAGTTTGTAATAAGTAATCACATTCCTGAGGGATAGACAAGTACCGGGCAACTGCATCAAAGCCATCCGATTTATTCCAGATGGTCAAGCGCCAACCTGGTGCGACGAACAGGCAAGGCGCCCGGCGGCTACAAGGCGATACGGATGCTCCCTACTCCTACATCCGAGTAATTTACAGAGCTCTGGCTGAGAACGCCATTTGTGTGATCTTGAGTGTTTTGTTTTTCTGGACCGCACTTCAAACGGAAAAAGGACTTCAAAGACAACAGGGCACTAAACAAGAGAGAGCGATCGCGCTGTTTTCCAAACATCACAAATCTTGCCATGGCCCTTTATTTATTATTTCAATTCCTTACATGGAGGCGCTGCAAAGGTCTAGAGCATTCAGTTCACCCAGGCGTGGGTTCCTTTTTCATTTGCGTGCAATTCTGTCGAGTTTGAATCGAGATGAACATTTCCCTGTTTCTCAATCAGAAAGGAGATCAAACATGCACATGCCTTTTAAGCTCGAGGCAAATTGCACCACTTCTGAACTCTTTGGTCAGTATGAAGCTTAGGTGGGAAAAAAGCAGCTTTGTGAGTTTTGTGTTTACTTTAAAGTTTGACCTTTCTCCGTCTAAGCAGTACTTACGTACATGCGGATGAATTGCATACCAGAGACAAAACACGCATTTACGTCAGATTTCACTTCTTGGGAAAAAAAAAAAAGTTCCCTCTGTTTTAGTCAATGATTTGGAATCACAAGTTACATCTCTCAGGTCACCACCGTTAGGACAGAACAGAACAGAATACAATTTCTTCTCCAAGGGTACTCCAGTTTCCTCCCACACTAAAAGACATGTATGTCAGGTTAAGAATGCTCCTGCCATTGTCCATTGCCTTGACCAAGGCACTGGCCTCAGAACTGGAGTTGGTCCCTGGGCACTGCACTGTGGCTGCCTACTACTCTGAAGTAACTAGGATGGATCAAAAGCAGTGGAAAAATTACCCCATCCGGTCAAAAAAGTATTAAAAAAAAGGCAGCTAACGAGAGCTAGATGCTTCTGTGGATGGAGCTAATGTAATGTTAATCTAAGGAACCGTGGTAAATTTAAACCCACCCAACCCCTGCCAACAGGAGGTCTAATTCACTGTGCCCATGCAGATCAGCAGTCATGGTCAACTACTGACACAACTGGGCCGGCCAGTCTTTGCAGAAAGGACCTTTACTGACTACACAGGACTCGTGTATTCTTTCTGGTTCTCATATAAAATTATGCTCCGAGAAACAGGCGTGCTATTTCACAATGGTGTCATACACTGTCCCCAGCTGTCTTCTGGTAAGGTAATACAATTTACATTCTGGACTCAAGATAATACAACCAGAATGGTGTGCAGAAATGCCAATAGACTGAATGCAACAACCTTTTCTTTCAGATGTGTTGCGTCCTCGGTGTGAACACATTTCCCAGCACCTCAAACGAAATCTAGAACCCGCACGGGTTGTCCTCAACTCAATTTCACGCACACGGCTTTTGTTTTTGTCATTCGTACAAGCACATGAGGCCGTGGTTGCCAAAACTAACAAAAGGACTATGCAAGCAAACACAGAAAAAAATAATATAAAAATCATGTTTCTTTTTATTAACATCTGAGGTCAAAACACAGAGCGTTTCGGCATGGCCGTCGTCGTTAGGCCTGGGCTTTCAGGGGCCGGAACATCGAATGTTTCGAGGCAGGCCCCGAATATTTTGTCCAGCTTCGTCAAAATGTACCTGCTTGCGTCAGAGTGAGAGTGCAAAAGCATTAGAGCAACTAGCTAGGTATTTTTTGTCAGGTTCGTGTATACCCAGGGAGGGATGTCAGGCCAGGGCAGGGGAAGATACTACGGTATACAATTCGTGTTTAATTGTGCGGTCACTAATCCACGACGGGGTATTATGTTAAACAGTATCAGTTGTTTCAAATCCGCCAGCCAGAGAGTGAGCTAGCAAGCTAACGATATATCGAACTTGCCAGGAAGTCCATACACTGGCCATGCACTGTCCATATTTAAAATTTTCTGTCGGCGTTGTATGTCATTGAAAAGTAAGAGACTTGATATGTAGCTTGGCTCATTAGACAGCTTTCAGTCCATTTTTTCAGATGATATAGACCATTTGGTAATACACAGCAGATGTGGCTTACGTGTCCCACAGTTGACACTCTCTTGCTGATAAAATGGTTGCCAATGTCTTGTGCGGTAGGTGGTAAAACTACATCACCATTTAAGGGACCAATTTTCGATTTTTGTCTCGACTACTCACAAAGATTATAATTTTGCTCATTTTCTATACAAAAATCTTATTCGGTGTAAGGAAGTCCCCACTGTCCTCAAATCCTAGCAACGTCCCTGTTTTTCAGAAAACACTTTCAGGTTTTTGCTCTAGTTAAATGTCAAGAGCACATCAAGGAAATCTCAGGAGTCTCTGCTTATGCCAAAACACATCTTGCCCTGCAGCTTATCAAATCCTTGTGGTTGTCCTGGAAACGCTGCAGGTGAGGTCACACTTAGGCATTACAGGCAATCACAGGCATTTAGCAGACGCTCTTATCCAGAGCGGCTTACACATAGCATCTGGATGTATTCCAAAGCAATACCGGTTAAGTGCCTTGCTCCAGGGGTACAGCGGCAGTGCCCCACCGGGGAATCAAACCTGCAACCATTAGGTTACAAGACCAGCTCCTAGCCCATTACACTACACTGCCGCCCCTAGGTCATTGAGTGGAAGAGAGCGAAGGTACCTCTGAGTGTCCTCAGTGTTGACGGACGCCACCCTGTAGGTGTACTTCCCAGGCAGGAGAGAAAACAGGTTCCCGGGGCGCAGGGGGTGCCACCTGTCTTTCTCCAGGGGTTCCGGGGGGTCCCCCAGAGAAGGCTGATAAAAGCAGGGATTCTGATGGGTCTGAGGAGAAAGACAGAGAGAGAGAGGACAGCGACGTTAAGACTAGGATTGGGCAGTGAGACCAGATACTGTTATGGCACTGGTTCTTCCCATTCAAAATGCACGTAGCTCCTCTTCTTTTTTTTCCCAATTAAGACCCAGATAAGTGAATCTAATTAGCGATGTGTCTTTGAGAAAATGCGCCGTGAGACTCCGACAGCGACTTACAAAGCCAAACTTTTTTCTTTTTTTTTCTGCAGCAAAAATGAAGTGGAATACACAACAGATGCGAAGAAGCAAATACAGAAAGATGAAAGGACAAATCAGATGCGGCTTGGATTATCATCTGTCCGACAAAGGCACGAAAACACAGATGCGTTCCCCAGCTGAATTAGAACTGGTTCTTGCATTTCCCAAACAAAGAGGGAAAACCGTTGCAACTAGCATTACCAAAATAAAAACCTCCTTCACGCAATTTTAACAAGAAACAGAAGAACACCGCCGTTGTACCCTTGAGCAAGGTACTTAACCTGCATATATATGTGGCTGAATAAATGGATACTATGAAAAGTAAATAAATAAAAAAGCAACTAGCTCTGGATAACAGCATCTGATAAATGCCCTTAATGTAATGTAACTGAGCTCTCCCAAACAACTAAGTCAATGGTAAACAAAACCATTCAGCCAAGTGTGCAGCTAAATTAGAGTCAACAAGAAAAAAAAGACCACCGCATTGGTAATTCATCTAGCATTAATCTAGTAGGCAACATACAGCATTTTACCCAGCCAGCATTGCGTTATGAGCATCTGAACACACACTTTATAGGACAGTATATTATGACTACAACAATTACGTACATTCAACCTATGAAAATACTGGTGATGACAGCTGGTCACATGACTGCACATAGCTGCTTGGGGCTACTAATCAACCACTAGAGTCTTTGCAAAGGCTCTTGATTAGTAGAATCTGGTGTGTAACTGCTTGGTTGGAACAAAAGCCTGCACCCACACCGGCCCTTTTTGGATAAGATTGAGGACCCCTGCTCTACACAGTTAAAGAATTTGAAATGGACCCGTAACGCATTTTAATCTACAATCAGCCTGATGAAAATAATTGTAATGATGTAGAAATCGCAGGGTCAAAACCCCCCATCTAAACTGTAAACGCCTCTTAATGGATAAAATGTAAAACTCTGTACCAGGACTGCAGTAGTTTCATCTTTTTCTAACCCGAGTGTTAACATAACATTCCCCCCATACTCGCCTCGCTCCAAATGTGGCTAAAAAGACTAACGCAACACTGTCGTACTGTCCTCGGTCGTGGGAACAACCCGAAGGACTCGCTTGTTACGTTGCAAACGAGCCAAGAAAATTCACTCGCTAAGTGGAAATATCAGCAGTGCGTCTTGCTTTCATTAAGGACGCTCTTAGCCCCGCTTCTTCTGAAACTGTCAAAACAAAATATCTTACGTGCCGTTTAATACCGTGTCCAGGCTGACCTTTTTAGTTCTGATTTGCCAAAGACCTCGGTACATAACCGCATTTACAGGGTTGCAATGAAAATAAATGTACCGTAACATGACGTGCGCACACACTGCACCGGGCGCTGCACCAACAGCATTGCCGCCAAATCCCTCTCACAGCACGAGCCAGGTACCGCCCAACTGGACTGAACCCGTCACGGGCTTGAGATTGCTCTGGTATTAGTACAGCCACTATCAACTGCAGGCACTACTGAACACATTCATGCTGCCTCAATAAAATAAAATAAAAATGAATAAAAACATCAATATGATGGCTACTTCACTGAAGTCATAACTCTGTTAGTGGTACCACCATGAATATAACTGGAAATGGTACAATTAATTAACTTTGCTTCCATAATGTCATGTGTGTCAAATAACATTCCCCAGTCACTTGGCAACTTCCCCTGACGCAATATTTTCTTCAAAGGGCAAGCAGAAATGAGGAAAAGGTTGCCGTCTGCAGTTTTTTTCCTACTGACAAGGCAAACTCGTAAATGCTTTTACAGTGCAGGGGGGTGACCTTGCCACTGTCTTCGGCACTAATTGGTGTTTGGATTCAGATCCTGAAAGCAGCTCTTCTCAACTGTAGTCACTTAATGATAATGAAGTGGGCGGGGGAGGCGGGGGAAGACTCAATTCAAATAGAAACAAATAGAGAGCTACAATCTACATGATTTATACATCATCCAGAAGGGCATTCATAAAAGCATGAGCACAACCAGTCTTCTCACATGTTCTCTTGCTTTTAAATTCTTGCTCAAACTCATCATAGACTGCTGCAATGGTTTGAATAAAACATATTCAACCAGTCTATTTGTATTACATAAGTTAATCCTAATAACCACCCGAGTCCAAACTGCATTAATTTAACAATCAAACGCTTGGACACATCCCAAAATGTAAAGCAGTCTAAGCCAAACAAATCTAACCTAACTAATAATCGTAGGCTGTATCAACAGAAAGGTTAAGGCCAATCAGCACCCTTCCTTTCCTGTAAAAAGAAAGCAGAAACCAATTAAAAAACAAAATAAAAACCCAACTTGTCAAAACAATGTGGCTGAATATGATCCTATCTCATGAACTACACAAGAACTGGAACGTGCCCCCCTCCCCCCATAATCCACCTCTCTCTCGCTCCTTTCTCCAAATCGACATGCTACACCTTTAATGTTCTTTCCAAATACAATTCTACATCATTTCTGTTAATTCCATTGTCTGTTAATAGCATCGTTTAACACACGATACAGTGGGGGTTAAAAGGACACACCTGATAAGACCACATGTGCGCAGCACTTCTTCTCACTCGCCATCAAACGTCTGTGTCCTCTTTTGATTTTGGTAAAGAACAGAAATTTAGTAAAATGAGATCTTTTTAAGATGAAGTGTTACAGACACTCACACAGGACAATTCATTTGTGTGAAGTGTTCTTTACCAAACTGCATTTCCTCCTTAAGAGGAGTGAGCCATGCTTTGTTGTTAGATCTACCGTCTGAAGTGGATCAAATGGTATCATGAGTCCCCTTTAATGAGCACATACAGCAGACTGAAAAATGGAGAGATAACGGTTGCATTTATAAATTATATATATATATATATATATATAGAGAGAGAGAGAGAGAGAGAGAGAGAGATGGTTTTGTTGTTTTGTTGTTCACTAGGGAGTTCAGGCTCAGCTTAGCTTCTCCTGAAATATGATGTCAAAATAAAAATAAAAACAGCAAACTCAAAGTGATCCAGTGGATGCTTTTGCTTTGCTGAGGAGAAAGAGAAAAACAATCAAACCCAAATGTCCATTTGTATAGATCAATAATCAGAGATAATCCAAATCCAAGTACATTGAGCAATTTACAGTATAGCGCTTTTTCCCCTTTTTTCGAAGGGAGAATTTCAACCTGCTGTTTCAAGTAAAACCCGTAATGTTGCTTTTTAAGTATGCGTTTTGCAAGAATCCTGCGCTGCGTTGCTCGCTATTTTCCATTTTTCCATTTTACCAAAAAGGGCTGGCTGAGTAACTGAGTGAGTCAGATGCCAGCACATCAATCACAGGCCGAGGCCCGAGCTCAACTCCTACAGGCCCCCAGCGCAAAGCGAGGAGGGCGAACGGCAGCACGCAGCTGGTCTGCGGGAAACGGAGGTTCACTTTTCTGCCTAATGAGGTGGTTGTCCTTGGTACTGACATGCACAGCGCACACACACACTCTCTTTCTCTCTCACACACACACACACGCAAGTACGCACATGCGCACACACACATATGGATGCACACATGCACACACTCACACACACGCGCACACACACACATACACAAATATACACACACACAAACAGGCACACACACACACGCACACACACACAAACGTCTGCACACTGATTCTCTGGAGGGGCATAACGGATTGCTGTAAATATTGCTTTTTTTGTACAGTGTTGACTTACTTAGCCGGCCTGCTCTTTCTGCAGGAAGAAAGAGCCTTATAACTGGATCCAGTATGAAGTGTTTTCCAATGAACTGGATTACCTCTTTATTACAAGACAAGGGTGGATTTCTTTATATTTGTATCCTCAACCCCAAGACAGAACTAACCCTGAATCCTGGAAATATGGGTTTATTGTGCTTTCAAACTTGTCCTCAGCAGGTTCTCCAACCATACAATTGCATGAAACAAGATCTTAAAAATGACTGTCATGGGTGCCATTTTGAAAAGCCCAAATAATTACAAAGAACTTAAATTTTGCTGTTTCTCAAAAGAAAAGAAAAATAACGGTGAACTGAAGGTCAATCTTTATGGTTTCACTCACCCAGTTCTACAGTGCTACTGGCCAATCGGCTCTAGCCTGTGAAGCCCTGGTGCTCTGCAGTCACGACTGCTCAACAGCTTTTTAAAAAACAATACATGACATCATATAAGGGGCGACATAGCTCAGGAGGTAAGAGCGGTTGTCTGGCAGTCGGAGGGTTGCCGGTTCAATCCCTGCCCTGGGCGTGTCAAAGTGTCCCTGAGCAAGACAACTAACCCCTAACTGCTCTGGTGAATGAGTGGCATCAATTGTAAAGCGCTTTGGATAAAAGCGCTATGTAAATGCAGTCCATTTACCATGTCATATTTTCTTAAACCACGACTGGTGTCTTAAAACTATGAAAGAAGAACATCTCACAAAAATGACCATGATGATTACTTATGAGTAAAAAAAAAACTAAAAACATCAGAATTATATACGCCTCATACTACCAACTAATTTGCCGGCTTAATTATTCTTTAAAAGTATTAATATGAAGCTGAATACAAGTAGCAATAATACTTAGCATGTAAAACACCGAATGTCCACCGAATGTGAACAGGCTTTGGACCTCACCAAGCTGAAGACAGAAAGCGTTTATTAATTTCAGTTATGCCGAGGCCAAGTCACACCGTACGGGCGATATCTGGACCTCGCAGTCGTTCTGCGTAGTCGCCAGGAGCTCAGCGCGTCATTACAACGCAGAATCATTCAGTCATCGGTTTTATCGGCGAGCGCGCAGACGCCGAACGGCCTTTTTGCGTGTTCCAAAACCCATTAGCATACCGAATGGGAACCTTTCTACCCGGATACAGATTTATTTCGTCTGCAGTTCGGTTGGCCAGTCCAGTTGTATTTCTGCAGTGTTAGCAGACAGAATTTATTCTGCAGCGAGGCCCGAGATAATTGGTGACTTCGGTCTTTGCCGCGATGATAAATATTCCTGAGCCACAGCGTTGAGCCGCACGTCCTGGGACTGTGGAAAAGGGTAATGCTATATAGCACAGTGTCACGCGCCAGTGTGACGCCCCTGGGAGGGAGATGCGGCAGTTTTGGGTGTGACATAGAGATAGAGAGAGAGAGAGAGAGAGAGAGAGAGAGAGAGAGAGAGAGAGCGCACCCACACCAACGGGAGAACAAACAACAGACGCCTCCACCCATCCCCCTCACGGTCTCAGAGCAAAAACAATAAACGAAAACAACAAACGAAAATAACAAAGACAAAAGAAAGTAAAAACCCAGTGACAGCTTTTCAGACCAATCCGGTTCACCACCGTTCCAAATGCCACATAGCCTATAGGTTTGGAAATTCATAAATTAGAACGCCAGTTAAAAGTTGACAAAGATTTAGGATTGAGGATTGCGCACTAGTCTCATAAGTTTCAAAAAGATTGGCACTACTTTATTTGAAATAAAAATGCTTAAAACGAATCTTTCCACACAAGGCGATTTAAGTTTCCAAAGGTGGCGGGGAAACCAATTCAAAACGCTTGACTAACAAAAAGTCACAAAAAGTTCTATAAACAGATACAGAGCAAGGTTTATCTATCTGACAGAAGAATTAATTGCTAAAATCTAAGTCTGAAACAGTGCGAATGAAAATCCCGAACACGTATAAGTTCTCAGATCTGGTTGTATGTGCACTGGTATCCTCACCTGGAGTGAGAATTCGGGAATAAGAGCCCAACCAATGAGGTACATTTAAAAGGATTAAAAACAGAGATAATAAGACATTTGAAAATAAAAAAACAAGCCAATCAAGGGCCACTTACAGGTTTGATTCGCAGCTGACCGTCCACGATCGCCAGCAGGCCATGATGTCTGGACACCCTTTTATCACTGACCTGAAACAGAGCCCAGGGCATGGCAAGATTAGGTCCTGCACAAGCAGTGTACACTCTTAGGGCCAACCAGGACAACGCTGCTAGCCCTCATCAAACCAAATCAACCCCCCACCACTAACAAGCAGCCTAAAGATATTACAATCACTTAGCATACAGTGTCGTGAAATAACATTTGCCACCTTCCTTATTTCCTCTATTACATGCATATGTGCCACACTGAATGGTTTCAGATCTTTAGACAAATTGTAATATTGGACAAAGGGATCTTGAGTAAACACAAAACACATTTTTAAAATTATTATTACATTTCTAAATGAAAACAGTTATCAAACACCCATATCACCAATGTGGAAAAGTAATTTCCCCCTTAAATGTAATAACTGGTTGCACCATCCTTTAGCAACAACAACTGCAACCAAATGCTTCCTATAATTTGATGTCACATTCACATCGCTGTGGAGAAATGTTTGCCCACTCTTTGCATAACTGATTTATTTCAGACAAATTGGTGGGGTTTTTTTTAGCATGACCTGTAAGTTTCAGGTCATGCCACATCATCTCTATTGGAGGGAAGTCAGGACTTTGACTAGACCACTCCAAAACTTTAATTTAGTTTCTTTTAAGCCATTCAGATGTGGACTTGCTTTCGTGTGTCGAATAACCCAAAATGCTTCAGCGTCAGCTCACGGACAGATGACGGGACATTCTCCTTAAGAATTTTCTGGCACAGGGCAGAATTCATGGTTCCTTCAATGCCAAGTCGTCCAAGTCCTTAGGCAGCAAAGCATCCCCACACCATCACACTACCACCACCATGTTGGACAGTTAGTATCATCTTCTTACACCAGACATAAAAAGTTGTTGAAATTGTTCTTTCCCTTTTTTGAAATATATCAGTCTGGAAAGGGTTACAAAGCCATTTCTAAGGCCTTGTGACTCCACCGAACCTCAGTGAGATCCAAATGGAGAACACCTGGAACAGTGGTCAGTCTTCACCAGAAGTGGCCGGCCTGCCAAAATTTCTCCAAGAGAGCAAAAACAACTTCTGGAATTTCCTTTGATCATGGCGTGCTTGTAGAAACTATGTGGTGACTACTTCACTCTATTTTTCATTAAATAAATGAAAGAATTCTTTTTAAATGTGGTTTGTATGTGCTCAGTTTTGAGTTTTTGCAACATTTGGGAAACAAATAAATAAATATACAATCACCCTAGTTCACACTTTTCTCAGTCATGTGAAAGTAAAGTAAGATATGAACCATGGGCAATTTAAGTTATGTCGGAACAAATTGGCTTTTCAAGGCTGTTTCAACACTTAGCAAAGGGAAGCAAAGCTAATGTAAGCAACACCATTGGTAGCTTTAACAGCCTCGCCAGAAACCATACTTTTGAAGTTCAGGAGTGTACTTTTTACGGAGAGTCACTTTTATCATGGAGACTACGGCATTCTTTCGGAGGTAGTCCAATTCAAACAAAGTGTCCCGTAACTGTAGAGGGGTGTACTTTCAAAAGCAAGTCACTTTTTAACAGTGAGTCCATGGCAGGCTTTCTGAGGCAGCCCAATTCAAACAAACTGTCCCGTAACAGTAGTGGGAAATGTTTTGTCTAACGCACATCTGAGCCTCACCAGCTTCTGTCCCACTGGCAGCAGGGAATCTGGTCTCCCAGTCAATCTTTCACCGAACGCAGTCTGCCAATCCACATTCGCAACGGCAGAGACAAAAACGAGCAGGCCTCAATTACAACACGTATCATAACTCGCAAAGTTTTTTTTTGTTTTTTATTGCGTTCTTTTCGGCATTCCGTCTGAGGCTCGAAGCTACCTCCACATCCGCCCGTATCCATTTTAAACCACGAGGGTAGCTTTGCAGGGTCCCGGCAGAGCACCGGCAAATCTCGGTGTTTGAAGAACCATCACGCTGAGACAGAATTCCATACCACCGGTTTATTGAACACCACCACGCCTCTGCTCGGAATGCTGATAAAACCGTCAGCGCGGAGATAAAGGGTTACCATGGGTACCAGCTTCTCCCAACTGCACAAGAGATTAGACGGAATACAGTCACATTCGCTGCTGGTTTTATGAGTCCTCTCAAACCCAAACATCGATCTAGCATGCTGCCAAAAGAGCTTGCTCGAGGACATACATGTATACAAAATCGTTTAAATCAGTGATTGCCAAACTCAGCCCTGGGGGACCACTTTGTATGTTGGGTTTTGTTCAAACCACAATTGCAATGTCACAATTTTAACAAGCTGTTAAAATCTTACAGCGATTTCTGATGTAGTTTAGGACGGTAAATAATCCCTCTAAACATGAAAAGCACGTGAGCAAGAAAAATTAACAACTTTTTTAAATTCTGGGATTGCAACTGTGGTTGGAACGAAAAACCAGTGTACACGGGGTCACCCAGGACCGAGTTTGGGAACCACTGCTTTAGTTGCCAGTACATTTCTAAAGCACACTAGAGAACCCTAAGAATTTCCAACAAAACCACGTTACCATGTAGGAGGGGGTTTGGTGTCTAAAATGTAATGTTATTTCACATAAAATACCAGAAAAGGCTGGATCCCCGTTGCCAACCACATGCAGAGAAAAGAACAGTATCGCAAGCACATGTCAGTCATCGGCAGGCAACACTAGCATCACTTTTTGTTTTGATTTGTTTTCATAAAAAGCTACTTCTACACTTGGGACTATAAGGAGCACCTTTTTATTTCAGTTCAGACAGCATGTTTATTTTATATTTTTTTTAACTCACACCTCCGCTCCCTACCTTGCATATAAATTATTTCAGAAAGCCGATTCTGAAAAGCATTCTGAACACTCCAAAAAGCCAGCAGCCATACCAGCCTGTACCCTTCTCATGTCAAACTGAAGCTAACTACTCTACCTCATGCCACCTCTACCACCACAACTATATCAGCCAAACAAATAGGTAGGTCCTTTTTTGCAAAAGAAACCCATCTAATTTTTTGTATATGGAAAATAAACTATTAAAGTGTTATTTAAAAGAAGCTGGTCTAACACAGAGGACTGTATGTGCTTAACGAGCGTATGTGGGCCAGATTTAAATCCCCAGAGGCTGAACCTTTCTTCCCTCTCCTGGCTCTTAGCAGTGTCAAACAAACACTCTTCCCCTTTTCTGAAGTGATGTCACCCTCAAGTAGAGCATCTTTGTACACTTTCTTTTCCCACTCATTTAATGTACCTCAGAAATGCTTCAGTGACCCGCCCCTGGGCTGCCTTTAGAGAGAAGCTCAGCGGTCTGCGGTCGTTAATTTTAAGCGCGCGCGGTGTCTCGATCTTGGCCCGGGTGCGGTTTTGATCACCCTGCATGGCTGCACATAAACCTCCGGGTGACATCGAACCTCACAACCTCCTCCGCTGAGTGTAGGAGGGATTCGGAAGCGATGGGGGGGGGGGGAGTAACCCACAGCCTGGGAGCTGTCAGCTGGGATACCACCGAACTGAGACGGCCTGTCATCATAGATCCCCCCAAATAAAAAAAAGAGTTCCCGTCTTCCCCTGGCATTAAACTGTCAGGTCGCGGAAGAGAAATCCGGAGGGCTGTGAGCTCTCTCTTCTAATTATAATGCCATTAATATTCCCACAGAGGATGGTGCGGGACCTGGATGCCCAGGCACATTACGGACTTAAAAAAGACCAAATGGAAGGTTAAAATGTGTGGTTCGCGCATCGAGTGCGGTGTTCCTGACACCACTCCTCCTCTAGTATCTCTATGGAGAAAGTGCTGTAAACAGTAATACCCAGACTAATGGTGGACGCCATGCCAGTACAGCAGACCTCAGAGATCGGAGACAGCGCCGCAGAATATGACATCACCTCAGAAGAAGCTGTAGAGGAAGGACTACCTCCCTGGGCTTGGGATCCCTAGTCTTCAGCTCACTGGGACAGAGGTATCGCTTGCTATGAGGAGAAGCCCCAGCGAGGGCCATGGTTTGAAACAAGCAGCAGAGAAGCTGCTGTTACAGCTACTGTTTGGCTGGAGCTCGGACGTGACCCACAAGTGCATTCCATGGGGGAAAAAAAATAAATAAAAAACAAGAAAATACATTTAAAAGAAAAGGTCTCTGCTTAACAGAGAGATAGACAGATTGAGAGTGACAGAGAGAGACAGACAGACCGACAGACAAACAGAGAGAGGGAGAGAGACAGAGAGAGGGAGGGAGAGAGAGGGAGAGAGAAAGAGAGAGACACCCTAGCTCGAGCTATTCCTCCGGTCTACCCCCTCGCCGTCCACCATTACAAACAAACGCAGTCACTATTTTTATACAAAAAAAGAAAGAATATTAGACTCACACATTTCAGTACAAGCGTTACTGATTCACCAAAATAAACACTTAATGAATCGCCCTTCATTTGTGGCAAACTGTTGCTCACAAAATGTTCTTAAATTTCTGTGACTCTGGAGGGAAAGTTAAAACTTAAAAGAATTACCAAAGTATCAGGTCTGTGGGATTTATGTTAGAGTGACACCTGGAGGTTCAACACTGCTACAAAAAAAGGAATAAAACACACATGTGCGTGCTTTCATTAGGCCTTCAGACCTGGGTGATGCCCCCCAGAAATGGTTGGGTGGAATATGTAATGGGAGATAAACAGAGGAACATACTGTCCAGTTGGGAAAAATCCCTTTCAATTGTGGGACAGTCCCATAGGTTTTCTGACCATATAGTGCAAGCAAAATACATTTGCAGAAAACTAAATGATGACCTGTGGCTGCTGACTACAATCTGTCTGGCCAGCTAAATTCCTGGCAGCTCAGTATTCACTCTGATTACTGCCTATAATTCCTCTGCTATTTTATCAAGCAGATTGCACACCAATAGCTGAAAAAATCAGAATTTTACTCACTTTATTGTTCAGAGTTATTCACACCAGTAACAGATCTGGGGAGAATTAGTAAACATAACTTGAGTTTACATACATACACACACGCACGCACACGCACACGCACACACACACACACACACTGGAACGAATATCAAGACATGCGAGCGGTATAGGATTTAATATATATTATACTGGAATTATGTCAATTACCTGTGCTAATTTAAAGTACAGCAGGGCTGGGCAGTTGCTGTCTCCTATCTGGAGATTCAAGATAATCTATGTGTAACCAATATGTGCTGCTGTACAATATTGGTTGTGTTTTACAGGAACTAGCTAAATCCGGTGTAAATACAGCGCATCGGCGACGCCAGACATGTTGCATAATCCAACGTCATTACGATTTTGCGTCACAATTAGTCTTTCAACCTTTAATACGAAATTAGGGGGGGGGGGTGACTCGAAATAGGCGACTCTTGTTGTCACCATCCAGGTAGCTATACTCACCCCGAGAAATGGACCTCTTCCAATTTGAGTTTCTCCCTCAGGCAGTGGTATCGAAGCACCACCGTCCACAGGCTCCAGCTCAAAACTGGACATGCCAGTATGTTCGTGGAGATTTACGTTAGAATACCGCTAGCTAATACTTGGACCGGATACTATGAATCAGCTACATCAGACGGAGGATTGTATTGTGTAATGATATCTAACTTTAAGTGGCCAATGCTAGCTAGCAAAGAATCATTGACTAACTTTTGGTAAGTTAACGTTATGTAGTTATACAGCACCCTATACACACTCGCAATAAGTGCACAGTGCAAGTTAGACGTTAGCGAAGTCTCTGGAGTTCGCAAATTAGCTTAAACTCAAAAACGTTTTACAAAGTAGTTAAGGTATGCATAACATTTCTTTAAAAATTACAGCTAAATACAAGACGTTTTCAGTGAATAGCTAGCAGGTCAGAAACTGGATACAGAAGCTGCTAGCTGCATGGTGAAATAGTTTAAAATGAATAAGCAAGCTGTAAACGGATACCTCGTTATTTTTTATGATTATTCGAATCAATTAATTACCTTTAGTGTTGCTTAATAATATGAGTTGGTAGCAAGAAATCCTGTAGCAAGGAAGTCACGCTGCAAGATTCTAAACTATTCTATTTAACAAAGTACATGCGTTTAAAGAGGATCAAACTATATGCATATGATGACAAAATGTTGTTCTTCGCTTAAACTGTTATGCAGTGCAATTGAAATATCAATCAGTGGATTTTCCGTGAATAATCAAAGGATAACTTGAATTTTCAACCTTCCGGGTAAACGATGCCAGACGCATGCGCCGTGGTGTCATTATGGGTGTGATATTTAGCTCAGCCTTGCGTGGGGGGGGGTGTTGAACAGTATTTTGAATGCACATTATAATTATTTGTATTTTCTCTGATTATATATAACTGAACCATAACTAAGGAAAGTAAGCCAAGAAACCCCGAAGTTCATCAAGGCCACAGACCGTATAAAAATACGATCAAGGCTCAGTGCTAAATTGCACATCCACGGACCAATGAGTTTAAGGACACTGCACATGCGCCGGACGGTTATGCGTATTACGTCACACGTCTTTACGTCATTGTCAACAAACAACTTTGAATTGAGACATTTAAATCCTCCGCTGTCAGGCGAGTCCACTTGGAACCGAGGTAGCGATTTTCTTACTTTGTATAAGCTACATGTAAGTGGAGGCACAAAGCCAGGTGGAAGTGTCATAACCATATTGCCAACTACGTAAAGAAATGCAGCGTGAAGTACAGTTTTCAAGAAAGATACTGAAACAGAAACAGTCTAGTCTAGCTAATTTAAGGGCGCACCAATACTTATTTTGGCTGGCAGCAGCTGAGTAAGCCACTCAGCTACTGTAGCCTGCTATAGCTTTAATATGTCGATAGCTAAATGCGTTGACTAACAAACCTTCATTCTGTTTGCTTACAGTTCGTAAAATCTGTAGCTAAGTAACGTTACTTGAGCACAGTCGACTAGCTTTTAAGGTAGCAGGAGTAGTGACGTGTCGAATTGGCATTTCGTGACGAATTGTGGCTTTTGTTTTGTTGTTGTTTTTGACGAATCGATACATACCGCAACTTCAAATAGGAACATGATTTTTATGCATCATAAGACGTGGACCTGTGTAAATCGGTATGCCATTTCCTGACTTGGTTTTATCTTTTACTTGGCAGAAGGGATCAACGTGTCGGGGTCGCCGAGCTATGCAGCATGTCTCCAAAAGGAACCCGAACGCAAATTATTTCTTTGAAGGAAGCTCCACCGTGAAAGCCGGTAAAGAAGCATCTGGTCACAACTTTGCCGAGACGCTGCCGATGGAAATGAGTATGAACATTTTTAGCCAACTGGACATCCAGAGCCTTTGCAGCGCTACAGTCACCTGCAAATTGTGGAACGACATTATCGAAAAAAACGATTATCTGTGGAGGAATCACTGCCTGACCGTGCGAGCTGTCTGTCAGAAAGAGATTGACAGTGACCGCGGAGACGGCTTCTCTTGGAAGGTGGGCCATGAGAAGATCGGGTTATGCTACATATAAACGTGAAATGGCTTTGCTGTACAGTAGTCTTGTTTTTGTTTTGTTTTTGGGTTTTTGTGTGTGTGTGCTTCTGGCAATCAGTTATGTTATGGTAACTGTAATTAAAGGAAACGAAACCTACCATGAAAAAGAGTGCTCGAAAATTGAAATAAAAAATATACTACACTGGAACTAGTAACTTTGCGTTAAAAAATCAAACATCATTCGTTTTTATTTTATTTTTTTATTGTTATTATTTAATACAAAAGATGATATTATTGTGTCTGTAGTGTTCCTGGTAGTGGGTACTAGATGGCGCTAGAGCTATCAGTAGACCGCAATACTACCTTGGATTTTAAGTCGGAAATTGTAGGGCTATAGAAATAAAAAAATAATAATCTAAAAGAAAACACTGTAATAACCGTGCACAAATATAAACAGAAATACAAGTTATAACATGCCTTATTGTTATTTATTTATTTATTTATTTATTACTTTTTCTCCTCAGGTAACCCTAGTGCGTAATTATCGGAAAGGTTACGTGAAGAGGGCGTGGCTAAGCGGCAGGTTTAGCGTCATTCGCTCTGCAGAAGAAATACCGAACATGAGCATGTGCCCGCTGGATGCAGAAACTTGGGGTGAAATCTTGGAAGCGGAGCTGGAGCGATAATGTAAATGCTGCTGTGGAAGCACAAAGAATATTCTGATAAAATTCACTTAATATTTTAATTTTATTTTAATTGTATTTATTTTGTAATTTTATATCTTTTAATTTTAAATTTTTTTATATTTTAAATGTTTAAATGAGATAATGCAACTGCACAAGTGGAAATTGTGTACATTTACACTAAAGTGTACATTTTGAAAACTGGTAAACTTTGCAGTTATCCCAGTGATTAAACTGGATTAATCATGTACTCCCTCTCTGAGTCACTTATTTCCTGTATGTAGTTAAAAAGTCCAGTCAACAGAGGTCATGCAAGTGTGCAGTGCATTGTGATATAGTTATTATTTTTCACTCAGGAATGGAACTAAATAAATCACAGATGTGGTCTGAACTCATTTTTCCCTGAGTTATAATAAATCATTATTGTACCAGTTTCAGAAAAAAATAAAAATAAATAAATAAATAAATAAAAGGTAGTAATGCAGGTACTGTGAGAGTTTGTTGCACAAATTTGGTATGAAGTACTATGCATTTCCAGTAGGTGGCGGAAATGTGGAAAAGTTTTGTCTTGTGCCATGCAGTAGGGATTCTGTTGATTAGAATTTCTTCTCTCATTAGGAAAAGGCGGATATAGCCGTCAAAGATCACGGGTTTCCGGTAAAGTTTAATTTAACATAATCCCAATATTTTCAGTAATATTTCTTTGAATGATTAAGTAACCTCAAACTCCACTGAACATTTGCCACAATTAATATAAGTTAATCACTGATCATTAAAAATGTAGCTTTTTATTGCGATATCAATGTTAATCTGTTCATATTTTAGCTGCTTGCTGTTAAATCTTTGAAAAACCTCCTGAATTCCTATGACTCGACTGCAGTCAGATCGCCCTGTTCCGCAATGTTGAAGTGTGTATGGGCCACCCCTCCCTTGTGTGGTCGAGCTTCTCTTAGTCACGTCTACCGTCTGTTCTGACTGCCCAGAAGCTTTTTAACGCAGTCAGGGCCATACAGTGAGATCTTATAACGCGGAAATGGGACTCATCTATTCAGACTGTGTCTCGCCAAAGACTTCTGCAAATCACATTGACCACCGGTTAGCATGAGTACACTTGATTTGATAGCAAACACATTGATTATTATTGACAGGATAGTTGTCTGTGCTAAGTATAGCTGTTGAGTCTAGGGCTTATTGCATAGGTACTTGTCAGTACTTGTCCCAAGTATGTTAAAATAGCTTTTGACAGTATGTAATGTTGCTCTTGTAAATGTAATGAATGTAATGCAATATAATGTTATTATTTTATACTGCAATATGGACTGATCTTACTGTGCTATGCGAGCTGCCTGCCACAGTAAATCATTTTGTAACAGGAAGTGGCTGAAATCAACACGTTTCTCATCATCGAATATTAAGTTTCCCGTTTCTAAAAGGAGAGCAAATTTGAAGAAAGAAAAATGAGCCCGATTTCTGCAACTAAAGTATGTTCTTTCTGTTTCAGTTCAGTTGTCTCTTGTCGTGAGTAATTGTTACATGATGTTGGAGGAAGTGTAATAGGCAATACATTAATGTATGAAGCGTGAATAACTGAGGATATTATTTTAAATGTTTTAGAGAGTTTTTTAAAGAGTTATAGATCACTGTACACTTCAAGAAAGTCAGAATAGCCCACTCATTTCTCCCACAAAGCAGGCCATTCTACAGGTTAGGTGAAGTTGTCCTAAATTTTTTAAACTTGTTCTTAGTTTGTGACTAAGGTACGTCAAGCTTCCAAAAAAAAATAAAAAAATGTAATCTATAAAAGTGCAAAGAAGTCCACACTCAGGAATGATCAACATGGCAAGTGTATTTTCAGCTTTTTCACCTTTATTTAGTTGCAAATGCAGATACGTTTAGATACATTTTTAATGGCATTCATGATTCTCAAAATAAAAAAAGAAACAAATTAAAGAAAAGAACAGGTGATGCTATAAGCATTCACCTCCCCGTGGAAACATGATGTCAAACGTTCATATTTCACTTAATCGATAATTCAATAATGTCACGTCACACAAAAATGTCATGGCAGTCAAGTTGTACAATGTAAATATTAACCTTATTAGGAAGCCGCATATGTCATCAGTCTTTATAAATACAGTGCCCTCCAAAAGTATGGGAACAGTGGAGTGAAATTTGTTATTTTTGCTATATACTTCCATGCTATTTACATACATATATTGAGTTTTAACATTTTGCAGAAATAGCTGTTTTTGTACCCTCATTTTCGGTTGTGCCACACTTTTGGAGGGCACTGTACCTTTCTCCTGATTATACATTTAAAGTCTCCATTTAAAAAAAAAATGTTATTTCATGAAATAGATAATGCATTCAGGAGTGTGTTCGTGAGTAGGCTTGTTATTCATCTTTATTTCCCTGTCCTGGAGACCTCTTGAATGGCTTGAATCCAGTCTTTGCGTTCTTTTTCTGTCGTGGCTTGTAGGAAATAGTGGGTCTCGTCTGATGTGATGATTTCAAAGAGATTTCCATCCACATCATGTTTTTTGGCTGAAAAAGATACAGAGAAAGTTGTCTGAAGAAAAATGTTGCAATGCTAGAACATAATCTGGGATTCTTCCGTTGTTATACTGCACAAAGGGCTTCATTTATAAAAATTTGTTTTTGGATTTGAACTCGATCTTAATCACAGTCTTAAAATATTTTCCCAAATTGTGTTTAGTTAAGTGGTAGTTTGATACAAATTTCCGAAACTAACCATCGGGCACATACTCCAGAGCTGTGACCACTGATCCTCGCAGGTGGATGGAGCCCAGAGGCTCTTCTGCATCCTGATTGGAGGAACAGAAGAGCATCTCAACCATGTATCTGTCTTTAAGTCGCTTTCCTGCTGTCTTTAGTTACATGAGCACCAGCCCTTCCTTTCTTCTTCTCAGATAAGACACACACCCCTCTGATTAATGTCTTCCTCTGCACAGACAGGAAGTTGAACCACCCACTATAAAAAGCTGTAATGACGAACTCTGTCTGTAAGAATGCATAGGCTGAATTCGAATCTCACAGGTGAAAAAAGAAGTCCCAGGACACCAGGAGGCCATACCTTTGTGGGATCATAGTAGTGCATGTACGCAGGGTCATCTCTTAGGGTAAATTTGCGCACCTTCCAATTTTTTCTTCTGTGGCCCTAAAAGACAAAGCCAGTTGCCATGGACACACTTTGAGCTTTGATTCGGTTATCGGACACAAAAAAGAGCACACTAAATAGTTTAATTTCCTCATTTTCTACAAGCCTACAAGGCATGCTTTATGAATCTAGAGATCAGAAGAATACCATCGTGCCTCAACTGTTTTCAATAAAGGTCATTATTGTAAGTGGCATGCTACATATTAAAAGAAAGCTCATTTCACAATGGTGTGACACTGTGTACTATACAAACAGTTTGCCCTTGCCTGTTACACTGTGCTCAGTCCTTGGCCTCACACACAGTAAAATATAAATTGTTAGTTAGAGTGCTAATTCTGCTCCAACACAGTTCATGTGCACACAGTATGGGGATGTGTACTTTATCAGTTCATTCAACGCTGAACGTTCACGGTGCACGGGCTAATAACTCGCGCCATCTTGCTAAATTGTAGCTTTGGGGAAAATGGGCGGAGTCTCACCTGTTTCAGCAGGCACCCCTGCTTCACGATGAGCCCCCTGAACTCCTCGTTCCGCAGCACGTCCTCGTCGCTGGAGTTGCCCTCGGAGTAAAAGCCGCTGTCTGCCTAGAAGATGCCGAAACGCGTCAGCGTCGCCAAATTTGTTATACAGTGCGTGACCAGCTGCACCCCATTGAATCCTACTGCTGACAGACCAAAGGAGGAAATGGCCTTCAAACCTGGTCTTGTAATCGCTCTGTATTCTGACCTCCCTCTCAGCTTTTTTTATGCCATTCTCTCTCAAGTGTAATGGGAAATTCTGCCCAAAAGATATAATTTTGAATGTTGTGTCACCCTTGGAACAATAATTTGTGTCTCATATTTCATCCGTCATAAATCTAATATTTTTGTCTGCATCTTCGAAAGTTCATTTGAAGAGATGACGCAGTTTGGCTTTGGCTCCACTTAAGTGGATGGAGGTGCCATCTGTACTGGAGCACACTGTGCAATTAGTGACAAATCGATAGTTTCCTCAGTGCTTCTGAAGCCGTAATCACAGTACTTAAGACATACTGTAGCTGAACGGTAGCGCGTCTTGTTTTAATTTCACCCAAAGTGCTGCCTCCAATAAATCCTCAGATTCCACTCTTTAGAACTAGGGAAAGGGAAGCACTATATCTGGGCGACAAGTATTATATGAGACAGATTAGTAATGAAATAAATTATTCTTAATGCGATATATACGAGCATATTAGTAAACTATTACCCCTGTCTAATATTGGACTGCCGTTTGCTGGCTGCTCGCACAGTTTCTTCACACTGGGCGCGACTCACAAAGTAATAGATCGCGTCTGGCTGGTCCAGGAGGGTGGATTCCGTTTTGGACTCGGCCGCGCTCTTGGACATCTCATTGGCTGGCTGGAGAAAGCCTTCGTTCAGCAACCCGATGGCCAGCATCATCGCTTCCCCTCTGTTCCTCGCTCTCTCCGCTGACACCAGCCAGTCGATCACCATAGTTCCTGGCCGGGGGGGGGGGGGGGGGAGGGGAGAGGTAGTGCTCAACCAATCAGATCCTACGGCAAAAAACCCTGGCCTACCGGCTGCATCGAGATCAGTGGTTTCTCCAACAAAGAATTTGTAATTGTCTTAGTTGAGTAAAAGCCAAATTAAACTAAAATTGTAATAGCATGAGGAGAAAAAAAACATGATGGTTGGTAGGGTTCTGTGTATTTATTTATCTTTGCCTGGTGAGTTGTTCATACCTGTGAAGCACTGATTGAAGGTTTTTTTCTCCTGCTCAACGGTCATCTCTTTCAAGCCCGAGTCTTTATTTCTCATTGCGTTGTACATCTCACTGAGGTGCGATAGATAAACAGACACAGGTTTGGCAGCGGATAAACAGAAAATAATGAGGAAGAAATATCAGTGTTGGTGAGAAGTCTTACTGTTGTCTCCTCCATTTTACACTCAGTTTGGGAACAGCTTCCAGCTGTGCTTTATTCATCTTATCTACATCAGGTGTTGGCTAAGAACAAGAGTTTCCATGGCTACGTCACAGTACGGAATGTCCAGTGGCACACTGGTAGATTGTAGCTGGTTACGCCCCTGAACTCCTCAATCAAATTGGAATTTTTCAGCTTCAACTACAAAGTGGCTGAATCACTGATGTTAAGAACAACAGAGCTGAATATCTGGTGCGTCTTAAGAGTCTGTGGCTCATGTATGATTTCCTACAGTTCTAGCGAGCAGGCCGTCGCACGGAACGTCACCTCATGTTGACAGTGTCGGGCAGTCGGATGGACCGTCGCGTGGACTTCCTGGTGAATTTCATGCCCCTGTCCAGACAGGCGAGGGCCCGCTTGATGTCCCGGGTCCAGACCTCCCTGTCCTCCAGGTGACTGGCCTGAAAGAAATGGGCCTGGTGGCGCTCTGTGGTGACCTTAAAGACCAGCTGCGACACACACGGGGGAGAGAGACCAAGCACAGCGTGTTCAACACTGGGAGCAGGGCAGTGGCGGTGCCAGAATACCAATCATGGGTGTCCCAGGTGAGCCGGGGGGGCGAGGGGGGTATTGTGACTGGGGGGAAGGGGGGGGGGGGAGGAGGGGGGGACTGAGTGGCACCTAGGACACAGTGTGTCGCTGCAAATAGATGAGGGGTTGCTGCCAGCTTTCAGAAGGCATGAATCTCATGGAAATTCCATGGGCCTGAATTTCATAGGAATACCATGGGCCTGGAATTTCTGGGAAATGTCTTTACCATCTTTTTGCCGAAATCCTGGCAAGGGCTGGTCAGCGTGGCTCCCTTCAGTGGGATCATTCCCTTGGGACTGCTGTCGGTCATCTTTTTGTAGAACTCCACCGCGTCGTCCGAGAGCACCACCCACACCACCTTCCATGAGTTCAGCAGGTTACGCTGCGCAAAAAAGGAACAGGAAACGAGGGTCAAAACAGGAACTTTAGTGACGCTCGCGAGCTTAAAAGGTCATGAATGTACAGCATCTCGATCCACGCCTGTCGCTGTGTGATGTGTCAGGGTGGTGCAGGATAGAAGGTGTGATGAATTTGTTTTGTGACACAACATCATGCATTAGCTGTCCTCAAAATGTCCTCCCGTATTGAAGTTGTATTGAACTACAGTTCCCACAATGCCACAGAGAAGTTCATCATTTAAAAAAACTGATCATGAGCATATGTTATGCTCCTTTTGATGCAAAAAGTGCCAGTTTGATTTCGCTAGGCCATGTCACAACCCCAAATATCAAGACCTGCGACATTACTTCATATCATGCGCATGTTGTGCAACTACAGAGATCAGAGATCCTGTATATCTGAGATCCCTCTACACACACACACACACACACACATATATATACTCATCGGCCACTTCATTAGGTACACTTGTTCAACTGCAAACTGCACCCGTTAACGCAAATATCTAATCAGCCAATCACGTGGCAGCAACTCAATGCATTTAAGCCTGTAGACATGGTCAAGACGATCTGCTGAAGTTCAAACCAAGCATCAGAATGGGGAAGAAAGATGATTTAAGTGACTTTGAACAAGGCATGGTTGTTGGTGCCAGACGGGCTGGTTCGAGTATTTCAGAAACTGCTGACCTACTGGGATTTTCACGCACAACCATCTCTAGGGTTTATAGAGAATGGTCCGAAAAAGAGAAAATATCCAGTGAGCGGCAGTTCTCTGGGCGAAAATGCCTTGTTGATGGCAGAGGTCAGGGGAGAATGGCCAGGCTGGTTCGAGCTGATAGATAGGCAACAGGAACACAAATAACCACTCGTTACAACCGAGGTATGCAGAAGAGCATCTCTGAAGGTACACCACATCAAACCTTGAAGCAGATAGGCTACAGCAGCAGAAGACCACACCGGATGTCACTCCTGTCACCTAATGAAGTGTCTGGCGAGTGTATGTATATATATATATATATATATATATATATATATATATATGAATGTTTGTCCTCCGGCAAAGTGGTCTGATGGATTTATTGGCAGATCTAAAATGAGTGGAATGGACTTTGAATGCCCAGAAGTCTTACAATTACCTCCATTTTTCACATTCCAAATGCATTCAAGGAACATTCAGTACTCATAGCATGTGTGCTAATGCCTCACAAGAGAAAGAGGTACAGACACAGAATGGCATGTATAGATAATTTTGACATAATGTGGCTTACGATGGCAAAATAATCCATCTCAACATGAAAAGCACCTAATTAAGAAAAACAGCTTGTTAAAATTATGGGATTGCAGCAGCGCTTGGAACAAAAACCAGCATACACACGGGGTCTGCCAGGACCGAGGTAGGGAACCACTGGTAAAATTGGGTGTGCTATTGTGAAAAGACAGCAGCTTGTGGCTTAAGCTCAGCACAGAAGATACAACAGAAGGTCATTCACTTTCACTGAAGCATCATCTATCCTGAATAACACGTTTACTGCCTGCGCAAAATTCCTTCCACTCAGTTCATGCATAAACTCTCTTTAACTCTTCCTTTGGTTCTTCCTTTTGGTTTACTTTTTCCACCAATATGGAAACATGCCTGTATAACAAAATGCAAAATCCCACCTTTAACTAAAACTCTGTTTTATGTCATTTGAAAATATATATATTTTTAGACCAGATGCAAATTAACCAGCCGCTGAATTACTTTCACTTCAGGATTTTGTGTGCTGTGTGCGTGAAAGTGTTAGACTGCCGAAACTACATTTTCTATCCTACCTTTTTAACCAGGTACCCCGCTCTTATCTGCTGAGGCTCCATGAGTGTGTGAGTTCCAGGAGAGACAGCTGCTCCAGATGGAGGACTCTGACAAACCAAGCCCTTTAGCTGGACGCACCCCACCCCTCTCTCCGCCTCTCACTTCCTGCTGCAGACAGTTCCTCTATTAGAGCTGTTAACACAGTTTAGAGAATTTTTTTTATTCATGTTTAATACAGAGAAAAACCACCACACTGTGAGGCCCTAGTCCTGCAAGAGCTGTTCTCCTTCTCTCCCTTTCTGTTTCTGAAAAAACAATATACAAATGCAAAAATGCAATAATAATAACAACATTATGAGGCCTCATACATTTGCATTTGGAACTTGATACTGCAGGTTTTTCAAATATGAGTACATGGTTCTGCAGTATAGACTGTCCTTGACCTTCCTACTTTCTCAATAACTAAAGTAACATGTGGGCCTATAAAATCCAACACACTGTCTGTAAATATCTGTCTAATGATATAGTGTGTGTGTGTGTGTGTGTGTGTGTATGGATTCAAATTCCAAGTTGTTTTCAAGTGGACAGGAAAAACAGGATTGTATCTTGTTTGCTAGTTTTTGCATGTGTGTAGGTTATGTGTGTGTTTGTTTGCATGCATGTATGCGTGTGTGTGTGTGTGTGGACATGAGAGTGTGTGTGTGTACGTATGTGCATGTGAGTGTGCATGTGTGTGTGTGTGTGTGTGAGTGTGTGTGTGTGTGCACGTGTGCCTGGGGGTGAGGGAGGGACCATGAAACACTGCTAGGACTTATCTGGCTCTTTGCCCTGAATGGAAGATTATGCAAAGGACTGAAATGTCAAAATTCAAAGCAATGAGATCCTACAGCAACGCAGAGCCAGGAAGAAAGCTAGAGACACTTTTTACTATGTTCATCTGTATATAGATTAACTTAAAGAGGATTGTTTGGTAATTAAGCAAAGCACATTATTTCTCGTTATCGGTATGATGTTGACATTGGCCGATGGCTTTAATTCACTGTAACATGACATGATGCCTATGCCTTTCAGTTACATGTTTGAGAAAGTGTATTTTTGCATAATCACAACAACAAAAAAATGGTTTGACTGGTACAGGATACGTTTTTGTCCTGTGTTTCACTATGTTTGTCAAATTCTATCTATGTGCTGTCAATGAATTACTATGACAGATGCTGAAAGCAGTTGATTGGAAAACAGAATATAGCAGTCTTGTGAATTGCCTTCCAATTTCAGAGTGCAATATGGTTAACAAACACAATTCATTTGACAAATAATTTGGCAGGCTGCACATCAGAGCGTCAACTTCGACGATAGCTACGCGAGAATATGAGTCTGACAAATGACACTGCCGTTGAAACAGCGTGGGCCACCTGCAATGAGCATTACCAATACGCTGTGAGGAAAGACCCAGAGGGAGGGAATACGCGGTCGCCCGTTTGAAAGATGTTGAAATCCTCCTAAAACCAAGTAAGGCTGGGAGTGTGAGATAAACTTCTGTAAGAGAAGCCGGGGGCTTTCCTTGATTTACACTACAGTACGGCAGCAGTACAGAAGGCTTCCCCAGAATAGTGATTTTTGTTTTCTGTTCTTGTTTTCACGTCCCGTTACGCACAGCTCAGGTCCATGTTTGCGAATAATTCATGTTAAAAAAGAAAGGTCGCACACTTTTTCCCCCCTCCCGTGCAGTTTTTAACAGTAAACGTTTCAGCAGCAAGCCGACTTCAAAGCCCTGACAAAGGCAGTTACTGTCGAAACATTAGCTATTAAAAACCTTTCTATTTTAGTTTCACTTTCAGGTCGGTTTGTCTGCACCTCGCCGAACACAAACAAGGTGTGAAAATATTTCTTTTGCAAATAATTAATAATAGAAGATTTTTTTTATACTTAGTTCACTACGGTCCCAATCAATCGCCCTTGAAGGCATTCAGTGTGACATATCTCCTTTCTCTGCAAGTCACATTAGAACTAGGTAGTAGATTCCTTTGAAATAAGGTAAGGAGGTGAATCACGGCAGGGAAAGCAAAATACTTACCAATGTAGGAGTACAGGTTGTTGCTTTTTGTACAACTTTCATTATCACTTAAAATTAGGTTTGAATGTATCCAGTTTAGCAGTTGTTCTCTCACTCAAATTCAGGAAGGACGCTATGTCTGCTGGTTTTTGATGTGTTCCTTCACCCAAGAGCTTCATTTAAGTAACTGATTGGATAAAGAGTCACAGTACAGGCACTTCAGAAACACTGCAGGCACTTCAGGTACAAAACCTAAATTGGGTCCTAACTGAAAAGAAATCACAAAAAAACACCAGAGTCTGTGGCCCTCCAGGACTGGAGTTTGAGAACCCTGGTTTAACACACATAAATGAACACAAATACAAATACAGATACTGAAGATTAACCATGTTTCATTCTAGATCAGGTCTTCAATTTGATCTTTTTCTGTGTTAAATATGAAACACACTCCTTTAGCTTCTGATACAGCACCCTCTGCTGCTGGAATACTGGCACTGTTGAGCCAACTGAAAAATAATAAATAAATAAATAAATAAAACCAGTTTAGCTGGGTTTCATACCATCAAAACATCCTAGTTGTCAGTCACACTGGACTCTGTGCTCTCTGTGTAATGCACAGACATGAAAATACCAGAATTTTACAGTGAGAGGCACAAAACATAAGATTCAAATATCTTGGATGTGGAAATGGACAGTTTTATAAGCACACAACCCTACCCAGAGGGAATGTCTGTGAGCACCTTTCACCAAAAGGTGCAGTCGGTTGCGTGTTTCTGAGAATTCAGTAGATGGAACTAACAACACCTGGGCTTGTTGCAAATCATCCTCAGGTATGCATACCTGCATGTGAGGCCACTGCTAAGGTTCTGATGAAATGCTTTTGACTAGGCGCATGTCATTTTGTAGGTATAAAACATAAGATAAATAAAATAAAATGAATATATAGAAAAGAGTGAATATAAGAAAAGAATGTGTATACATATGTAAAATAAAAAAACTAAAGAAAAGCGAAAAGTAATAAATAAGTAACAACAAGTAAGAGAGCATCACTAATTGTAATACTATAACTACAGAATAGCAGCAAGCTAAGCACAAAGTTTTATTTTCTTTTTGAGTGGAAGACGAGTTTAAACGTTTAGCAGCTTTAGCGCCTCCTGCCGTTGCAGTGGCGTTTTCTTTAACCCAGCAATGTAGCCAGCATTTCATAGTAGCCATTTACTCATTGTAGCCTACAAATCATACTCTCAGAGTAAATCATTTTAGATAGAACTAATTAAACCGTTGGTTCAAGTTGTACTATCCTGGCCTACATACCATGATATATACAACATCCATAGTGTAGGCCTATAGTTCGTTCTTCCAAATGACACATTTCCAAGCCACTGATTTTATGTGTAAAGTTGAATCTTGGGGATTTCTTCTGGTCCTTGCTCTCCCCCCATCCCTTCTATCGGTGCCTGTGTGATGTGTAATTAGAAAATAATGTGTAAGTAGAAAAAAAAATCGAAATAGAACTTTTAGGTTTCGTACAGGTGGCCTATACTGAACTTCAGCACTTTGGACAGAGACATTAAACGCCGGGGAATTTACGAGGTCACTGTGCTCACACCTAATTAGGTCACCTAAGAAAGCATGCGTACTCAAACCGTGTATTATATTACACAGGATGTTTACATCTTTTAAACATAATAAACGGAAGTTATGTAGGCTAAGGTGTCAATTTGTTTTACGACTATATTTGGATACAGGCTCTGTCACCGCCGGAAAATCTGATCAGTGCATACGGGTACAAATATAAGCCAAGGCAGCCTAGGCAACACAACGCGATGCTTCTCAAATCATATTATATTTTTTAAACCAATCGCTTGCACGCTATAATATCGCTTGCACGTGGATTAGTACTTCAGCCCTTCATGTCTTTGTCGTTTTATGTCTGTAGATAGTAGATTGTGACAGACGAGCATGAGAGGATTATCTCCGTATCCGTGAGGGATTTGTGGGCAGGGACGTGCAATTTTTGCTGTGACTTCGTCTGCGATGTGTTTTTCAAGTTTTATCTGGCGGAGGCACGTCACCTCCTTCCTATTGTCATTATTGTTAGAAATTCACTCTCGCTGACTCCATCATATCGCTGTCACTTCGAAAAAGGGGGGAAACGGTCGACGCCGAGACTTTATCTTCAATGAATAATGGGCGACGTTCCACAATTGATAAAAATCGGAATTTCTTTGAAAATACAACCCAGCAACGGCCCGGTATTTTTCAAAGTGGACGGGTCGAGGTTCGGTCAGAACAGGACGATCAAACTGCTGACGGGATCAAAGTACAAAATTGAAGTTGTCGTCAAACCAGGGGCTATGGAGGCCACGTAAGTAGGTTGCTTTGCATATAACCCATCGCGAACTGAAGATGACAACTAGTCAAAATGACCACATCGAGCTATAAGCGCCTTTTTACCCGTTGTTTATATTGCATTATTTATTTACCTGTGGATTTAATTCACTCATATCCAAAAATTTTTGAAGTAGTCTTGATATGCCTGACAACTGACATAACAACAGATATTGTATAAAAAGTTTAGGAGACCGATTGCTGTCGCCTATATAGATTTTCTCTCTATAATTTCAGAATAGCCGATCAAAAATGTGTGTTATCGACAATTGTTGTGAAATACAAGCGAATTTAAAGACAGGCTTGGCCTATTTACCTTTTCGTCTTGCCTAATACCGTACTTCAGGCGAAACGATATAAGTCTATGATTATGGAGGTAAAGATTGTTATCAGGCTAAGCTTACAGAATTTGGAACAAAGTCGAACTTATTGAGTACACGTATTTTGGATTCGATTTATGCGAACTTGGCCGGAAATGTCTGTTATTTGTGCGGTTGGGAATGTTTTGAACTAAATTATAGAGAGTGAGAGGCTGGTTGACAGACGGACCTGCCAGATTGTCCTGACTCTGCTTCTCTGATCCTGCGCCGTTGATAAATCTGCTGCCATTTCTGTCATGGGAGAAAGGAGGTTTAAAACTGCCGCAATGACCTCTTTTACAATTAAGAAAACAACCAGGCAGCAATGCAAAGACGATCTTTTATAAGTATTTATTTTATAGATCAGAACGAGTTTGTCATATTTCATATTTTCTTTGCTTAGTTAAGCACTGCGATAACGTCACATCTGACCAATATGTCATTTGAAATGTAATTCACAGTACGATGAGCGTAGGTGGAGCGAGCTTCCCTTTGGAACAGCAGTCCAAAGACCCCCATTCTGTGGTTTACAGCGGACAGTATGACACAGAGGGAGTTGTGCACACCAAAAGCGGGGAGAGGCAACCTGTTCAAGTCAGTATCCAGGTAACGGGCGTTGATACATTAACTCTCTAAATCTGTATAGTCTTTCTCTCTAATTCAATTTACTGACATTGTGAACTTTAAAAGTCATCACCCCTAATCTGGCTGCCCTGTTTCATATTTAGAATTTATGTATTAGGTGCCTTTACCTGCGGTAAAGATGTAATTTATTTAAATGCATTCAGCCAGGACAGAGTACAGTTTATTTAAACAAGAAACTTCTCTAAACTCACATTTTTCAAGATGGCACAAAAGCACAGCACACTTACATTTCAGCTGTCAAATTTTACAAAAACAAATGAACAAACAAAAAGGTTGTTTCACCTTGTTACACCTGGACATGCTGCATGCATCAGTTGAAGCATTGCATTTCTGATTATCAACTCAGTAGTTAAATATAGATTGACTTCTTCATGGGATTCTTTGAAATATGTTCCTTCATCATTATAATGGAGCTCATGCAGTAGTTTCTACAAACAAAACTGTCTGTGCATGTCTGTGACACCGATCTATAATTGCTTTTAAAGAATATTTTACAAGCATGTGTATTCAAGCTTAATGTACGGTACTACAATCTTGTGGATCCACAAAATCGCTTTACTCAAACCCTTGGAAGGTAGGCCGCACTGCATCACACATCTCTGATCACAAGCCTGCAGATCAAAGGAGTACCCAAAACTTGCTTTGGATCAGACGTTAATCGGAATACTGAGATTTAAACTAATTTAGACAAACTTGGGGCAGAGTTAACATCTTATGCCTGTGCCCACCTCCCAGCCTTTTGCATATGCTTCATAAGCATGCTATACATTATGTCTAGGAAAGCACTGCAGTATGCAAATAAGGGAGTACGGAAATGCAAAACCAAAGATAATGTGAAAGTCAATATGCAGCAAGGTCACATGTGTAAAATGTTAAGGAAAAGGGTTGAGGATGAGGACCAGTGGATAGGGGACTTTTTTTTTTACCATATGCTTTTAAAATAAGCCTTGAAATTTATAGTGCTGAATGAATTAATGCTTCAACCAGCAATCAAAATATTGTAAAGGAATTATTTTCCCTTCCCTCGCAAAGTTTCAAATTTGTCCACCTTGGCAGTCTTTCCTTGTCACTGTAACCCTAGGTTTGCTTTTATGTACTTTGCGATAAAATATTTGTAAAATGCCCAACATAAAGACATATTCTTTTTATATTTTTTAATTGTTTACTTAAATTTTTACTTTTTGAGGTATATTAACTCAACAAATGAGAGGGCTTTTGCTGATGTTGGTCTCTTTTCTTTTTGTTTGTTTTTATTTTTTTTTTCTATTTTTTTGATCAGTTCACTGCAGCCGGGCTCTTTGAGACTGTGTGGCAGGTGAAATATTACAACTACCACAAGAGGGAGCACTGCCAATGGGGGAACAGCTTCGCCAGCATCGAGTACGAGTGCAAGCCCAGTGAAACGCGGAGCCTGATGTGGATCAACAAGGAGTTGTTCGTCTGAGAGGCCCCCTCGCAATAAATTTTAAAAAATCACCGTTTACTGCAGCCGAAACGCTGAAATGCATTACTGACCATATCACATGACTCTTCAGAAGTCTGCCGTATCGCGCCTTGCCACAGGCATGCGTATCAAATCTATTTTGCCCTTTTCCACCCTTACCTTAGAACGTAGTCCCCATTGTTGGAGTGTTTCACGTAGGCCTGCTGGTGTAATGTACGGTGTCAGGTGTTTTGCGAGTGCGTAGTGTGATTCATTTGATTCATTTATGACATATTTTAGTATTTGTGGGGATTTCATGTTGTGTGTGTTAGTTTATGTTGACCTACCTCTGAACAGTACAAGCGGGATGACATCTTTAAAATGGTATAAAGATTTTTCATAGAGCAATATGATACCATTGTATTGTCCTTTTTTACTATAGGCAAATGCAGTACTTGCACATGGAGGTGTTTTGCTATTTTACCCCCTTATGTGCTGCTTCCTTGTTCTTTGCTGTTTTCAGTTATTTTTGGCGTTATATATTGATAAAGATTAATTAGGTATGTTTACACATTTATGTTGCAATTTGTCTACTTAAAACTATTGTGATGTTATGTTTAAGTGTTTGGTTTTGTAAAATTGTCTGTTATGAAAATACCAGTTTTAAAAAAAGGGTGGGGGGGGGGGGGGGATTGAGCAATACATTTGGATTAAAATGTCTTGGTTATTAAATATCTGATTTCCTGGCTTTGTTTGTAATATGCATGGTGGGGAAAAAATAGAAATGTATAAAAGAACAGAAATTGACAAAAAAAAAAAAAACTGCTGTGACTCATTTTTTATCCAGGAAAAAGTGGGTAAAAAGCACTGAGACGCCCTGCTCCCTGGGGGAGGGGATAAACCCCAGGTGGGGAATGCGGTTTCAGCTTTTAGCCACCGTAATACATTTGTACTTAAAGAGTACTTTGTGCCATCTTCCTGCAGGACAGGCAGTTTTCCCTTGCAGCGGCTACGAGCAGTTTCGGCTTCATAACTTTATGACGAAATTCCTGGCTAAATGAGGCTAGTGTCAGCAGGGGCACTTTTGTTCTAACATCCCGGCCTTATTTCACGTCACATCCACACCCTGCCTGCGCCGAATTTAACGTTTTTATTCATTTTCCTGCTTTGTGCCCGTGTGCCTGAAGCTGTCCGTGTTTGGCTTTTTTCCTCATTTCTTGTTACTTGGCTTAATTTTAAAACACGCTATATTATTTACTATTATAGAACTGTATTATTATTATTATTATTATTATTATTATTATTATTATTATTACAGTAATACTGAAACACTAATTGATTATCCCATCGGTTTTGTATTAATCTCAGGCAAGTCTATTTTCTATTTTGAATTCCTCGTTTTGTTCAGTGTTTAGTTTAGTACGTGAAAGCAGACCAATTCCTCTCCTCTCCGCTTCACATTATGTACGGAAGAACAGGGATTTTCTGTGGTACATCCTGTACCTCATACACTGTATCATGAGGATTGGTTGCCCCACTTCCTTTCTCGACCGGCCCAGTTCAGTACAGCATGTATAACGACAAGCCATCGGTTGTACAGTACAGTGATTTTCATTCCTGCTCCTGGCGGGCTGTAGGGTCTGCTGGTTTTTTGTTGTTACTCAGCACTTAATTGATCAGTTTCGTCTAAATATTAGCAACCAATTCAGACCCAAGAAACCCGGGTGAGGTTGGTTAACTGCGCAATCGACCGCTTTAATCGATCAATTAAGTGCTGAGTGACAACAAAAACCAGCATGCCCTGTGGCCTGGCCCAGGACCAGGACTGAAGATCACAGATATAGTAGATGAAAGAACCACAGCACAGCTAGTAATGGGTTTACGGAGTGAACTAAAAGCCTCTAGTGAGCCGAAAATCCAGGATTTGAAGTAGCAGTGCTTAAGAATGACTTTCTTACATTATATTTTTAGACTGTCTAAATAGCTCCAGACTTAAACACACCAATGGGATGACAGTTTTGTCATCTTGATAAGCAGGGAATATTTGTTCTCTTTCTGTTATTTTCCAAACCAATTTTCTCCAGGCTTCAAATTTGGCATGCACATTTACCTCTGACACACGAGTAAGTACAACAATCATTTCAAAGTCAGAGTATCAAGGCCAGACATGAAATACCTATACTTACTCAACTGGATAAAAATAGAGGACTGTTTTTGAATATTTGTGTATTTTATAGGCCATAAATGCATAACTGGAGTGATGATGTATTTTTAATATGCAAATATTACATAAATTACAGATATGGCACAACAAATGTACATAACTAATAACAGAAATCATAAAACAATACTAAGAAGTTATTTGTTTGAATTATATCTTTTAGGCCAAATCAATTTTGGGTTAATAAATAATGTCTCATTTCTACATTCCAGAAAGAATAAACAAGTTTTTTTACCATTACCCTCAAATTGTTAGTTTTCAAATCCAAGCCATTTTGCACTCATTCAACCAACCGGAATAATATTTTTGCCCAATAAATCTGGTTGCTTTTCCCCATGTAAACAGTTATTTGGGGAAATTTTAATCTTCAAACATCTTAACTGCAATTTCCATAACTCTACTGTATACCATATGATTTAATGGCCTATTACAATGTCAGCACACATGTTACACAATCCTGCGTTAGCTTTAGCCTTCTTGTTATGAGGTATCACATGAATCTTATTGGCACCTCATCCCATTAAGACGCAATCTTAAGGATGTCCACTAGCCTACGTGTCGTGTGCTACCAGTAAACTTATATCTCAGGCTGCACGTTCAACCACGCTGATTTTAATTAATGACATGACTAATTCCAAAGTTGACAGAGGGTAACCTTCAAGCTGCGGCTTGAAGATAACGTATTTAAATTGTATTGAATGTATGCCGTTGCATTCATCGGTATGCATGAGCACACTGAAAAAATAAAGCGAGAGAGAGAGAGAGGAGTTCCCGGATGTACTGTACTGTTGCACCTCCCCCTACTCCCCTTTCAACCTCTCGCTACACCAACACAACCTCCTCCACTCCTGCTCCCCTCCCTGTGGGTCCGCGCGCAGCCACTGCAGTGAATCCGTCATCAGTCGAAAAGGAACGAGAGCGCCAGCGAAAGCAACGCGACTCAAAATATCACGACTACAGATTTGCTTGCAATCATTTTTTGATAAAACACAGCACCGCAGTGATTGCACGTCGTTTCCCATTGCAGTTTCATTAGTGCTATACTACCGGGAGAAGACGCCCTACCGACAGAATGGTAAGCAGTACAATTTTTCCAGTTAGCTACAGTGTATTGAAGTACGTCTGCGCTTAATCGAATGTGTTGGGCTAGCGCTACACGACCTCTCACAATGCGCATTTACAGCAAGACGGGCGGCCAGTTTAGCCAATTTGGTACACCACGTAATGTCTTGAGTTGTCAACAGAAATGAAACCACACAGCCGTGGGTGAAAACGGAGATGAATTCCTAACTGTATTTTATTTCTGCATTGATCCAATAAATAAGCATGCTAACGTGGCCCAGTAGCCTATACTGTTCCTGGTCGCTACCTTGCAAGCGTTCCAGTCTTACGTACTAGCTATGAAAAAACTGCGAATATACAGACTGTACTCTTATATTTGAACCAGCAAGCTAACTGGCTACTAATGGCGCTTGCTGGAAAACTGAAACATCGTATCGCTAACAAGCCACACTGTAGGCAACATTAGTAGGTGGGAAGCTGGTTTAGTTAATTCACGAGCAAAGCCGTGCAACTCAAATCGATTGATTACTGTACGAGTCGTGGATTCTGCCACCAGTAGCCTATATGGCTTACAATGATTTTTAAGCATTTGGGGGAAATGAAATATGTCCAACGTGTCTCCGAAGACTGCCGCCATTAGAAAATAAGCAATCTAATGTTTACGTGGACGCATGATTAACAGTGACCACAGCGACAGATACTAGGCTATAAAGCGATACAGCCTAACTAGCGTAGCTAACTGATAAAGCATACTAGTTGCTACAATTTCCGACCTCGTTTTAAGACGCGGGCGAGGTTCATATCTCTCCCAATAAAAACTAGGCTATGAATTTCCCTGCTATCGTTATGGGAGAGTGAATCGAGTAGCACATCGTCAAGCAAGCACATGTAGCCAATGCGGTAGGCTGTGGACGGGGCTTCCCACGAATCAAGTAAATAATTTTAATTAAAAATTGTTGATGGCTAACGTTAGTGGTTTTGTCAGCAGCTGCTATAGTGGTATGGGTGTCCGTCATTTTTTCGGTCTACTATAACGGGTTCTGAAATTTCGCCCACGATTTTTCTTCTCGTTCATTTCGTATTCCATACGGACGCTGCGTGTGGATAATATTCATGTCGGTCTGCGTTATGTGATACAGTGAGTTGAAACGAACACAATTACTGGGTTGTGTGGGCCTGTGCATGTTGACAGGTTAAAAGTAGATACCGTAGTGATTGGAAGCACTAGCGATTTTCAGGGGGTGGTGCGTATAGGAATCCCATGGTTTAAAAGCAGTTCGGGGAAGAGGCTACGGTTTGCACGGATGTGTGGTAGCGAGCCTGTATTGTGCTTGTAAATAATAAAAAAGACGTCTTGGCGCTTGGGCATGACTCTCCTCCTCTCCACACACACAAAAACCACTTCCTTTTTTTCAGCAAACATTCTCGCCCTTCTTCTCGCGGGATATTTTCAATCATCCCCTCCCCCCAAACCTTATTGCACTTGATTGTTTTCTCCAAGTGCATGACCGTATATCATCTCGCAGAAATAAAGGTATACCCTGCACAGTTCACCGTAATCCTCCGTGTAGCTAAGCTGTCATTCTATCCTCCTCGGTCTCTCCCAGAATGCTCCGCTGAAATCGTCTCTTGAAATCCACCGGCCAACCCCCTCCTCCCTCCCCTGCCCTCCACTCCCTTTTCTGCGTGGTAGCTGGCCAGCTGCTGTTACATGGGTAGCTCATAAATAGAAGATAACCATTTTGGAGATATTGTTGTTTTGATAGGCTAATAGTAAGCCAATGGGCAAAGTGCTTTCACAGGTTTGGGAAGTGGAGAATGTGGTTCATACCTGTGAGAGCCTAGAAATTGCGTGTAGACGGGTCTGAGAAGTGGTCTGGTTGAGATCAGCTTGAGGTCCTTGATGCTGTCTGCAGTGTGCTTCTTGGACTATGGATTTGATTAACTGCAACCCCCCCCCACCCTCGGATAAATACGGAGCTTTTGCTGCAATGCTCAAGGAGTTATTATCATCTGTGTTAATTTGAGTAGTGTGGTGTGGTGGTACTAGAATTTGATCTGTACCCTCAAATGCCTGTAAGAAAATAATCTTGTACGCAAGAATTCTCCCAAATTATTTTGGAATGGACTGCTTTGTGAAGAGTAGTGCACAGAATTTGCTTTCATTTTACCATGAGACTGGTGTTGGTGTGCGAAGCTCGTGTGCTTGCCGTTGTGCTTCACTAGTCTTGTCTTAACACACCCGGCTTGCATCTGGCTGCGTGCGTTTTGTGTGAAAGTGTCCGTTTTTCACGTCTGATGAACACAGCAAAGGGACTAGTTCCTGTGGTGAGGGGAAGGAACCCCCCTGGGAAATCTCAGCCGTTGTGAGTGTGTGTGTGAGTGTGTCTGTGTGTGTGTGTGTGTGTGTGTGGAGGTGGGGGGCGGGTGTGGTTTGCATACGCGTTTACTGTACGCGAGTCGGCCCGGGCGACGTCGCTATCGATTGCTTTTTATGTAACGGCGGAGTGGTCGTGTTTGAAGACGCGCACGGACTGGGATTAGTCGGTGTCAGGCCGCCCGATATCTCATCCCCCCGGACGGCATGTCGTGACTGCTGGGAGCTGTCCCGGAGAGGGCGGGCAGTCTCTCGTCTCTACACCCACCCGCCGCCTGACTCACTCTGGAGGTGCCCCGATCCGCTCCGCAGCGCTCTCCTCCTGAAGTGCTTCTGCCGCTGAAACTCGGTATCTGGAGCAGGAAGCTGTATGATTTTCGTTTTTAGGCTACCCTCCCCCCCCGCTATCTGACAGGAGATTTTTCACCACTTGTGCAGCATTTACACATCAGGGAAGGGGGCTTGTTTATGATATCCCAGAAGCCTTTGCAACATGGTGCTTTTAGGTTTTTTTTTTACAGGGAATGTGTGGCCCAGTAGTAACTGTGACACAAAACCAGAGAAGCTTGCTTGCAGGTGCATATGCTGTAACACAATATGATATTATGTACCGGACAGTGTGTGACACATGTGTATATGCAAGCTAATGTTATTCACACTAAAATATGTTGGCGCTATTGTTGTATCTCCTGGTTCTGCAGGTCAGTGTGAGGGCCACCCATTTTGCTACTCGATAAGCAAAGCTAAAATGTATATTGGCGGTGTATTCTGATCTCTCGGTTGTAAAGGATTGATGTAGAAGCTAATTCGCTAGCCACTAAGCGTACAAACTGTATTTATTAGTTGGAGCCTTTGGAATATACTGGCTGCTTGATCTTGATGTTATGAGGACAAGTTGGTGCAGCTGGTCAAATAAAGAGTATCCCCTATCCATATGATATGAAATTTAGAGATTCTCTGTACCGTTGGTCCTAAAAAAGCAAGCAAAGCCTGACTTACTATTATTGCACAAAAATATTAATGTTGACATTTGTGTCTCAAAATAATTTGTCTTTGCCCCAACTAAGTCCAGTCTATTCCAAATGTGGCTATGTCGGTAAAACACAATGTAAGTACCTACACAAACTAGGTCTGGTGTTAGCGAAGGTGCAGCTTACAATTCCACAATTAAAAAACACAGTCAGAGTTTGTTGTTATATCATTGGCCTTGAAGATGTCAAAGAAGTACTGAATGGGGCTTTGTGAAACACGTATGGGTGGAGGTGGAGCCACCATCTTTCCATTGGTGACTCGCTGATTTGAACCAATCGGTGCGTTTCATCGTGCAGCGCAAACCCTTTTAATTTGCTTAGGCGGTTCAATGATTGACAGCGCATGGTAGCTCATGGTAGCATGGTAGCTCCACGTTCTCTTAGTGGGGCCCCGCTCTTCCGTGGCTGCAGAAGGGAAGTGGCTGTCTGTGTCAGTGGTAACAGCTCTCTTTAGGTGTCATCTTATTATCACACAGAACTCCCCTAGCTGTTGTATTTTAATGGTCGTCATCGAAGCAGTGCAGTTTCATGAACGTGCTCGTGAGTTAATGTTGAGTATAGCCTCTAAGCCTTTGGCAACATTTTGCCTTCCATGATTTATTGCCGAGCGGAAGGTCCTTATCCGGAGCTAGTTCTTACTCACAAAAGGTACATTATTTACATCTTTATCGGTTTTTCCTGCAGCAGTTTAAGTAGCAGATTAAGTAGCCACCTTATGTAAGGGTGCTGCAGCAAGATAATCAAATCCGTAGTCTTTTAAGTTACGAACCCAACTCCTTAGCCCTGCTGTGAAGCCAAGATAATCAGATCTGCAGTCTTAAGTTACAAGCCCAACCCCTCAACCCTGCTTCTGATATACTGTATGTTTGAACTACTTTGTGACTTTAATGTTCCCATTCCAACTCTTGAGTGAAGATCCAGGGCTGCTGAAAGATTTCAGTGTGTTATTTTCGCAGTGGTCATGGGTATTCAGAACATTTTGGCTCCTCTTTTCAGGACCATGTATGTAGCATGCTTTTTTAAAAACATTACATTGTGATAAGATTAGCACCTGGTAGCCTGTTTGTCCCTTGTTGTTTGTACAGAAATTATTATTATTTTTTAAATTAATTTATTGTTTTTACCAGGACATGTGCACACACGAGTGAATTGGAAAGGCCAGGCTTTTCCGAGGAATACAGGGACTTGCTTCACAACTGGGAAAAACCATTTTCACACATTCACGTAACAGCCTCCCGTTTCACCTTCAGTGTTTTCCGCTAGCCTGCCTTCTTAGCGACGCAGCGGGATGTCTTCGTTTTGTGGATGCTGTGTTGGACGACGGCCGATTTGCATTTTATGGCTTGAACCGAACTGAAGAGCTTCTTCTGATCCTTCAGAGGCTTCTCGTTTCTGAAGTGTTTGCATTTTCACTCGAGAACAGCTGCGTGAAACTGACAAGCTGAAGAGCTACTGTGCTCTTAAAAAATAAAAAATAAAAAATACAGTGCTCCCTCACACCGTTCCCTGATAAAAGCCAATGTTACGTAAGCTTTTGTATATTTAAATGTATTTTTGGTTATTTTCTTTTTTTAAATAGTGGAAAGACCAGGACATCGGAACAGCACGTTGGTTTATACAGCGATCTTCAGTGTTGGCCATAGGGCTATACAGGTGCTTGATTTAGCATACCTTTCAATGCAGGGGATAAGGTGTCTAGTCCCATTAATAGGCCCGGTTTCCTCCTCAGGTTAGAGGAAGAGCCGCCAGGTAATTATGACCAGGATCCTGTTGTCGGGAGGAATGCGATGTCATGTGAGCAAATATATTTTTCGGGAGTAGAACAACATGGCAGATTGCAGAGTGGCAGCGCAGAAGCTGAGCGCGCTGGCTGACGTTTGATTGACACCAGGGCTCCGCCCAGGAGCTCTCGAGGAAGCGGGTTCGAGCCTTCGCTCGGAGCAGACGCCTGGTGTCGTTTTGCAGGCGCTGACTCTCTCTGTTACACTATCCACTCGGTTACAGCTGCACTGGTGTCACCGCACGTAACTAAGCATTGTTTTTTAATGTTCTCCTCCGAAACGGGACATGGTTTAAGAAAACTGCCAATTTGCCACTTCAAATTAAGTGAACTGGACCCTCTTGCATGCTGATTTTTTATTATTAAAAAAAAAAGAAAAAGCTCCATTATTTTTGGCAGTTGATGGTTCTGTGCAAAATTGTAGCCAATTGCTGCTTGTGTTGTAGTTCATATAGGCCAGTGGTTCCGAACCCTGTTCCCCAGGTGTGTCAACTTAGGTTCTCATTTCAGCCCTAGGTTGACACACCTGATTCTACGAATTTGCTGCTTAGTGTGATCTCTAGCTGTTGAATGAGGTGTGCTCTGTTAAAATTGGAGTGAAAACCTACGGGACAGGATAGGTGAAGACTCTAGGAAGAGGGTTGGGAACCGCAAGGCTAATTTCGTTTCTGGGCTGATTCACTGCGTTAGTATTTTCTGTGGCCTGAAGCCTCCAGTTGCCCTTTCCATCCCAGCTTACTCTCGATTAAACATTAAAATGAGCAACTTTGAATTGATCAACTTTTAATATGTCTTGTTAAAATAATTCCACTTGGCTGGAGGGACATCTCCTGTCCTGCAAGTGTTCATTTCAGCCCCTATATGGCACACCTGATTCTGCTAATTGGTAGCTCAAGGGGATGTGCGTCTGTCGAGTGAGGTGTGCTTTGTTAAAGACTGGAGTCGGGCTCCAGGAACAGGGCTGGGCGCCCAGTTCTACGTGAACCGGGTCGATTCTCAGAAAATAATAATAAATAAATTATGAAAGGAAGCTGAGGTGATTACTGCAGGTTCTGTGTGGTGTGTCGAAGATTCAAATCCGACAGAGGAACTCAGGACGGGAATATAGAAGCCGTTTGTAGTAGCTGGTGCCTTCAGGTTCTCTCGTGTGCATTCTTCATCTTCATCTTTGCTCATTTTGCTGCTTGGCCCTGACCGCTGGTGTGTTTGCATTGGCCTGTCCTGATGTGATGAAGAGGTAGAGGCCGCTTTTGCAAGGCTTTTACTCCTGATCTAGGCCCGCGTTATTGAAAGGAACAAACTGATGTGCAACACAACGTGTGACCGTCAGGAAGCAGAGCATTTTAACAGAGGAAACGCAGTTCATGTTAATTTTAGGTCTCGCAGGGATGTTTGTTTCCAACACGGCCAACACGTGACAGTACAGTGGATCATCGAAAGGTCAAAACTAGGATGCACTCTAATTGGATTAGCAGTGCATTTTTTTGATTATAGAAAAACAGATCTTTTCATTTTTTGCAATCGTTCTCTTGATTTTTTTGTAAAGAAGGTTTTCCTGCTTTCAAAAAATGTTTTAAGGCCTCTGCTTTGTTGGTGAGAAGAGCCAGGGTTTCTTGAAGTGTGTGTGTGACCTGTCCTTACATTTAGTTGAGGGTAATCCTAAACCTCCAATCCCCCTTTACCTTAATTCATTATCCGTGGTGTCTAAATTTAAAGCAGCGTGCGACGTTGTCTAGATGGTCAGCCGTGCTTTCACACAGGCGAGCGCTTGCTGTGACGCTTCAGGTTTTGACCGCGAGTGTCACCTTTGGATCGGCGTGATGAGAGAAAGACGGTGTAAGGACACTGGGAAGGAAAATGTAAATAAAATAAAATAGGCGCAAGATTATTTTGCTGGTTGAAGGAAGTTTCACGTGCTACGTGGATATGCAAAGCTAATCCTTGGTGACCTCTGGGCCATCGCTGCGCTTAAAATAACCCTTCTCGCTAAAAGGTGAGCGGGTTCTCCCTCAAGGAGTTTCACGTTCTCTGCAAAACAAAATGAGAAACGAACTGCTGGATCCGATATAGCACATCAAGACACTTACGGTAGCTAAATGTTTTTTTCTAACGGGCCTATGGACAGGTTTTTGTAACAACAAACGTGCAATTTTGACCTGTCAGTCCACAGTACAAAATCTTTGCCTTTTGCGACACACCCTTTCTGACACATTGCAGAGGGCAAACACTGGAGTTCAGCTGCATTTAAATCAAGAGCTATACCTGTACGACAAAGTTAAAACGTCACAGTTTGTGAGCTATATTATTTTATATGGAGCTGCGGATTTAGATCTTTGGATCATGATATATCGAGAGATGATGGTGCAGTAAAAATAATTTTACTGTCAGTCCCTTCAGTTCTGGCCTGACGCTTAGTCAAATGGCACAGTGCTGCAGCATGAAATTATTACTTGACTAGGGTTTGAAAATAGCATGAGATTAGACTGGTAGAATATCCTGTGGTTTATTATGCAGTATGTTATCTTTGTGGCATCACTGTGCTCTGTTTGTTATGACTGTTTGGGCTTGTAACCAGATCAGCATTTTATTTAAAACCTAAAAAAAAAAAAAAAGTTGTAATATGGGTGTTTAGCCTTTTATTTTTTAGTTTACATCATGGTTTTTCTGTATAGTATTTTGCAAATGTGACTGATTTCATTTTTAATTTGACTTGTTTTGTGATTAAACATTTTCGAATGCATCTGATGAATGCGTCCAATAATATCTGGTTATAAGGACAGCCTCGCTCTTTCCTGGTTTTGAATGGGTCAGTTGCATATGGAGAATTGGGCAATTATGCATAGGTTATGACATCATATTTTTCTGATGTCATCATTTCCTTTGCTGAAAGATTGATTTCCTGTCTGCTGAGCCCAAACCTGCAGCTGCCATTGGCTGCGGGTGGGAGGATCACTTCTCGGGCCGAATTCTCCTGCCAAGAAAACCGGTGTTGTGTCGCAGTGTACGTAGTGGTCAAACAGCGGTCCGAGCCGCGGACTGCAGTCCCTTTATATGCTGCAAGGAATGCTGGGATGCCTGTGATGTGGGTCTTTGCTTGCAGTCAGTTTTCTTGCCAAGAACCGGCAATATAAAACGTGGTGTTTTGATGCCGGATCCTGATTGTATGAGGCTGCGTTCTACAGTTATTGTAAATCCAATACAGTAACAGTTAACCAAGCCACCTGTTCGTCAACAGCATCAGTGCTCACACAAAACCGTCGCTTATGAATAATATTACAAATTGATTAATATTGTGGAATCTGTTAATTGTTTCTATATGTTGTAACCGCTTTATTAAAGCAGTGTGGCAGTGGTGGCTGTGCTGTATCGTGAATGCAGTCACAGCTACGGGGTGTTGCTGGTACTCCGCTTTGCCTTGTCCCAAACAACACCCCTGCAGCCGTGATTGTGTCCGCGATACAGACGCGATTATTTGCAGAAGCGAATTATTGCTTAGTCGTACAGCACAGAGTGAGATGAGCTACTATCCTATCCGAGCCATTTGGTACAGACAGCACCAGCACTCGAACAGATGCAGTTTACAGAGAGACAAGCCCTTATAGACTCCACGCTGGAACAAAAGCCCTCTTATTGGCTGGAGTAAGAGACCCAGGGCCTTTGTCAGCGCTTCATAGGCACTTGCTTGTCAGTCTCAGTGCCTCGCTCCTCTGTGTGCTTGGTCGTCTCTCACAGACAACTTGCATCTCCTGCATGCTTGCGTTTTGTGCCACCCTGCAAGTTCAAATGAAATCATCTCTTTTCACCAAGCCCATGGTGACGTCACAGCGACTTAGTTCATATTTTTTTCTACAGTCTTATGGCCTGAACCCTCGAATAGCAGGCACATGAGGTAAAAAAAACTCCCAGTGGGGGGAGAAAAACCCTCAAAACAGTAGCGAGAAAACCCCCCTCCCTCCCCTCGCCCCCGATGGGAAGAAATCTCGGGAGGAACCCGGCTATAGAGGGGAGGCGCCCATCCTGCACCTGCCGGGCCCGGTGTGAAGCAGCGAGCGTGTGATTCGGCCCCATCGTATTTCATACGCACAGCGGGTCGGTCTCCGCCGCTGTTTTGAGTTCTGGGCGTCTCCTGACGGGCCGAACGTCACCACGCCTGCACTCCCTCCGCGCGCGCCCCAGATTCGCGGAGCTGACTTCGGCTCCCTTCTGCCGTCGCTGTCCGTCTGCGATGCACGCGCTTCATAATTCATGACCGCCGCGCATATGCTGAATTATCGTAAGGGGTCTTCGCACACTTGAACAGAATGGGATACGTCTGAATTATAGATCACCGCGAAGCATCGGGGCCAAAGCAAAGCTCCATCTTGGTTTTTTTCTGCTGGAAGGCACATATTCGGAGCAGAAAGCTATTCTGATTCATAATTAACCCTTTGAAGAGTAGGTTTTTTGGAATGTTCAAAATTCAGTCAGTGTTCTAGAACTCTTTTGCTTTCAGTTACCTGCAGTGATTGTGACATCAGCATTAGAATGTTCAGTTAAGAACACTCTAATCACATATTCTCGAATGAAATGAATGAAACATTGCATTTATGTATTAATTCACACATTTGTGGTCTTACGGGGTTATGGTATCATGGAAAGACAAGGAAGGGTTGCAACATGCAACACGATGTACTTGTTTTTTTCTACCAGCGTTTACATCAGTTTTTCTTTTTAAAAAAAGAAAAAGAAAAACTTGCTCCTTTGTTCTTTTACTAGTGCGTGATCACACAGCCAGGTAAAGGCAGGTATTTGGTTTGGTTTGAAACAAGCCCATGCAGGTCTGCCCTATACACGAGCCCCCCTGGAGAATGTTCTGGAATTTTTTGTTAGGTAGCTTTCACAGGGCTCGGAGCAGGGCCCCGTGCGTCGCAGTGTGGATATCGACCTGCATCGGCGCTAAGTGCTAGCGGTTAGCGAGGCAGCTTTTCGCCTAATGGCTTATGCGTGGGTTTCTCTGGGCCCAAACTGACAGCTTCGTTACTGATATGTGAGAGATTTACATGGATTTTTCTGTGCGTGTGTCTGAAAGGTAGGGTCCCCACACCATTTACAGGATCACTGATTCAAGACAGTTTCATAAGTTCCTGCAAGGTGCATATATGTCTCTTGGTTGTATTCATTTGCATGTGCTTCATGTGAAGCGCACAAGCCTTTACCCATAATTCCCCAGTGAGCGCCATTTCAGGTGTCTCGGGGGCCTAGTTAAACTCAAACATACTTAATGTTAAAAACAAAGTAGCTGCTGTTGCAATTTTGTTTTGACTTTTTTATTCTCTTTAGATGTCTGAAAAAGAGCTGCACTTTGTACAGCAAACAACATTAAAATGTATTTTTTTTTTAAGTAAACATTTCAAACCTGAGACAGATCAAACAGTCACCTTGTGTGGGCTCTGGACTTCCTCAAACGTTAAACATGACCGCAAACGAAAGCAGTTTTATTCATAACGGCTTCCAGTAAAAATACGTGTAATTTCTGTGCGTATTTGTTCACAGTGAAAAGCAGACGTTGGCGGAGGGAACTGGCAATCTGGGGTTTCCTCTCAGTTCCGTGATTAAATTGTCCAATTAAAATGCTCTTCAGAAAAAGTGATGGGGAGGGGATTGTTTCTAATAAATTAATTTCTTTGTCATCTTATCTCATCCTCCTTCAAACAGTGGATGCGTGTAATGAGTCTGTTTTGTGGAGTGATCTAGGCTGCTTACAGAATTAAAATGGTCTTCAGAAAAAAGACGCTGCAGTTGTTTATATTAGATTATAAGTTTATCGTGATATCTCGTCCTTTTTTCCCTTTATTAGTTTTAATGTGCGTTGAACGACTCTCAGTTCAGTTTTCTGCGAATATGGGCATCGTGTAACCTGGCAGTCTTACAACCGATGACATCACCGTGGTAGTGTTCGCCGTTAACCCCCGAGAGCTGAAGGAAAATTACCCAGAATCCTCCTCTGAGAATGACGGTATTATTAAAAGGCCTGGGAGAAGTTGTTTGGAGGTCTGGACTGTTTCTAACTCCGTCTCCGCTGGGGCGCTTGTGACTGCCTCGAGGTGCGCTGGGGAGAAAACCCAAATCGACCGAACGACCACAGAAGTGCGAACGCTAACGAGCATTAGCGTCAGCTAATGTCCCAGCACTCCCCAGCACCAGCGGTTTAAAAACCAAGGATTTAGGATCCCACTGGTGCCTTGTGGGGAGGTGTTGAGGTGGGTTGCTGGATGGGTTCAGCAGGGTTGTGAGATGACGTATGGAAAAAAAAAAGATTTTTTTGTAGTGGCACATGATGCACTTTTCATTGACTCTCACACCAGTCAGTCTAATGACTGAACCTGTTACATGCAGTAACTACTGTGTGTAAACATCATCGTTATTACAATATATACATTCTGCTTTGAACTAACGACAGGCTGAACCTTAATAGAGAGATTTTAGAGACTAGTCTCTCAACTAGTTATTTTTTGGGACTCTATTCAAGTGGGACTGTCACTGTATAAGCCAGGGGTTAGCAAATCTGGCCAGTTGTACTCGGGGTTTCCATTCTTCACCTCTAATCAGGACTGCTTTAAACCTGGAACACCAGGTCAGTTAAATCTCTGGCCAATCAGTGGCTTTAATTGATCAGTTAACCATCAAGTCGAAAAGAAAACCAGCAACGCTACTGACCTCCAGGACCAGATTTGAGTTTCCCTGGCATAAGCAGTGTAATGAGACGGTGTGTTTAATGTCAGTTACGTCTGAAGTAGAGAACCAAACTTTTCCTAGTTAGAAAGATTAGCCACACAAAAAAACATCAAACCACACAATTCATCAGGTGTTGAATCCGGGGGGACCGACAGGCACGAACGCGAGATGTGGGCGGCGCCCCACAGGCTCGGCAGCGGGGGAGCAGCGCTCCCAGCTCTGGGCTCTGTGCTACTTTACTCAGATATTTCAGGAGTCGGCTGGCCTCGTTTGCAGAGAGGGGGCGGGGGGCGGGGGCGGGGGTGGTGGTGGGGGGCTTCTTGAAATGTGGTCCTTTCCTCCTCTCGCCCTTCCAAACTCAAAAATTGCAGGGAAGCACGGCAGCCAATGGGGTCGTGCAGAGAGAGGGGAGAGGCGGGGCCTAAACGCTTGCTCAAGTAGGGTAGCCTAGCGCTGTGCGTGATGTCATCAGCCATCCCAGGCTTCCTCCGGTTTTTTAGGACGTCCGGGAGCCTCTCCGGGACGGTTGGAGGTGCCCCGTCTCTCCCCGGTGGTGTGTGTTCCCTCCCAAATTACCCGCGCCCCTCTGAGAGGCAGCGGGACAGCGGAGTCACCCTCGTTTCCCTGCACCGGCCCCCAAATCTAGCACTGTCCGGTTGTTTTCATGCATAATAGAAAATGATGTCTTCTGTTGTCCTCTTTTATACCCCCTTCACCTGCAGTCTGTTGTCTGAGTGTTGTTGCATGCAGTGGGATGACAGTACTTGCTGGTTTCTTTGCTTGTGTGAGCTCTGTGACAGGATTGTGTGCTAACCTGAGTGTAACTGTTCTTTCTTTGCAGGGAAATGAATCGAGTTATCCCTTGGAGATGTGCTCGCACTGTGAGTATATTCTTTAATTTTCTCACTTACTTCAGGTGTTTATTTATGCTGTTTTGTTCTGTTTTATTCTAATGCAGGCTTAGTAACTATATGAAGAGCTGTGGCTGGGCCTCTGTGGCCTTTACAGCTTTGCTGCCACAAATGAGTATTTTTCCATGTTTTTTTGTTTAAACTAATTTGATTTGTATGTTTTAACACACTTGATGTGCAATATGAAATAGTTAAAAGGAAAGAGTAGAGCTAGTCTAGAGCACATCATCTTCAGCTAATATTGGAGGCCTTTAGCTGATTGGTTCAACACCAAGACTGAATCAGAACAAAAAAAAAAGTGCTTATGGGTAAGTTTGTTCGGTAGTTCTGCGAGAGGGGCTTTTGAATGGGGGGGTACAGAAAGTTTGTTCAGTAGTTCTGTGATGGGAGCTTTTGCATGGGTGGGGGAAAGCGAGTTTGTTCAGTAGTTCTGGTAGAGGAGCTTTTGCATGGGGGGTACAGAAGTTTGTTCAGTAGTTCTGCGAGAGGGGCTTTTGAATGGGGGGGTACAGAAAGTTTGTTCAGTAGTTCTGCGAGAGGGGCTTTTGAATGGGGGGTACAGAAAGTTTGTTCAGTAGTTCTGGTAGAGGAGCTTTGCATGGGGGTACAGAAAGTTTGTTCAGTAGTTCTGCGAGAGGGGCTTTTGATGGGGGGTACAGAAAGTTTGTTCAGTAGTTCTGGTAGAGGAGCTTTTGCATGGGGGGTACAGAAAGTTTGTTCAGTAGTTCTGGTAGAGGAGCTTTTGCATGGGGGGGGTACAGAAAGTTTGTTCAGTAGTTCTGGTAGAGGAGCTTTTGCGTGGTCTGGGGGGAGGGGGGTGGGGGGGTGTAGGGAGGGGGGCGGCGGGAGAACAGGGCCGGCCGCGAGCACGCGAGCAGAACGGGGGCGCGGCGTGACCCGATCTCGCCGTCGCCACTCGGAGACGGGAAGAAACGTTGGCGGCCGGCTCGGCTAAAAGGAGTGTCCTGCGGCAGAAAGGTCAGGCCCGGGGCCGGCAGGGCCCCCCCGGGGTATTTTTAGGAGCCGTGTGGCCTTCTCACCGGTCTGTTGCCTCATCCAGGCACCCTCAGCATAGGGGGATTGCTTCATCAGCATTTAAAGCTGCTCTCCCCCCTCCTCCTCCTCCTCCTCCCCCTCCTCCTCCCCTCTCCTGTCCCAGCTGGACGGGCTAACCTTAGCCTGGGGGAATTCCCTCCTGAAGGGGATTCGCTCGTGGGACTGGCCCGCGAAGGTTGCCAGGGCTCAGAAACTCTTTCCGTCCGAATAATAAGCCATGAAACCCCCCCTTGAGGAACTGGGGGGGGGGGGGGGACACACGTCCTGGGACATCCCTGTGATTCGTAACGCCCCTGTCCTCTGCTGGAGAGACAGACGGGCTCTTCTGGGCCCGCGTGAGTCACGTTTGGGGCGGTTTGGAGGGCGCTGCCTGTGCCTGCGTCTGTGTGCGTTGCGGTGACTGGGATGGTGTCGTGTTACTGATTGCGCCCTTTGGAAAGACGCCAGTCTCTTCGCCTTTCTGTTTTAGGTTCTCGGAACTGACTTCATGAGCCCAGGGAGGTTGGCTTTTTGAGTCTGAGTGTGAAGAAACCGCTGCTCTTTGAATGCTGCTCTTTGAATGCTGCTCTTTGAACGCTGCTCTTTGAACGCTGCTTTTGCAGCCTGCCGTTGAATCCCGGCAACTTGATGTTCGTTTGACAAACGGGTCTTGACCTCTGACCCTTGACCCACACGCAGTGTATTTGCACAGCCTCCGGTGGTAGAAATTCACTTCCGGGTCGTACACCTGCAGGGCCTGCAGGAGGTAAACAGGTGTGTGTGTGTGTGGCCCTGACGGACCCCCGTCCAGGGGCCGCACGCTATCTGAACACTCCCCTCTCCCCCTTCCCAATAAGTGGTATTTTGAGCCCCTCTGCCCCCCCCCCCCCACCTCCTGGAGGGGCAGCTGTTCTCCCCGTCAGGAAGACGGACGGCCTTAAACACATGACCCCGTTCTCGGCGGCAGGCTCTGTGGAGTCCCCCCCTTCTGGATCGGTGTTCTGTTACACTCCCCGGTGTGCTTGTAATGGGGCAGAGTGTGCTCTGTTACACTCACTCACCGGTGTGCTTGTAATGGGGCAGAGTGTGCTCTGTTACACTCACTCACCGGTGGGCTTGTAATGGGGCAGAGTGTGCTCTGTTACACTCACCCCCCGGTGTGCTTGTAATGGGGCAGTGTGTGCTCTGTTACACTCACTCACCGGTGTGCTTGTAATGGGGCAGCGTGTAGCTCTGTTACACTCACTCACAGGTGTGCTTGTAATGGGGCAGAGTGTGCTCTGTTACACTCACTCACCGGTGTGCTTGTAATGGGGCAGAGTGTGCTCTGTTACACCCCCCGTGTGCTTGTAATGGGGCAGAGTGTGCTCTGTTACACTCACTCACAGGTGTGCTTGTAACGGGGCAGAGTGTGCTCTGTTACACTCACTCACCGGTGTGCTTGTAATGGGGCAGAGTGTGCTCTGTTACACTCACTCACCGGTGTGCTTGTAATGGGGCAGAGTGTGCTCTGTTACACTCACTCACCGGTGTGCTTGTAATGGGGCAGAGTGTGCTCTGTTACACTCACTCACCGGTGTGCTTGTAATGGGGCAGAGTGTGCTCTGTTACACTCACTCACCGGTGTGCTTGTAATGGGGCAGAGTGTGCTCTGTTACACTCACTCACCGGTGTGCTTGTAATGGGGCAGAGTGTGCTCTGTTACACCCCCCGGTGGGCTTGTAATGGGGCAGAGTGTGCTCTGTTACACTCACTCACCGGTGTGCTTGTAATGGGGCAGAGTGTGCTCTGTTACACTCACTCACCGGTGTGCTTGTAATGGGGCAGTGTGTGCTCTGTTACACTCACTCACAGGTGTGCTTGTAATGGGGCAGAGTGTGCTCTGTTACACTCACTCACCGGTGTGCTTGTAATGGGGCAGAGTGTGCTCTGTTACACCCCCCGGTGTGCTTGTAATGGGGCAGAGTGTGCTCTGTTACACTCACTCACAGGTGTGCTTGTAATGGGGCAGAGTGTGCTCTGTTACACCCCCCCGTGTGCTTGTAATGGGGCAGCATGTAGCTCTGTTACACTCACTCCCCGGTGTGCTTGTAATGGGGCAGAGTGTGCTCTGTTACACTTGCCAGTGTGCTTGTAATGGGGCGGCGGGGGTCTTGGGTGTGGGGGGGGGGGAGGGGGTGTCCCTGTCGGTCAGCACCGCCGTCTGCCGAGCTGTGCGGCTTCGATCGACCGAGCGGAGACGCCACGTTCAGCCGCAGCGTCGTCAGAACGGTAGCTTAGCGCCGCGCGGCGGGTGTGTTTACGAGCGTGCTGCGCTCACCCGGAGACACTGCAGAGCCAAGATGTCCGCCGCCGGCATTTGCTTCGTGCTCGTGTGGAACCCGTCCTTCCTGGTAATTCTAGTGGAAAAAGATGAAGTGTGATAAGCGAGGGCCGGGGTTTAGGAAAATCCCTCTTTGTGTTGGTTTGGGCGGCAGAGAGGGATGTGGTTTTGGGATTCCAGAGAATCCCGGGCACAACAGTGAGCGTTTTATGAGGGCTTGGCAGCCAAGCGTCACGTTGCAACATAATACTGCCTGAGTGCATGCTCATAATGCTGTCTCACACACACACACACACACAGGCACACACACATGCCACCAAACACACACACACACACACACACACACACACGCCACCAAACACACACACACACACACACACACACACACACACACGCCACCAAACACACACACACACGCCACCAAACACGCACACACACACATACACGTACGCACATACAGACAGACACATGCGCACAGACACACACTCACACACACCACTCACTGCATTGTGGGCGGGGACACGGATGATCAGATCATGAAATGAAACTGCTGACGTTGAGTGACGGGCAAACCCCAACGCAAACCCTGACACGAGCCCCGCCCCCGCCTCCCCGCAGCCCCGCCCTCCACACGCCCTTTACACAGCGCGCGTCCGCTCCGATACACGAGCGTCAGACGCGCCGGGATACTCCACCCCGCCACCCCCCCACCCCTCCCTCCGTGAAACCTTATATCGCCGATCGCTTTTTTTATTATCCGGCCTGGTAGCGTAATAAATAATTGATAAAAGTGCCGAATTGACTCTGTAATCAAATGAGTCCGTTTACAACATTTACAAGGCAGCCTCTCGCTCTCAGAGGGGAAACCCCGTTTGGAACAGAGTGGAGTTCGGGCAAATGGGCAACGCAGCCTCCATTTGGCCTGAGGCACACACTGAAGCATTTAACTTCAGAGATGGAACTCTCTCTCTCTCCCTCCCTCTCTCTCTCTCTCTCTCTCTCTCTCTCTCTCTCCCCTTCTTCTCCTCTCTCTCTCTCTCTCACTGTCTGTCTCTGTGTGTCTCTCTCTGCCTGTGTCTCTCTATCTGTCTCTTTTGCTCTCTCTCTCCCTCTCTCTCTCTCTCTCTCTCTCTCTCTCTCTCTCTCTCTCTCTCCCTCCCTCCCTCCCTCCCTCTCTCTCTCTGAGGTGCGGTAACGTGATCGGGCTGCTCGTTCAGTAACCCAGCCAGCGCCCGAGACCGTCTGCAGTCTCCCAAAATAGCCGTCGTCCGTTAGCAAGGTTTCCTTGTTGCTAGGGGTTGTCCCCTTGGGGGGGGGGCACAGGGCAGCAGCAGCGGTGAGGTTGTGGGGTATCTCTCCCCCCTCCCCCCTGGGCCTAACACGTGCCGCGTATATTTTAATGAGACAGCACTGCGGTGTGGAGCCGTGGGGACGGGGGCGGGTTCATTAGTGCGGAGATGCACAGACCCCCCCCCCCATCCCGCACCTCCCGCCCCCAATGCCAGCGGGGCAAAGGCGCAGGGTTTTCCTCCTGAAGCTCGCGCTCAGCTTTCCGCAGCCTTCCGGAAGGTCCGGGCAGCGCAGGCCCGACGCGGGGGCTCTAATGAGCTGAATATCAGGGAAGCGTGCTATTCCAGGGTCACATGACCGCCTGAAACACTCGATGTGATCGCCTCTCAGCCGCCTGAAACGCTCGATGCGATCCCCTCATGTGAATAAGAAAATGTGTATGTTAGCAGCACACAGTTACAAAATGAGAACGTGTCCTGTTTTTGTTATAACATTGAGGGGAGATTTGCTCAGATCTCGCTGGTGGTGTGCTGCAGTAGCTATGCAGTGCATCCTGGCTCCTTGTGCCACCTTGTACACGGAGGTCTGTCCGAGTTTGAAGCTTTAATGTGAGCCCGTTGGCCGGTGAGCCTGTGTGATAACGAATATTAAGATCTGCAGCGAGACTTCCCGGGGAGTGGAGTGTCTTGTTTTGATAAATTATCTTTGTTGCTGCTCTTAATGCAGCTGCTGCTAAATGATGTCACTTTGTGCCCAAACGAGCTGGAGCGTGTTTTTGGCTGGACCGCAACAGCGGGGCCAGCCCTACAAACTCAAATGTCTGTGACTGACTGAGTGACTGAGTGATGAAGTTACACCATTGGTCGGCCGAGTTATGAAGGTACACCATTGGTCGGCCGGGTCACGTGTGTTAGGTCCAGCCGTATTCTAGGTTTCCTAGTCTTGTTTAAGTCGAATCGAACCCCGGAGGCGCGGGAATACCGCTTCAGGTGAACGTCACACGCCTGGCATGAAGCAGGGTGTAAAAATACAGGAGAGAGAGTCCCCCTCTCTCTCTCTCTCTCTCTCTCTCGTCCTCGTCCCCGTCCCCGTGGCCAAGACGACCCGTTTGGAACGGAGACAGACAGACAGACTGCTGCTGCTCGTAATCACGGCGCATGACAGAAACCTTACGTGCGCCTGGAAAGGCAGCGAGGCTCACGCGTGGGTTTTCTGAGGGAGTCTGAGGGTGCGAAAGGCGGGTTTATCATTAACCCGTTTCCATACAATGAGGCCCTTGTGTGTAGCGAGATGTGTGCTGCTCCCTATATAAGTGCCTGTTGCCTGGCAACGGCGTTGGGTAAATTTGAAGTGCTCCAGCATCTTTAGAAAATGGATTTCCCTTTTTTTTTTTCTTTTTTCTTTTTTTTTTCAGCTGAAGTAGTGGCCGTCGGTTCGGTTCCTAGAGTACAATTAGCATCCGAGATGAATGTGAACTGAAACCACTTCTGTAGGCGTCTGCATATTTTGTCGCCTGCTTGCTTTGTGCCTACGGTTTTGTATTTTTTTAAAATTAAAATGATTATCATCAGTGATCTGGTATTTTACCTCAGAAACATTTTTTCTCCTTATTTAGTCAAGTTGGTGACGATGAAACAAAACGTTGTCTGCACAAGCGATTTCTGTCTTCTTGTGATTGGTTCCTCGTTGATGTATCGGGGTTGAAATCTCTGATACGGGAGAGGAGCAGTCAAGCCTGTGATGTCAGCCGCAGCTTCTCGTGTCACCAGTACGGCACACACAGCCGTGAGTCCTGCGCTGCTTAACCGGTGGACCTGCAGGGACCCGGTCCACCAGCAGGGGTCACCAGTGAGCAGTGAAGTTCTGTAATCCCATGTGACTACAGCCCTGTTTAGCCACAGTCTGTCCTGGCACGGTCTGGAGTCGGGCCTACCCGCGCTCCAGGTCCGCCGCCCAGCGGCTCCTAACGCACACGCCCTTCCGTGAGTGACCCAGCCTGCGCCGCAGGCCTCAGGCTGAGCGCCGGCTCCTCTAGGCCTCGACAGGAAGTCATGGCGACGGGGAACTGTTTGTGTTTGCCGGCCGGTCGTCAACGCTCCCGTTATGGAAGCGGGCCACGTTCGGCGGCCCTCTGTTCGCTCTTGCCCGCGCGCGGCTGTTTATTCGCACGCACCTGAGGAATTCTTCTGTCGACGTTGCGTAATGGGGGACCTGGCTTTGCGCGGTTTTAGCTTTGTTACGGTGTTCTGGCACTCGCGCGGACAGTGCACTGCACCTCTAGTGGTGAAACTCTGCTATGACAGCTGCTGGTACTTCAAAGGCAAAGGATAGGCTTTTTTATTTAGTTATTATTTTTTGTATTGCAGACACCTTAAATTGCACACAGGAGGAGGAGGAGCCACTTCCTTTTTATTGACAGGATAGCTGTGTTATTTCTCTCTCTCTCCGTCACTCATTCTCTCTCTCTCTCTCTCCAGGCCAGTGTAAAGATTAATAGCCGTAAGACTCGTAAGAGGTGGGGTGATTAGTGTGTCGCGGAGGGTGGAAGGGAGCGGTCATGTGACCGTGTGAATGAGCTTAGGGCTCCCTGTCACTCAGCGGCGGGCTCCTCTGTCGCCGGCGGCTAACAGCGCCGCATTAGGGAAACGCCGCCGCCGCCGCTGCACCGCTACACCGCGGCGCGCTAGTCCAGCCGGGTTAGCCTGCGGCCGGGCATGCTAACTCTCTCTCCCAATGGCGTCCAGCAGACCCCACTGCACGTGTAAGTGCCCCCCCCCCGGGGGTGACGGGGACCCTCTCTCGGGTCAAACGGCCCGCCTTCGAGTCCCGCGGGGAGGAGACGGGCGGGGCCGGCTAGCCCCGGGGAACCAGACTGCGTGTGCAAGGTCATGTTGCGGCCGTGCGACTTAATGTTCGATAACATTCTTCCTCTCTGTGGCTCTCTTTCTCTCCCCCTCCCTCCTTCCCTCCCTCCCTCTCTCTCTCTCTCTCTCCTCTGTTGCAGTCGATGCTGATGAGATTAAGAGGCTAGGTAAAAGATTTAAGAAGCTCGACCTTGATAACTCGGGCTCCTTGAGCGTGGAGGAGTTCATGTCGCTGCCCGAGCTGCAGCAGAACCCCCTCGTGCAGCGAGTCATCGACATATTCGACACGGACGGCAACGGGGAGGTCGACTTTAAAGGTAAGACCCCACGATTCTGCTTAAACCCCGCTGGGAATTAGATGGCAGTTGCCAAACTGAGTTTTAAATTGTGCCTGCTACACTTTAGCTTTAGTCGAGTCATACTCGTGTGTTTATTTATGTAGTTGCTAAGTGTTTGGGCTTATACACGTGCATATCCCCCATCTCTTTTCATCACGCATAAAACAGGCTCCAATAATTTATCATATTGTTGCATCGGTATTGAGTCATAATTTTTTTTTTTCTTCATGATTTTATTGTAATTGCAGCCAAAGATGTGTTTTTAAAGATTGTCTACACATGTGCATGTTTCTCCTATAACATACATGTTGGTGTGAAGGGCTGCACAGATTTCTTTCTACGTGAGAAAACGCAGTTTAACAAAAGGATATAAACAAACACTGAGTCTCCAGTGGAGGGAGTTTCTAGGATAGATAAGGGCATGACACACACCAAATGAATGTCAACTGGATAAGCATCTGTATCTGTCTGGGTTGTGGGCATTTGCATGCCCGTGTAGATTTTTTAGGAATCGTCTTGGCATGTTTTCCTGGTTCATTTATTTTTCACCTGCTTCTAAGTCCCTTCAGATCTCACGTCATCTGGACCGTCATCCAAAATGTTCCTTGTTTTGTCGTTTTTTTTCAAACGGTTAACGTCCGGGCTTTGTCCATAATCTGTATGTTCTGAGCCAACTCCGCATTTGCATCCAGCGCTTTCCTTTGTAGCGTTAGCGGATAGCCGGCTATGCTATCGGTATCTTTCTGGGCTTCCCTCTCCCATTGGCTCGTTGACAGCGTGGTTGAGAACATACGGAAAGTTCATTTCCTGAAGAGCGACACTTTGCATCCCACTGTAGTTCCTCATTAGGAACGCTACTTTGGAATCGTTCTGTGTGAAATCACACGTCAACCATTAGCTTTGGATTTTCTAGGTGGCCTTTTTTTCTCTCTCTCTCTCTCGCTAATACGCCATGTATTATGGCGGTTGCGAAGGGTTCATTCAAGGCAATGTAGCAATTAATGTAAAAGGTATTATTCTCTTAGGGGAAGTGAGTTTGTCAGCATCACTCTGCCATTAAAAACGCTGGAGTTAAGTGCAGATAATGTGTCACAGGACCCATGGTAAAAATGTCTAACTAAGGATAGCCTGATGTGTTCAACTGTAACCAGGGTTGAGGTCAGTTAAGGAAATCACAGGAAATTCAATTAATGAACTGAAAAATGGCCATAAAGTTATGTGGGGATTTATAAATGTACTTTTTGTTCTGACTGATGCCAACCTTGACCACGATTAACTTATTTATTCATTTATGTTTTATGCTGTCCAGCATTGACCTAAAATTGCACAAATTTTCCTTGTTTTTTTCTCCCTCAAAGAATTTATCGAAGGTGTCTCGCAGTTCAGCGTCAAAGGCGACAAGGAACAGAAGTTGCGGTGTAAGTAAAATTTTCCCAAAAAAGTCTACAAGTGCCATTCCGTTCCCGAAACATTGGGGGAATCTAGTTTTCTCCCCTTGAGTCCAGGCCCTCTTCACCTCCTCAGTCTGTGGTCTAACAGTCTGTAAATTTAAAATGGTGGAGCTTGCATTCAGTGAGTTCGGGTTTGCGGCGCGTTTCGTTAGCACGATTTCACTGCCGCGACGCCAAGCCGTGACCGTCGTCCCTTCCGCGCTGTCTCCGCAGTCGCCTTCCGCATCTACGACATGGACAAGGACGGCTACATCTCCAACGGGGAGCTGTTCCAGGTGCTGAAGATGATGGTGGGGAACAACCTCAAAGACACCCAGCTCCAGCAGATAGTCGACAAAACCATAATCAACGCGGACAAGGACGGCGACGGGAGAATATCCTTCGAAGAATTCTGCGCGGTAAGTAAAGTCAGAGTCGGGCAGGTGTGTGTGTGTGTGTGTGTGTGTACATCTCTCTGTCCTTGAATAGACAGGTTGTCTGGCAAAGAACACTAATACTAAAGTAAACAGTAAAACACTTATACACTAATAACTGTTTTTTTTTTTTGCCTAAGTATTAAAATGGCCGACAAGGTTGTGTTTGGATGTCCAAATTAAGATAAAATGATGCCTATTTTATAGGTGTATACAAAAAATAAAAAATAAAAATCCACATGATAACTGTCGGACACTGCTTGAATAAGCTTTTGGGGCGGTTACAGGTATGCACGGGTTCCAGCCAGTCAGCTTATACTACTATGCTAACAGCGATAAACAAGACTTCAAGATTTTTTTTTTTTCTCCTTTTTTGAACACTTGATAGATAAAGCACTTTTTTCCCCCTCCACCAGGTTGTAGGTGGCCTAGACATACACAAAAAAATGGTTGTGGACGTGTGACCATGCAGGCGAACTCCTCGAAACACTTCTGCTTTCTTCTCCGTCTCTGAAGATCTGCTCAAGATGTCCAGCATTGCTCTCTGTGTATTTAAATGGCAGTATTTTCTCTGTGAAGCCACCTTTTTCCAACACAAGCCTCGCGAAGCCAACTTTTAAGTGTTATTGAACTTGATCCTGTCAATAACCCAGTGTAGCACTTTAAAAGCCTGAAGGACAGCTTTCCTTGTCGAACGAGCATCTCAGTTTGGTGGAGGAAGGGAAGACGGTCGGAGTGTCGCTTTTGTTTCAGTTTCAATTTTTTTGTTTTTTTTTTTTTTTTTGTTTTGTTATTTTTTATATTTATTTTGGTGTTGACTTTTTTTTTTTTTTTTTAAACAAGGAAGTATATGTAAAAGGGGGAATGTGTAGTTAGCTGAGGTGTATCTAAATATACTTGATTTCAGTACAACGCAAAAGTAGAGTATGAAGTGCCAATCAAAACATCTGGAGGAATAAAAAAACAGTTGAACTTGTGACGACCGACCATCCTTTCAAGTTCCGGAGAATTCTAGAACACAAAGCACTGCATGATTGATCCTGCACAATATTCTTTCTACGAGTCTGACAGAGTCCTATCTTTCTTTCTCTCTCTCTTTGTATCGTGAATCAGTTCCAATGAAACAATTTAGCTTCGATCACATACAGGTATACCGCAAAGAAATATATATTGTTGGTTTGTTGTTTTTTTTTCTGTTTTTGTAGCAAGGGGATTGTACGTTTTATTTATAATGTTTATATTGTCAGGGGGCTGTTCTGTCCCTCGTCTTGATTACTGAAATACGGCAGAGTAGAATTAGAAGCTATCGTGATTTTGCGCATAAAAACTTGAGGTTTACTATAAAGGCAGGTCTTTGCGTTACCATAGTAACTTTGTGAACATTTGCATCCATTCAAGACTATCCCCCAACACAAGTACATTTCATTTTTCATGGTGGAATGTTTCTATTCAAATCTGTTGGAACATGTTAATATATTTTGTATTTTATTACCTTTTAAACAGCTGTTAAGGTAAAAAAACAAATTACTCTAACAATGGAATAATATAATATGCAATAACTGAAAAAAAAATTATATGGATAGTTTAAATTGCGTGATTATAGGCGAGAAGTGCATCTTGCTTTAGTGTTAAATAACCAACTTTACTGCAGGCAGCGTTGAAAGGGTCGTTTTTGTTACCAGATATATGTATATTAGGCAAATGAGGGATACATTTTGTTGAGTTCAGTTTTTAATCAGGAGGAAAGTTTTAATTTGGGTATATCTATGCCTCCAAGTTGCTACTTAATAGTGCCCTGTATTTGGAGTTCACTTTAGCTAATAGATTTGCTCTTAACGCGTTATGGTAGATTTGCGCCATTTTGAATACATTTAGCGGGGTTGAAGTTGTGCACCGACTGATATTTTTGTCTCCACTCACCACCTTAAAGTTTTTCTTCTTTTGAGTGCGATTTGTCTTGAGGGAGGCGCTAGAGGTTTGTAAGAGAAAATAAATACACGAAAAAACGATAAAAAAAAAAATATATATATTAAAAAACTGCGACGTCTTGAGAATAGCTTCCTTGGTTTTCCGAAATCCGGCCGGCTCGTTGCACAGTTCCGCTTTTGCTCGAACCGGTTTGCTCAGCGTTCCGTCAAGAGGCGCAGGACCATATAAGCATCCTCCAGTCCTGGCTGTTCTTCGAAAAAATATATAAAAAAATAAATAAAAAATAAAAAATTAAATAAAAACGTTTTTGAAAATAAATAAAAAAAACGAGTGCTGCACGACCTTGGCTCGTATGTCCTGGAGGCCTGAGGCTTCGATGTGCTTGCATGACATGGGGTTTTTTTTTTTTTTTTTTTGTTTGTTTTTTTTTTCCTTATTGCATGAAGATCCACTTTTTGAAATGTTCCTCTTGTTTACATATGAATTGTAATGTTAATATACTATAATATAGAATATTAATAAAAAAAGAATAACGACTTATAAGGATGTTGCCAAACTTTGGTAAATGTTAAAATATAAATATGATTGAAAATTATATATATGAGACTCCACTACATGTAAGTTTTTTTTTTTTTTTTAAAGAATCTTCTGGATCAGTGCATTGCTTAAAATCTGGCAAAGTTTCATATCTGTTCCAGTGTAGACTGCCATGTGCTCTGCTTCAAGGGGAAACCATTTTGTGATATTTTTACTTTTTTTTGTACAGAAGTATTTGTTATAAACATGTAGTTGCAGCGCTATCCTTTCTGTAGTTACTGCGTTGTCTAGGCTGACTAGGCTCTCTTAGTACCATCAGTCTTTTCTTTTGGAGGAATGGGTTTTTATGTTTGTAAGTTGTTTTGGGAGTGTGTGTGTTGGAATGGGGGGCGGGGCTGGGCTGGGCTGGGCAGGGCAGGGGGCGGGGCAGGTAAAACAGTCACACTGAATGTTTTAGGTTCGGTTTTTTTTTTCCGTTTCATTTCCTTTTACCTTCTTTGCATGCTGCATCATATGCTGTGAGAACTAATGAAAACTTCATACTGTATGAAAATGAAAAATAAACTATTTGAAACTTGTAATTGGAGTTTTGTGTCCAGATAAATAGCATTTACATTTAAAGCATTTTTCAAACGCCGTGCCTCGCACAGTTTACATTTGTTTGCGCACTGTCCTTTTATACAGCTGAATATTTACTGAAGCAGTCCACTGCGAAGTAGCTTACTCTGGCAAAATACGTGGAAGGGTAACATTTATACTGAGTATCGTAAATCGCCCAGAAATATATGAATGAAACATGTTAGAGTGTCTCTATCGGAGAGTGCTGGCTAGCAGGCTGCGGATGAGCTTTCCAGCTATTACTTTGGGAGCCCTGCGTACTGAACAATTCCCCCACATTGATGAAAAAACGGCTGGGCGGGAGGATTTGACATCTGGTTTGCAATCAAGTGGGTCTGTGCATTTCGGCTGGGCAGCCAGCCTCATTAGGGGGCGTGAGGTTTAACCCAGGCCTGAACTCTCTGACGCTGAGTGAGTGTCCTGCAAAACAGACTACTAACTACTTTAAACCCGAGTATATATTATCTATACTTGCATACAACAACAAAAAAAGGTTTTGAGAAGCTCATCTGATTTGTGTGTACTAAAGATTAGGTCAAATCTGATTTTGTAATGAAGTGTAGATGTGTGAAAGATACTGAGACGTATTTGTACTTTAGAAATTTTGTGATATTTCTGGAAATACTGGACTGGGGGTATGGCAGGGGGAGGGTCTAGAAATGATACTTTATTTTATTATTGGTATTTCAAAGAGCTAAACTCTAACTTTAAAAGTCAGCTGAATCTGGGTGCCTGTGTCAGTCTTACAGGCAGTCTGGACTATCCAAACACAGACTGTGATGTAAATCATGGCAGGCAATCACGCATGTTATTTTACATCCTGAGAACAGGCTGTGTAAATGGCCGTGTATACATGCGTGTATCTTTCCGTAGATTTACGTGTGCGTGGACGGTGATTTGGTTTTTCAGAGGCCCTTATGGCTGGAGAAAAACGCAAGGACATGGTGGTGTTTTGAGTCTTTGATCTCCAAAGGAATAGCCAGAATCCCAGAATTGTGTTGGTTTCCAAATTCAATAGTTCGTTTTTCATATCTAGTATTAACACAGCTGTCATTATAAGGATTCTTAAAATCAGCGGTTCCCAACCCTGTTCCTGGAGATCTACCAGCCTGTAGGTTTTCACTCCAATCCTAATAAATCACACCTCATTCAACAGCTCGAGCAGGGCTTCCCAACCCTGTTCCTGGAGATCTACGCTTACAATGCACACATCAATCAACAGCTAGAGATCCCGTTGAGCTGCTAGCCAGTAGAATCAGATGTGTTTCGTTAGGGTTGAAATGAAGCCCTACAGGACAGGTAGATCTCCAGGAACAGGGCTGGGACCCACTGCTTTAAATGTACAGTCACTTTTCTTTAGCAGTTCCCTTTGTTCTCCGCCCCCCCCCCCCCCCACCCAACGCCCCCGCCACACCACCATAAATAAACAATGACAGCAGAGGATGTCCTCGGCGCATAAAAGACTGACCAACATCTGACGGCCCTCTGAACCCTCGCCCGCCAGCGTGGGGGTGACCGCGTCCTTTAAACCGCGGGGACTTAGACCGTACCTGCGGGAGCCCCTCTCTTTGATGGCCAGATGAAATGCACCTGGACGGAACCCGGGTTCCGTTCGACCCGGCTCACCCTTTCTTCACACGCTGGAGGCGGGGGGGTCAGCCAGGGGGGGTCAGCCAGAGATGACCTTTACCCTTTGCTGACCTCCTTGGCATTGCCCAGCTTATTTTGTTTGTTTTACTTAAGATGGTCGTCCAGGAAATCTTAAAATCTTAGCACAGTTAAGATTGTATGTGAAAGCACACATTTGCGTATATGAATCTCTTACTTGAGATGTAGCGCCATCTGCTGGATAAACTTTGTAAAATTTGTGTGGAAGCCACTGACTGGACCTGCTCTGGACTGCCTACAAATAGACACTCTTTAATCAGTTGTACTAGTGACTTCATGATAGTGTCCAAATACTAAATACATAAGATTGTAAAAACCTTATTGTTTTAATTTTTTTATATAAAGAACAAATACTGTTCAAAGCATCGCTCTGGATAAGAGTGTCTGCTAAATGCCAATGATGTCATGTAATTTCCATGTGAAGTCAATAACTGTCAGTGCCATTTTGTAATAATTTAGCAGTAAGGTGAAGCCTGACTTTTTGTGAAATCAAAACATGTTTTAACTTAATCTATTTAGTACCTTTTTTCCTACAGACTGCCGTAGGGCGTCTTTATTGATCTACACTTGCACCCTGCTCCTGCCGAATGGCTGAAGCTAAGCAAGTGTGGGCTTGGTTAGTTTGTTTATATACCATCCATTTACAATAGCTGGATATTTACTGAAGCAGTACAGCTTATAAGGGTATAACAGCAGTCCCTCCGAGAATCAGACCTAGAGTTCGCGGAGTTTCAAGCCCAGTTCCCTAACTGCTGAGCAACACTGCTGTCCATGTGTGATGCACACCACTGGGCATGCTCCAAAGGAACCAGCCACAGCCAATCAGGATGCACTTTGTTTTGTCTCACTCTTTCATGTTTGTTTGGAGAGAATTTATCATGCGTTCCAGCAGTGGATGATGACATGAGTGGTGTTTCTGTGTGTGTGTGTGTGTGTGTGTGTGTGTGTGTGTGTGTGTGTGTGCATGTGCATGCATGCTCCCTATTTTCCTAAATTAAGCTGTCTTCTTTCAATTAGCTCAAAGACCTGGGCCTGTTTGCCTTGGCGCAGAATCCGAGGGGGAGCTTTGTCATGAGGTTGTTCTTTTTTAAAGTGAAGAGAACATATTTTCCTTTCTGAAGTCCTTGAACTTCTAACTGGCCCACATGTGCTCACAGAAGACTAATTAGGTCACAGACCAGGAATTCTCGACAGTGGTGAAGTAGAACAAACAATCCTCAGTCAAAGGCACACAAAGAAAAAAATGAAGGAAAAATTCAGTCTTGATGCTTGCTAGGTACATTACTGGTTAGGGAAGTCAATATAATGGATAGAGACACCGTCAGAGAGATAGCTCCAGGGTCTTGGGGGGCAAAGAGGTTCTCCGTGTTTACTCAATGTACAGTTGATTTATTTTAGTATGTCAAACTTGAGTGTCCTCGCCCAAAAAACGAGTTTACAAAAATCTGCTGAAATAATAAATAACAAAGAGTTCAGCTCAGACTTCTTTGGAAAAAAAGAAGATAAAAAAAAAAAACCTGAGAGCATATTCGTTTTGAAGCTGGGAAAATTTGGAGGTCGCAGAACACACTTGTCACGGTTGTGGTGATGGATAGGTTTTATTGTTTATTTGCCAATCAACAGTTGAGATTCACTCCAAAACTCAGTTGTAAGAATGCAGTTCGCTCGTGACAGGTTTCAAAGTTTGTGTTCCTAAATTCTGCGTGAATACCCTCTGGAACATTCCTCCACAGAATATGGGTTTATAAGAGTTGCTATCATAACTAAAATTTGACGGTATCTTATTGCTCATATTGGCTAGACTTCCTGGCTAAAGTCATTGGCCATGATTAACAATGCAACTGCACAATACACAGTAAGATGAAGATATGGTGCATTTGTGAAAAAAAATTGTGGTTTATTTGAGAGATTTTGCACCAAAAGTGCATTCTTGTGCATCTATCACTGACTTAACTATCAGGGGAATTTTTACCAAAATGGCTGCCTTTTGAGTCTGAAGGATAACCTGTCCACAGAAAGCATTGTTTAGATTACACTCTGATTATGGTATTTTGCTTTGATAGATGGTTAAATCGTGATATTTTGTTGAAGTCTAAGGTAACACATCCTGTGAGTGGCGCTTCGTAAGCATTGCATAGCACCTCAACACCACATGAGCATTTATGAATGCTTTTGCCTGTAGCTGCAAATGGGCATGTGATACTGTGTGTCACGTCAACACTGATGCAGAAAGTGTTGTCTACGTAGGTCTTATGCCGTGCTGTGTAGTGGCTATGAAGGTGTTATGAAGCTCTTATGAAGGACCGTTCACCAGGAAAGGAAGCAAGGCCTGGTCAGCCAGCTGTACATGTTATCATATGAAATGAACTTGCATACAATGCCAAAGAGGTGCTGCCAGAATGTTTAGGCCATCAAGTGAAAAGCTCTTATTAGATTTTTTTCCTTTCCATTTTTGTTTTCTCTTACTTTGACTGAGAGTTGGGTGGGTGGGGGATGGGGGCGGGGGGGGGGGGGGGTTGCTGGTTTGAAAGGGGGAAAAAGGTCGACTTAAACATTTTTTAAAATTTCACTTTGGAAAAACAAAAAAAAAAGGCTGGGAAAGAGTTTCCTCAGTGGAGAAACCGTGATGGGGGAAATGAGGATGAGATTATAGGAAATAGTTATTTCAGCTGGGAACGGGGAAATCAAATTGCACCCATATGCACTTGAAAAACAGGGCGATGGGGTATTTGGCTGAGGTGATTTATTGTTCCAGCGAAGCAAAGTGCAGTAGAGAGCGAGGGAGAGAGAACGGGGGAGATAGAGAGAGAGAGAGAGGGGAACAGAAGCTGAATTTGCTCTTTGCTGAAGGAGGTCACATCTGAGATCAAGGCTACCGACAACAGCTGCCACTCTAAAGCCATCCAGGCTGGGGACTCAGGCCTTGCAGATGCGCAGTGTCCTGCGCTGCCTGACTCTAAATGGGAGAGCCCTTTGAAGAGCAGGTCCTTCTGGAATGTCTTTTTTATTTTTCTCTTGAAGTTCAGTGTTCTAGAACTCCATCGCTTTCATTTACCAGCAGCGATTGTGACATCAGCATTAGAATGTCCTGTTCAGAAAACTCTGATATGATCTCACACGTGAAAGGGTTAAAGTGAGCTCAGAAGTCTCTAGAATAGGAATCTCAGACTCCGGTCCTGGAGGGCCACAATCTCCGCTGTTTTTTTGTGATTTCCTTTCAACCGGCAGCCAATTTAGGCCGGGGAAACTCAGTGTGCAGACTGTTTAACCAGTCAGGGGCTTAAAATAAGTACCTAATTGTAGGAACGCATTACAAAAAGCAGGCACAGCGGTCTTACCGGATTTGAGTTTGAGTTCACTGCTCTAGGACAAGATGAAGAAACCGCTGCTACAGTAAACGTTGTGCAGATTAATGTCTTGAAGAAAATGAATATAAGCTAAACAAATTGACTGAATGAGTTTTCCTTTCCCTTGTCGGAACGTAATCTTTTTAAATGCGTGAAATATGAACCGTATGAGTTTTGGTTCTCTACTCAGTGTGGCGGACAGTTGTGCTGAACCTGTAGCCAAGTACCTTAGCCGCAATCCCGTGCTGCCGTCGCAGTGCAAACGCATGGGAGATCTCTGATAAATATCGGCGCGGACTGCAGACGTGGTGAGGGAAATTTAACATGCGGCGCAACTCCGGTGGCTGTCACTAGGAGGCGGTGAAGATCTGCTGAGGAACTGATACGCTTGGCGTGTGTTTCCCACTGCGGTCCCCCCACCACGAGCCAAAATGAACAATATTACATTTTTCCCAATTAGAATACAGGAACTCCCCACTCACAGCTGGGGCCTTGAGTATTAGTTTGTTCGTACTTAACCCAAGGCCAGGGAAGAATGATGGTGGTAATGGAATCCATTCCAATCCTTTGAGTTACTGTGGAAGCCCTTCGTCCAAAATAGAGAAACCAGATCATTCAGGTCCATTTTTTTTATTATTATTATTTAATTTTTTAAACTATGGGCCAAAAAGCACATAATGTGTCATTGTAAGTTCTTTGGGATGACTTACGATAATGGATGGATGGATGGATTGTGTCGCTCACGGATGGTTGTGGCCCAAAACGACCACGTGGAATTCATGCCATCAGCCTCAATTTGCTAAACTGGCTGAATTGAAATTGAATCAGTCCCCAGTCCTAATGTTAACATCAGTGGCGAGGTAGAAGGCTGTACACTCGAAGTGACTTCCAGCATAGATACGTGCGTTGGTGTGTGTTCTTGAAAGTCTAAGTAAGTGCATTGTACTGTACAGAAAGTCACCTGGGTGGAGGGGTTCGCGGGGTGTATGGGGGGGGGGACCTGTGGGGACCCCGGGAAGAATTCTTGGCCCGGAACGCTCCAGGGATGTTTACGCGACCTTTCCCCCACATTCCACCGAGACGGTCACGCCACCTCTCGTTCACCTGCCACGGCGCAGAACTTCCAGATTAATCAAGATAAGAGGGGCTGGTTTTTTTTAGTTTTTTTTGGGGGGGGGGTGCTGGGGCTCTGCGGAGAGGGATCTGGCTGCAGGTTCGGACCCGTCCGTCTGTTCTCGACGCGCCTGGACCCCGCCGGGCCCGACCAATTGGAGGAGAGAGAAATTACATCATGCCAAAAGCGCAGGGATTGGGTGGCCTCTTCCGCTGCGTGGGCCAAACCAGTCCTGGCTGGAGAAATCGTTTAAAATACTTTAACCCTTTACACACCCGGAAAAAAATCATGGTATACCAGACCAGGTCCGTCCCTAGACTTTTTGGTGGCCCCTCCAAAAAACTGGCAAGTTTTGATTCTTCTGCTTGGAAACCAATGTCAACGGAGGGTGAGAAGGTGGGGCCCTGAGTGAGAATCTTTTCAAATTTCACCGTCATCTCAAGCGAAACATATTTCAAATATGTATTTGGCCAAGGCCCAGTCGAGATGCATTCCACGTCAGAGTTCTGATGAACTGAGTGACGGCTCCAGTATTCCTGAGATACACGTTGCTGATTAGTTCATTCCAGAGCGATAGTTTTGCGTCGGCGAACTGTCAGAAGTTGAATTCCGATGCTCGCTGTAGCTGTTGCCGTGGGGCCCATTTCAAAAGGAGGCATGTTATGTCCCTCGGCAAAAACAGAAATCGCTTTTGAAAAGAGCAGTGAAAAAATTTTCGGCTGATAAAATCCAAGCTTAACCCACATGCTTTTATCACTGCGAGTAATCAGAAAGTGATCCCTTTTTACAGGTCTTTTTGGCAGTAACCAGGGACCGAGTTGTACCTCGTTCTCTTGATAGAAACAGCGGTATCCCGCGGCGATAGCCCCAGCCAGTGTAATCAGCGCTGGAGCCGACGTGCTCTGATGTTTCTCCAAGTGCGCAGTCCTTAACTAGTTCACCATGGAGGAAAAAGAACAAGCGCTCAGGGGTTGAAAATAGCTGGCGGTTAAAATCGCAGCAGAACACAGGACACCGGTCCTGCGTGGATCAGGGTTGCCGGTTCAAGTACATTTCGATTTAGTCAATTCAGGAAATAAACTGTCATTGGAAAAAAGAAAATGTCTGTAATTTTTTAAACAGAATTAAAATTCATTTCTTGAATTTACTGACCCAACTCTGCTGTGGGTGTCTGCCAGCTTAGAACCCCATAAGGTCTGCCGATGACATCACTTCCTCAGGATGTGTTCTCATTGGAGGGGTGCATGATAGATCTGACTCCCTCCTTGAGTCCACAGACAGATGTTTGTTCACGGGCGACCGGTGGTAACCATGACATAGTTGCCCGGGTAACCATTTTGTTTTGATGGCCCTGTTTAACAAGGTGGGGAGAGATCTTCCTGTGGCAGAACTGCAAAAGCCATGTGGGGGTCAAGCTCTCGTCCTGTGCTCTCGTGACCTGTCGCACGAGGAGATGGATGTATGGGTTGGGCCACCGTTACCATGACAGCTGACACAAAGTCCAAATGTGAGAAATGTGTCATGTGACCTGGGCAACTGTCGCAGCGCTTTGCTTTTACTCTCATACACATTTCCATTATAGCACAGCACTTCTTGGGGTTTGGGTCAGTTGCATTTACAATGTAATTAGCCGGTCAGGAAATAAATTGAAATTAAAATAACTAATTGAAAATTGAATTCATTAACTGAGTTTCAGTTCATTCCCCCTGTTGACCAAATTGAAATAGAATTGGCCCAATAAGTGCTAACCTATATTATCATTACTGGTCAGGTATGAACAGTTTAGATTTCAATGTATTTCCAGGATAGATATACTAGTGGGTGGACACATGCCCTTGCTGTTCAGTAATATGCAGCTAATGTATCTAGTTGTTAAAACACTTTTTTCCCCCTCTACTCAGACTAAAGGAATGGATTATGGAGAGCCAATCATGTTGCCAGATTAAAGGAATGATTTGTGGAGAGCCAATCCCGTCGCTCATTGCTGTTTTATGGCCCGGCTCGTGAGCGCGTGCTGACTGCGGGGGTCCGAGTGTGGGGGTCTGAGGGCCGGCAGCAGAGAGTCGGGCCATAAAACACGCCCCCCCCTTTGGCTTTACGCCGACCTGAACCGAATGATGTGGAAAGAAAATATGGGCGAGGGGGGAGAGATCCGTCTTAACTTCATGAACCACCCGCCCCCCCCACCTCCTACAAACCCACAGAGCCTACACCTATAGCTAAATCTGCCTCCCCTAAGGATGAGTGCAAGTCTCCCTAGGGGTGCAAACGTTCCACTGCTCAAATACAGTAAAAAGTGCACACGAGCGAGGGGGCAAGAGGGGCTCTATGAATTATACAGATTATATGAATTACATTTGCAGTGCACAGTAATCATGTGACAATCCCCATTTGGTGCTGTAGGCCTATTACAAAATCAAGCCGTATGCAGTGGATTGCTTTTCCAGTTACCTGCTTCGTTCCTTAGGACATAGGAATAATCCATTGATTGCAGGTACACTTTGCAGGACACCGGGGGAGTGTCCCATATGGGGATAAATCATATCTTGCTGAAATGGGGGGATATCCTTGACAACAGAGACCCCTTAGCAACCCTTCGCCTCCCCCGCACGCCTGTTCAGCTCTCTCTCTAATCCTGCGGCTGGTTTATGTGACCATATGCCTGACTGCTAATCCCTGGATGCTGGGGGCTTGTGTACAGTAAGTACGGATAAATTAACATGATGCTCCTAACTTACTGTACTGCCTGTAACGACCAAGAGGAGGGTCACGTGACTAGAGACTAGAGGGAACGGTACAGAGGCCCCTACAGCAAGGAATCATGTTTCAGTGTTTTTAAAAATAAAAAATAAAAATAAAACATTTTTAAAGAAAGCCATAGATCCAGTTAGAACCCCAGCCACCTTTGAGAGCACACAATTGGTCAATTTGAACTGGGAGAATGGATTCATGTATGGCACTGCTGGTTACATCTGGATCACTACGGCACAGCATTAATCAGCTGTTCTAAATGAAGAGGGACTTACAGTACACAGATTGCATTTATTTGCGAATTTCTTTTTACATGCAATCCATTTATACAGCTGGATGTTTTACTGTAGCAATTACAGTTAAGTAGGCCACCTTGCTTATAGGCAACAAGACAGTAACCCACCTGGGAATCAAACCCTCAACCTTTGAATTGCAAGCTTATTTCCCTAACAATGGTACTACATTGCCACAGCAGCACATCTGCATTTACGAAACTGAGGCTGTATGTATATAGGGGCACATTTGTCCTAGTTGTTGTGGGTTGTATGCGATCAGTGCGATGATAAAGGACAGCACTCCACAGGAATGCCGCTGCCCACCCACGCTCCCACTGAGGGGATGGTGAATTACATCAGCTTGCCCCAGAGGATGCTGAGAAACCTTCAGATTTACCACCAGAGTATCAAAATCTTCCACCGGAGTAACCCTGCCTCCATATTTGTAGTTTGCTGTACATTTGAGATACACAAGATTTTGTCTCAACAGCAATGGCTTACTTTAAACAGACTCAAAATATTATTTTGAGTATTTATTTTTTGGTCATTCATTAGATGACCTATCTTTTGATGCGTGGAGTCAATGTGGTGATATTACTTTATGGGAAATTACGACTTAAAAAGCCAAGCATGCACATCTATCACTTTTCTTTGTATCACAGCTGAGAACCAAAAATATTTTTAAAAATATTTCACTAGATGGCAGCAAAAGACAGTTCAATGTCATCTTCCATCAGAACCTGCTTAGTAAACCTGATTGAACAGAAGCAGCCTGAGTGGTTTGGATAAGTCATGGTTGAGCTGCTTTTGGCTCACAGGAATTATACTGAGAAAGTGATATTATTATTATTATTATTATTATTATTATTATTATTATTAACAGGGTGAACACTGGATGGTGTTTCTGTGTGTCTGGGGAGATCTGCTTTGAACGTAGTCCCCCTCTGTGACCTCACAGTAGGCGGAATGGACCGCCTCTATGACGACCACCAACAGCCAAGCCGTGACTCATTCCATCTGCCAACAGCCAATTCCTGCCTTACCCAGTCTACCAACAACCAATCCTCATCTCCTCCTGTCTACCAACAGCCAATCCCCATCTCATCCTGTCCACCAACAGCCAGTCCCTGTCATCCTGTCTGCCAACAGCCAATCCCATCTATCTGTCCACCACAGCCATCCCACTCTCATCACCCATCTCTCCTGTCCCCAGCCCTGTCTCCTGTCTGCCAGATCCATATCCCTATCTCATCCCATCTTTGCCTGATGACCCAGCTCACTGTCATTAGGAGGGCTTCCTGACCAACCAAAACCAGAACCCTGGGTCACTGTGGTGTCAGGGTGTGTGCTTTTCACACCAGGTTGGTGTCAGCTCCAATTAAAATCAGTCCGTTTGAGAAGTGCATGAAAACTCAGGGCATGAATTAGAAAAGTAATTCCCAGAATGTTCTATGAGGATTTTCTCAACAAATATTTTATTTATTCTCAAAAAAGCTACTTAATTTCTTGAAACGATTAAGCTGAAATGAAACTGATTCAAACTTGGCGTTTATGCAGAAGGGAGCCTCATTTCATCCATTAATCATAGTGGGCCTTTAAACAGGTGCGTTAACTGCAGTGGGCCAAGGTCTCTGCTGCCAAAAAGGTATTTACTTGGCTGCACTCGCAATTCGGAGTAAAATCTGTTACAGCATATCCACCATATCGCGCAAACTTCACTCAGTAATTTATATAGATTTTTTCCTACATTTCGAACTACCATTCTTCGGGAGTGATAAACTCAACACAGAAGTGGGCCGTGGGAGTCCTTTCTAATCCTCGTGTCCGGACACTGCCGAGGACAGACAGCTCTGTCGCGTTTTATTTGGTCTCACATATCATGAACTAAACTGGTCCGCCATCAATCACGGCAGTTTATTCAAACAACTGGGCGCAAAGAAAGGGGTTAGCAACATTAACTAAGCGCCGTTTATCGCCTCTATTAAGCACCTGCTGGTGTGTGACCCCTTTCCCACAGTCCCACTGGCACGCACAGGGAAAGCAGGCATGCACGGGGTTCCCCTAACTTACCCTTCGCGCCCCCCGCCCCCCACCCACCCACCCCCCCCACCCCCCTCAAGCCTGACAGGAACACTGTGTAAATGTCACCGGTGTGGCAATCCATCAGCATGGTGTGACTGTCACATTCCTCTCAAGACCGAGATGTTCCAAAAGAAACACGGGGGGTGGGGGTGGGGGGGGGTTTGACTCTATGGAGGAGGGGTCCCGAACTCCAGCAGTTTGAATTTGGATGACCAGTGGTTAACTCTGAGGTTCTACTTTATATATTGTGTAAAAATATAGCACGCTACTTCCTGCTTTACGGTCTGTGTTGTGTTTGTAAATGCAACTCCCCTCACTGTGCTGCTTGGCCCTCCGCAGTCAATCAAAGCATAACGATTGGTTAAAACCAGTGAGTACGTGACTGACAGCCAATCAGATCTCTGGCTATTTGTGATATAATGAGAATGCACTGTACCACCACTAGGGGGCGGTGTACCAGTCCCCAGCCGTGGACCGCGTTCCCCTGGCCCCTCCTCCCAGAATTGGGTAACCTTATAGATTCCCATTATGGTTGAAGTTTCTGAAAGGCTGCTCCCCCCCCCCCTCCCTCCCTCCCCAATGGTGTTTCCTCAATGTCTTCTCTTGTTGTCAGCACTGTATTTCCACTGTCCTGGTTCAAAGTTTAAAAGGGTTCTCAGAACTCTCAGGTTGGTGGGGATGAGGGGGAGGGGGGAGGGAGTTGGGGGCAGTGTGCAAAAAATCCAGCTGCCCTGTAACCATGCCCCCCCCCCCGCCAAGGCTATAGGGACAACATCGACGACAAGGACAGCGGTGTCATAACGTTCCGCGCGCGGGGTCCCTGTGTCACCTCCCCGTCTGCTGATTGGCCACGTGGCCTCGCTCCAGCACTGCTGACAGAGTGGAAAAATACCTCATCAGCTAATATTGACACTTTGTCAGTTGGAACGGGATATTCCCTGAAACTAGCTGTAGAAAGAACATCATTCAATGGGCTGCATTTGCTGCTGTAATAAATGATTGTTTCTCTGTGATTGCTGCTGCTTTTCTCTATATCTTATCGTAGATTTCACCTAGAAGGGCTTATCGTGTTAAGTATCAGACTGGCAGGGAAAATAGAAAAAGAAATAAAATGAATAAATAAATAAAAACCCAAAAGGTTTCACGACATCGATTTTTGCGAATATAGATCGACTGCTCAATAACATAAAGCCCTCACTCCAAAGGGCTCATAAAATGTAGTTAAATAATTTTATCTAAAGATGCGTACAGTTACAGTTTAAATGAAAACGTGCATGATAAATGATAGTTTCATAAATTCTAGTGCCAAAAACAGCAAATGGGCATTTATGAGTATCTATGTAGCGCTTACAAAGGTTATTTTTGATTTTATTGATAGTTTGCAATAACAAGGCACATGGCTGTGTATCAGTATATCCAGACCTCACATAGGTACTATAAATACATGCGTGTGTGTGTGTGTGTTTGGGTATGTGCATGTGTGTGTGTGTGTGTGTGTGTGTTTGGGAATGTGCATGTGTGTGTGTGTGTTTGGGTATGTGCATGTGTGTGTGTGTGTGTGTGTGTATGTGTGTGGGTATGTGCATGTGTGTGTGTGTGTGTGTGTGTGTTGGGTATGTGCACGTGTGTGTGTGTGTGTGTGTGTGTGTGTTTGGGTATGTGCACGTGTGTGTGTGTGTGTGTGTGTGTGTGTTCGGGTATGGGCACGTTTGTATGTGTGTGTCTGTTTGGATATGTGCATGTGTGTGTGTGTGTCTGTTTGGGTATGTGCAAGTGTGTGTGTGTGTGTGTGTTTGAGTATGTGCGTGTGTGCGTGTGTGTGTGTGTATGTGTGTGTGTGTTTGGGTATGTGCATGTGTGTGGGTGTGTGGGTGTGTGTGTGTGTGTGTGTGTGTGTGTGTGTGTGTATGTGCATGTGTGTGTGTGTGTGTGTGTGTGTGTGGGTGCCAGGCTTTGGATGAATAGTCCTGGTACTTCCCCTTTTTGAGGGATTAAAAGCGCTAATCACGGACTCTGGGATGGAGACACACTCAGCCGTGCCCCTACACAGCTTAGTCAAACTTCGGCCTTTGCTAATTAGCCTGCCGTCCTTGTGCTGTTGACAAACACACACTCACTTTTCACTGATGTTCAGACTGACACGTGCCCGCCAGCTCCAGCGTGAGAGTATGAATTGTTCCTCGCGGAAACTCCACGTGAGAGGTGAGAGCGCATCGCCGGCTGCCCTCGACAAGACGATTACGTTGCGGTATTTTTAGAATCGTTGTAATTAGACTCGATGGCTTTCACTGACTCGTCTTCATCAGGCAAAATTAATCTTGCCCACGTGTAATGAATGAACATCTAGTCTACAAATAGTGGTTAATTAAAATAAATTCTGAATGTGGGTTAATTTCCGGGACTCGATGCTCCTTCCCGCACTGTTTGTGGGCGCTCAACATAGAGGGTGTTTGGAATCGGGTGCCCTTTCAATTCTATTTCCTACCTTTTAATTCTGTGTTCTAGCGTTGAACGTGAAAATTGGGAATTTTTACAAGTTTGTTAAATCCTCGAGAAAAGATCTGTCATACGGAGGAACCGATAATTTGTGCAGACGTCAAAATTAATTCTCGGGAAATAACTCGAAGCGTTTTTTTTTTTCTTTTTTTGCATAATTTTACATGCAAAATGTCTTTAGGGTAATGTAACGATTTGTTCTGGGGAGGAAAAAAAAAACTTTCACACTTTCATCTACTCACATGAATTATATCCAAAACACATGTTTATTTATGTGCACGTTCTTTGATAAAGCTATTTCGAAGTCAGCATAGCCTGTACACTGCTCTCTGGTACTGACATTTTAAGATACGTGGTGGAAATGGAACACACTCACAAAATACTGACAAAAACCATCTAGGAAGCATCTAAAAAGTACATTGTTCATTGTACATTGTAACAATGTAATTATTATGTAACTACAACATATATATGTCCTGTTACAGATGTTATGAGTATTAAACAGATGTTTGTCTTTTAAACTAAAGAACGCTTGCCCTAGCCTCTAAATCCATTCATAACCTAAACCATGAATTAAATCATATAATGATACATTACCTAACAAAATGAGCTTACCAATAACAATTGTGCAATTGTGATCGCTGTATATATTGTAGCAACAAATCCGAATTAAACAAAATATCTCAATATCCTGAAAGTACTGCATGAACAATGTATCTTTGTATATTTTAGTAAGAACAGAGCTTAGATGATGTCAATCAGAAAGACATGGAAGAAGGTTTTAGCTCCTCAAGGTTTGTTGTCAATCAAACGCCCCGCGTCGGGTTTTAGAGGTGAAACAAGTTTAAATGTTCTTTCGGAAAGCCCGAGCCACATTTTTGGGAGGGTGCAGCTGAATTCACGCGAAAGATCTGCCATTTGCCTGTGGGATTTAATCCCCTGTCATCGAAGTTCACCCCATGTGAGGGTTAACCACAGTCCTGTCATCACATGTAAAAAAATAAAAAAAAATCAGCAGAGAAAAAAAATCATCTGACATGGCCTTGGCATGTTATTCCTCCCGTTTCTATCTATAAACAAATCTGACAATATCCCCTGATGAAGCAGGGCACGCACTGTAAAAGAGGATAATATCTCATTGTGACGTCTCAATATATCACAGTTTCAGGTCTCGCCATCACCAGACAGCTTGCTTGCAGGGCAATATGTCTGGCACTAAATCAGCTCTGGGTTCATCCGAGTCTTCGAGAGTTGAACTGACGCTGAAAGTTTGAGCGTTTCGCGCATCGATCACGCGTGGGAGGGAAGTGTGCCACACTTGTGTCTCATTGAATCGCTGTGTGTACGCATCCACTGCTCTTACATTCTGCTCTCTGCACTAGTCACGTTGGTACACAGTAAAATATTTGGTGTTAAATCAACTCTTACAGTGTACATGCGGTCCCTATTGGACTCATATGTACTCTGTTAGAGGTGAATTCACACTGGCTATTTTACAGTGTATAATGAATGGGATTTTTGGGTGGGGGAGGGGGGGGCACAGTGTGTTCTCAGAGTAGGGGGGTTTGCCATGCTCTCGTTAGCAGTGCCGTGTGTGAGGCTAGCTGTCGTGGCAGAATGAGATCCGAGATTTGATCTCAAAAAAAAGAAAGAAAAAAACAGCTAGCCTGACACTGCTCCCTCTAGTGGTACTGAGTGGAATAACAGCAGCAGCCCAGTCCTTACACCATGCCCATGTCTTTCAGCACCAATTATGTTTCGTTGACCTTGTTGTTTTCAATCAGTTTCTGTGCTGCCCCACAGAAAGAGAGAGAGACAGAGAGAGAGACCATAAAGTTTGTGTACACCCTTCTTTGACTCACACCATTGGCTGTGGGCTCTTTCCATGGGTAAATCTGATAATTATCCATAAGGACAGTGAGGCTTCAGGACGCTCGCAGTAGGTGAAGGCAACCGCGCGCTGCCCTCAACCTAACTAGGGGTTCAGGAAGCTTCTGTGTTCCATGAAATGATGGTGACCCCCTACCCCTTCCCCTTAATCATTTGTATGTCATGAGACCTGTTGCCGGGAGACAACTGGAGGAGGATCCCCTCCCCACCATCCCGCTTAGTCTGGTTCTTCTCTGGGATTCTTCCTACATGCCTTCCAGGGAGTTTTTTCGTTCCATGCCCCCCGGCTTGCTTTGTGGGGTTTTTTAGCCCAGGGTTTACCGCGAAGCGTGTTTTGACAGATTTCTTTGTAAAACGCGCCGCGTAAATATAAAACCCGATTGATTGATCGCCGCTTTGACGCAAGACGTTCCACGAAGCTCTCCGGCGCGGCGGGGGCGTACAGCCGGAGCCGTGCACGGGGTCAAAGGTCGGGAGGCTGTACCCCGGCGTGCAAGCGCCGTAACTGTAACATTAGCCTGCGGAACGTCGACCGTGTAAATGTGGGGGCGAGGATGGGTAGTACTCCCTCTGGGGGAACGTGGGGGACCACCCAGAAACTGCGACCCTCACTTTTGCCCCCCACCCCCAGAATCGGGGCCCCCCTTCCCACAGTCTGCCCCGGATGATTAATCGACACAACTGCCAATTAATGGCCGAGGAAAACCTCGGGGATT